>NC_091248.1:1267500-1892500 GCF_042477335.2 Ovis canadensis | reverse complement strand
GAAGTTCCAGTGGTTAGATGTGATTGGCCTCGAGAAGCCTCAGCGGAAATGGGCCTCATCTCGCCTGGAGGGCAAAACCTCCTGGATTTTCTCGAGTTGCGGCAGGTGCTCTCGACTTACGACGGGGACCTCAGGGACCCGCTCTGGTGGCCTCAGGAAAGGCCAGTCCCCATGCGAGTTCCTCGGGGGCCTCTCGGGATTCCTCTCCCGTCGATGCCAGGGCCTAAGACCTTGTGTGGAGTCGGGGCCGGAACCTGAGGATTCCTCTCCAGTGCTGACATGGATCTTGGGGTACTTCTGGAGTCTCCCCAGGGGAGTCAGTCCTCGTCTCGAATGCGGGCATGCACTTGCGCTTTCCTCCAGAGCGGTAGCAGAAGTGTCACGCAGTCCGCCGTGTGGATCAAAGGATCTATGGTTTTCCCTCGAGTCTTTCCCACGAGGCTTTCCCACGAGGCTTTCCCACAGGGCTGTCCCACGTGCGCACGTGGTGGGAGTCGATCCTCGGCTTGAACGTCAAGGCAGTGCAGGGAAAACAGGTTCCTCTGGAATGGACTGACACATCTGGGGGACTCTTGGAATGGTGGCACGACCCTGGAGTTCCTCTCGCCTTTCCTGTGGCGAGCGCCTCCTCTTGAGATGCGACGGGAACGCCGGGAATTCTTTCCCTACGAAACAGGGAAAGGATCCCTCATCTCGAGCTAGGAGGCGGAAACGGAGCTCCCCTGGATGTGTGCGGGACCCCACGTGCTTCCTCTCGAGTGGAGACGGGTATGTCGGGGAACTTCTTGAGTTGCAGCAGTGGTGTGAAGGACCCTTTGGAAGTTCCAGTGGTTAGATGTGATTGGCCTCGAGAAGCCTCAGCGGAAATGCGCCTCATCTCGCCTGGAAGGCAAAACCTCCTGGATTTTCTCGAGTTGCGGCAGGTGCTCTCGACTTACGACGCGGACCTCAGGGACCCGCTCTGGTGGCCTCAGCAAAGGCCAGTCCCCATGCGAGTTCCTCGGGGGCCTCTCGGGATTCCTCTCCCGTCGATGCCGGGGCCTAAGACCTTGTGTGGAGTCGGGGCCGGAACCTGAGGTTTCCTCTCCAGTGCTGACATGGATCTTGGGGTACTTCTGGAGTCTCCCCAGGGGAGTCAGTCCTCGTCTCGAATGCGGGCATGCACTTGCGCTTTCCTCCAGAGCGGTAGCAGCAGTTTCACGCAGTCCGCCGCGTGGATCAAAGGATCTATGGTTTTCCCTCGAGTCTTTCCCACGAGGCTTTCCCACGAGGCTTTCCCACAGGGCTGTGCCACGTGCACACGTGGTGGGAGTCGATCCTCGGCTTGAACGTCAAGGCAGTGCAGGGAAAACAGGTTCCTCTGGAATGGACTGACACATCTGGGGGACTCTTGGAATGGTGGCACGACCCTGGAGTTCCTCTCGCCTTTCCTGTGGAGAGCGCCTCCTCTTGAGATGCGACGGGAACGCCGGGAATTCTTTCCCTACGAAACAGGGAAAGGATCACTCATCTCGAGCTAGGAGGCGGAAACGGGGCTCCCCTGGATGTATGCGGGACCCACGTGCTTCCTCTCGAGTGCAGACGGGTGTGTCGGGGAACTTCTTGAGTGCAGCAAGGGTTTGAAGGACCCTTTGGAAGTTCCAGTGGTTAGATGTGATTGGCCTCGAGAAGCCTCAGCGGAAATGGGCCTCATCTCGCCTGGAGGGCAAAACCTCCTGGATTTTCTCGAGTTGCGGCAGGTGCTCTCGACTTACGACGGGGACCTCAGGGACCCGCTCTGGTGGCCTCAGGAAAGGCCAGTCCCCATGCGAGTTCCTCGGGGGCCTCTCGGGATTCCTTTACCGTCGATGCCAGGGCCTAAGACCTTGTGTGGAGTCGGGGCCGGAACCTGAGGATTCCTCTCCAGTGCTGACATGGATCTTGTGGTACTTCTGGAGTCTCCCCAGGTTAGTCAGTCCTCGTCTCGAATGCGGGCATGCACTTGCCCTTTCCTCCAGAGCGGTAGCAGCAGTGTCACTCATTCCGCCGCGTGGATCAAAGGATCTATGGTTTTCCCTCGAGTCTTTCCCACGAGGCTTTCACACGAGGCTTTCCCACAGGGCTGTCCCACGTGCACACGTGGTGGGAGTCGATCCTCGGCTTGAACGTCAAGGCAGTGCAGGGAAA
The DNA here is from genome assembly GCF_042477335.2 of Ovis canadensis. Taxonomy (NCBI): domain Eukaryota; kingdom Metazoa; phylum Chordata; class Mammalia; order Artiodactyla; family Bovidae; genus Ovis; species Ovis canadensis. Next base: position 1,890,334 of record NC_091248.1, on the reverse strand, counting down.
ACAGGTTCCTCTGGAATGGACTGACACATCTGGGGGACTCTTGGAATCGTGGCACGACCCTGGAGTTCCTCTCGCCTTTCCTGTGGAGAGCGCCTCCTCTTGAGATGCGACGGGAACGCGGGGAATTCTTTCCCTACGAAACAGGGAAAGGATCCCTCATCTCGAGCTAGGAGGCGGAAACGGGGCTCCCCTGGATGTGTGCGGGACCCACGTGCTTCCTCTCGAGTGCAGACGGGTGTGTCGGGGAACTTCTTGAGTTGCAGCAAGGGTGTGAAGGACCCTTTGGAAGTTCCAGTGGTTAGATGTGATTGGCCTCGAGAAGCCTCAGCGGAAATGGGCCTCATCTCGCCTGGAGGGCAAAACCTCCTGGATTTTCTCGAGTTGCGGCAGGTGCTCTCGACTTACGACGGGGACCTCAGGGACCCGCTCTGGTGGCCTCAGGAAAGGCCAGTCCCCATGCGAGTTCCTCGGGGGCCTCTAGGGATTCCTCTCCCGTCGATGCTGGGGCCTAAGACCTTGTGTGGAGTCGGGGCCGGAACCTGAGGATTCCTCTCCAGTGCTGACATGGATCTTGGGGTACTTCTGGAGTCTCCCCAGGGGAGTCAGTCCTCGTCTCGAATGCGGGCATGCACTTGCGCTTTCCTCCAGAGCGGTAGCAGCAGTGTCACGCAGTCCGCCGCGTGTATCAAAGGATCTATGGTTTTCCCTCGAGTCTTTCCCACGAGGCTTTCCCACGAGGCTTTCCCACAGGGCTGTCCCACGTGCACACGTGTTGGGAGTCGATCCTCGGCTAGAACGTCAAGGCAGTGCAGGGAAAACAGGTTCCTCTGGAATGGACTGACACATCTGGGGGACTCTTGGAATGGTGGCACGACCCTGGAGTTCCTCTCGCCTTTCCTGTGGAGAGCGCCTCCTCTTGAGATGCGACGAGAACGCGGGGAATTCTTTCCCTACGAAACAGGGAAAGGATCCCTCATCTCGAGCTAGGAGGCGGAAACGGGGCTCCCCTGGATGTGTGCGGGACCCACGTGCTTCCTCTCGAGTGCAGACGGGTGTGTCGGGGAACTTCTTGAGTTGCAGCAAGGGTGTGAAGGACCCTTTGGAAGTTCCAGTGGTTAGATGTGATTGGCCTCGAGAAGCCTCAGCGGAAATGGGCCTCATCTCGCCTGGAGGGCAAAACCTCCTGGATTTTCTCGAGTTGCGGCAGGTGCTCTCGACTTACGACGGGGACCTCAGGGACCCGCTCTGGTGGCCTCAGAAAGGCCAGTCCCCATGCGAGTTCCTCGGGGGCCTCTCGGGATTCCTCTCCCGTCGATGCCAGGGCCTAAGACCTTGTGTGGAGTCGGGGCCGGAACCTGAGGATTCCTCTCCAGTGCTGACATGGATCTTGGAGTACTTCTGGAGTCTCCCCAGGGGAGTCAGTCCTCGTCTCGAATGCGGGCATGCACTTGCGCTTTCCTCCAGAGCGGTAGCAGCAGTGTCACGCAGTCCGCCGCGTGGATCAAAGGATCTATGGTTTTCCCTCGAGTCTTTCCCACGAGGCTTTCCCACGAGGCTTTCCCACAGGGCTGTCCCACGTGCACACGTGATGGGAGTCGATCCTCGGCTTGAACGTCAAGGCAGTGCAGGGAAAACAGGTTCCTCTGGAATGGACTGACATATCTGGGGGACTCCTGGAATGGTGGCACGACCTGGAGTTCCTATCGCCTTTCCTGTGGAGAGCGCCTCCTCTTGAGATGCGAAGGGAACGCCGGGAAATCTTTCCCTACAAAACAGTGAAAGGATCCCTCACCTCGAGCTGGGAGGCGGAAACGGGGCTCCCCTGGATGTGTGCGTGACCCTCGTGCTTCCTCTCGAGTGGAGACGGGTATGTCGGGGAACTTCTTGAGTTGCAGCAAGGGTGTGAAGGACCCTTTGGAAGTTCCAGTGGTTAGATGTGATTGGCCTCGAGAAGCCTCAGCGGAAATGCGCCTCATCTCGCCTGGACGGCAAAACTCCCTGGATTTTCTCGAGTTGCGGCAGGTGCTCTCGACTTACGACGGGGACGTCAGGGACCCGCTCTGGTGGCCTCAGGAAAGGCCAGTCCCCATGCGAGTTCCTCGGGGGCCTCTCGGGATTCCTCTCCCTTCGATGCTGGGGCCGAAGACCTTGTGTGGAGTCGGGGCCGGAACCTGAGGATTCCTCTCCAGTGCTGACATGGATCTTGGGGTACTTCTGGAGTCTCCCCAGGGGAGTCAGTCCTCGTCTCGAATGCGGGCATGCACTTGCGCTTTCCTCCAGAGCGGTAGCAGCAGTGTCACGCAGTCCGCCTCGTGGATCAAAGGATCTATGGTTTTCCCTCGAGCCTTTCCCACGTGGCTTTCCCACGAGGCTTTCCCACAGGGCTGTCCCACGTGCACACGTGGTGGGAGTCGATCCTCGGCTTGAACATCAAGGCAGTTCAGGGAAAACAGGTTCCTCTGGAATGGACTGACACATCTGGGGGACTCTTGGAATGGTGGCACGACCCTGGAGTTCCTCTCGCCTTTCCTGTGGAGAGCGCCTCCTCTTGAGATGCGACGGGAACGCCGGGAATTCTTTCCCTAGGAAACAGGGAAAGGATCCCTCATCTCGAGCTAGGAGGCGGAAACGGGGCTCCCCTGGATGTGTGCGGGACCCCACGTGCTTCCTCTCGAGTGGAGACGGGTATGTCGGGGAACTTCTTGAGTTGCAGCAAGGGTGTGAAGGACCCTTTGGAAGTTCCAGTGGTTAGACGTGATTAGCCTCGAGAAGCCTCAGCGGAAAGGGGCCTCATCTCGCCTGGAGGGCAAAACCTCCTGGATTTTCTCGAGTTGCGGCAGGTGCTCTCTACTTACGACGCGGACCTCAGGGACCCGCTCTGGTGGCCTCAGGAAAGGCCAGTCCCCATGCGAGTTCCTCGGGGGCCTCTCGGGATTCCTCTCCCGTCGATGCCGGGGCCTAAGACCTTGTGTGGAGTCGGGGCCGGAACCTGAGGATTCCTCTCCAGTGCTGACATGGATCTTGGGGTACTTCTGGAGTCTCCCCAGGGGAGTCAGTCCTCGTCTCGAATGCGGGCATGCACTTGCGCTTTCCTCCAGAGCGGTAGCAGCAGTGTCACGCAGTCCGCCGCGTGGATCAAAGGATCTATGGTTTTCCCTCGAGTCTTTCCCACGAGGCTTTCCCACGAGGCTTTCCCACAGGGCTGTCCCACGTGCACACGTGGTGGGAGTGGATCCTCGGCTTGAACGTCAAGGCAGTGCAGGGAAAACAGGTTCCTCTGGAATGGACTGACACATCTGGGGGACTCTTGGAATGGTGGCACGACCCTGGAGTTCCTCTCGCCTTTCCTGTGGAGAGCGCCTCCTCTTGAGATGCGACGGGAACGCCGGGAATTCTTTCCCTACGAAATAGGGAAAGGATCCCTCATCTCGAGCTAGGAGGCGGAAACGGGGCTCCCCTGGATGTGTGCGGGACCCCACGTGCTTCCTCTCGAGTGGAGACGGGTATGTCGGGGAACTTCTTGAGTTGCAGCAAGGGTGTGAAGGACCCTTTGGAAGTTCCAGTGGTTAGACGTGATTCGCCTCGAGAAGCCTCAGCGGAAATGGGCCTCATCTCGCCTGGAGGGCAAAACCTCCTGGATTTTCTCGAGTTGCGGCAGGTGCTCTCGACTTATGACGGGGACCTCAGGGACCCGCTCTGGTGGCCTCAGGAAAGGCCAGTCCCCATGCGAGTTCCTCGGGGGCCTCTCGGGATTCCTCTCCCGTCGATGCCGGGGCCTAAGACCTTGTGTGGAGTCGGGGCCGGAACCTGAGGATTCCTCTCCAGTGCTGACATGGATCTTGGGGTACTTCTGGAGTCTCCCCAGCGGAGTCAGTCCTCGTCTCGAATGCGGGCATGCACTTGCGCTTTCCTCCAGAGCGGTAGCAGCAGTGTCACGCAGTCCGCCGCGTGGATCAAAGGATCTATGGTTTTCCCTCGAGTCTTTCCCACGAGGCTTTCCCACGAGGCTTTCCCACAGGGCTGTCCCACGTGCACACGTGGTGGGAGTGGATCCTCGGCTTGAATGTCAAGGCAGTGCAGGGAAAACAGGTTCCTCTGGAATGGGCTGACACATCTGGGGGACTCTTGGAATGGTGGCACGACCCTGGAGTTCCTCTCGCCTTTCCTGTGGAGAGCGCCTCCTCTTGAGATGCGACGGGAACGCCGGGAATTCTTTCCCTACGAAACAGGGAAAGGATCCCTCATCTCGAGCTAGGAGGCGGAAACGGGGCTCCCCTGGATGTGTGCGGGACCCCACGTGCTTCCTCTCGAGTGGAGACGGGTATGTCGGGGAACTTCTTGAGTTGCAGCAAGGGTGTGAAGGACCCTTTGGAAATTCCAGTGGTTAGACGTGATTAGCCTCGAGAAGCCTCAGCGGAAATGGGCCTCATCTCGCCTGGAGGGCAAAACCTCCTGGATTATCTCGAGTTGCGGCAAGTGCTCTCCACTTACGACGGGGACCTCGGGGACCCGCTCTGGTGGCCTCAGGAAAGGCCAGTCCCCATGCGAGTTCCTCGGGGGCCTCTCGGCATTCCTCTCCCGTCGATGCTGGGGCCTATGACCTTGTGTGGATTCGGGGCCGGAACCTGAGGATTCCTCTCCAGTGCTGACATGGATCTTGGAGTACTTCTGGAGTCTCCCCAGGGGAGTCAGTCCTCGTCTCGAATGCGGGCATGCACTTGCGCTTTCCTCCAGAGCGGTAGCAGCAGTGTCACGCAGTCCGCCGCGTGGATCAAAGGATCTATGGTTTTCCCTCGAGTCTTTCCCACGAGGCTTTCCCACGAGGCTTTCCCACAGGGCTGTCCCACGTGCACACGTGGTGGGAGTGGATCCTCGGCTTTAACGTCAAGGCAGTGCAGGGAAAACAGGTTCCTCTGGAATGGACTGACACATCTGGGGGACTCTTGGAATGGTGGCTCGACCCTGGAGTTCCTCTCGCCTTTACTGTGGAGAGCGCCTCCTCTTGAGATGCGACGGGAACGCCGGGAATGTTTTCCCTACGAAACAGGGAAAGGATCCCTCATCTCGAGCTAGGAGGCGGAAACGGGGCTCCCCTGGATGTGTGCGGGACCCCACGTGCTTCCTCTCGAGTGGAGACGGGTATGTCGGGGAACTTATTGAGTTGCAGCAAGGGTGTCAAGGACCCTTTGGAAGTTCCAGTGGTTAGACGTGATTAGCCTCGAGAAGCCTCAGCGGAAATGGGCCTCATCTCGCCTGGAGGGCAAAACCTCCTGGATTTTCTCGAGTTGCGGCAGGTGCTCTCGACTTACGACGGGGACCTCAGGGACCCACTCTGGTGGCCTCAGGAAAGGCCAGTCCCCATGCGAGTTCCTCGGGGGCCTCTCGGGATTCCTCTCCCGTCGATGCCGGGGCCTAAGACCTTGTGTGGAGTCGGGGACGGAACCTGAGGATTCCTCTCCAGTGCTGACATGGATCTTGGGGTACTTCTGGAGTCTCCCCAGGGGCGTCAGTCCTCGTCTCGAATGCGGGCATGCACTTGCGCTTTCCTCCAGAGCGGTAGCAGCAGTGTCACGCAGTCCGCCGCGTGGATCAAAGGATCTATGGTTTTCCCTCGAGTCTTTCCCACGAGGCTTTCCCACGAGGCTTTCCCACAGGGCTGTCCCACGTGCACACGTGGTGGGAGTGGATCCTCGGCTTGAACGTCAAGGCAGTGCAGGGAAAACAGGTTCCTCTGGAATGGACTGACACATCTGGGGGACTCTTGGAATGGTGGCACGACCCTGGAGTTCCTCTCGCCTTTCCTGTGGAGAGCGCCTCCTCTTGAGATGCGACTGGAATGCCGGGAATTCTTTCCCTACGAAACAGGGAAAGGATCCCTCATCTCGAGCTAGGAGGCGGAAACGGGGCTCCCCTGGATGTGTGCGGGACCCCACGTGCTTCCTCTCGAGTGGAGACGGGTATGTCGGGGAACTTCTTGAGTTGCAGCAAGGGTGTGAAGGACCCTTTGGAAGTTCCAGTGGTTAGATGTGATTGGCCTCGAGAAGCCTCAGCGGAAATGGGCCTCATCTCGCCTGGAGGGCAAAACTTCCTGGATTTTCTCGAGTTGCGGCAGGTGCTCTCGACTTACGACGGGGACGTCAGGGACCCGCTCTTGTGGCCTCAGGAAAGGCCAGTCCCCATGCGAGTTCCTCGGGGGCCTCTCGGGATTCCTCTCCCGTCGATGCCGGGGCCTAAGACCTTGTGTGGAGTCGGGGCCGGAACCTGAGGATTCCTCTCCAGTGCTGACATGGATCTTGGGGTACTTCTGGAGTCTCCCCAGGGGAGTCAGTCCTCGTCTCGAATGCGGGCATGCACTTGCGCTTTCCTCCAGAGCGGTAGCAGCAGTTTCACGCAGACCGCCGTGTGGATCAAAGGATCTATGGTTTTCCCTCGAGTTTTTCCCACGAGGCTTTCCCACGAGGCTTTCCCACAGGGCTGTCCCACGAGCACACGTGGTGGGAGTCAATCCTCGGCTTGAACGTCAAGGCAGTGCAGGGAAAACAGGTTCCTCTGTAATGGACTGACACATATGGGGTCTCTTGGAATGGTGGCACGACCCTGGATTTCCTCTCGCCTTTCCTGTGGGAGCGCCTCCTGTTGAGATGCGACGGGACCGCCGGGAATTCTTTCCCTACGAAACAGGGAAAGGATCCCTCATCTCGAGCTAGGAGGTGGAAACGGGTCTACCCTGGATGTGTGCGGGACCCTCGTGCTTTCTCTCGAGTGGAAACGGGTATGTCGGGGAACTTCTAGAGTTGCAGCAAGGGTGTGAAGGACCCTTTGGAAGTTCCAGTGGTTAGATGTGATTAGCCTAGAGTAGCCTCAGCGGAAATGGGCCTCATCTCGCCTGGAGGGCAAAACCTCCTGGATTTTCTCGAGTTGCGGCAGGTGCTCTCGACTTACGACGGGGACCTCAGGGACCCGCTCTGGTGGCCTCAGGAAAGGCCAGTCCCCATGCGAGTTCCTCGGGGGCCTCTCGGGATTCCTCTCCCGTCGATGCCGGGGCCTAAGACCTTGTGTGGAGTCGGGGCCGGAACCTGAGGATTCCTCTCCAGTGCTGACATGGATGTTGGGGTACTTCTGGAGTCTCCCCAGGGGAGTCAGTCCTCGTCTCGAATGCGGGCATGCACTTGCGCTTTCCTCCAGAGCGGTAGCAGCAGTGTCACGCAGTCCGCCGCGTGGATCAAGGATCTATGGTTTTCCCTCGACTCTTTCCCACGAGGCTTTCCCACAGGGCTGTCCCACGTGCACACGTGGTGGGAGTGGATCCTCGGCTTGAACGTCAAGGCAGTGCAGGGAAAACAGGTTCCTCTGGAATGGACTGACACATCTGGGGGACTCTTGGAATGGTGGCACGACCCTGGAGTTCCTCTCGCCTTTCCTGTGGAGAGCGCCTCCTCTTGAGATGCGACGGGAACGCCGGGAATTCTTTCCCTACGAAACAGGGAAAGGATCCCTCATCTCGAGCTAGGAGGCGGAAACGGGGCTCCCCTGGATGTGTGCGGGACCCCACGTGCTTCCTCTCGAGTGGAGACGGGTATGTCGGGGAACTTCTTGAGTTGCAGCAAGGGTGTGAAGGACCCTTTGGAAGTTCCAGTGGTTAGACGTGATTCGCCTCGAGAAGCCTCAGCGGAAATGGGCCTCATCTCGCCTGGAGGGCAAAACCTCCTGGATTTTCTCGAGTTGCGGCAGGTGCTCTCGACTTACGACGGGGACCTCAGGGACCCGCTCTGGTGGCCTCAGGAAAGGCCAGTCCCCATGCGAGTTCCTCGGGGGCGTCTCGGGATTCCTCTCCCGTCGATGCCGGGGCCTAAGACCTTGTGTGGAGTCGGGGCCGGAACCTGAGGATTCCTCTCCAGTGCTGACATGGATCTTGGGGTACTTCTGGAGTCTCCCCAGGGGAGTCAGTCCTCGTCTCCAATGCGGGCATGCACTTGCGCTTTCCTCCAGAGCGGTAGCAGCAGTGTCACACAGTCCGCCGCGTGGATCAAAGGATCTATAGTTTTCCCTCGAGTCTTTCCCACGAGGCTTTCCCACGAGGCTTTCCCACAGGGCTGTCCCACGTGCACACGTGGTGGGAGTGGATCCTCGGCTTGAACGTCAAGGCAGTGCAGGGAAAACAGGTTCCTCTGGAATGGACTGACACATCTGGGGGACTCTTGGAATGGTGGCACGACCCTGGAGTTCCTCTCGCCTCTCCTGTGGAGAGCGCCTCCTCTTGAGATGCGACGGGAACGCCGGGAATTCTTTCCCTACGAAACAGGGAAAGGATCCCTCATCTCGAGCTAGGAGGCGGAATCGGGGCTCCCCTGGATGTGTGCGGGACCCCACGTGCTTCCTCTCGAGTGGAGACGGGTATGTCGGGGAACTTCTTGATTTGCAGCAAGGGTGTGAAGGACCCTTTGGAAGTTCCAGTGGTTAGACGTGATTCGCCTCCAGAAGCCTCAGCGGAAATGGGCCTCATCTCGCCTGGAGGGCAAAACCTCCTGGATTTTCTCGAGTTGCGGCAGGTGCTCTCGACTTACGACGGGGACCTCAGGGACCCGCTCTGGTGGCCTCAGGAAAGGCCAGTCCCCATGCGAGTTCCTCGGGGGCGTCTCGGGATTCCTCTCTGGTCGATGCCGGGGCCTAAGACCTTGTGTGGAGTCGGGGCCGGAACCTGAGGATTCCTCTCCAGTGCTGACATGGATGTTGGGGTACTTCTGGAGTCTCCCCAGGGGAGTCAGTCCTCGTCTCGAATGCGGGCATGCACTTGCGCGTTCCTCCAGAGCGGTAGCAGCAGTGTCACGCAGTCCGCCGCGTGGATCAAAGGATCTACGGTTTTCCCTCGAGTCTTTCCCACGAGGCTTTCCCACCAGGCTTTCCCACAGGGCTGTCCCACGTGCACACGCGGTGGGAGTCGATCCTCGGCTTGAACGTCAAGGCAGTGCAGGGAAAACAGGTTCCTCTGGAATGGACTGACACATCTGGGGGACTCTTGGAATGGTGGCACGACCCTGGAGTTCCTCTCGCCTTTCCTGTGGAGAGCGCCTCCTCTTGAGATGCGACGGGAACGCCGGGAATTCTTTCCCTAGGAAACAGGGAAAGGATCCCTCATCTCGAGCTAGGAGGCGGAAACGGGGCTCCCCTGGATGTGTGCGGGACCCCACGTGCTTCCTCTCGAGTGGAGACGGGTATGTCGGGGAACTTCTTGAGTTGCAGCAAGGGTGTGAAGGACCCTTTGGAAGTTCCAGTGGTTAGACGTGATTAGCCTCGAGAAGCCTCAGCGGAAAGGGGCCTCATCTCGCCTGGAGGGCAAAACCTCCTGGATTTTCTCGAGTTGCGGCAGGTGCTCTCTACTTACGACGCGGACCTCAGGGACCCGCTCTGGTGGCCTCAGGAAAGGCCAGTCCCCATGCGAGTTCCTCGGGGGCCTCTCGGGATTCCTCTCCCGTCGATGCCGGGGCCTAAGACCTTGTGTGGAGTCGGGGCCGGAACCTGAGGATTCCTCTCCAGTGCTGACATGGATCTTGGGGTACTTCTGGAGTCTCCCCAGGGGAGTCAGTCCTCGTCTCGAATGCGGGCATGCACTTGCGCTTTCCTCCAGAGCGGTAGCAGCAGTGTCACGCAGTCCGCCGCGTGGATCAAAGGATCTATGGTTTTCCCTCGAGTCTTTCCCACGAGGCTTTCCCACGAGGCTTTCCCACAGGGCTGTCCCACGTGCACACGTGGTGGGAGTGGATCCTCGGCTTGAACGTCAAGGCAGTGCAGGGAAAACAGGTTCCTCTGGAATGGACTGACACATCTGGGGGACTCTTGGAATGGTGGCACGACCCTGGAGTTCCTCTCGCCTTTCCTGTGGAGAGCGCCTCCTCTTGAGATGCGACGGGAACGCCGGGAATTCTTTCCCTACGAAATAGGGAAAGGATCCCTCATCTCGAGCTAGGAGGCGGAAACGGGGCTCCCCTGGATGTGTGCGGGACCCCACGTGCTTCCTCTCGAGTGGAGACGGGTATGTCGGGGAACTTCTTGAGTTGCAGCAAGGGTGTGAAGGACCCTTTGGAAGTTCCAGTGGTTAGACGTGATTCGCCTCGAGAAGCCTCAGCGGAAATGGGCCTCATCTCGCCTGGAGGGCAAAACCTCCTGGATTTTCTCGAGTTGCGGCAGGTGCTCTCGACTTATGACGGGGACCTCAGGGACCCGCTCTGGTGGCCTCAGGAAAGGCCAGTCCCCATGCGAGTTCCTCGGGGGCCTCTCGGGATTCCTCTCCCGTCGATGCCGGGGCCTAAGACCTTGTGTGGAGTCGGGGCCGGAACCTGAGGATTCCTCTCCAGTGCTGACATGGATCTTGGGGTACTTCTGGAGTCTCCCCAGCGGAGTCAGTCCTCGTCTCGAATGCGGGCATGCACTTGCGCTTTCCTCCAGAGCGGTAGCAGCAGTGTCACGCAGTCCGCCGCGTGGATCAAAGGATCTATGGTTTTCCCTCGAGTCTTTCCCACGAGGCTTTCCCACGAGGCTTTCCCACAGGGCTGTCCCACGTGCACACGTGGTGGGAGTGGATCCTCGGCTTGAATGTCAAGGCAGTGCAGGGAAAACAGGTTCCTCTGGAATGGGCTGACACATCTGGGGGACTCTTGGAATGGTGGCACGACCCTGGAGTTCCTCTCGCCTTTCCTGTGGAGAGCGCCTCCTCTTGAGATGCGACGGGAACGCCGGGAATTCTTTCCCTACGAAACAGGGAAAGGATCCCTCATCTCGAGCTAGGAGGCGGAAACGGGGCTCCCCTGGATGTGTGCGGGACCCCACGTGCTTCCTCTCGAGTGGAGACGGGTATGTCGGGGAACTTCTTGAGTTGCAGCAAGGGTGTGAAGGACCCTTTGGAAATTCCAGTGGTTAGACGTGATTAGCCTCGAGAAGCCTCAGCGGAAATGGGCCTCATCTCGCCTGGAGGGCAAAACCTCCTGGATTTTCTCGAGTTGCGGCAAGTGCTCTCCACTTACGACGGGGACCTCGGGGACCCGCTCTGGTGGCCTCAGGAAAGGCCAGTCCCCATGCGAGTTCCTCGGGGGCCTCTCGGCATTCCTCTCCCGTCGATGCCGGGGCCTATGACCTTGTGTGGATTCGGGGCCGGAACCTGAGGATTCCTCTCCAGTGCTGACATGGATCTTGGAGTACTTCTGGAGTCTCCCCAGGGGAGTCAGTCCTCGTCTCGAATGCGGGCATGCACTTGCGCTTTCCTCCAGAGCGGTAGCAGCAGTGTCACGCAGTCCGCCGCGTGGATCAAAGGATCTATGGTTTTCCCTCGAGTCTTTCCCACGAGGCTTTCCCACGAGGCTTTCCCACAGGGCTGTCCCACGTGCACACGTGGTGGGAGTGGATCCTCGGCTTTAACGTCAAGGCAGTGCAGGGAAAACAGGTTCCTCTGGAATGGACTGACACATCTGGGGGACTCTTGGAATGGTGGCTCGACCCTGGAGTTCCTCTCGCCTTTACTGTGGAGAGCGCCTCCTCTTGAGATGCGACGGGAACGCCGGGAATGTTTTCCCTACGAAACAGGGAAAGGATCCCTCATCTCGAGCTAGGAGGCGGAAACGGGGCTCCCCTGGATGTGTGCGGGACCCCACGTGCTTCCTCTCGAGTGGAGACGGGTATGTCGGGGAACTTATTGAGTTGCAGCAAGGGTGTCAAGGACCCTTTGGAAGTTCCAGTGGTTAGACGTGATTAGCCTCGAGAAGCCTCAGCGGAAATGGGCCTCATCTCGCCTGGAGGGCAAAACCTCCTGGATTTTCTCGAGTTGCGGCAGGTGCTCTCGACTTACGACGGGGACCTCAGGGACCCGCTCTGGTGGCCTCAGGAAAGGCCAGTCCCCATGCGAGTTCCTCGGGGGCCTCTCGGGATTCCTCTCCCGTCGATGCCGGGGCCTAAGACCTTGTGTGGAGTCGGGGACGGAACCTGAGGATTCCTCTCCAGTGCTGACATGGATCTTGGGGTACTTCTGGAGTCTCCCCAGGGGCGTCAGTCCTCGTCTCGAATGCGGGCATGCACTTGCGCTTTCCTCCAGAGCGGTAGCAGCAGTGTCACGCAGTCCGCCGCGTGGATCAAAGGATCTATGGTTTTCCCTCGAGTCTTTCCCACGAGGCTTTCCCACGAGGCTTTCCCACAGGGCTGTCCCACGTGCACACGTGGTGGGAGTGGATCCTCGGCTTGAACGTCAAGGCAGTGCAGGGAAAACAGGTTCCTCTGGAATGGACTGACACATCTGGGGGACTCTTGGAATGGTGGCACGACCCTGGAGTTCCTCTCGCCTTTCCTGTGGAGAGCGCCTCCTCTTGAGATGCGACTGGAATGCCGGGAATTCTTTCCCTACGAAACAGGGAAAGGATCCCTCATCTCGAGCTAGGAGGCGGAAACGGGGCTCCCCTGGATGTGTGCGGGACCCCACGTGCTTCCTCTCGAGTGGAGACGGGTATGTCGGGGAACTTCTTGAGTTGCAGCAAGGGTGTGAAGGACCCTTTGGAAGTTCCAGTGGTTAGATGTGATTGGCCTCGAGAAGCCTCAGCGGAAATGGGCCTCATCTCGCCTGGAGGGCAAAACTTCCTGGATTTTCTCGAGTTGCGGCAGGTGCTCTCGACTTACGACGGGGACGTCAGGGACCCGCTCTTGTGGCCTCAGGAAAGGCCAGTCCCCATGCGAGTTCCTCGGGGGCCTCTCGGGATTCCTCTCCCGTCGATGCCGGGGCCTAAGACCTTGTGTGGAGTCGGGGCCGGAACCTGAGGATTCCTCTCCAGTGCTGACATGGATCTTGGGGTACTTCTGGAGTCTCCCCAGGGGAGTCAGTCCTCGTCTCGAATGCGGGCATGCACTTGCGCTTTCCTCCAGAGCGGTAGCAGCAGTTTCACGCAGACCGCCGTGTGGATCAAAGGATCTATGGTTTTCCCTCGAGTCTTTCCCACGAGGCTTTCCCACGAGGCTTTCCCACAGGGCTGTCCCACGAGCACACGTGGTGGGAGTCAATCCTCGGCTTGAACGTCAAGGCAGTGCAGGGAAAACAGGTTCCTCTGTAATGGACTGACACATATGGGGTCTCTTGGAATGGTGGCACGACCCTGGATTTCCTCTCGCCTTTCCTGTGGGAGCGCCTCCTGTTGAGATGCGACGGGACCGCCGGGAATTCTTTCCCTACGAAACAGGGAAAGGATCCCTCATCTCGAGCTAGGAGGTGGAAACGGGGCTACCCTGGATGTGTGCGGGACCCTCGTGCTTTCTCTCGAGTGGAAACGGGTATGTCGGGGAACTTCTAGAGTTGCAGCAAGGGTGTGAAGGACCCTTTGGAAGTTCCAGTGGTTAGATGTGATTAGCCTAGAGTAGCCTCAGCGGAAATGGGCCTCATCTCGCCTGGAGGGCAAAACCTCCTGGATTTTCTCGAGTTGCGGCAGGTGCTCTCGACTTACGACGGGGACCTCAGGGACCCGCTCTGGTGGCCTCAGGAAAGGCCAGTCCCCATGCGAGTTCCTCGGGGGCCTCTCGGGATTCCTCTCCCGTCGATGCCGGGGCCTAAGACCTTGTGTGGAGTCGGGGCCGGAACCTGAGGATTCCTCTCCAGTGCTGACATGGATGTTGGGGTACTTCTGGAGTCTCCCCAGGGGAGTCAGTCCTCGTCTCGAATGCGGGCATGCACTTGCGCTTTCCTCCAGAGCGGTAGCAGCAGTGTCACGCAGTCCGCCGCGTGGATCAAGGATCTATGGTTTTCCCTCGACTCTTTCCCACGAGGCTTTCCCACAGGGCTGTCCCACGTGCACACGTGGTGGGAGTGGATCCTCGGCTTGAACGTCAAGGCAGTGCAGGGAAAACAGGTTCCTCTGGAATGGACTGACACATCTGGGGGACTCTTGGAATGGTGGCACGACCCTGGAGTTCCTCTCGCCTTTCCTGTGGAGAGCGCCTCCTCTTGAGATGCGACGGGAACGCCGGGAATTCTTTCCCTAGGAAACAGGGAAAGGATCCCTCATCTCGAGCTAGGAGTCGGAAACGGGGCTCCCCTGGATGTGTGCGGGACCCCACGTGCTTCCTCTCGAGTGGAGACGGGTATGTCGGGGAACTTCTTGAGTTGCAGCAAGGGTGTGAAGGACCCTTTGGAAGTTCCAGTGGTTAGACGTGATTCGCCTCGAGAAGCCTCAGCGGAAATGGGCCTCATCTCGCCTGGAGGGCAAAACCTCCTGGATTTTCTCGAGTTGCGGCAGGTGCTCTCGACTTACGACGGGGACCTCAGGGACCCGCTCTGGTGGCCTCAGGAAAGGCCAGTCCCCATGCGAGTTCCTCGGGGGCGTCTCGGGATTCCTCTCCCGTCGATGCCGGGGCCTAAGACCTTGTGTGGAGTCGGGGCCGGAACCTGAGGATTCCTCTCCAGTGCTGACATGGATCTTGGGGTACTTCTGGAGTCTCCCCAGGGGAGTCAGTCCTCGTCTCGAATGCGGGCATGCACTTGCGCTTTCCTCCAGAGCGGTAGCAGCAGTGTCACGCAGTCCGCCGCGTGGATCAAAGGACCTATAGTTTTCCCTCGAGTCTTTCCCACGAGGCTTTCCCACGAGGCTTTCCCACAGGGCTGTCCCACGTGCACACGTGGTGGGAGTGGATCCTCGGCTTGAACGTCAAGGCAGTGCAGGGAAAACAGGTTCCTCTGGAATGGACTGACACATCTGGGGGACTCTTGGAATGGTGGCACGACCCTGGAGTTCCTCTGGCCTCTCCTGTGGAGAGCGCCTCCTCTTGAGATGCGACGGGAACGCCGGGAATTCTTTCCCTACGAAACAGGGAAAGGATCCCTCATCTCGAGCTAGGAGACGGAATCGGGGCTCCCCTGGATGTGTGCGGGACCCCACGTGCTTCCTCTCGAGTGGAGACGGGTATGTCGGGGAACTTCTTGATTTGCAGCAAGGGTGTGAAGGACCCTTTGGAAGTTCCAGTGGTTAGACGTGATTCGCCTCCAGAAGCCTCAGCGGAAATGGGCCTCATCTCGCCTGGAGGGCAAAACCTCCTGGATTTTCTCGAGTTGCGGCAGGTGCTCTCGACTTACGACGGGGACCTCAGGGACCCGCTCTGGTGGCCTCAGGAAAGGCCAGTCCCCATGCGAGTTCCTCGGGGGCGTCTCGGGATTCCTCTCTGGTCGATGCCGGGACCTAAGACCTTGTGTGGAGTCGGGGCCGGAACCTGAGGATTCCTCTCCAGTGCTGACATGGATGTTGGGGTACTTCTGGAGTCTCCCCAGGGGAGTCAGTCCTCGTCTCGAATGCGGGCATGCACTTGCGCTTTCCTCCAGAGCGGTAGCAGCAGTGTCACGCAGTCCGCCGCGTGGATCAAAGGATCTACGGTTTTCCCTCGAGTCTTTCCCACGAGGCTTTCCCACCAGGCTTTCCCACAGGGCTGTCCCACGTGCACACGCGGTGGGAGTCGATCCTCGGCTTGAACGTCAAGGCAGTGCAGGGAAAACAGGTTCCTCGGGAGTGGACTGACACATCTGGGGGACTCTTGGAATGGTGGCACGACCCTGGAGTTCCTCTCGCCTTTCCTGTGGAGAGCGCCTCCTCTTGAGATGCGACGGGATCGCCGGGAATTCTTTCCCTACGAAACAGGGAAAGGATCCCTCATCTCGAGCTAGGAGGCGGAAACGGGGCTCCCCTGGATGTGTGCGGGACCCCACGTGCTTCCTCTCGAGTGGAGACGGGTATGTCGGGGAACTTCTTGAGTTGCAGCAAGGGTGTGAAGGACCCTTTGGAAGTTCCAGTGGTTATACGTGATTAGCCTCGAGAAGCCTCAGCGGAAATGGGCCTCATCTCGCCTGGAGGGCAAAACCTCCTGGATTTTCTCGAGTTGCGGCAGGTGCTCTCGACTTACGACGGGGACCTCAGGGACCCGCTCTGGTAGCCTCAGGAAAGGCCAGTCCCCATGCGAGTTCCTCGGGGGCCTCTCGGGATTCCTCTCCCGTCGATGCCGGGGCCTAAGACCTTGTGTGGAGTCGGGGCCGGAACCTGAGGATTCCTCTCCAGTGCTGACATGGAACTTGGGGTACTTCTGGAGTCTCCCCAGGGGAGTCAGTCCTCGTCTCGAATGCGGGCATGCACTTGCGCTTTCCTCCAGAGCGGTAGCAGCAGTGTCACGCAGTCCGCCGCGTGGATCAAAGGATCTATGGTTTTCCCTCGAGTCTTTCCCACGAGGCTTTCCCACGAGGCTTTCCCACTGGGCTGTCCCACGTGCGCACGTGGTGGGTGTGGATCCTCGGCTTGAACGTCAAGGCAGTGCAGGGAAAACAGGTTCCTCTGGAATGGACTGACACATCTGGGGGACTCTTGGAATGGTGGCACGACCCTGGAGTTCCTCTCGCCTTTCCTGTGGAGAGCGCCTCCTCTTGAGATGCGACGGGAACGCCGGGAATTCTTTCCCTACGAAACAGGGAAAGGATCCCTCATCTCGAGCTAGGAGGCGGAAACGGGGCTCCCCTGGATGTGTGCGGGACCCCACGTGCTTCCTCTCGAGTGGAGACGGATATGTCGGGGAACTTCTTGAGTTGCAGCAAGGGTGTGAAGGACCCTTTGGAAGTTCCAGTGGTTAGACGTGATTAGCCTCGAGAAGCCTCAGCGGAAATGGGCCTCATCTCGCCTGGAGGGCAAAACCTCCTGGATTTTCTCGAGTTGCGGCAGGTGCTCTCGACTTACGACGCGGACCTCAGGGACCCGCTCTGGTGGCCTCAGGAAAGGCCAGTCCCCATGCGAGTTCCTCGGGGGCGTCTCGGGATTCCTCTCCCGTCGATGCCGGGGCCTAAGACCTTGTGTGGAGTCGGGGCCGGAACCTGAGGATTCCTCTCCAGTGCTGACATGGATCTTGTGGTACTTCTGGAGTCTCCCCAGGGGAGTCAGTCCTCGTCTCGAATGCGGGCATGCACTTGCGCTTTCCTCCAGAGCGGTAGCAGCAGTGTCACGCAGTCCGCCGCGTGGATCAAAGGATCTATGGTTTTCCCTCTAGTCTTACCCACGAGGCTTTCCCACGAGGCTTTCCCACAGGGCTGTCCCACGTGCACACGTGGTGGGAGTCGATCTTCGGCTTGAACGTCAAGGCAGTGCAGGGAAAACAGGTTCCTCTGGAATGGACTGACACATCTGGGGGACTCTTGGAATGGTGGCACGACCCTGGAGTTCCTCTCGCCTTTCCTGTGGAGAGCACCTCCTCTTGAGATGCGACGGGAACGCCGGGAATTCTTTCCCTACGAAACAGGGAAAGGATCCCTCATCTCGAGCTAGGAGGCGGAAACGGGGCTCCCCTGGATGTGTGCGGGACCCCACGTGCTTCCTCTCGAGTGTAGACGGGTATGTCGGGGAACTTCTTGAGTTGCAGCAAGGGTGTGAAGGACCCTTTGGAAGTTCCAGTGGTTAGACGTGATTAGCCTCGAGAAGCCTCAGCGGAAATGGGCCTCATCTCGCCTGGAGGGCAAAACCGCCTGGATTTTCTCGAGTTACGGCAGGTGCTCTCGACTTACGACGGGGACCTCAGGGACCCGCTCTGGTGGCCTCAGGAAAGGCCAGTCCCCATTCGAGTTCCTCGGGGGCCTCTCGGGATTCCTCTCCCGTCGATGCCGGGGCCTAAGACCTTGTGTGGAGTCGGGGCCGTAACCTGAGGATTCCTTTCCAGTGCTAACATGGATCTTTAGGTACTTCTGGAGTCTCCCCAGGGGAGTCAGTCCTCGTCTCGAATGCGGGCATGCACTTGCGCTTTCCTCCAGAGCGGTAGCAGCAGTGTCACGCAGACCGCCGCGTGGATCAAAGGATCTATGGTTTTCCTTCGAGTCTTTCCCACGAGGCTTTCCCACGAGGCTTTCCCACAGGGCTGTCCCACGTGCACACGTGGTGGGAGTGGATCCTCGGCTTGAACGTCAAGGCAGTGCAGGGAAAACAGGTTCCTCTGGAATGGACTGACACATCTGGGGGACTCTTGGAATGGTGGCACGACCCTGGAGTTCCTCTCGCCTTTCCTGTGGAGAGCGCCTCCTCTTGAGATGCGACGGGAACGCCGGGAATTCTTTCCCTAGGAAACAGGGAAAGGATCCCTCATCTCGAGCTAGGAGTCGGAAACGGGGCTCCCCTGGATGTGTGCGGGACCCCACGTGCTTCCTCTCGAGTGGAGACGGGTATGTCGGGGAACTTCTTGAGTTGCAGCAAGGGTGTGAAGGACCCTTTGGAAGTTCCAGTGGTTAGACGTGATTAGCCTCGAGAAGCCTCAGCGGAAATGGGCCTCATCTAGCCTGGAGGGCAAAACCTCCTGGATTTTCTCGAGTTGCGGCAGGTGCTCTCGACTTACGACGGGGACGTCAGGGACCCGCTCTGGTGGCCTCAGGAAAGGCCAGTCCCCATGCGAGTTCCTCGGGGGCCTCTCGGGATTCCTCTCCCGTCGATGCCGGGGCCTAAGACCTTGTGTGGAGTCGGGGCCGGAACCTGAGGATTCCTCTCCAGTGCTGACATGGATCTTGGGGTTCTTCTGGAGTCTCCCCAGGGGAGTCAGTCCTCGTCTCGAATGCGGGCATGCAATTGCGCTTTCCTCCAGGGAGGTAGCAGCAGTGTCACGCAGTCCGCCGCGTGGATCAAAGGATCTATGGTTTTCCCTCGAGTCTTTCCCACGAGGCTTTCCCACCAGGCTTTCCCACAGGGCTGTCCCACATGCACACGTGGTGGGAGTCGATCCTCGGCTTGAACGTCAAGGAAGTGCAGGGAAAACAGGTTCCTCTGGAATGGACTGACACATCTGGGGGACTCTTGGAATGGTGGCACGACCCTGGAGTTCCTCTCGCCTTTCCTGTGGAGAGCGCCTCCTCTTGAGATGCGACGGGAACGCCGGGAATTCTTTCCCTACGAAACAGGGAAAGGATCCCTCATCTCGAGCTAGGAGGCGGAAACGGGGCTCCCCTGGATGTGTTTGGGACACCACGTGCTTCCTCTCGAGTGGAGACGGGTATGTCGGGGAACTTCTTGAGTTGCAGTAAGGGTGTGAAGGACCCTTTGGAAGTTCCAGTGGTTAGATGTGATTGGCCTCGAGAAGCCTCAGCGGAAATGGGCCTCATCTCGCCTGGAGGGCAAAACCTCCTGGATTTTCTCGAGTTGCGGCAGGTGCTCTCGACTTACGACGGGGACGTCAGGGACCCGCTCTGGTGGCCTCAGGAAAGGCCAGTCCCCATGCGAGTTCCTCGGGGGCCTCTCGGGATTCCTCTCCCGTCGATGCCGGGGCCTAAGACCTTGTGTGGAGTCGGGGCCGGAACCTGAGGATTCCTCTCCAGTGCTGAAATGGAACTTGGGGTACTTCTGGAGTCTCCCCAGGGGAGTCAGTCCTCGTCTCGAATGCGGGCATGCACTTGCGCTTTCCTCCAGAGCGGTAGCAGCAGTGTCACGCAGTCCGCCGCGTGGATCAAAGGATCTATGGTTTTCCCTCGAGTCTTTCCCACGAGGCTTTCCCACGAGGGTTTCCCACAGGGCTGTCCCACGTGCACACGTGGTGGGAGTGGATCCTCGGCTTGAACGTCAAGGCAGTGCAGGGAAAACAGGTTCCTCTGGAATGGACTGACACATCTGGGGGACTGTTGGAATGGTGGCACGACCCTGGAGTTCCTCTCGCCTTTCCTGTGTAGAGCGCCTCCTCTTGAGATGCGACGGGAACGCCGGGAATTCTTTCCCTACGAAACAGGGAAAGGATCCCTCATCTCGAGCTAGGAGGCGGAAACGGGGCTCCCCTGGATGTGTGCGGGACCCCACGTGCTTCCTCTCGAGTGGAGACGGGTATGTTGGGGAACTTTTTGAGTTGCAGCAAGGGTGTGAAGGACCCTTTGGAAGTTCCAGTGGTTAGACGTGATTAGCCTCGAGAAGCCTCAGCGGAAATGGGCCTCATCTCGCCTGGAGGGCAAAACCTCCTGGATTTTCTCGAGTTACGGCAGGTGCTCTCGACTTATGACGGGGACCTCAGGGACCCGCTCTGGTGGCCTCAGGAAAGGCCAGTCCCCATTCGAGTTCCTCGGGGGCCTCTCGGATTCCTCTCCCGTCGATGCCGGGGCCTAAGACCTTGTGTGGAGTCGGGGCCGGAACCTGAGGATTCCTTTCCAGTGCTAACATGGATCTTTAGGTACTTCTGGAGTCTCCCCAGGGGAGTCAGTCCTCGTCTCGAATGCGGGCATGCACTTGCGCTTTCCTCCAGAGCAGTAGCAGCAGCGTCACGCAGTCCGCCGTGTGGATCAAAGGATCTATGGTTTTCCCTCGAGTCTTTCCCACGAGGCTTTCCCACGAGGCTTTCCCACAGGGCTGTCCCATGTGCACACGTTGTGGGAGTGGATCCTCGGCTTGAACGTCAAGGCAGTGCAGGGAAAACAGGTTCCTCTGGAATGGACTGACACATCTGGGGGACTCTTGGAATGGTGGCACGACCCTGGAGTTCCTCTCGCCTTTCCTGTGGAGAGCGCCTCCTCTTGAGATGCGACGGGAACGCCGGGAATTCTTTCCCTAGGAAACAGGGAAAGGATCCCTCATCTCGAGCTAGGAGTCGGAAACGGGGCTCCCCTGGATGTCTGCGGGACCCCACGTGCTTCCTCTCGAGTGGAGACGGGTATGTCGGGGAACTTCTTGAGTTGCAGCAAGGGTGTGAAGGACCCTTTGGAAGTTCCAGTGGTTAGACGTGATTAGCCTCGAGAAGCCTCAGCGGAAATGGGCCTCATCTAGCCTGGAGGGCAAAACCTCCTGGATTTTCTCGAGTTGCGGCAGGTGCTCTCGACTTACGACGGGGACGTCAGGGACCCGCTCTGGTGGCCTCAGGAAAGGCCAGTCCCCATGCGAGTTCCTCGGGGGCCTCTCGGGATTCCTCTCCCGTCGATGCCGGGGCCTAAGACCTTGTGTGGAGTCGGGGCCGGAACCTGAGGATTCCTCTCCAGTGCTGACATGGATCTTGGGGTTCTTCTGGAGTCTCCCCAGGGGAGTCAGTCCTCGTCTCGAATGCGGGCATGCAATTGCGCTTTCCTCCAGGGAGGTAGCAGCAGTGTCACGCAGTCCGCCGCGTGGATCAAAGGATCTATGGTTTTCCCTCGAGTCTTTCCCACGAGGCTTTCCCACCAGGCTTTCCCACAGGGCTGTCCCACATGCACACGTGGTGGGAGTCGATCCTCGGCTTGAACGTCAAGGCAGTGCAGGGAAAACAGGTTCCTCTGGAATGGACTGACACATCTGGGGGACTCTTGGAATGGTGGCACGACCCTGGAGTTCCTCTCGCCTTTCCTGTGGAGAGCGCCTCCTCTTGAGATGCGACGGGAACGCCGGGAATTCTTTCCCTACGAAACAGGGAAAGGATCCCTCATCTCGAGCTAGGAGGCGGAAACGGGGCTCCCCTGGATGTGTTTGGGACACCACGTGCTTCCTCTCGAGTGGAGACGGGTATGTCGGGGAACTTCTTGAGTTGCAGTAAGGGTGTGAAGGACCCTTTGGAAGTTCCAGTGGTTAGATGTGATTGGCCTCGAGAAGCCTCAGCGGAAATGGGCCTCATCTCGCCTGGAGGGCAAAACCTCCTGGATTTTCTCGAGTTGCGGCAGGTGCTCTCGACTTACGACGGGGACGTCAGGGACCCGCTCTGGTGGCCTCAGGAAAGGCCAGTCCCCATGCGAGTTCCTCGGGGGCCTCTCGGGATTCCTCTCCCGTCGATGCCGGGGCCTAAGACCTTGTGTGGAGTCGGGGCCGGAACCTGAGGATTCCTCTCCAGTGCTGAAATGGAACTTGGGGTACTTCTGGAGTCTCCCCAGGGGAGTCAGTCCTCGTCTCGAATGCGGGCATGCACTTGCGCTTTCCTCCAGAGCGGTAGCAGCAGTGTCACGCAGTCCGCCGCGTGGATCAAAGGATCTATGGTTTTCCCTCGAGTCTTTCCCACGAGGCTTTCCCACGAGGGTTTCCCACAGGGCTGTCCCACGTGCACACGTGGTGGGAGTGGATCCTCGGCTTGAACGTCAAGGCAGTGCAGGGAAAACAGGTTCCTCTGGAATGGACTGACACATCTGGGGGACTGTTGGAATGGTGGCACGACCCTGGAGTTCCTCTCGCCTTTCCTGTGTAGAGCGCCTCCTCTTGAGATGCGACGGGAACGCCGGGAATTCTTTCCCTACGAAACAGGGAAAGGATCCCTCATCTCGAGCTAGGAGGCGGAAACGGGGCTCCCCTGGATGTGTGCGGGACCCCACGTGCTTCCTCTCGAGTGGAGACGGGTATGTCGGGGAACTTCTTGAGTTGCAGCAAGGGTGTGAAGGACCCTTTGGAAGTTCCAGTGGTTAGACGTGATTAGCCTCGAGAAGCCTCAGCGGAAAGGGGCCTCATCTCGCCTGGAGGGCAAAACCTCCTGGATTTTCTCGAGTTGCGGCAGGTGCTCTCTACTTACGACGCGGACCTCAGGGACCCGCTCTGGTGGCCTCAGGAAAGGCCAGTCCCCATGCGAGTTCCTCGGGGGCCTCTCGGGATTCCTCTCCCGTCGATGCCGGGGCCTAAGACCTTGTGTGGAGTCGGGGCCGGAACCTGAGGATTCCTCTCCAGTGCTGACATGGATCTTGGGGTACTTCTGGAGTCTCCCCAGGGGAGTCAGTCCTCGTCTCGAATGCGGGCATGCACTTGCGCTTTCCTCCAGAGCGGTAGCAGCAGTGTCACGCAGTCCGCCGCGTGGATCAAAGGATCTATGGTTTTCCCTCGAGTCTTTCCCACGAGGCTTTCCCACGAGGCTTTCCCACAGGGCTGTCCCACGTGCACACGTGGTGGGAGTGGATCCTCGGCTTGAACGTCAAGGCAGTGCAGGGAAAACAGGTTCCTCTGGAATGGACTGACACATCTGGGGGACTCTTGGAATGGTGGCACGACCCTGGAGTTCCTCTCGCCTTTCCTGTGGAGAGCGCCTCCTCTTGAGATGCGACGGGAACGCCGGGAATTCTTTCCCTACGAAATAGGGAAAGGATCCCTCATCTCGAGCTAGGAGGCGGAAACGGGGCTCCCCTGGATGTGTGCGGGACCCCACGTGCTTCCTCTCGAGTGGAGACGGGTATGTCGGGGAACTTCTTGAGTTGCAGCAAGGGTGTGAAGGACCCTTTGGAAGTTCCAGTGGTTAGACGTGATTCGCCTCGAGAAGCCTCAGCGGAAATGGGCCTCATCTCGCCTGGAGGGCAAAACCTCCTGGATTTTCTCGAGTTGCGGCAGGTGCTCTCGACTTATGACGGGGACCTCAGGGACCCGCTCTGGTGGCCTCAGGAAAGGCCAGTCCCCATGCGAGTTCCTCGGGGGCCTCTCGGGATTCCTCTCCCGTCGATGCCGGGGCCTAAGACCTTGTGTGGAGTCGGGGCCGGAACCTGAGGATTCCTCTCCAGTGCTGACATGGATCTTGGGGTACTTCTGGAGTCTCCCCAGCGGAGTCAGTCCTCGTCTCGAATGCGGGCATGCACTTGCGCTTTCCTCCAGAGCGGTAGCAGCAGTGTCACGCAGTCCGCCGCGTGGATCAAAGGATCTATGGTTTTCCCTCGAGTCTTTCCCACGAGGCTTTCCCACGAGGCTTTCCCACAGGGCTGTCCCACGTGCACACGTGGTGGGAGTGGATCCTCGGCTTGAATGTCAAGGCAGTGCAGGGAAAACAGGTTCCTCTGGAATGGGCTGACACATCTGGGGGACTCTTGGAATGGTGGCACGACCCTGGAGTTCCTCTCGCCTTTCCTGTGGAGAGCGCCTCCTCTTGAGATGCGACGGGAACGCCGGGAATTCTTTCCCTACGAAACAGGGAAAGGATCCCTCATCTCGAGCTAGGAGGCGGAAACGGGGCTCCCCTGGATGTGTGCGGGACCCCACGTGCTTCCTCTCGAGTGGAGACGGGTATGTCGGGGACCTTCTTGAGTTGCAGCAAGGGTGTGAAGGACCCTTTGGAAATTCCAGTGGTTAGACGTGATTAGCCTCGAGAAGCCTCAGCGGAAATGGGCCTCATCTCGCCTGGAGGGCAAAACCTCCTGGATTATCTCGAGTTGCGGCAAGTGCTCTCCACTTACGACGGGGACCTCGGGGACCCGCTCTGGTGGCCTCAGGAAAGGCCAGTCCCCATGCGAGTTCCTCGGGGGCCTCTCGGCATTCCTCTCCCGTCGATGCTGGGGCCTATGACCTTGTGTGGATTCGGGGCCGGAACCTGAGGATTCCTCTCCAGTGCTGACATGGATCTTGGAGTACTTCTGGAGTCTCCCCAGGGGAGTCAGTCCTCGTCTCGAATGCGGGCATGCACTTGCGCTTTCCTCCAGAGCGGTAGCAGCAGTGTCACGCAGTCCGCCGCGTGGATCAAAGGATCTATGGTTTTCCCTCGAGTCTTTCCCACGAGGCTTTCCCACGAGGCTTTCCCACAGGGCTGTCCCACGTGCACACGTGGTGGGAGTGGATCCTCGGCTTTAACGTCAAGGCAGTGCAGGGAAAACAGGTTCCTCTGGAATGGACTGACACATCTGGGGGACTCTTGGAATGGTGGCTCGACCCTGGAGTTCCTCTCGCCTTTACTGTGGAGAGCGCCTCCTCTTGAGATGCGACGGGAACGCCGGGAATGTTTTCCCTACGAAACAGGGAAAGGATCCCTCATCTCGAGCTAGGAGGCGGAAACGGGGCTCCCCTGGATGTGTGCGGGACCCCACGTGCTTCCTCTCGAGTGGAGACGGGTATGTCGGGGAACTTATTGAGTTGCAGCAAGGGTGTCAAGGACCCTTTGGAAGTTCCAGTGGTTAGACGTGATTAGCCTCGAGAAGCCTCAGCGGAAATGGGCCTCATCTCGCCTGGAGGGCAAAACCTCCTGGATTTTCTCGAGTTGCGGCAGGTGCTCTCGACTTACGACGGGGACCTCAGGGACCCACTCTGGTGGCCTCAGGAAAGGCCAGTCCCCATGCGAGTTCCTCGGGGGCCTCTCGGGATTCCTCTCCCGTCGATGCCGGGGCCTAAGACCTTGTGTGGAGTCGGGGACGGAACCTGAGGATTCCTCTCCAGTGCTGACATGGATCTTGGGGTACTTCTGGAGTCTCCCCAGGGGCGTCAGTCCTCGTCTCGAATGCGGGCATGCACTTGCGCTTTCCTCCAGAGCGGTAGCAGCAGTGTCACGCAGTCCGCCGCGTGGATCAAAGGATCTATGGTTTTCCCTCGAGTCTTTCCCACGAGGCTTTCCCACGAGGCTTTCCCACAGGGCTGTCCCACGTGCACACGTGGTGGGAGTGGATCCTCGGCTTGAACGTCAAGGCAGTGCAGGGAAAACAGGTTCCTCTGGAATGGACTGACACATCTGGGGGACTCTTGGAATGGTGGCACGACCCTGGAGTTCCTCTCGCCTTTCCTGTGGAGAGCGCCTCCTCTTGAGATGCGACTGGAATGCCGGGAATTCTTTCCCTACGAAACAGGGAAAGGATCCCTCATCTCGAGCTAGGAGGCGGAAACGGGGCTCCCCTGGATGTGTGCGGGACCCCACGTGCTTCCTCTCGAGTGGAGACGGGTATGTCGGGGAACTTCTTGAGTTGCAGCAAGGGTGTGAAGGACCCTTTGGAAGTTCCAGTGGTTAGATGTGATTGGCCTCGAGAAGCCTCAGCGGAAATGGGCCTCATCTCGCCTGGAGGGCAAAACTTCCTGGATTTTCTCGAGTTGCGGCAGGTGCTCTCGACTTACGACGGGGACGTCAGGGACCCGCTCTTGTGGCCTCAGGAAAGGCCAGTCCCCATGCGAGTTCCTCGGGGGCCTCTCGGGATTCCTCTCCCGTCGATGCCGGGGCCTAAGACCTTGTGTGGAGTCGGGGCCGGAACCTGAGGATTCCTCTCCAGTGCTGACATGGATCTTGGGGTACTTCTGGAGTCTCCCCAGGGGAGTCAGTCCTCGTCTCGAATGCGGGCATGCACTTGCGCTTTCCTCCAGAGCGGTAGCAGCAGTTTCACGCAGACCGCCGTGTGGATCAAAGGATCTATGGTTTTCCCTCGAGTTTTTCCCACGAGGCTTTCCCACGAGGCTTTCCCACAGGGCTGTCCCACGAGCACACGTGGTGGGAGTCAATCCTCGGCTTGAACGTCAAGGCAGTGCAGGGAAAACAGGTTCCTCTGTAATGGACTGACACATATGGGGTCTCTTGGAATGGTGGCACGACCCTGGATTTCCTCTCGCCTTTCCTGTGGGAGCGCCTCCTGTTGAGATGCGACGGGACCGCCGGGAATTCTTTCCCTACGAAACAGGGAAAGGATCCCTCATCTCGAGCTAGGAGGTGGAAACGGGTCTACCCTGGATGTGTGCGGGACCCTCGTGCTTTCTCTCGAGTGGAAACGGGTATGTCGGGGAACTTCTAGAGTTGCAGCAAGGGTGTGAAGGACCCTTTGGAAGTTCCAGTGGTTAGATGTGATTAGCCTAGAGTAGCCTCAGCGGAAATGGGCCTCATCTCGCCTGGAGGGCAAAACCTCCTGGATTTTCTCGAGTTGCGGCAGGTGCTCTCGACTTACGACGGGGACCTCAGGGACCCGCTCTGGTGGCCTCAGGAAAGGCCAGTCCCCATGCGAGTTCCTCGGGGGCCTCTCGGGATTCCTCTCCCGTCGATGCCGGGGCCTAAGACCTTGTGTGGAGTCGGGGCCGGAACCTGAGGATTCCTCTCCAGTGCTGACATGGATGTTGGGGTACTTCTGGAGTCTCCCCAGGGGAGTCAGTCCTCGTCTCGAATGCGGGCATGCACTTGCGCTTTCCTCCAGAGCGGTAGCAGCAGTGTCACGCAGTCCGCCGCGTGGATCAAGGATCTATGGTTTTCCCTCGACTCTTTCCCACGAGGCTTTCCCACAGGGCTGTCCCACGTGCACACGTGGTGGGAGTGGATCCTCGGCTTGAACGTCAAGGCAGTGCAGGGAAAACAGGTTCCTCTGGAATGGACTGACACATCTGGGGGACTCTTGGAATGGTGGCACGACCCTGGAGTTCCTCTCGCCTTTCCTGTGGAGAGCGCCTCCTCTTGAGATGCGACGGGAACGCCGGGAATTCTTTCCCTACGAAACAGGGAAAGGATCCCTCATCTCGAGCTAGGAGGCGGAAACGGGGCTCCCCTGGATGTGTGCGGGACCCCACGTGCTTCCTCTCGAGTGGAGACGGGTATGTCGGGGAACTTCTTGAGTTGCAGCAAGGGTGTGAAGGACCCTTTGGAAGTTCCAGTGGTTAGACGTGATTCGCCTCGAGAAGCCTCAGCGGAAATGGGCCTCATCTCGCCTGGAGGGCAAAACCTCCTGGATTTTCTCGAGTTGCGGCAGGTGCTCTCGACTTACGACGGGGACCTCAGGGACCCGCTCTGGTGGCCTCAGGAAAGGCCAGTCCCCATGCGAGTTCCTCGGGGGCGTCTCGGGATTCCTCTCCCGTCGATGCCGGGGCCTAAGACCTTGTGTGGAGTCGGGGCCGGAACCTGAGGATTCCTCTCCAGTGCTGACATGGATCTTGGGGTACTTCTGGAGTCTCCCCAGGGGAGTCAGTCCTCGTCTCCAATGCGGGCATGCACTTGCGCTTTCCTCCAGAGCGGTAGCAGCAGTGTCACACAGTCCGCCGCGTGGATCAAAGGATCTATAGTTTTCCCTCGAGTCTTTCCCACGAGGCTTTCCCACGAGGCTTTCCCACAGGGCTGTCCCACGTGCACACGTGGTGGGAGTGGATCCTCGGCTTGAACGTCAAGGCAGTGCAGGGAAAACAGGTTCCTCTGGAATGGACTGACACATCTGGGGGACTCTTGGAATGGTGGCACGACCCTGGAGTTCCTCTCGCCTCTCCTGTGGAGAGCGCCTCCTCTTGAGATGCGACGGGAACGCCGGGAATTCTTTCCCTACGAAACAGGGAAAGGATCCCTCATCTCGAGCTAGGAGGCGGAATCGGGGCTCCCCTGGATGTGTGCGGGACCCCACGTGCTTCCTCTCGAGTGGAGACGGGTATGTCGGGGAACTTCTTGATTTGCAGCAAGGGTGTGAAGGACCCTTTGGAAGTTCCAGTGGTTAGACGTGATTCGCCTCCAGAAGCCTCAGCGGAAATGGGCCTCATCTCGCCTGGAGGGCAAAACCTCCTGGATTTTCTCGAGTTGCGGCAGGTGCTCTCGACTTACGACGGGGACCTCAGGGACCCGCTCTGGTGGCCTCAGGAAAGGCCAGTCCCCATGCGAGTTCCTCGGGGGCGTCTCGGGATTCCTCTCTGGTCGATGCCGGGGCCTAAGACCTTGTGTGGAGTCGGGGCCGGAACCTGAGGATTCCTCTCCAGTGCTGACATGGATGTTGGGGTACTTCTGGAGTCTCCCCAGGGGAGTCAGTCCTCGTCTCGAATGCGGGCATGCACTTGCGCTTTCCTCCAGAGCGGTAGCAGCAGTGTCACGCAGTCCGCCGCGTGGATCAAAGGATCTACGGTTTTCCCTCGAGTCTTTCCCACGAGGCTTTCCCACCAGGCTTTCCCACAGGGCTGTCCCACGTGCACACGCGGTGGGAGTCGATCCTCGGCTTGAACGTCAAGGCAGTGCAGGGAAAACAGGTTCCTCTGGAATGGACTGACACATCTGGGGGACTCTTGGAATGGTGGCACGACCCTGGAGTTCCTCTCGCCTTTCCTGTGGAGAGCGCCTCCTCTTGAGATGCGACGGGAACGCCGGGAATTCTTTCCCTAGGAAACAGGGAAAGGATCCCTCATCTCGAGCTAGGAGGCGGAAACGGGGCTCCCCTGGATGTGTGCGGGACCCCACGTGCTTCCTCTCGAGTGGAGACGGGTATGTCGGGGAACTTCTTGAGTTGCAGCAAGGGTGTGAAGGACCCTTTGGAAGTTCCAGTGGTTAGACGTGATTAGCCTCGAGAAGCCTCAGCGGAAAGGGGCCTCATCTCGCCTGGAGGGCAAAACCTCCTGGATTTTCTCGAGTTGCGGCAGGTGCTCTCTACTTACGACGCGGACCTCAGGGACCCGCTCTGGTGGCCTCAGGAAAGGCCAGTCCCCATGCGAGTTCCTCGGGGGCCTCTCGGGATTCCTCTCCCGTCGATGCCGGGGCCTAAGACCTTGTGTGGAGTCGGGGCCGGAACCTGAGGATTCCTCTCCAGTGCTGACATGGATCTTGGGGTACTTCTGGAGTCTCCCCAGGGGAGTCAGTCCTCGTCTCGAATGCGGGCATGCACTTGCGCTTTCCTCCAGAGCGGTAGCAGCAGTGTCACGCAGTCCGCCGCGTGGATCAAAGGATCTATGGTTTTCCCTCGAGTCTTTCCCACGAGGCTTTCCCACGAGGCTTTCCCACAGGGCTGTCCCACGTGCACACGTGGTGGGAGTGGATCCTCGGCTTGAACGTCAAGGCAGTGCAGGGAAAACAGGTTCCTCTGGAATGGACTGACACATCTGGGGGACTCTTGGAATGGTGGCACGACCCTGGAGTTCCTCTCGCCTTTCCTGTGGAGAGCGCCTCCTCTTGAGATGCGACGGGAACGCCGGGAATTCTTTCCCTACGAAATAGGGAAAGGATCCCTCATCTCGAGCTAGGAGGCGGAAACGGGGCTCCCCTGGATGTGTGCGGGACCCCACGTGCTTCCTCTCGAGTGGAGACGGGTATGTCGGGGAACTTCTTGAGTTGCAGCAAGGGTGTGAAGGACCCTTTGGAAGTTCCAGTGGTTAGACGTGATTCGCCTCGAGAAGCCTCAGCGGAAATGGGCCTCATCTCGCCTGGAGGGCAAAACCTCCTGGATTTTCTCGAGTTGCGGCAGGTGCTCTCGACTTATGACGGGGACCTCAGGGACCCGCTCTGGTGGCCTCAGGAAAGGCCAGTCCCCATGCGAGTTCCTCGGGGGCCTCTCGGGATTCCTCTCCCGTCGATGCCGGGGCCTAAGACCTTGTGTGGAGTCGGGGCCGGAACCTGAGGATTCCTCTCCAGTGCTGACATGGATCTTGGGGTACTTCTGGAGTCTCCCCAGCGGAGTCAGTCCTCGTCTCGAATGCGGGCATGCACTTGCGCTTTCCTCCAGAGCGGTAGCAGCAGTGTCACGCAGTCCGCCGCGTGGATCAAAGGATCTATGGTTTTCCCTCGAGTCTTTCCCACGAGGCTTTCCCACGAGGCTTTCCCACAGGGCTGTCCCACGTGCACACGTGGTGGGAGTGGATCCTCGGCTTGAATGTCAAGGCAGTGCAGGGAAAACAGGTTCCTCTGGAATGGGCTGACACATCTGGGGGACTCTTGGAATGGTGGCACGACCCTGGAGTTCCTCTCGCCTTTCCTGTGGAGAGCGCCTCCTCTTGAGATGCGACGGGAACGCCGGGAATTCTTTCCCTACGAAACAGGGAAAGGATCCCTCATCTCGAGCTAGGAGGCGGAAACGGGGCTCCCCTGGATGTGTGCGGGACCCCACGTGCTTCCTCTCGAGTGGAGACGGGTATGTCGGGGAACTTCTTGAGTTGCAGCAAGGGTGTGAAGGACCCTTTGGAAATTCCAGTGGTTAGACGTGATTAGCCTCGAGAAGCCTCAGCGGAAATGGGCCTCATCTCGCCTGGAGGGCAAAACCTCCTGGATTTTCTCGAGTTGCGGCAAGTGCTCTCCACTTACGACGGGGACCTCGGGGACCCGCTCTGGTGGCCTCAGGAAAGGCCAGTCCCCATGCGAGTTCCTCGGGGGCCTCTCGGCATTCCTCTCCCGTCGATGCCGGGGCCTATGACCTTGTGTGGATTCGGGGCCGGAACCTGAGGATTCCTCTCCAGTGCTGACATGGATCTTGGAGTACTTCTGGAGTCTCCCCAGGGGAGTCAGTCCTCGTCTCGAATGCGGGCATGCACTTGCGCTTTCCTCCAGAGCGGTAGCAGCAGTGTCACGCAGTCCGCCGCGTGGATCAAAGGATCTATGGTTTTCCCTCGAGTCTTTCCCACGAGGCTTTCCCACGAGGCTTTCCCACAGGGCTGTCCCACGTGCACACGTGGTGGGAGTGGATCCTCGACTTTAACGTCAAGGCAGTGCAGGGAAAACAGGTTCCTCTGGAATGGACTGACACATCTGGGGGACTCTTGGAATGGTGGCTCGACCCTGGAGTTCCTCTCGCCTTTACTGTGGAGAGCGCCTCCTCTTGAGATGCGACGGGAACGCCGGGAATGTTTTCCCTACGAAACAGGGAAAGGATCCCTCATCTCGAGCTAGGAGGCGGAAACGGGGCTCCCCTGGATGTGTGCGGGACCCCACGTGCTTCCTCTCGAGTGGAGACGGGTATGTCGGGGAACTTATTGAGTTGCAGCAAGGGTGTCAAGGACCCTTTGGAAGTTCCAGTGGTTAGACGTGATTAGCCTCGAGAAGCCTCAGCGGAAATGGGCCTCATCTCGCCTGGAGGGCAAAACCTCCTGGATTTTCTCGAGTTGCGGCAGGTGCTCTCGACTTACGACGGGGACCTCAGGGACCCGCTCTGGTGGCCTCAGGAAAGGCCAGTCCCCATGCGAGTTCCTCGGGGGCCTCTCGGGATTCCTCTCCCGTCGATGCCGGGGCCTAAGACCTTGTGTGGAGTCGGGGACGGAACCTGAGGATTCCTCTCCAGTGCTGACATGGATCTTGGGGTACTTCTGGAGTCTCCCCAGGGGCGTCAGTCCTCGTCTCGAATGCGGGCATGCACTTGCGCTTTCCTCCAGAGCGGTAGCAGCAGTGTCACGCAGTCCGCCGCGTGGATCAAAGGATCTATGGTTTTCCCTCGAGTCTTTCCCACGAGGCTTTCCCACGAGGCTTTCCCACAGGGCTGTCCCACGTGCACACGTGGTGGGAGTGGATCCTCGGCTTGAACGTCAAGGCAGTGCAGGGAAAACAGGTTCCTCTGGAATGGACTGACACATCTGGGGGACTCTTGGAATGGTGGCACGACCCTGGAGTTCCTCTCGCCTTTCCTGTGGAGAGCGCCTCCTCTTGAGATGCGACTGGAATGCCGGGAATTCTTTCCCTACGAAACAGGGAAAGGATCCCTCATCTCGAGCTAGGAGGCGGAAACGGGGCTCCCCTGGATGTGTGCGGGACCCCACGTGCTTCCTCTCGAGTGGAGACGGGTATGTCGGGGAACTTCTTGAGTTGCAGCAAGGGTGTGAAGGACCCTTTGGAAGTTCCAGTGGTTAGATGTGATTGGCCTCGAGAAGCCTCAGCGGAAATGGGCCTCATCTCGCCTGGAGGGCAAAACTTCCTGGATTTTCTCGAGTTGCGGCAGGTGCTCTCGACTTACGACGGGGACGTCAGGGACCCGCTCTTGTGGCCTCAGGAAAGGCCAGTCCCCATGCGAGTTCCTCGGGGGCCTCTCGGGATTCCTCTCCCGTCGATGCCGGGGCCTAAGACCTTGTGTGGAGTCGGGGCCGGAACCTGAGGATTCCTCTCCAGTGCTGACATGGATCTTGGGGTACTTCTGGAGTCTCCCCAGGGGAGTCAGTCCTCGTCTCGAATGCGGGCATGCACTTGCGCTTTCCTCCAGAGCGGTAGCAGCAGTTTCACGCAGACCGCCGTGTGGATCAAAGGATCTATGGTTTTCCCTCGAGTCTTTCCCACGAGGCTTTCCCACGAGGCTTTCCCACAGGGCTGTCCCACGAGCACACGTGGTGGGAGTCAATCCTCGGCTTGAACGTCAAGGCAGTGCAGGGAAAACAGGTTCCTCTGTAATGGACTGACACATATGGGGTCTCTTGGAATGGTGGCACGACCCTGGATTTCCTCTCGCCTTTCCTGTGGGAGCGCCTCCTGTTGAGATGCGACGGGACCGCCGGGAATTCTTTCCCTACGAAACAGGGAAAGGATCCCTCATCTCGAGCTAGGAGGTGGAAACGGGGCTACCCTGGATGTGTGCGGGACCCTCGTGCTTTCTCTCGAGTGGAAACGGGTATGTCGGGGAACTTCTAGAGTTGCAGCAAGGGTGTGAAGGACCCTTTGGAAGTTCCAGTGGTTAGATGTGATTAGCCTAGAGTAGCCTCAGCGGAAATGGGCCTCATCTCGCCTGGAGGGCAAAACCTCCTGGATTTTCTCGAGTTGCGGCAGGTGCTCTCGACTTACGACGGGGACCTCAGGGACCCGCTCTGGTGGCCTCAGGAAAGGCCAGTCCCCATGCGAGTTCCTCGGGGGCCTCTCGGGATTCCTCTCCCGTCGATGCCGGGGCCTAAGACCTTGTGTGGAGTCGGGGCCGGAACCTGAGGATTCCTCTCCAGTGCTGACATGGATGTTGGGGTACTTCTGGAGTCTCCCCAGGGGAGTCAGTCCTCGTCTCGAATGCGGGCATGCACTTGCGCTTTCCTCCAGAGCGGTAGCAGCAGTGTCACGCAGTCCGCCGCGTGGATCAAGGATCTATGGTTTTCCCTCGACTCTTTCCCACGAGGCTTTCCCACAGGGCTGTCCCACGTGCACACGTGGTGGGAGTGGATCCTCGGCTTGAACGTCAAGGCAGTGCAGGGAAAACAGGTTCCTCTGGAATGGACTGACACATCTGGGGGACTCTTGGAATGGTGGCACGACCCTGGAGTTCCTCTCGCCTTTCCTGTGGAGAGCGCCTCCTCTTGAGATGCGACGGGAACGCCGGGAATTCTTTCCCTAGGAAACAGGGAAAGGATCCCTCATCTCGAGCTAGGAGTCGGAAACGGGGCTCCCCTGGATGTGTGCGGGACCCCACGTGCTTCCTCTCGAGTGGAGACGGGTATGTCGGGGAACTTCTTGAGTTGCAGCAAGGGTGTGAAGGACCCTTTGGAAGTTCCAGTGGTTAGACGTGATTCGCCTCGAGAAGCCTCAGCGGAAATGGGCCTCATCTCGCCTGGAGGGCAAAACCTCCTGGATTTTCTCGAGTTGCGGCAGGTGCTCTCGACTTACGACGGGGACCTCAGGGACCCGCTCTGGTGGCCTCAGGAAAGGCCAGTCCCCATGCGAGTTCCTCGGGGGCGTCTCGGGATTCCTCTCCCGTCGATGCCGGGGCCTAAGACCTTGTGTGGAGTCGGGGCCGGAACCTGAGGATTCCTCTCCAGTGCTGACATGGATCTTGGGGTACTTCTGGAGTCTCCCCAGGGGAGTCAGTCCTCGTCTCGAATGCGGGCATGCACTTGCGCTTTCCTCCAGAGCGGTAGCAGCAGTGTCACGCAGTCCGCCGCGTGGATCAAAGGACCTATAGTTTTCCCTCGAGTCTTTCCCACGAGGCTTTCCCACGAGGCTTTCCCACAGGGCTGTCCCACGTGCACACGTGGTGGGAGTGGATCCTCGGCTTGAACGTCAAGGCAGTGCAGGGAAAACAGGTTCCTCTGGAATGGACTGACACATCTGGGGGACTCTTGGAATGGTGGCACGACCCTGGAGTTCCTCTGGCCTCTCCTGTGGAGAGCGCCTCCTCTTGAGATGCGACGGGAACGCCGGGAATTCTTTCCCTACGAAACAGGGAAAGGATCCCTCATCTCGAGCTAGGAGACGGAATCGGGGCTCCCCTGGATGTGTGCGGGACCCCACGTGCTTCCTCTCGAGTGGAGACGGGTATGTCGGGGAACTTCTTGATTTGCAGCAAGGGTGTGAAGGACCCTTTGGAAGTTCCAGTGGTTAGACGTGATTCGCCTCCAGAAGCCTCAGCGGAAATGGGCCTCATCTCGCCTGGAGGGCAAAACCTCCTGGATTTTCTCGAGTTGCGGCAGGTGCTCTCGACTTACGACGGGGACCTCAGGGACCCGCTCTGGTGGCCTCAGGAAAGGCCAGTCCCCATGCGAGTTCCTCGGGGGCGTCTCGGGATTCCTCTCTGGTCGATGCCGGGACCTAAGACCTTGTGTGGAGTCGGGGCCGGAACCTGAGGATTCCTCTCCAGTGCTGACATGGATGTTGGGGTACTTCTGGAGTCTCCCCAGGGGAGTCAGTCCTCGTCTCGAATGCGGGCATGCACTTGCGCTTTCCTCCAGAGCGGTAGCAGCAGTGTCACGCAGTCCGCCGCGTGGATCAAAGGATCTACGGTTTTCCCTCGAGTCTTTCCCACGAGGCTTTCCCACCAGGCTTTCCCACAGGGCTGTCCCACGTGCACACGCGGTGGGAGTCGATCCTCGGCTTGAACGTCAAGGCAGTGCAGGGAAAACAGGTTCCTCGGGAGTGGACTGACACATCTGGGGGACTCTTGGAATGGTGGCACGACCCTGGAGTTCCTCTCGCCTTTCCTGTGGAGAGCGCCTCCTCTTGAGATGCGACGGGATCGCCGGGAATTCTTTCCCTACGAAACAGGGAAAGGATCCCTCATCTCGAGCTAGGAGGCGGAAACGGGGCTCCCCTGGATGTGTGCGGGACCCCACGTGCTTCCTCTCGAGTGGAGACGGGTATGTCGGGGAACTTCTTGAGTTGCAGCAAGGGTGTGAAGGACCCTTTGGAAGTTCCAGTGGTTATACGTGATTAGCCTCGAGAAGCCTCAGCGGAAATGGGCCTCATCTCGCCTGGAGGGCAAAACCTCCTGGATTTTCTCGAGTTGCGGCAGGTGCTCTCGACTTACGACGGGGACCTCAGGGACCCGCTCTGGTAGCCTCAGGAAAGGCCAGTCCCCATGCGAGTTCCTCGGGGGCCTCTCGGGATTCCTCTCCCGTCGATGCCGGGGCCTAAGACCTTGTGTGGAGTCGGGGCCGGAACCTGAGGATTCCTCTCCAGTGCTGACATGGAACTTGGGGTACTTCTGGAGTCTCCCCAGGGGAGTCAGTCCTCGTCTCGAATGCGGGCATGCACTTGCGCTTTCCTCCAGAGCGGTAGCAGCAGTGTCACGCAGTCCGCCGCGTGGATCAAAGGATCTATGGTTTTCCCTCGAGTCTTTCCCACGAGGCTTTCCCACGAGGCTTTCCCACTGGGCTGTCCCACGTGCGCACGTGGTGGGTGTGGATCCTCGGCTTGAACGTCAAGGCAGTGCAGGGAAAACAGGTTCCTCTGGAATGGACTGACACATCTGGGGGACTCTTGGAATGGTGGCACGACCCTGGAGTTCCTCTCGCCTTTCCTGTGGAGAGCGCCTCCTCTTGAGATGCGACGGGAACGCCGGGAATTCTTTCCCTACGAAACAGGGAAAGGATCCCTCATCTCGAGCTAGGAGGCGGAAACGGGGCTCCCCTGGATGTGTGCGGGACCCCACGTGCTTCCTCTCGAGTGGAGACGGATATGTCGGGGAACTTCTTGAGTTGCAGCAAGGGTGTGAAGGACCCTTTGGAAGTTCCAGTGGTTAGACGTGATTAGCCTCGAGAAGCCTCAGCGGAAATGGGCCTCATCTCGCCTGGAGGGCAAAACCTCCTGGATTTTCTCGAGTTGCGGCAGGTGCTCTCGACTTACGACGCGGACCTCAGGGACCCGCTCTGGTGGCCTCAGGAAAGGCCAGTCCCCATGCGAGTTCCTCGGGGGCGTCTCGGGATTCCTCTCCCGTCGATGCCGGGGCCTAAGACCTTGTGTGGAGTCGGGGCCGGAACCTGAGGATTCCTCTCCAGTGCTGACATGGATCTTGTGGTACTTCTGGAGTCTCCCCAGGGGAGTCAGTCCTCGTCTCGAATGCGGGCATGCACTTGCGCTTTCCTCCAGAGCGGTAGCAGCAGTGTCACGCAGTCCGCCGCGTGGATCAAAGGATCTATGGTTTTCCCTCTAGTCTTACCCACGAGGCTTTCCCACGAGGCTTTCCCACAGGGCTGTCCCACGTGCACACGTGGTGGGAGTCGATCTTCGGCTTGAACGTCAAGGCAGTGCAGGGAAAACAGGTTCCTCTGGAATGGACTGACACATCTGGGGGACTCTTGGAATGGTGGCACGACCCTGGAGTTCCTCTCGCCTTTCCTGTGGAGAGCACCTCCTCTTGAGATGCGACGGGAACGCCGGGAATTCTTTCCCTACGAAACAGGGAAAGGATCCCTCATCTCGAGCTAGGAGGCGGAAACGGGGCTCCCCTGGATGTGTGCGGGACCCCACGTGCTTCCTCTCGAGTGTAGACGGGTATGTCGGGGAACTTCTTGAGTTGCAGCAAGGGTGTGAAGGACCCTTTGGAAGTTCCAGTGGTTAGACGTGATTAGCCTCGAGAAGCCTCAGCGGAAATGGGCCTCATCTCGCCTGGAGGGCAAAACCGCCTGGATTTTCTCGAGTTACGGCAGGTGCTCTCGACTTACGACGGGGACCTCAGGGACCCGCTCTGGTGGCCTCAGGAAAGGCCAGTCCCCATTCGAGTTCCTCGGGGGCCTCTCGGGATTCCTCTCCCGTCGATGCCGGGGCCTAAGACCTTGTGTGGAGTCGGGGCCGTAACCTGAGGATTCCTTTCCAGTGCTAACATGGATCTTTAGGTACTTCTGGAGTCTCCCCAGGGGAGTCAGTCCTCGTCTCGAATGCGGGCATGCACTTGCGCTTTCCTCCAGAGCGGTAGCAGCAGTGTCACGCAGACCGCCGCGTGGATCAAAGGATCTATGGTTTTCCTTCGAGTCTTTCCCACGAGGCTTTCCCACGAGGCTTTCCCACAGGGCTGTCCCACGTGCACACGTGGTGGGAGTGGATCCTCGGCTTGAACGTCAAGGCAGTGCAGGGAAAACAGGTTCCTCTGGAATGGACTGACACATCTGGGGGACTCTTGGAATGGTGGCACGACCCTGGAGTTCCTCTCGCCTTTCCTGTGGAGAGCGCCTCCTCTTGA
Source organism: Ovis canadensis (assembly GCF_042477335.2). NCBI lineage: Eukaryota > Metazoa > Chordata > Mammalia > Artiodactyla > Bovidae > Ovis > Ovis canadensis. Next base: position 1,852,677 of record NC_091248.1, on the reverse strand, counting down.
GATGCGACGGGAACGCCGGGAATTCTTTCCCTAGGAAACAGGGAAAGGATCCCTCATCTCGAGCTAGGAGTCGGAAACGGGGCTCCCCTGGATGTGTGCGGGACCCCACGTGCTTCCTCTCGAGTGGAGACGGGTATGTCGGGGAACTTCTTGAGTTGCAGCAAGGGTGTGAAGGACCCTTTGGAAGTTCCAGTGGTTAGACGTGATTAGCCTCGAGAAGCCTCAGCGGAAATGGGCCTCATCTAGCCTGGAGGGCAAAACCTCCTGGATTTTCTCGAGTTGCGGCAGGTGCTCTCGACTTACGACGGGGACGTCAGGGACCCGCTCTGGTGGCCTCAGGAAAGGCCAGTCCCCATGCGAGTTCCTCGGGGGCCTCTCGGGATTCCTCTCCCGTCGATGCCGGGGCCTAAGACCTTGTGTGGAGTCGGGGCCGGAACCTGAGGATTCCTCTCCAGTGCTGACATGGATCTTGGGGTTCTTCTGGAGTCTCCCCAGGGGAGTCAGTCCTCGTCTCGAATGCGGGCATGCAATTGCGCTTTCCTCCAGGGAGGTAGCAGCAGTGTCACGCAGTCCGCCGCGTGGATCAAAGGATCTATGGTTTTCCCTCGAGTCTTTCCCACGAGGCTTTCCCACCAGGCTTTCCCACAGGGCTGTCCCACATGCACACGTGGTGGGAGTCGATCCTCGGCTTGAACGTCAAGGCAGTGCAGGGAAAACAGGTTCCTCTGGAATGGACTGACACATCTGGGGGACTCTTGGAATGGTGGCACGACCCTGGAGTTCCTCTCGCCTTTCCTGTGGAGAGCGCCTCCTCTTGAGATGCGACGGGAACGCCGGGAATTCTTTCCCTACGAAACAGGGAAAGGATCCCTCATCTCGAGCTAGGAGGCGGAAACGGGGCTCCCCTGGATGTGTTTGGGACACCACGTGCTTCCTCTCGAGTGGAGACGGGTATGTCGGGGAACTTCTTGAGTTGCAGTAAGGGTGTGAAGGACCCTTTGGAAGTTCCAGTGGTTAGATGTGATTGGCCTCGAGAAGCCTCAGCGGAAATGGGCCTCATCTCGCCTGGAGGGCAAAACCTCCTGGATTTTCTCGAGTTGCGGCAGGTGCTCTCGACTTACGACGGGGACGTCAGGGACCCGCTCTGGTGGCCTCAGGAAAGGCCAGTCCCCATGCGAGTTCCTCGGGGGCCTCTCGGGATTCCTCTCCCGTCGATGCCGGGGCCTAAGACCTTGTGTGGAGTCGGGGCCGGAACCTGAGGATTCCTCTCCAGTGCTGAAATGGAACTTGGGGTACTTCTGGAGTCTCCCCAGGGGAGTCAGTCCTCGTCTCGAATGCGGGCATGCACTTGCGCTTTCCTCCAGAGCGGTAGCAGCAGTGTCACGCAGTCCGCCGCGTGGATCAAAGGATCTATGGTTTTCCCTCGAGTCTTTCCCACGAGGCTTTCCCACGAGGGTTTCCCACAGGGCTGTCCCACGTGCACACGTGGTGGGAGTGGATCCTCGGCTTGAACGTCAAGGCAGTGCAGGGAAAACAGGTTCCTCTGGAATGGACTGACACATCTGGGGGACTGTTGGAATGGTGGCACGACCCTGGAGTTCCTCTCGCCTTTCCTGTGTAGAGCGCCTCCTCTTGAGATGCGACGGGAACGCCGGGAATTCTTTCCCTACGAAACAGGGAAAGGATCCCTCATCTCGAGCTAGGAGGCGGAAACGGGGCTCCCCTGGATGTGTGCGGGACCCCACGTGCTTCCTCTCGAGTGGAGACGGGTATGTTGGGGAACTTTTTGAGTTGCAGCAAGGGTGTGAAGGACCCTTTGGAAGTTCCAGTGGTTAGACGTGATTAGCCTCGAGAAGCCTCAGCGGAAATGGGCCTCATCTCGCCTGGAGGGCAAAACCTCCTGGATTTTCTCGAGTTACGGCAGGTGCTCTCGACTTATGACGGGGACCTCAGGGACCCGCTCTGGTGGCCTCAGGAAAGGCCAGTCCCCATTCGAGTTCCTCGGGGGCCTCTCGGATTCCTCTCCCGTCGATGCCGGGGCCTAAGACCTTGTGTGGAGTCGGGGCCGGAACCTGAGGATTCCTTTCCAGTGCTAACATGGATCTTTAGGTACTTCTGGAGTCTCCCCAGGGGAGTCAGTCCTCGTCTCGAATGCGGGCATGCACTTGCGCTTTCCTCCAGAGCAGTAGCAGCAGCGTCACGCAGTCCGCCGTGTGGATCAAAGGATCTATGGTTTTCCCTCGAGTCTTTCCCACGAGGCTTTCCCACGAGGCTTTCCCACAGGGCTGTCCCATGTGCACACGTTGTGGGAGTGGATCCTCGGCTTGAACGTCAAGGCAGTGCAGGGAAAACAGGTTCCTCTGGAATGGACTGACACATCTGGGGGACTCTTGGAATGGTGGCACGACCCTGGAGTTCCTCTCGCCTTTCCTGTGGAGAGCGCCTCCTCTTGAGATGCGACGGGAACGCCGGGAATTCTTTCCCTAGGAAACAGGGAAAGGATCCCTCATCTCGAGCTAGGAGTCGGAAACGGGGCTCCCCTGGATGTCTGCGGGACCCCACGTGCTTCCTCTCGAGTGGAGACGGGTATGTCGGGGAACTTCTTGAGTTGCAGCAAGGGTGTGAAGGACCCTTTGGAAGTTCCAGTGGTTAGACGTGATTAGCCTCGAGAAGCCTCAGCGGAAATGGGCCTCATCTAGCCTGGAGGGCAAAACCTCCTGGATTTTCTCGAGTTGCGGCAGGTGCTCTCGACTTACGACGGGGACGTCAGGGACCCGCTCTGGTGGCCTCAGGAAAGGCCAGTCCCCATGCGAGTTCCTCGGGGGCCTCTCGGGATTCCTCTCCCGTCGATGCCGGGGCCTAAGACCTTGTGTGGAGTCGGGGCCGGAACCTGAGGATTCCTCTCCAGTGCTGACATGGATCTTGGGGTTCTTCTGGAGTCTCCCCAGGGGAGTCAGTCCTCGTCTCGAATGCGGGCATGCAATTGCGCTTTCCTCCAGGGAGGTAGCAGCAGTGTCACGCAGTCCGCCGCGTGGATCAAAGGATCTATGGTTTTCCCTCGAGTCTTTCCCACGAGGCTTTCCCACCAGGCTTTCCCACAGGGCTGTCCCACATGCACACGTGGTGGGAGTCGATCCTCGGCTTGAACGTCAAGGCAGTGCAGGGAAAACAGGTTCCTCTGGAATGGACTGACACATCTGGGGGACTCTTGGAATGGTGGCACGACCCTGGAGTTCCTCTCGCCTTTCCTGTGGAGAGCGCCTCCTCTTGAGATGCGACGGGAACGCCGGGAATTCTTTCCCTACGAAACAGGGAAAGGATCCCTCATCTCGAGCTAGGAGGCGGAAACGGGGCTCCCCTGGATGTGTTTGGGACACCACGTGCTTCCTCTCGAGTGGAGACGGGTATGTCGGGGAACTTCTTGAGTTGCAGTAAGGGTGTGAAGGACCCTTTGGAAGTTCCAGTGGTTAGATGTGATTGGCCTCGAGAAGCCTCAGCGGAAATGGGCCTCATCTCGCCTGGAGGGCAAAACCTCCTGGATTTTCTCGAGTTGCGGCAGGTGCTCTCGACTTACGACGGGGACGTCAGGGACCCGCTCTGGTGGCCTCAGGAAAGGCCAGTCCCCATGCGAGTTCCTCGGGGGCCTCTCGGGATTCCTCTCCCGTCGATGCCGGGGCCTAAGACCTTGTGTGGAGTCGGGGCCGGAACCTGAGGATTCCTCTCCAGTGCTGAAATGGAACTTGGGGTACTTCTGGAGTCTCCCCAGGGGAGTCAGTCCTCGTCTCGAATGCGGGCATGCACTTGCGCTTTCCTCCAGAGCGGTAGCAGCAGTGTCACGCAGTCCGCCGCGTGGATCAAAGGATCTATGGTTTTCCCTCGAGTCTTTCCCACGAGGCTTTCCCACGAGGGTTTCCCACAGGGCTGTCCCACGTGCACACGTGGTGGGAGTGGATCCTCGGCTTGAACGTCAAGGCAGTGCAGGGAAAACAGGTTCCTCTGGAATGGACTGACACATCTGGGGGACTGTTGGAATGGTGGCACGACCCTGGAGTTCCTCTCGCCTTTCCTGTGTAGAGCGCCTCCTCTTGAGATGCGACGGGAACGCCGGGAATTCTTTCCCTACGAAACAGGGAAAGGATCCCTCATCTCGAGCTAGGAGGCGGAAACGGGGCTCCCCTGGATGTGTGCGGGACCCCACGTGCTTCCTCTCGAGTGGAGACGGGTATGTTGGGGAACTTTTTGAGTTGCAGCAAGGGTGTGAAGGACCCTTTGGAAGTTCCAGTGGTTAGACGTGATTAGCCTCGAGAAGCCTCAGCGGAAATGGGCCTCATCTCGCCTGGAGGGCAAAACCTCCTGGATTTTCTCGAGTTACGGCAGGTGCTCTCGACTTACGACGGGGACCTCAGGGACCCGCTCTGGTGGCCTCAGGAAAGGCCAGTCCCCATTCGAGTTCCTCGGGGGCCTCTCGGATTCCTCTCCCGTCGATGCCGGGGCCTAAGACCTTGTGTGGAGTCGGGGCCGGAACCTGAGGATTCCTTTCCAGTGCTAACATGGATCTTTAGGTACTTCTGGAGTCTCCCCAGGGGAGTCAGTCCTCGTCTCGAATGCGGGCATGCACTTGCGCTTTCCTCCAGAGCAGTAGCAGCAGCGTCACGCAGTCCGCCGTGTGGATCAAAGGATCTATGGTTTTCCCTCGAGTCTTTCCCACGAGGCTTTCCCACGAGGCTTTCCCACAGGGCTGTCCCATGTGCACACGTTGTGGGAGTGGATCCTCGGCTTGAACGTCAAGGCAGTGCAGGGAAAACAGGTTCCTCTGGAATGGACTGACACATCTGGGGGACTCTTGGAATGGTGGCACGACCCTGGAGTTCCTCTCGCCTTTCCTGTGGAGAGCGCCTCCTCTTGAGATGCGACGGGAACGCCGGGAATTCTTTCCCTACGAAACAGGGAAAGGATCCCTCATCTCGAGCTAGGAGGCGGAAACGGGGCTCCCCTGGATGTGTGCGGGACCCCACGTGCTTCCTCTCGAGTGGAGACGGGTATGTCGGGGAACTTCTTGAGTTGCAGCAAGGGTGTGAAGGACCCTTTGGAAGTTCCAGTGGTTAGACGTGATTCGCCTCGAGAAGCCTCAGCGGAAATGGGCCTCATCTCGCCTGGAGGGCAAAACCTCCTGGATTTTCTCGAGTTGCGGCAGGTGATCTCGACTTACGACGGGGACCTCAGGGACCCGCTCTGGTGGCCTCAGGAAAGGCCAGTCCCCATGCGAGTTCCTCGGGGGCGTCTCGGGATTCCTCTCCCGACGATGCCGGGGCCTAAGACCTTGTGTGGAGTCGGGGCCGGAACCTGAGGATTCCTCTCCAGTGCTGACATGGATCTTGGGGTACTTCTGGAGTCTCCCCAGGGGAGTCAGTCCTCGTCTCGAATGCGGGCATGCACTTGTGCTTTCCTCCAGAGCGGTAGCAGCAGTGTCACGCAGTCCGCCGCGTGGATCAAAGGATCTATAGTTTTCCCTCGAGTCTTTCCCACGAGTCTTTCCCACGAGGCTTTCCCACAGGGCTGTCCCACGTGCACACGTGGTGGGAGTGGATCCTCGGCTTGAACGTCAAGGCAGTGCAGGGAAAACAGGTTCCTCTGGAATGGACTGACACATCTGGGGGACTCTTGGAATGGTGGCACGACCCTGGAGTTCCTCTCGCCTCTCCTGTGGAGAGCGCCTCCTCTTGAGATGCGACAGGAACGCCGGGAATTCTTTCCCTACGAAACAGGGAAAGGATCCCTCATCTCGAGCTAGGAGGCGGAATCGGGGCTCCCCTGGATGTGTGCGGGACCCCACGTGCTTCCTCTCGAGTGGAGACGGGTATGTCGGGGAACTTCTTGATTTGCAGCAAGGGTGTGAAGGACCCTTTGGAAGTTCCAGTGGTTAGACGTGTTTCGCCTCGAGAAGCCTCAGCGGAAATGGGCCTCATCTCGCCTGGAGGGCAAAACCTCCTGGATTTTCTCGAGTTGCGGCAGGTGCTCTCGACTTACGACGGGGACCTCAGGGACCCGCTCTGGTGGCCTCAGGAAAGGCCAGTCCCCATGCGAGTTCCTCGGGGCCGTCTCGGGATTCCTCTCTGGTCGATGCCGGGGCCTAAGACCTTGTGTGGAGTCGGGGCCGGAACCTGAGGATTCCTCTCCAGTGCTGACATGGATGTTGGGGTACTTCTGGAGTCTCCCCAGGGGAGTCAGTCCTCGTCTCGAATGCGGGCATGCACTTGCGCTTTCCTCCAGAGCGGTAGCAGCAGTGTCACGCAGTCCGCCGCGTGGATCAAAGGATCTATGGTTTTCCCTCGAGTCTTACCCACGAGGCTTTCCCACGAGGCTTTCCCACAGGGCTGTCCCACGTGCACACGTGGTGGGAGTGGATCCTCGGCTTGAACGTCAAGGCAGTGCAGGGAAACAGGTTCCTCTGGAATGGACTGACACATCTGGGGGACTCTTGGAATGGTGGCACGACCCTGGAGTTCCTCTCGCCTTTCCTGTGGAGAGCGCCTCCTCTTGAGATGCGACGGGAACGCCGGGAATTCTTTCCCTACGAAACAGGGAAAGGATCCCTCATCTCGAGCTAGGAGGCGGAAACGGGGCTCCCCTGGATGTGTGCGGGACCCCACGTGCTTCCTCTCGAGTGGAGCCGGGTATGTCGGGGAACTTCTTGAGTTGCAGCAAGGGTGTGAAGGACCCTTTGGAAATTCCAGTTGTTAGACGTGATTAGCCTCGAGAAGCCTCAGCGGAAATGTGCCTCATCTCGCCTGGAGGGCAAAACCTCCTGGATTTTCTCGAGTTGCGGCAGGTGCTCTCCACTTACGACGGGGACCTCGGGGACCCGCTCTGGTGGCCTCAGGAAAGGCCAGTCCCCATGCGAGTTCCTCGGGGGCGTCTCGGGATTCCTCTCCCGTCGATGCCGGGGCCTAAGACCTTGTGTGGAGTCGGGGCCGGAACCTGAGGATTCCTCTCCAGTGCTGACATGGATCTTGGGGTACTTCTGGAGTCTCCCCAGGGGAGTCAGTCCTCGTCTCGAATGCGGGCATGCACTTGCGCTTTCCTCCAGAGCGGTAGCAGCAGTGTCACGCAGTCCGCCGCGTGGATCAAATGATCTATGGTTTTACCTCGAGTCTTTCCCACGAGGCTTTCCCACGAGGCTTTCCACAGGGCTGTCCCACGTGCACACGTGGTGGGAGTGGATCCTCGGCTTGAACGTCAAGGCAGTGCAGGGAAAACAGGTTCCTCTGGAATGGACTGACACATCTGGGGGACTCTTGGAATGGTGGCACGACCCTGGAGTTCCTCTCGCCTTTCCTGTGGAGAGCGCCTCCTCTTGAGATGCGACGGGAATGCCTGGAATTCTTTCCCTACGAAACAGTGAAAGGATCCCTCATCTCGAGCTAGGAGGCGGAAACGGGGCTCCCCTGGATGTGTGCGGGACCCCACGTGCTTCCTCTCGAGTGGAGACGGGTATGTCGGGGAACTTCTTGAGTTGCACCAAGGATGTGAAGGACCCTTTGGAAGTTCCAGTGGTTAGACGTGATTAGCCTCGAGAAGACTCAGCGGAAATGGGCCTCATCTCGCCTGGAGGGCAAAACCTCCTGGATTTTCTCGAGTTGCGGCAGGTGCTCTCGACTTACGATGGGGACCTCAGGGACCCGCTCTGGTGGCCTCAGGAAAGGCCAGTCCCCATGCGAGTTCCTCGGGGGCCTCTCGGCATTCCTCTCCCGTCGATGCCGGGGCCTATGACCTTGTGTGGAGTCGGGGCCGGAACCTGAGGATTCCTCTCCAGTGCTGACATGGATCTTGGAGTACTTCTGGAGTCTCCCCAGGGGAGTCAGTCCTCGTCTCGAATGCGGGCATGCACTTGTGCTTTCCTCCAGAGCGGTAGCAGCAGTGTCACGCAGTCCGCCGCGTGGATCAAAGGATCTATGGTTTTCCCTCGAGTCTTTCCCACGAGGCTTTCCCACGAGGCTTTCCCACAGGGCTGTCCCACGTGCACACGTGGTGGGAGTGGATCCTCGGCTTGAACGTCAAGGCAGTGCAGGGAAAACAGGTTCCTCTGGAATGGACTGACACATCTGGGGGACTCTTGGAATGGTGGCTCGACCCTGGAGTACCTCTCGCCTTTACTGTGGAGAGCGCCTCCTCTTGAGATGCGACGGGAACGCCGGGAATGCTTTCCCTACGAAACAGGGAAAGGATCCCTCATCTCGAGCTAGGAGGCGGAAACGGGGCTCCCCTGGATGTGTGCGGGACCCCACGTGCTTCCTCTCGAGTGGAGACGGGTATGTCGGGGAACTTCTTGAGTTGCAGCAAGGGTGTGAAGGACCCTTTGGAAGTTCCAGTGGTTAGACGTGATTAGCCTCGAGAAGCCTCAGCGGAAATGGGCCTCATCTCGCCTGGAGGGCAAAACCTCCTGGATTTTCTCGAGTTGCGGCAGGTGCTCTCGACTTACGACGGGGACCTCAGGGACCCGCTCTGGTGGCCTCAGGAAAGGCCAGTCCGCATGCGAGTTCTTCGGGGGCCTCTCGGGATTCCTCTCCCGTCGATGCCGGGGCCTAAGACCTTGTGTGGAGTCGGGGCCGGAACCTGAGGATTCCTCTCCAGTGCTGACATGGATCTTGGGGTACTTCTGGAGTCTCCCCAGGGGCGTCAGTCCTCGTCTCGAATGCGGGAATGCACTTGCCCTTTCCTCCAGAGCGGTAGCAGCAGTGTCACGCAGTCCGCCGCGTGGATCAAAGGATCTATGGTTTTGCCTCGAGTCTTTCCCACGAGGCTTTCCCACGAGGCTTTCCCACAGGGCTGTCCCACGTGCACACGTGGTGGGAGTCGATCCTCGGCTTGAACGTCAAGGCAGTGCAGGGAAAACAGGTTCCTCTGGAATGGACTGACACATCTGGGGGACTCTTGGAATGGTGGCACGACCCTGGAGTTCCTCTCGCCTTTCCTGTGCAGAGCGCCTCCTCTTGAGATGCGACGGGAACGCCGGGAATTCTTTCCCTACGAAACAGGGAAAGGATCCCTCATCTCGAGCTAGGAGGCGGAAACGGGGCTCCCCTGGATGTGTGCGGGACCCCACGTGCTTCCTCTCGAGTGGAGACGGGTATGTCGGGAAACTTCTTGAGTTGCAGCAAGGGTGTGAAGGACCCTTTGGAAGTTCCAGTGGTTAGACGTGATTAGCCTCGAGAAGCCTCAGCGGAAATGGGCCTCATCTCGCCTGGAGGGCAAAACCTCCTGGATTTTCTCGAGTTGCGGCAGGTGCTCTCGACTTACGACGGGGACCTCAGGGACCCGCTCTGGTGGCCTCAGGAAAGGCCAGTCCCCATGCGAGTTCCTCGGTGGCCTCTCGGGATTCCTCTCCCGTCGATGCCGGGGCCTAAGACCTTGTGTGGAGTCGGGGCCGGAACCTGAGGATTCCTCTCCAGTGCTGACATGGATCTTGGGGTACTTCTGGAGTCTCCCCAGGGGAGTAAGTCCTCGTCTCGAATGCGGGCATGCACTTGCGTTTCCTCCAGAGCGGTAGCAGCAGTGTCACGCAGTCCGCCGCCTGGATCAAAGGATCTATGGTTTTCCCTCGAGTCTTTCCCACGAGGCTTTCCTACGAGGCTTTCCCACAGGGCTGTCCCACGTGCACACGTGGTGGGAGTGGATCCTCGGCTTGAACGTCAAGGCAGTGCAGGGAAAACAGGTTCCTCTGGAATGGACTGACACATCTGGGGGACTCTTGGAATGGTGGCACGACCCTGGAGTTCCTCTCGCCTTTCCTGTGGAGAGCGCCTCCTCTTGAGATGCGACGGGAACGCCGGGAATTCTTTCCCTACGAAACAGGGAAAGGATCCCTCATCTCGAGCCAGGAGGCGGAAACGGGGCTCCCCTGGATGTGTGCGGGACCCCACGTGCTTCCTCTCGAGTGGAGACGGGTATGTCGGGGAACTTCTTGAGTTGCAGCAAGGGTGTGAAGGACCCTTTGGAAGTTCCAGTGGTTAGACGTGATTCGCCTCGAGAAGCCTCAGCGGAAATGGGCCTCATCTCGCCTGGAGGGCAAAACCTCCTGGATTTTCTCGAGTTGCGGCAGGTGATCTCGACTTACGACGGGGACCTCAGGGACCCGCTCTGGTGGCCTCAGGAAAGGCCAGTCCCCATGCGAGTTCCTCGGGGGCGTCTCGGGATTCCTCTCCCGTCGATGCCGGGGCCTATGACCTTGTGTGGAGTCGGGGCCGGAACCTGAGGATTCCTCTCCAGTGCTGACATGGATCTTGGGGTACTTCTGGAGTCTCCCCAGGGGAGTCAGTCCTCGACTCGAATGCGGGCATGCACTTGCGCTTTCCTCCAGAGCGGTAGCAGCAGTGTCACGCAGTCCGCCGCGTGGATCAAAGGATCTATAGTTTTCCCTCGAGTCTTTCCCACGAGTCTTTCCCACGAGGCTTTCCCACAGGGCTGTCCCACGTGCACACGTGGTGGGAGTGGATCCTCGGCTTGAACGTCAAGGCAGTGCAGGGAAAACAGGTTCCTCTGGAATGGACTGACACATCTGGGGGACTCTTGGAATGGTGGCACGACCCTGGAGTTCCTCTCGCCTCTCCTGTGGAGAGCGCCTCCTCTTGAGATGCGACGGGAACGCCGGGAATTCTTTCCCTACGAAACAGGGAAAGGATCCCTCATCTCGAGCTAGGAGGCGGAATCGGGGCTCCCCTGGATGTGTGCGGGACCCCACGTGCTTCCTCTCGAGTGGAGACGGGTATGTCGGGGAACTTCTTGATTTGCAGCAAGGGTGTGAAGGACCCTTTGGAAGTTCCAGTGGTTAGACGTGATTGGCCTCGAGAAGCCTCAGCGGAAATGGGCCTCATCTCGCCTGGAGGGCAAAACCTCCTGGATTTTCTCGAGTTGCGGCAGGTGCTCTCGACTTACGACGGGGACCTCAGGGACCCGCTCTGGTGGCCTCAGGAAAGGCCAGTCCCCATGCGAGTTCCTCGGGGGCCTCTCGGGATTCCTCTCCCGTCGATGCCGGGGCCTAAGACCTTGTGTGGAGTCAGGGCCGGAACCTGAGGATTCCTCTCCAGTGCTGACATGGATCTTGGGGTACGTCTGGAGTCTCCCCAGGGGAGTCAGTCCTCGTTTCGAATGCGGGCATGCATTGCGCTTTCCTCCAGAGAGGTAGCAGCAGTGTCACGCAGTCCGCCGCGTGGATCAAAGGATCTATGGTTTTCCCTCGAGTCTTTCCCACGAGGCTTTCCCACCAGGCTTTCCCACAGGGCTGTCCCACGTGCACACGTGGTGGGAGTCGATCCTCGGCTTGAACGTCAAGGCAGTGCAGGGAAAACAGTTTCCTCTGGAATGGACTGACACATCTGGGGGACTCTTGGAATGGTGGCACGACCCTGGAGTTCCTCTCGCCTTTCCTGTGGAGAGCGCCTCCTCTTGAGATGCGACGGGAACGCCGGGAATTCTTTCCCTACCAAACAGGGAAAGGATCCCTCATCTCGAGCTAGGAGGCGGAAACGGGGCTCCCCTGGATGTGTGTGGGACCCACGTGCTTCCTCTCCAGTGGAGACGGGGATGTCGGGGAACTTCTTGAGTTGCAGCAAGGGTGTGAAGGACCCTTTGGAAGTTCCAGTGGTTAGACGTGATTAGCCTCGAGAAGCCTCAGCGGAAATGGGCCTCATCGCGCCTGGAGGGCAAAACCTCCTGGATTTTCTCGAGTTGCGGCAGGTGCTCTCGACTTACGACGGGGACCTCAGGGACCCGCTCTGGTGGCCTCAGGAAAGGCCAGTCCCCATGCGAGTTCCTCGGGGGCCTCTCGGGATTCCTCTCCCGTCGATGCCGGGGCCTAAGACCTTGTGTGGAGTCGGGGCCGGAACCTGAGGATTCCTCTCCAGTGCTGACATGGATCTTGGGGTACTTCTGGAGTCTCCCCAGGGGAGTCAGTCCTCGTCTCGAATATGGGCATGCACTTGCACTTTCCTCCAGAGCGGTAGCAGCAGTGTCACGCAGTCCGCCTCGTGGATCAAAGGATCTATGGTTTTCCCTCGATCTTTCCCACGAGGCTTTCCCACGAGGCTTTCCCACAGGGCTGTCCCACGTGCACACGTGGTGGGAGTCGATCCTCGGCTTGAACGTCAAGGCAGTGCAGGGAAAACAGGTTCCTCTGGAATGGACTGACACATCTGGGGGACTCTTGGAATGGTGGCACGACCCTGGAGTTCCTCTCGCCTTTCCTGTGGAGAGCGCCTCCTCTTGAGATGCGACGGGAACGCCGGGAATTCTTTCCCTACGAAACAGGGAAAGGATCCCTCATCTCGAGCTAGGAGGCGGAAACGGGGCTCCCCTGGATGTGTGCGGGACCCCACGTGCTTCCTCTCGAGTGGAGACGGGTATGTCGGGGAACTTCTTGAGTTGCAGCAATGGTGTGAAGGACCCTTTGGAAGTTCCAGTGGTTAGATGTGATTGGCCTCGAGAAGCCTCAGCGGAAATGGGCCTCATCTCGCCTGGAGGGCAAAACCTCCTGGATTTTCTCGAGTTGCGGCAGGTGCTCTCGACTTACGACGGGGACCTCAGGGACCCGCTCTGGTGGCCTCAGGAAAGGCCAGTCCCCATGCGAGTTCCTCGGGGGCCTCTCGGGATTCCTCTCCCGTCGATGCCGGGGCCTAAGACCTTGTGTGGAGTCAGGGCCGGAACCTGAGGATTCCTCTCCAGTGCTGACATGGATCTTGGGGTACTTCTGGAGTCTCCCCAGGGGAGTCAGTCCTAGTCTCGAATGCGGGCATGCACTTGCGCTTTCCTCCAGAGCGGTAGCAGCAGTGTCACGCAGTCCGCCGCGTGGATCAAAGGATCTATGGTTTTCCCTCGAGTTTTTCCCACGAGGCTTTCCCACGAGGCTTTCCCACAGGGCTGTCCCACGTGCACACGTGGTGGGAGTCGATCCTCGGCTTGAACAACAAGGCAGTGCAGGGAAAACAGGTTCCTCTGGAATGGACTGACACATCTGGGGGACTCTTGGAATGGTGGCACGACCCTGGAGTTCCTCTCGCCTTTCCTGTGGAGAGTGCCTCCTCTTGAGATGCGACCTGAACGCTGGGAATTCTTTCCCTACGAAACAGGGAAAGGATCCCTCATCTCGAGCTAGGAGGCGGAAACGGGGCTCCCCTGGATGTGTGCGGGACCCACATGCTTCTTCTCGAGTGGAGACGGGTATGTCGGGGAACTTCTTGAGTTGCAGCAAGGGTGTGAAGGACCCTTTGGAAGTTCCAGTGGTTAGACGGGATTAGCCTCGAGAAGCCTCAGCGGAAATGGGCCTCATCGCGCCTGGAGGGCAAAACCTCCTGGATTTTCTCGAGTTGCGGCAGGTGCTCTCGACTTACGACGGGGACCTCAGGGACCCGCTCTGGTGGCCTCAGGAAAGGCCAGTCCCCATGCGAGTTCCTCGGGGCCCTCTCGGGATTCCTCTCCCGTCGATTCCGGGGCCTAAGACCTTGTGTGGAGTCGGGGCCGGAACCTGAGGATTCCTCTCCAGTGCTGACATGGATCTTGGGGTACGTCTGGAGTCTCCCCAGGGGAGTCAGTCCTCGTTTCGAATGCGGGCATGCATTGCGCTTTCCTCCAGAGAGGTAGCAGCAGTGTCACGCAGTCCGCCGCGTGGATCAAAGGATCTATGGTTTTCCCTCGAGTCTTTCCCACGAGGCTTTCCCACCAGGCTTTCCCACAGGGCTGTCCCACGTGCACACGTGTTGGGAGTCGATCCTCGGCTTGAACGTCAAGGCAGTGCAGGGAAAACAGGTTCCTCTGGAATGGACTGACACATCTGGGGGACTCTTGGAATCGTGGCACGACCCTGGAGTTCCTCTCGCCTTTCCTGTGGAGAGCGCCTCCTCTTGAGATGCGACGGGAACGCCGGGAATTCTTTCCCTACGAAACAGGGAAAGGATCCCTCATCTCGAGCTAGGAGGCGGAAACGGGGCTCCCCTGGATGTGTGCGGGACCCACGTGCTTCCTCTCGAGTGGAGACAGGTATGTCGGGGAACTTCTTGAGTTGCAGCAAGGGTGTGAAGGACCCTTTGGAAGTTCCAGTGGTTAGACGTGATTAGCCTCGAGAAGCCTCAGCGGAAATGGGCCTCATCGCGCCTGGAGGGCAAAACCTCCTGGATTTTCTCGAGTTGCGGCAGGTGCTCTCGACTTACGACGGGGACCTCAGGGACCCGCTCTGGTGGCCTCAGGAAAGGCCAGTCCCCATGCGAGTTCCTCGGGGGCCTCTCGGGATTCCTCTCCCGTCGATGCCGGGGCCTAAGACCTTGTGTGGAGTCGGGGCCGGAACCTGAGGATTCCTCTCCAGTGCTGACATGGATCTTGGGGTACTTCTGGAGTCTCCCCAGGGGAGTCAGTCCTCGTCTCGAATGCGGGCATGCACTTGCACTTTCCTCCATAGCGGTAGCAGCAGTGTCACGCAGTCCGCCCCGTGGATCAAAGGATCTATGGTTTTCCCTCGATCTTTCCCACGAGGCTTTCCCACGAGGCTTTCCCACAGGGCTGTCCCACGTGCACACGTGGTGGGAGTCGATCCTCGGCTTGAACGTCAAGGCAGTGCAGGGAAAACAGGTTCCTCTGGAATGGACTGACGCATCTTGGGGACTCTTGGAGTGGTGGCACGACCCTGGAGTTCCTCTCGCCTTTCCTGTGGAGAGCGCCTCCTCTTGAGATGCGACGGGAACGCCGGGAATTCTTTCCCTACGAAACAGGGAAAGGATCCCTCATCTCGAGCTAGGAGGCGGAAACGGGGCTCCCCTGGATGTGTGCGGGACACCACGTGCTTCCACTCGAGTGGAGACGGGTATGTCGGGGAACTTCTTGAGTTGCAGCAATGGTGTGAAGGACCCTTTGGAAGTTCCAGTGGTTAGATGTGATTGGCCTCGAGAAGCCTCAGCGGAAATGGGCCTCATCTCGCCTGGAGGGCAAAACCTCCTGGATTTTCTCGAGTTGCGGCAGGTGCTCTCGACTTACGACGGGGACCTCAGGGACCCGCTCTGGTGGCCTCAGGAAATGCCAGTCCCCATGCGAGTTCCTCGGGGGCCTCTCGGGATTCCTCTCCCGTCGATGCCGGGGCCTAAGACCTTCTGTGGAGTCGGGGCCGGAACCTGAGGATTCCTCTCCAGTGCTGACATGGATCTTGGGGTACTTCTGGAGTCTCCCCAGGGGAGTCAGTCCTCGTCTCGACTGCGGGCATGCACTTGCGCTTTCCTCCAGAGCGGTAGCAGCAGTGTCACGCAGTCCGCCGCGTCGATCAAAGGATCTATGGTTTTCCCTCGAGTTTTTCCCCCGAGGCTTTCCCACGAGGCTTTCCCACAGGGCGGTCCCACGTGCACACGTGGTGGGAGTCGATCCTCGGCTTGAACGTCAAGGCAGTGCAGGGAAAACAGGTTCCTCTGGAATGGACTGACACATCTGGGGGACTCTTGGAATGGTGGCACGACCCTGGAGTTCCTCTCGCCTTTCCTGTGGAGAGCGCCTCCTCTTGAGATGCGACGGGAACGCCGGGGATTCTTTCCCTATGAAACAGGGAAAGGATCCCTCATCTCGAGCTAGGAGGCGGAAACGGGGCTCCCCTGGATGTGTGCGGGACCCACGTGCTTCCTCTCGAGTGGAGACGGGTATGTCGGGGAACTTCTTGAGTTGCAGCAAGGGTGTGAAGGACCCTTTGGAAGTTCCAGTGGTTAGACGTGATTAGCCTCGAGAAGCCTCAGCGGAAATGGGCCTCATCGCGCCTCGAGGGCAAAACCTCCTGGATTTTCTCGAGTTGCGGCAGGTGCTCTCGACTTACGACGGGGACCTCAGGGACCTGCTCTGGTGGCCTCAGGAAAGGCCAGTCCCCATGTGAGTTCCTCGGGGGCCTCTCAGGATTCCTCTCCCGTCGATGCCGGGGCCTAAGACCTTGTGTGGAGTCGGGGCCGGAACCTGAGGATTCCTCTCCAGTGCTGACATGGATCTTGGGGTACTTCTGGAGTCTCCCCAGGGGAGTCAGTCCTCGTCTCGAATGCGGGCATGCACTTGTGCTTTCCTCCAGAGCGGTAGCAGCAGTGTCACGCAGTCCGCCCCGTGGATCAAAGGATCTATGGTTTTCCCTCGATCTTTCCCACGAGGCTTTCCCACGAGGCTTTCCCACAGGGCTGTCCCACGTGCACACGTGGTGGGAGTCGATCCTCGGCTTGAACGTCAAGGCAGTGCAGGGAAAACAGGTTCCTCTGGAATGGACTGACACATCTTGGGGACTCTTGGAGTGGTGGCACGACCCTGGAGTTCCTCTCGCCTTTCCTGTGGAGAGCGCCTCCTCTTGAGATGCGACGGTAACGCCGGGAATTCTTTCCCTACGAAACAGGGAAAGGATCCCTCATCTCGAGCTAGGAGGCGGAAACAGGGCTCCCCTGGATGTGTGCGGGACACCACGTGCTTCCTCTCGAGTGGAGACGGGTATGTCGGGGAACTTCTTGAGTTGCAGCAAGGGTGTGAAGGACCCTTTGGAAGTTCCAGTGGTTAGATGTGATTGGCCTCGAGAAGCCTCAGCGGAAATGGGCCTCATCTCGTCTGGAGGGCAAAACCTCCTGGATTTTCTCGAGTTGCGGCAGGTGCTCTCGACTTACGACGGGGACCACAGGGACCCGCTCTGGTGGCCTCAGGAAAGGCCAGTCCCCATGCGAGTTCCTCGGGGGCCTCTCGGGATTCCTCTCCCGTCGATGCCGGGGCCTAAGACCTTCTGTGGAGTCGGGGCCGGAACCTGAGGATTCCTCTCCAGTGCTGACATGGATCTTGGGGTACTTCTGGAGTCTCCCCAGGGGAGTCAGTCCTCGTCTCGACTGCGGGCATGCACTTGCGCTTTCCTCCAGAGCGGTAGCAGCAGTGTCACGCAGTCCGCCGCGTCGATCAAAGGATCTATGGTTTTCCCTCGAGTTTTTCCCCCGAGGCTTTCCCACGAGGCTTTCCCACAGGGCTGTCCCACGTGCACACGTGGTGGGAGTCGATCCTCGGCTTGAACGTCAAGGCAGTGCAGGGAAAACAGGTTCCTCTGGAATGGACTGACACATCTGGGGGACTCTTGGAATGGTGGCACGACCCTGGAGTTCCTCTCGCCTTTCCTGTGGAGAGCGCCTCCTCTTGAGATGCGACGGGAACGCCGGGAATTCTTTCCCTATGAAACAGGGAAAGGATCCCTCATCTCGAGCTAGGAGGCGGAAACGGGGCTCCCCTGGATGTGTGCGGGACCCACGTGCTTCCTCTCGAGTGGAGACGGGTATGTCGGGGAACTTCTTGAGTTGCAGCAAGGGTGTGAAGGACCCTTTGGAAGTTCCAGTGGTTAGACGTGATTAGCCTCGAGAAGCCTCAGCGGAAATGGGCCTCATCGCGCCTCGAGGGCAAAACCTCCTGGATTTTCTCGAGTTGCGGCAGGTGCTCTCGACTTACGACGGGGACCTCAGGGACCTGCTCTGGTGGCCTCAGGAAAGGCCAGTCCCCATGCGAGTTCCTCGGGGGCCTCTCGGGATTCCTCTCCCGTCGATGCCGGGGCCTAAGACCTTGTGTGGAGTCGGGGCCGGAACCTGAGGATTCCTCTCCAGTGCTGACATGGATCTTGGGGTACTTCTGGAGTCTCCCCAGGGGAGTCAGTCCTCGTCTCGAATGCGGGCATGCACTTGTGCTTTCCTCCAGAGCGGTAGCAGCAGTGTCACGCAGTCCGCCGCGTGGATAAAAGGATCTATGGTTTTCCCTCGAGTCTTTCCCACGAGGCTTTTCCACGAGGCTTTCCCACAGGGCTGTCCCACGTGCACACGTGGTGGGAGTCGATCCTCGGCTTGAACGTCAAGGCAGTGCAGGGAAAACAGGTTCCTCTGGAATGGACTGACACATCTGGGGGACTGTTAGAATGGTGGCATGACCCTGGAGTTCCTCTCGCCTTTTCTGTGGAGAGCGCCTCCTCTTGAGATGCGACGGGAACGCCGGGAATTCTTTCCCTACGAAACAGGGAAAGGATCCCTCATCTCGAGCTAGGAGGCGGAAACGGGTCTCCCCTGGATGTGTGCGGGACACCACGTGCTTCCTCTCGAGTGCAGACGGGTATGTCGGGGAACTTCTTGAGTTGCAGCAAGGGTGTGAAGGACCCTTTGGAAGTTCCAGTGGTTAGATGTGATTGGCCTCGAGAAGCCTCAGCGGAAATGGGCCTCATTTCGCCTGGAGGGCAAAACCTCCTGGATTTTCTCGAGTTGCGGCAGGTGCTCTCGACTTACGACGGGGACCTCAGGGACCCGCTCTGGTGGCCTCAGGAAAGGCCAGTCCCCATGCGAGTTCCTCGGGGGCCTCTCGGGATTCCTCTCCCGTCGATGCCGGGGCCTAAGACCTTGTGTGGAATCGGGGCCGGAACCTGAGGATTCCTCTCCAGTGCTGACATGGATCTTGGGGTACTTCTGGAGGCTCCCCAGGGGAGTCAGTCCTCGTCTCGAATGCGGGCATGCACTTGCACTTTCCTCCAGAGCGGTAGCAGCAGTGTCACGCAGTCCGCCGCGTGGATAAAAGGATCCATGGTTTTCCCTCGAGTCTTTCCCACGAGGCTTTCCCACGAGGCTTTCCCACAGGGCTGTCCCACGTGCACACGTGGTGGGAGTCGATCCTCGGCTTGAACGTCAAGGCAGTGCAGGGAAAACAGGTTCCTCTGGAATGGACTGACACATCTGGGGGACTCTTGGAATGGTGGCACGACCCTGGAGTTCCTCTCGCCTTTCCTGTGGAGAGCGCCTCCTCTTGAGATGCGACGGGAACGCCGGGAATTCTTTCCCTACGAAACAGGGAAAGGATCCCTCATCTCGAGCTAGGAGGCGGAAACGGGGCTCCCCTGTATGTGTACGGAACCCCACGTGCTTCCTCTCGAGTGGAGACGGGTATGTCGGGGAACTTCTTGAGTTGCAGCAAGGGTGTGAAGGACCCTTTGGAAGTTCCAGTGGTTAGACGTGATTAGCCTCGAGAAGCCTCAGCGGAAATGGGCCTCATCTCGCCTGGAGGGCAAAACCTCCTGGATTTTCTCGAGTTGCGGCAGGTGCTCTCGACTTACGACGGGGACCTCAGGGACCCGCTCTGGTGGCCTCAGGAAAGGCCAGTTCACATGCGAGTTCCTCGGGGGCCTCTGGGGATTCCTCTCCCGTCGATGCCGGGGCCTAAGACCTTGTGTGGAGTCGGGGCCGGAACCTGAGGATTCCTCTCCAGTGCTGACATGGATCTTGGGGTACTTCTGGAGTCTCCCCAGGGGAGTCAGTCCTCGTCTCGAATGCGGGCATGCACTTGCGCTTTCCTCCAGAGCGGTAGCAGCAGTGTCACGCAGTCCGCCGCGTGGATCAAAGGATCTATGGTTTTCCCTCGAGTCTTTCCCACGAGGCTTTCCCACGAGGCTTTCCCACAGGGCTGTCCCACGTGCACACGTGGTGGGAGTGGATCCTCGGCTTGAACGTCAAGGCAGTGCAGGGAAAACAGGTTCCTCTGGAATGGACTGACACATCTGGGGGACTCTTGGAATGGTGGCTCGACCCTGGAGTTCTTCTCGCCTTTCCTATGGAGAGCGCCTCCTCTTGAGATGCGACGGGAACGCCGGGAATTCTTTCCCTACGAAACAGGGAAAGGATCCCTCATCTCGAGCTAAGAGGCGGAAACGGGGCTCCCCTGGATGTGTGCGGGACCCCACGTGCTTCCTCTCGAGTGGAGACGGGTATGTCGGGGAACTTCTTGAGTTGCAGCAAGGGTGTGAAGGACCCTTTGGAAGTTCCAGTGGTTAGACGTGATTAGCCTCGAGAAGCCTCAGCGGAAATGGGCCTCATCTCGCCTGGAGGGCAAAACCTCCTGGATTTTCTCGAGTTGCGGCAGGTGCTCTCGACTTACGACGGGGACCTCAGGGACCCGCTCTGGTGGCCTCAGGAAAGGCCAGTCCGCATGCGAGTTCCTCGGGGGCCTCTCGGGATTCCTCTCCCGTCGATGCCGGGGCCTAAGACCTTGTGTGGAGTCGGGGCCGGAACCTGAGGATTCCTCTCCAGTGCTGACATGGATCTTGGGGTACTTCTGGAGTCTCCCCAGGGGCGTCAGTCCTCGTCTCGAATGCGGGAATGCACTTGCCCTTTCCTCCAGAGCGGTAGCAGCAGTGTCACGCAGTCCGCCGCGTGGATCAAAGGATCTATGGTTTTGCCTCGAGTCTTTCCCACGAGGCTTTCCCACGAGGCTTTCCCACAGGGCTGTCCCACGTGCACACGTGGTGGGAGTCGATCCTCGGCTTGAACGTCAAGGCAGTGCAGGGAAAACAGGTTCCTCTGGAATGGACTGACACATCTGGGGGACTCTTGGAATGGTGGCACGACCCTGGAGTTCCTCTCGCCTTTCCTGTGGAGAGCGCCTCCTCTTGAGATGCGACGGGAACGCCGGGAATTCTTTCCCTACGAAACAGGGAAAGGATCCCTCATCTCGAGCTAGGAGGCGGAAACGGGGCTCCCCTGGATGTGTGCGGGACCCCACGTGCTTCCTCTCGAGTGGAGACGGGTATGTCGGGGAACTTCTTGAGTTGCAGCAAGGGTGTGAAGGACCCTTTGGAAGTTCCAGTGGTTAGACGTGATTCGCCTCGAGAAGCCTCAGCGGAAATGGGCCTCATCTCGCCTGGAGGGCAAAACCTCCTGGATTTTCTCGAGTTGCGGCAGGTGATCTCGACTTACGACGGGGACCTCAGGGACCCGCTCTGGTGGCCTCAGGAAAGGCCAGTCCCCATGCGAGTTCCTCGGGGGCGTCTCGGGATTCCTCTCCCGACGATGCCGGGGCCTAAGACCTTGTGTGGAGTCGGGGCCGGAACCTGAGGATTCCTCTCCAGTGCTGACATGGATCTTGGGGTACTTCTGGAGTCTCCCCAGGGGAGTCAGTCCTCGACTCGAATGCGGGCATGCACTTGCGCTTTCCTCCAGAGCGGTAGCAGCAGTGTCACGCAGTCCGCCGCGTGGATCAAAGGATCTATAGTTTTCCCTCGAGTCTTTCCCACGAGTCTTTCCCACGAGGCTTTCCCACAGGGCTGTCCCACGTGCACACGTGGTGGGAGTGGATCCTCGGCTTGAACGTCAAGGCAGTGCAGGGAAAACAGGTTCCTCTGGAATGGACTGACACATCTGGGGGACTCTTGGAATGGTGGCACGACCCTGGAGTTCCTCTCGCCTCTCCTGTGGAGAGCGCCTCCTCTTGAGATGCGACGGGAACGCCGGGAATTCTTTCCCTACGAAACAGGGAAAGGATCCCTCATCTCGAGCTAGGAGGCGGAATCGGGGCTCCCCTGGATGTGTGCGGGACCCCACGTGCTTCCTCTCGAGTGGAGACGGGTATGTCGGGGAACTTCTTGATTTGCAGCAAGGGTGTGAAGGACCCTTTGGAAGTTCCAGTGGTTAGACGTGATTCGCCTCGAGAAGCCTCAGCGGAAATGGGCCTCATCTCGCCTGGAGGGCAAAACCTCCTGGATTTTCTCGAGTTGCGGCAGGTGCTCTCGACTTACGACGGGGACCTCAGGGACCCGCTCTGGTGGCCTCAGGAAAGGCCAGTCCCCATGCGAGTTCCTCGGGGGCCTCTCGGGATTCCTCTCCCGTCGATGCCGGGGCCTAAGACCTTGTGTGGAGTCAGGGCCGGAACCTGAGGATTCCTCTCCAGTGCTGACATGGATCTTGGGGTACGTCTGGAGTCTCCCCAGGGGAGTCAGTCCTCGTTTCGAATGCGGGCATGCATTGCGCTTTCCTCCAGAGAGGTAGCAGCAGTGTCACGCAGTCCGCCGCGTGGATCAAAGGATCTATGGTTTTCCCTCGAGTCTTTCCCACGAGGCTTTCCCACCAGGCTTTCCCACAGGGCTGTCCCACGTGCACACGTGGTGGGAGTGGATCCTCGGCTTGAACGTCAAGGCAGTGCAGGGAAAACAGTTTCCTCTGGAATGGACTGACACATCTGGGGGACTCTTGGAATGGTGGCACGACCCTGGAGTTCCTCTCGCCTTTCCTGTGGAGAGTGCCTCCTCTTGAGATGCGACGGGAACGCCGGGAATTCTTTCCCTACCAAACAGGGAAAGGATCCCTCATCTCGAGCTAGGAGGCGGAAACGGGGCTCCCCTGGATGTGTGCGGGACCCACGTGCTTCCTCTCGAGTGGAGACGGGTATGTCGGGGAACTTCTTGAGTTGCAGCAAGGGTGTGAAGGACCCTTTGGAAGTTCCAGTGGTTAGACGTGATTAGCCTCGAGAAGCCTCAGCGGAAATGGGCCTCATCGCGCCTGGAGGACAAAACCTCCTGGATTTTCTCGAGTTGCGGCAGGTGCTCTCGACTTACGACGGGGACCTCAGGGACCCGCTCTGGTGGCCTCAGGAAAGGCCAGTCCCCATGCGAGTTCCTCGGGGGCCTCTCGGGATTCCTCTCCCGTCGATGCCGGGGCCTAAGACCTTGTGTGGAGTCGGGGCCGGAACCTGAGGATTCCTCTCCAGTGCTGACATGGATCTTGGGGTACTTCTGGAGTCTCCCCAGGGGAGTCAGTCCTCGTCTCGAATATGGGCATGCACTTGCACTTTCCTCCAGAGCGGTAGCAGCAGTGTCACGCAGTCCGCCTCGTGGATCAAAGGATCTATGGTTTTCCCTCGATCTTTCCCACGAGGCTTTCCCACGAGGCTTTCCCACAGGGCTGTCCCACGTGCACACGTGGTGGGAGTCGATCCTCGGCTTGAACGTCAAGGCAGTGCAGGGAAAACAGGTTCCTCTGGAATGGACTGACACATCTTGGGGACTCTTGGAATGGTGGCACGACCCTGGAGTTCCTCTCGCCTTTCCTGTGGAGAGCGCCTCCTCTTGAGATGCGACGGGAACGCCGGGAATTCTTTCCCTACGAAACAGGGAAAGGATCCCTCATCTCGAGCTAGGAGGCGGAAACGGGGCTCCCCTGGATGTGTGCGGGACCCCACGTGCTTCCTCTCGAGTGGAGACGGGTATGTCGGGGAACTTCTTGAGTTGCAGCAATGGTGTGAAGGACCCTTTGGAAGTTCCAGTGGTTAGATGTGATTGGCCTCGAGAAGCCTCAGCGGAAATGGGCCTCATCTCGCCTGGAGGGCAAAACCTCCTGGATTTTCTCGAGTTGCGGCAGGTGCTCTCGACTTACGACGGGGACCTCAGGGACCCGCTCTGGTGGCCTCAGGAAAGGCCAGTCCCCATGCGAGTTCCTCGGGGGCCTCTCGGGATTCCTCTCCCGTCGATGCCGGGGCCTAAGACCTTGTGTGGAGTCAGGGCCGGAACCTGAGGACTCCTCTCCAGTGCTGACATGGATCTTGGGGTACTTCTGGAGTCTCCCCAGGGGAGTCAGTCCTAGTCTCGAATACGGGCATGCACTTGCGCTTTCCTCCAGAGCGGTAGCAGCAGTGTCACGCAGTCCGCCGCGTGGATCAAAGGATCTATGGTTTTCCCTCGAGTTTTTCCCACGAGGCTTTCCCACGAGGCTTTCCCACAGGGCTGTCCCACGTGCACACGTGGTGGGAGTCGATCCTCGGCTTGAACAACAAGGCAGTGCAGGGAAAACAGGTTCCTCTGGAATGGACTGACACATCTGGGGGACTCTTGGAATGGTGGCACGACCCTGGAGTTCCTCTCGCCTTTCCTGTGGAGAGTGCCTCCTCTTGAGATGCGACCTGAACGCCGGGAATTCTTTCCCTACGAAACAGGGAAAGGATCCCTCATCTCGAGCTAGGAGGCGGAAACGGGGCTCCCCTGGATGTGTGCGGGACCCACATGCTTCCTCTCGAGTGGAGACGGGTATGTCGGGGAACTTCTTGAGTTGCAGCAAGGGTGTGAAGGACCCTTTGGAAGTTCCAGTGGTTAGACGTGATTAGCCTCGAGAAGCCTCAGCGGAAATGGGCCTCATCGCGCCTGGAGGGCAAAACCTCCTGGATTTTCTCGAGTTGCGGCAGGTGCTCTTGACTTACGACGGGAACCTCAGGGACCCGCTCTGGTGGCCTCAGGAAAGGCCAGTCCCCATGCGAGTTCCTCGGGGGCCTCTCGGGATTCCTCTCCCGTCGATGCCGGGGCCTAAGACCTTGTGTGGAGTCGGGGCCGGAACCTGAGGATTCCTCTCCAGTGCTGACATGGATCTTGGGGTACGTCTGGAGTCTCCCCAGAGGAGTCAGTCCTCGTTTCGAATGCGGGCATGCATTGCGCTTTCCTCCAGAGAGGTAGCAGCAGTGTCACGCAGTCCGCCGCGTGGATCAAAGGATCTATGCTTTTCCCTCGAGTCTTTCCCACGAGGCTTTCCCACCAGGCTTTCCCACAGGGCTGTCCCACGTGCACACGTGGTGGGAGTCGATCCTCGGCTTGAACAACAAGGCAGTGCAGGGAAAACAGGTTCCTCTGGAATGGACTGACACATCTGGGGGACTCTTGGAATGGTGGCACGACCCTGGAGTTCCTCTCGCCTTTCCTGTGGAGAGCGCCTCCTCTTGAGATGCGACGGGAACGCCGGGAATTCTTTCCCTATGAAACAGGGAAAGGATCCCTCATCTCGAGCTAGGAGGCGGAAACGGGGCTCCCCTGGATGTGTGCGGGACCCACGTGCTTCCTCTCGAGTGGAGACGGGTATGTCGGGGAACTTCTTGAGTTGCAGCAAGGGTGTGAAGGACCCTTTGGAAGTTCCAGTGGTTAGACGTGATTAGCCTCGAGAAGCCTCAGCGGAAATGGGCCTCATCGCGCCTCGAGGGCAAAACCTCCTGGATTTTCTCGAGTTGCGGCAGGTGCTCTCGACTTACGACGGGGACCTCAGGGACCTGCTCTGGTGGCCTCAGGAAAGGCCAGTCCCCATGCGAGTTCCTCGGGGGCCTCTCGGGATTCCTCTCCCGTCGATGCCGGGGCCTAAGACCTTCTGTGGAGTCGGGGCCGGAACCTGAGGATTCCTCTCCAGTGCTGACATGGATCTTGGGGTACTTCTGGAGTCTCCCCAGGGGAGTCAGTCCTCGTCTCGACTGCGGGCATGCACTTGCGCTTTCCTCCAGAGCGGTAGCAGCAGTGTCACGCAGTCCGCCGCGTCGATCAAAGGATCTATGGTTTTCCCTCGAGTTTTTCCCCCGAGGCTTTCCCACGAGGCTTTCCCACAGGGCGGTCCCACGTGCACACGTGGTGGGAGTCGATCCTCGGCTTGAACGTCAAGGCAGTGCAGGGAAAACAGGTTCCTCTGGAATGGACTGACACATCTGGGGGACTCTTGGAATGGTGGCACGACCCTGGAGTTCCTCTCGCCTTTCCTGTGGAGAGCGCCTCCTCTTGAGATGCGACGGGAACGCCGGGAATTCTTTCCCTATGAAACAGGGAAAGGATCCCTCATCTCGAGCTAGGAGGCGGAAACGGAGCTCCCCTGGATGTGTGCGGGACCCACGTGCTTCCTCTCGAGTGGAGACGGGTATGTCGGGGAACTTCTTGAGTTGCAGCAAGGGTGTGAAGGACCCTTTGGAAGTTCCAGTGGTTAGACGTGATTAGCCTCGAGAAGCCTCAGCGGAAATGGGCCTCATCGCGCCTCGAGGGCAAAACCTCCTGGATTTTCTCGAGTTGCGGCAGGTGCTCTCGACTTACGACGGGGACCTCAGGGACCTGCTCTGGTGGCCTCA
The DNA here is from genome assembly GCF_042477335.2 of Ovis canadensis. Taxonomy (NCBI): domain Eukaryota; kingdom Metazoa; phylum Chordata; class Mammalia; order Artiodactyla; family Bovidae; genus Ovis; species Ovis canadensis. Next base: position 1,827,003 of record NC_091248.1, on the reverse strand, counting down.
GGAAAGGCCAGTCCCCATGCGAGTTCCTCGGGGGCCTCTCGGGATTCCTCTCCCGTCGATGCCGGGGCCTAAGACCTTGTGTGGAGTCGGGGCCGGAACCTGAGGATTCCTCTCCAGTGCTGACATGGATCTTGGGGTACTTCTGGAGTCTCCCCAGGGGAGTCAGTCCTCGTCTCGAATGCGGGCATGCACTTGTGCTTTCCTCCAGAGCGGTAGCAGCAGTGTCACGCAGTCCGCCGCGTGGATCAAAGGATCTATGGTTTTCCCTCGAGTCTTTCCCACGAGGCTTTTCCACGAGGCTTTCCCACAGGGCTGTCCCACGTGCACACGTGGTGGGAGTCGATCCTCGGCTTGAACGTCAAGGCAGTGCAGGGAAAACAGGTTCCTCTGGAATGGACTGACACATCTGGGGGACTCTTAGAATGGTGGCATGACCCTGGAGTTCCTCTCGCCTTTTCTGTGGAGAGCGCCTCCTCTTGAGATGCGACGGGAACGCCGGGAATTCTTTCCCTACGAAACAGGGAAAGGATCCCTCATCTCGAGCTAGGAGGCGGAAACGGGGCTCCCCTGTATGTGTGCGGAACCCCACGTGCTTCCTCTCGAGTGGAGACGGGTATGTCGGGGAACTTCTTGAGTTGCAGCAAGGGTGTGAAGGACCCTTTGGAAGTTCCAGTGGTTAGACGTGATTAGCCTCGAGAAGCCTCAGCGGAAATGGGCCTCATCTCGCCTGGAGGGCAAAACCTCCTGGATTTTCTCGAGTTGCGGCAGGTGCTCTCGACTTACGACGGGGACCTCAGGGACCCGCTCTGGTGGCCTCAGGAAAGGCCAGTTCACATGCGAGTTCCTCGGGGGCCTCTGGGGATTCCTCTCCCGTCGATGCCGGGGCCTAAGACCTTGTGTGGAGTCGGGGCCGGAACCTGAGGATTCCTCTCCAGTGCTGACATGGATCTTGGGGTACTTCTGGAGTCTCCCCAGGGGAGTCAGTCCTCGTCTCGAATGCGGGCATTCACTTGCGCTTTCCTCCAGAGCGGTAGCAGCAGTGTCACGCAGTCCGCCGCGTGGAACAAATGATCTATGGTTTTCCCTCGAGTCTTTCCCACGAGGTTTTCCCACGAGGCTTTCCCACAGGGCTGTCCCACGTGCACACGTGGTGGGAGTCGATCCTCGGCTTGAACGTCAAGGCAGTGCAGGGAAAACAGGTTCCTCTGGAATGGACTGACACATCTGGGGGACTCTTGGAATGGTGGCACGACCCTGGAGTTCCTCTCGCCTTTCCTGTGGAGAGCGCCTCCTCTTGAGATGCGACGGGAACGCCGGGAATTCTTTCCCTACGAAACAGGGAAAGGATCCCTCATCTCGAGCTAGGAGGCGGAAACGGGGCTCCCCTGGATGTGTGCGGGACCCTCGTGCTTCCTCTCGAGTGGAGACGGGTATGTCGGGGAACTTCTTGAGTTGCAGCAAGGGTGTGAAGGACCCTTTGGAAGTTCCAGTTGTTAGACGTGATTAGCCTCGAGAAACCTCAGCGGAAATGGGCCTCATCGCGCCTGGAGGGCAAAACCTCCTGGATTTTCTCGAGTTGCGGCAGGTGCTCTCGACTTACGACGGGGACCTCAGGGACCCGCTCTGGTGGCCTCAGGAAAGGCCAGTCCCCATGCGAGTTCCTCGGGGGCCTCTCGGGATTCCTCTCCCGTCGATGCCGGGGCCTAAGACCTTGTGTGGAGTCGGGGCCGGAACCTGAGGATTCCTCTCCAGTGCTGACATGGATCTTGGGGTACTTCTGGAGTCTCCCCAGGGGAGTCAGTCCTCGTCTCGAATGCGGGCATGCACTTGCGCTTTCCTCCATAGCGGTAGCAGCAGTGTCACGCAGTCCGCCGCGTGGATCAAAGAATGTATGGTTTTCCCTCGAGTCTTTCCCACGAGGCTTTCCCACAGGGCTGTCCCACGTGCACACGTGGTGGGAGTCGATCCTCGGCTTGAACGACAAGGCAGTGCAGGGAAAACAGGTTCCTCTGGAATGGACTGACACATCTGGGGGACTCTTGAAATGGTGGCATGACCCTGGAGTTCCTCTCGCCTTTCCTGTGGAGAGCGCCTCCTCTTGAGATGCGACGGGAACGCCGGGAATTCTTTCCCTACGAAACAGGGAAAGGATCCCTCATCTCGAGCTAGGAGGCGGAAACGGGGCTCCCCTGGATGTGTGCGGGACCCACGTGCTTCCTCTCGAGTGGAGACGGGTATGTCGGGGAACTTCTTGAGTTGCAGCAAGGGTGTGAAGGACCCTTTGGAAGTTCCAGTGGTTAGACGTGATTAGCATCGAGAAGCCTCAGCGGAAATGGGCCTCATCGCGCCTGGAGGGCAAAACCTCCTGGATTTTCTCGAGTTGCGGCAGGTGCTCTCGACTTAAGACGGGGACCTCAGGAACCCGCTCTTGTGGCCTCAGGAAAGGCCAGTCCCCATGCGAGTTCCTCGGGGGCGTCTCAGGATTCCTCTCCCGTCGATGCCGGGGCCTGAGACCTTGTGTGGAGTCGGGGCCGGAACCTGAGGATTCCTCTCCTGTGCTGACATGGATCTTGGGGTACTTCTGGAGTCTCCCCACGGGAGTCAGTCCTCGTCTCGGATGCGGGCATGCACTTGCGCTTTCCTCCAGGGCGGTAGCAGCAGTGTCACGCAGTCCGCCGCGTGGACCAAAGGATCTATGGTTTTCCCTCGAGTCTTTCCCACGAGGCTTGCCCACGAGGCTTTCCCACAGGGCTGTCCCACGTGCACACGTTTTGGGAGTCGATCCTCGGCTTGAACGTCAAGGCAGTGCAGGGAAAACAGGTTCCTCTGGAATGGACTGACACATCTGGGGGACTCCTCGAAAGGGGGCACGACCCTGGAGTTCCACTCGCCTTTCCTGTGGAGAGCGCCTCCTCTTGAGATGCGACGGGAGCGCCGGGAATTCTTTCCCTACGAAACAGGGAAAGGATCCCTCATCTCGAGCTAGGAGGCGGAAACGGGGCTCCCCTGGATGTGTGCGGGACCCCACGTGTTTCCTCTCGAGTGCAGACGGGTATGTCGGGGAACTTCTTGAGTTGCAGCAAGGGTGTGAAGTACCCTTTGGAAGTTCCAGTGGTTAGATGTGTTTGGCCTCGAGAAGCCTCAGCGGAAATGGGCCTCATCTCGCCTGGAGGGCAAAACCTCCTGGATTTTCTCGAGTTGCGGCAGGTGCTCTCGACTTACGACGGGGACTTCAGGGACCCGCTCTGGTGGCCTCAGGAAAGTCCAGTCCCCATGCGAGTTCCTTGGGGGCCTCTCGGGATTCCTCTCCCGTCGATGCCGGGGCCTAAGACCTTGTGTGGAGTCGGGGCCGGAACCTGAGGATTCCTCTCCAGTGCTGACATGGATCTTGGGGTACTTCTGGAGTCTCCCCAGTGGAGTCAGTCCTCGTCTCGAATGCGGGCATGCACTTGCGCTTTCCTCCAGAGCGGTAGCAGCAGTGTCACGCAGTCCGCCGCGTGGATCAAAGGATCTATGGTTTTCCCTCGAGTCTTTCCCACGAGGCTTTCCCACGAGGCTTTCCCACAGGGCTGTCCCACGTGCACACGTGGTAGGAGTGGATCCTCGGTTTGAACGTCAAGGCAGTGCAGGGAAAACAGGTTCCTCTGGAATGGACTGACACATGTGGGGGACTCTTGGAATGGTGGCACGACCCTGGAGTTCCTCTCGCCTTTCCTGTGGAGAGCGCCTCCTCTTGAGATGCGACGGGAACGCCGGGAATTCTTTCCCTACGAAACAGGGAAAGGATCCCTCATCTCGAGCTAGGAGGCGGAAACGGGGCTCCCCTGGATGTGTGCGGGACACCACGTGCTTCCTCTCGAGTGGAGACGGGTATGTCGGGGAACTTCTTGAGTTGCAGCAAGGGTGTGAAGGACCCTTTGGAAGTTCCAGTGGTTAGATGTGATTGGCCTCGAGAAGCCTCAGCGGAAATGGGCCTCATCTCGCCTGGAGGGCCAAACCTCCTGGATTTTCTCGAGTTGCGGCAGGTGCTCTCGACTTACGACGGGGACCTCAGGGACCCGCTCTGGTCGCCTCAGGAAAGGCCAGTCCCCATTCGAGTTCCTCGGGGGCCTCTAGGATTCCTCTCCCGTCGATGCCGGGGCCTAAGACCTTGTGTGGAGTCGGGGCCGGAACCTGAGGATTCCTTTCCAGTGCTAACATGGATCTTTAGGTACTTCTGGAGTCTCCCCAGGGGAGTCAGTCCTCGTCTCGAATGCGGGCATGCACTTGCGCTTTCCTCCAGAGCGGTAGCAGCAGTGTCACGCAATCCGCCGTGTGGATCAAAGGATTTATGGTTTTCCCTCGAGTCTTTCCCACGAGGCTTTCCCACGAGGCTTTCCCACAGGGCTGTCCCATGTGCACACGTGGTGGGAGTGGATCCTCGGATTGAACGTCAAGGCAGTGCAGGGAAAACAGGTTCCTCTGGAATGGACTGACACCTCTGGGGGACTCTTGGAATGGTGGCACGACCCTGGAGTTCCTCTCGCCTTTCCTGTGGAGAGCGCCTCCTCTTGAGATGCGACGGGAACGCCGGGAATTCTTTCCCTACGAAACAGGGAAAGGATCCCTCATCTCGAGCTAGGAGGCGGAAACGGGGCTCCCCTGGATGTGTGCGGGACCCCACGTGCTTCCTCTCGAGTGGAGACGGGTATGTCGGGGAACTTCTTGAGTTGCAGCAAGGGTGTGAAGGACCCTTTGGAAGTTCCAGTGGTTAGACGTGATTCGCCTCGAGAAGCCTCAGCGGAAATGGGCCTCATCTCGCCTGGAGGGCAAAACCTCCTGGATTTTCTCGAGTTGCGGCAGGTGCTCTCGACTTACGACGGGGACCTCAGGGACCCGCTCTGGTGGCCTCAGGAAAGGCCAGTCCCCATGCGAGTTCCTCGGGGGCGTCTCGGGATTCCTCTCCCGTCGATGCCGGGGCCTAAGACCTTGTGTGGAGTCGGGGCCGGAACCTGAGGATTCCTCTCCAGTGCTGACATGGATCTTGGGGTACTTCTGGAGTCTCCCCAGGGGAGTCAGTCCTCGTCTCGAATGCGGGCATGCACTTGCGCTTTCCTCCAGAGCGGTAGCAGCAGTGTCACGCAGTCCGCCGCGTGGATCAAAGGACCTATAGTTTTCCCTCGAGTCTTTCCCACGAGGCTTTCCCACGAGGCTTTCCCACAGGGCTGTCCCACGTGCACACGTGGTGGGAGTGGATCCTCGGCTTGAACGTCAAGGCAGTGCAGGGAAAACAGGTTCCTCTGGAATGGACTGACACATCTGGGGGACTCTTGGAATGGTGGCACGACCCTGGAGTTCCTCTCGCCTCTCCTGTGGAGAGCGCCTCCTCTTGAGATGCGACGGGAACGCCGGGAATTCTTTCCCTACGAAACAGGGAAAGGATCCCTCATCTCGAGCTAGGAGGCGGAATCGGGGCTCCCCTGGATGTGTGCGGGACCCCACGTGCTTCCTCTCGAGTGGAGACGGGTATGTCGGGGAACTTCTTGATTTGCAGCAAGGGTGTGAAGGACCCTTTGGAAGTTCCAGTGGTTAGACGTGATTCGCCTCCAGAAGCCTCAGCGGAAATGGGCCTCATCTCGCCTGGAGGGCAAAACCTCCTGGATTTTCTCGAGTTGCGGCAGGTGCTCTCGACTTACGACGGGGACCTCAGGGACCCGCTCTGGTGGCCTCAGGAAAGGCCAGTCCCCATGCGAGTTCCTCGGGGGCGTCTCGGGATTCCTCTCTGGTCGATGCCGGGGCCTAAGACCTTGTGTGGAGTCGGGGCCGGAACCTGAGGATTCCTCTCCAGTGCTGACATGGATGTTGGGGTACTTCTGGAGTCTCCCCAGGGGAGTCAGTCCTCGTCTCGAATGCGGGCATGCACTTGCGCTTTCCTCCAGAGCGGTAGCAGCAGTGTCACGCAGTCCGCCGCGTGGATCAAAGGATCTACGGTTTTCCCTCGAGTCTTTCCCACGAGGCTTTCCCACCAGGCTTTCCCACAGGGCTGTCCCACGTGCACACGCGGTGGGAGTCGATCCTCGGCTTGAACGTCATGGCAGTGCAGGGAAAACAGGTTCCTCGGGAGTGGACTGACACATCTGGGGGACTCTTGGAATGGTGGCACGACCCTGGAGTTCCTCTCGCCTTTCCTGTGGAGAGCGCCTCCTCTTGAGATGCGACGGGATCGCCGGGAATTCTTTCCCTACGAAACAGGGAAAGGATCCCTCATCTCGAGCTAGGAGGCGGAAACGGGGCTCCCCTGGATGTGTGCGGGACCCCACGTGCTTCCTCTCGAGTGGAGACGGGTATGTCGGGGAACTTCTTGAGTTGCAGCAAGGGTGTGAAGGACCCTTTGGAAGTTCCAGTGGTTAGACGTGATTAGCCTCGAGAAGCCTCAGCGGAAATGGGCCTCATCTCGCCTGGAGGGCAAAACCTCCTGGATTTTCTCGAGTTGCGGCAGGTGCTCTCGACTTACGACGCGGACCTCAGGGACCCGCTCTGGTGGCCTCAGGAAAGGCCAGTCCCCATGCGAGTTCCTCGGGGGCGTCTCGGGATTCCTCTCCCGTCGATGCCGGGGCCTAAGACCTTGTGTGGAGTCGGGGCCGGAACCTGAGGATTCCTCTCCAGTGCTGACATGGATCTTGTGGTACTTCTGGAGTCTCCCCAGGGGAGTCAGTCCTCGTCTCGAATGCGGGCATGCACTTGCGCTTTCCTCCAGAGCGGTAGCAGCAGTGTCACGCAGTCCGCCGCGTGGATCAAAGGATCTATGGTTTTCCCTCTAGTCTTACCCACGAGGCTTTCCCACGAGGCTTTCCCACAGGGCTGTCCCACGTGCACACGTGGTGGGAGTCGATCTTCGGCTTGAACGTCAAGGCAGTGCAGGGAAAACAGGTTCCTCTGGAATGGACTGACACATCTGGGGGACTCTTGGAATGGTGGCACGACCCTGGAGTTCCTCTCGCCTTTCCTGTGGAGAGCACCTCCTCTTGAGATGCGACGGGAAGGCCGGGTATTCTTTCCCTACGAAACAGGGAAAGGATCCCTCATCTCGAGCTAGGAGGCGGAAACGGGGCTCCCCTGGATGTGTGCGGGACCCCACGTGCTTCCTCTCGAGTGTAGACGGGTATGTCGGGGAACTTCTTGAGTTGCAGCAAGGGTGTGAAGGACCCTTTGGAAGTTCCAGTGGTTAGACGTGATTAGCCTCGAGAAGCCTCAGCGGAAATGGGCCTCATCTCGCCTGGAGGGCAAAACCGCCTGGATTTTCTCGAGTTACGGCAGGTGCTCTCGACTTACGACGGGGACCTCAGGGACCCGCTCTGGTGGCCTCAGGAAAGGCCAGTCCCCATTCGAGTTCCTCGGGGGCCTCTCGGGATTCCTCTCCCGTCGATGCCGGGGCCTAAGACCTTGTGTGGAGTCGGGGCCGTAACCTGAGGATTCCTTTCCAGTGCTAACATGGATCTTTAGGTACTTCTGGAGTCTCCCCAGGGGAGTCAGTCCTCGTCTCGAATGCGGGCATGCACTTGCGCTTTCCTCCAGAGCGGTAGCAGCAGTGTCACGCAGTCCGCCGTGTGGATCAAAGGATCTATGGTTTTCCCTCGAGTCTTTCCCACGAGGCTTTCCCACGAGGCTTTCCCACAGGGCTGTCCCATGTGCACACGTTGTGGGAGTGGATCCTCGGCTTGAACGTCAAGGCAGTGCAGGGAAATCAGGTTCCTCTGGAATGGACTGACACATCTGGGGGACTCTTGGAATGGTGGCACGACCCTGGAGTTCCTCTCGCCTTTCCTGTGGAGAGCGCCTCCTCTTGAGATGCGACGGGAACGCCGGGAATTCTTTCCCTAGGAAACAGGGAAAGGATCCCTCATCTCGAGCTAGGAGGCGGAAACGGGGCTCCCCTGGATGTGCGGGACACCACGTGCTTCCTATCGAGTGGAGACGGGTATGTCGGGGAACTTCTTGAGTTGCAGCAAGGGTGTGAAGGACCCTTTGGAAGTTCCAGTGGTTAGATGTGATTGGCCTCGAGAAGCCTCAGCGGAAATGGGCCTCATCTCGCCTGGAGGGCAAAACCGCCTGGATTTTCTCGAGTTACGGCAGGTGCTCTCGACTTACGACGGGGACCTCAGGGACCCGCTCTGGTGGCCTCAGGAAAGGCCAGTCCCCATTCGAGTTCCTCGGGGGCCTCTAGGATTCCTCTCCCGTCGATGCCGGGGCCTAAGACCTTGTGTGGAGTCGGGGCCGGAACCTGAGGATTCCTCTCCAGTGCTAACATGGATCTTTAGGTACTTCTGGAGTCTCCCCAGGGGAGTCAGTCCTCGTCTCGAATGCGGGCATGCACTTGCGCTTTCCTCCAGAGCGGTAGCAGCAGTGTCACGCAGTCCGCCGTGTGGATCAAAGGATCTATGGTTTTCCCTCGAGTCTTTCCCACGAGGCTTTCCCACGAGGCTTTCCCACAGGGCTGTCCCATGTGCACACGTTGTGGGAGTGGATCCTCGGATTGAACGTCAAGGCAGTGCAGGGAAAACAGGTTCCTCTGGAATGGACTGACACCTCTGGGGGACTCTTGGAATGGTGGCACGACCCTGGAGTTCCTCTCGCCTTTCCTGTGGAGAGCGCCTCCTCTTGAGATGCGACGGGAACGCCGGGAATTCTTTCCCTACGAAACAGGGAAAGGATCCCTCATCTCGAGCTAGGAGGCGGAAACGGGGCTCCCCTGGATGTGTGCGGGACCCCACGTGCTTCCTCTCGAGTGGAGACGGGTATGTCGGGGAACTTCTTGAGTTGCAGCAAGGGTGTGAAGGACCCTTTGGAAGTTCCAGTGGTTAGACGTGATTCGCCTCGAGAAGCCTCAGCGGAAATGGGCCTCATCTCGCCTGGAGGGCAAAACCTCCTGGATTTTCTCGAGTTGCGGCAGGTGCTCTCGACTTACGACGGGGACCTCAGGGACCCGCTCTGGTGGCCTCAGGAAAGGCCAGTCCCCATGCGAGTTCCTCGGGGGCGTCTCGGGATTCCTCTCCCGTCGATGCCGGGGCCTAAGACCTTGTGTGGAGTCGGGGCCGGAACCTGAGGATTCCTCTCCAGTGCTGACATGGATCTTGGGGTACTTCTGGAGTCTCCCCAGGGGAGTCAGTCCTCGTCTCGAATGCGGGCATGCACTTGCGCTTTCCTCCAGAGCGGTAGCAGCAGTGTCACGCAGTCCGCCGCGTGGATCAAAGGACCTATAGTTTTCCCTCGAGTCTTTCCCACGAGGCTTTCCCACGAGGCTTTCCCACAGGGCTGTCCCACGTGCACACGTGGTGGGAGTGGATCCTCGGCTTGAACGTCAAGGCAGTGCAGGGAAAACAGGTTCCTCTGGAATGGACTGACACATCTGGGGGACTCTTGGAATGGTGGCACGACCCTGGAGTTCCTCTCGCCTCTCCTGTGGAGAGCGCCTCCTCTTGAGATGCGACGGGAACGCCGGGAATTCTTTCCCTACGAAACAGGGAAAGGATCCCTCATCTCGAGCTAGGAGGCGGAATCGGGGCTCCCCTGGTTGTGTGCGGGACCCCACGTGCTTCCTCTCGAGTGGAGACGGGTATGTCGGGGAACTTCTTGATTTGCAGCAAGGGTGTGAAGGACCATTTGGAAGTTCCAGTGGTTAGACGTGATTCGCCTCGAGAAGCCTCAGCGGAAATGGGCCTCATCTCGCCTGGAGGGCAAAACCTCCTGGATTTTCTCGAGTTGCGGCAGGTGCTCTCGACTTACGACGGGGACCTCAGGGACCCGCTCTGGTGGCCTCAGGAAAGGCCAGTCCCCATGCGAGTTCCTCGGGGGCGTCTCGGGATTCCTCTCCCGTCGATGCCGGGGCCTAAGACCTTGTGTGGAGTCGGGGCCGGAACCTGAGGATTCCTTTCCAGTGCTAACATGGATCTTTAGGTACTTCTGGATTCTCCCCAGGGGAGTCAGTCCTCGTCTCGAATGCGGGCATGCACTTGCGCTTTCCTCCAGAGCGGTAGCAGCAGTGTCACGCAGTCCGCCGTGTGGATCAAAGGATCTATGGTTTTCCCTCGAGTCTTTCCCACGAGGCTTTCCCACGAGGCTTTCCCACAGGGCTGTCCCATGTGCACACGTTGTGGGAGTGGATCCTCGGCTTGAACGTCAAGGCAGTGCAGGGAAAACAGGTTCCTCTGGAATGAACTGACACATCTGGGGGACACTTGGAATGGTGGCACGACCCTGGAGTTCCTCTCGCCTTTCCTGTGGAGAGCGCCTCCTCTTGAGATGCGACGGGAACGCCGGGAATTCTTTCCCTAGGAAACAGGGAAATGATCCCTCATCTCGAGCTAGGAGGCGGAAACGGGGCTCCCCTGGATGTGTGCGGGACACCACGTGCTTCCTATCGAGTGGAGACGGGTATGTCGGGGAACTTCTTGAGTTGCAGCAAGGGTGTGAAGGACCCTTTGGAAGTTCCAGTGGTTAGATGTGATTGGCCTCGAGAAGCCTCAGCGGAAATGGGCCTCATCTCGCCTGGAGGGCAAAACCGCCTGGATTTTCTCGAGTTACGGCAGGTGCTCTCGACTTACGACGGGGACCTCAGGGACCCGCTCTGGTGGCCTCAGGAAAGGCCAGTCCCCATGCGAGTTCCTCGGGGGCGTCTCGGGATTCCTCTCCCGACGATGCCGGGGCCTAAGACCTTGTGTGGAGTCGGGGCCGGAACCTGAGGATTCCTCTCCAGTGCTGACATGGATCTTGGGGTACTTCTGGAGTCTCCCCAGGGGAGTCAGTCCTCGTCTCGAATGCGGGCATGCACTTGTGCTTTCCTCCAGAGCGGTAGCAGCAGTGTCACGCAGTCCGCCGCGTGGATCAAAGGATCTATAGTTTTCCCTCGAGTCTTTCCCACGAGTCTTTCCCACGAGGCTTTCCCACAGGGCTGTCCCACGTGCACACGTGGTGGGAGTGGATCCTCGGCTTGAACGTCAAGGCAGTGCAGGGAAAACAGGTTCCTCTGGAATGGACTGACACATCTGGGGGACTCTTGGAATGGTGGCACGACCCTGGATTTCCTCTCGCCTCTCCTGTGGAGAGCGCCTCCTCTTGAGATGCGACGGGAACGCCGGGAATTCTTTCCCTACGAAACAGGGAAAGGATCCCTCATCTCGAGCTAGGAGGCGGAATCGGGGCTCCCCTGGATGTGTGCGGGACCCCACGTGCTTCCTCTCGAGTGGAGACGGGTATGTCGGGGAACTTCTTGATTTGCAGCAAGGGTGTGAAGGACCCTTTGGAAGTTCCAGTGGTTAGACGTGATTCGCCTCGAGAAGCCTCAGCGGAAATGGGCCTCATCTCGCCTGGAGGGCAAAACCTCCTGGATTTTCTCGAGTTGCGGCAGGTGCTCTCGACTTACGACGGGGACCTCAGGGACCCGCTCTGGTGGCCTCAGGAAAGGCCAGTCCCCATGCGAGTTCCTCGGGGGCGTCTCGGGATTCCTCTCTGGTCGATGCCGGGGCCTAAGACCTTGTGTGGAGTCGGGGCCGGAACCTGAGGATTCCTCTCCAGTGCTGACATGGATGTTGGGGTACTTCTGGAGTCTCCCCAGGGGAGTCAGTCCTCGTCTCGAATGCGGGCATGCACTTGCGCTTTCCTCCAGAGCGTAGCAGCAGTGTCACGCAGTCCGCCGCGTGGATCAAAGGATCTATGGTTTTCCCTCGAGTTTTTCCAACGAGGCTTTCCCACCAGGCTTTCCCACAGGGCTGTCCCACGTGCACACGCGGTGGGAGTCGATCCTCGGCTTGAACGTCAAGGCAGTGCAGGGAAAACAGGTTCCTCGGGAGTGGACTGACACATCTGGGGGACTCTTAGAATGGTGGCACGACCCTGGAGTTCCTCTCGCCTTTCCTGTGGAGAGCGCCTCCTCTTGAGATGCGACGGGAACGCCGGGAATTCTTTCCCTACGAAACAGGGAAAGGATCCCTCATCTCGAGCTAGGAGGCGGAAACGGGGCTCCCCTGGATGTGTGCGGGACCCCACGTGCTTCCTCTCGAGTGGAGCCGGGTATGTCGGGGAACTTCTTGAGTTGCAGCAAGGGTGTGAAGGACCCTTTGGAAATTCCAGTTGTTAGACGTGATTAGCCTCGAGAAGCCTCAGCGGAAATGTGCCTCATCTCGCCTGGAGGGCAAAACCTCCTGGATTTTCTCGAGTTGCGGCAGGTGCTCTCCACTTACGACGGGGACCTCGGGGACCCGCTCTGGTGGCCTCAGGAAAGGCCAGTCCCCATGCGAGTTCCTCGGGGGCGTCTCGGGATTCCTCTCCCGTCGATGCCGGGGCCTAAGACCTTGTGTGGAGTCGGGGCCGGAACCTGAGGATTCCTCTCCAGTGCTGACATGGATCTTGGGGTACTTCTGGAGTCTCCCCAGGGGAGTCAGTCCTCGTCTCGAATGCGGGCATGCACTTGCGCTTTCCTCCAGAGCGGTAGCAGCAGTGTCACGCAGTCCGCCGCGTGGATCAAATGATCTATGGTTTTACCTCGAGTCTTTCCCACGAGGCTTTCCCACGAGGCTTTCCACAGGGCTGTCCCACGTGCACACGTGGTGGGAGTGGATCCTCGGCTTGAACGTCAAGGCAGTGCAGGGAAAACAGGTTCCTCTGGAATGGACTGACACATCTGGGGGACTCTTGGAATGGTGGCACGACCCTGGAGTTCCTCTCGCCTTTCCTGTGGAGAGCGCCTCCTCTTGAGATGCGACGGGAATGCCTGGAATTCTTTCCCTACGAAACAGGGAAAGGATCCCTCATCTCGAGCTAGGAGGCGGAAACGGGGCTCCCCTGGATGTGTGCGGGACCCCACGTGCTTCCTCTCGAGTGGAGACGGGTATGTCGGGGAACTTCTTGAGTTGCACCAAGGATGTGAAGGACCCTTTGGAAGTTCCAGTGGTTAGACGTGATTAGCCTCGAGAAGCCTCAGCGGAAATGGGCCTCATCTCGCCTGGAGGGCAAAACCTCCTGGATTTTCTCGAGTTGCGGCAGGTGCTCTCGACTTACGACGGGGACCTCAGGGACCCGCTCTGGTGGCCTCAGGAAAGGCCAGTCCGCATGCGAGTTCCTCGGGGGCCTCTCGGGATTCCTCTCCCGTCGATGCCGGGGCCTAAGACCTTGTGTGGAGTCGGGGCCGGAACCTGAGGATTCCTCTCCAGTGCTGACATGGATCTTGGGGTACTTCTGGAGTCTCCCCAGGGGCGTCAGTCCTCGTCTCGAATGCGGGAATGCACTTGCCCTTTCCTCCAGAGCGGTAGCAGCAGTGTCACGCAGTCCGCCGCGTGGATCAAAGGATCTATGGTTTTGCCTCGAGTCTTTCCCACGAGGCTTTCCCACGAGGCTTTCCCACAGGGCTGTCCCACGTGCACACGTGGTGGGAGTCGATCCTCGGCTTGAACGTCAAGGCAGTGCAGGGAAAACAGGTTCCTCTGGAATGGACTGACACATCTGGGGGACTCTTGGAATGGTGGCACGACCCTGGAGTTCCTCTCGCCTTTCCTGTGCAGAGCGCCTCCTCTTGAGATGCGACGGGAACGCCGGGAATTCTTTCCCTACGAAACAGGGAAAGGATCCCTCATCTCGAGCTAGGAGGCGGAAACGGGGCTCCCCTGGATGTGTGCGGGACCCCACGTGCTTCCTCTCGAGTGGAGACGGGTATGTCGGGAAACTTCTTGAGTTGCAGCAAGGGTGTGAAGGACCCTTTGGAAGTTCCAGTGGTTAGACGTGATTAGCCTCGAGAAGCCTCAGCGGAAATGGGCCTCATCTCGCCTGGAGGGCAAAACCTCCTGGATTTTCTCGAGTTGCGGCAGGTGCTCTCGACTTACGACGGGGACGTCAGGGACCCGCTCTGGTGGCCTCAGGAAAGGCCAGTCCCCATGCGAGTTCCTCGGGGGCGTCTCGGGATTCCTCTCTGGTCGATGCCGGGGCCTAAGACCTTGTGTGGAGTCGGGGCCGGAACCTGAGGATTCCTCTCCAGTGCTGACATGGATGTTGGGGTACTTCTGGAGTCTCCCCAGGGGAGTCAGTCCTCGTCTCGAATGCGGGCATGCACTTGCGCTTTCCTCCAGAGCGTAGCAGCAGTGTCACGCAGTCCGCCGCGTGGATCAAAGGATCTATGGTTTTCCCTCGAGTTTTTCCATCGAGGCTTTCCCACCAGGCTTTCCCACAGGGCTGTCCCACGTGCACACGCGGTGGGAGTCGATCCTCGGCTTGAACGTCAAGGCAGTGCAGGGAAAACAGGTTCCTCGGGAGTGGACTGACACATCTGGGGGACTCTTAGAATGGTGGCACGACCCTGGAGTTCCTCTCGCCTTTCCTGTGGAGAGCGCCTCCTCTTGAGATGCGACGGGAACGCCGGGAATTCTTTCCCTACGAAACAGGGAAAGGATCCCTCATCTCGAGCTAGGAGGCGGAAACGGGGCTCCCCTGGATGTGTGCGGGACCCCACGTGCTTCCTCTCGAGTGGAGCCGGGTATGTCGGGGAACTTCTTGAGTTGCAGCAAGGGTGTGAAGGACCCTTTGGAAATTCCAGTTGTTAGACGTGATTAGCCTCGAGAAGCCTCAGCGGAAATGTGCCTCATCTCGCCTGGAGGGCAAAACCTCCTGGATTTTCTCGAGTTGCGGCAGGTGCTCTCGACTTACGACGGGGACCTCAGGGACCCGCTCTGGTGGCCTCAGGAAAGGCCAGTCCCCATGCGAGTTCCTCGGGGGCCTCTCGGGATTCCTCTCCCGTCGATGCCGGGGCCTAAGACCTTGTGTGGAGTCGGGGCCGGAACCTGAGGATTCCTCTCCAGTGCTGACATGGATCTTGGGGTACTTCTGGAGTCTCCCCAGGGGAGTCAGTCCTCGTCTCGAATGCGGGCATGCACTTGCGCTTTCCTCCAGAGCGGTAGCAGCAGTGTCACGCAGTCCGCCGCGTGGATCAAATGATCTATGGTTTTACCTCGAGTCTTTCCCACGAGGCTTTCCCACGAGGCTTTCCACAGGGCTGTCCCACGTGCACACGTGGTGGGAGTGGATCCTCGGCTTGAACGTCAAGGCAGTGCAGGGAAAACAGGTTCCTCTGGAATGGACTGACACATCTGGGGGACTCTTGGAATGGTGGCACGACCCTGGAGTTCCTCTCGCCTTTCCTGTGGAGAGCGCCTCCTCTTGAGATGCGACGGGAATGCCTGGAATTCTTTCCCTACGAAACAGGGAAAGGATCCCTCATCTCGAGCTAGGAGGCGGAAACGGGGCTCCCCTGGATGTGTGCGGGACCCCACGTGCTTCCTCTCGAGTGGAGACGGGTATGTCGGGGAACTTCTTGAGTTGCACCAAGGATGTGAAGGACCCTTTGGAAGTTCCAGTGGTTAGACGTGATTAGCCTCGAGAAGACTCAGCGGAAATGGGCCTCATCTCGCCTGGAGGGCAAAACCTCCTGGATTTTCTCGAGTTGCGGCAGGTGCTCTCGACTTACGATGGGGACCTCAGGGACCCGCTCTGGTGGCCTCAGGAAAGGCCAGTCCCCATGCGAGTTCCTCGGGGGCCTCTCGGCATTCCTCTCCCGTCGATGCCGGGGCCTATGACCTTGTGTGGAGTCGGGGCCGGAACCTGAGGATTCCTCTCCAGTGCTGACATGGATCTTGGAGTACTTCTGGAGTCTCCCCAGGGGAGTCAGTCCTCGTCTCGAATGCGGGCATGCACTTGCGCTTTCCTCCAGAGCGGTAGTAGCAGTGTCACGCAGTCCGCCGCGTGGATCAAAGGATCTATGGTTTTCCCTCGAGTCTTTCCCACGAGGCTTTCCCACGAGGCTTTCCCACAGGGCTGTCCCACGTGCACACGTGGTGGGAGTGGATCCTCGGCTTGAACGTCAAGGCAGTGCAGGGAAAACAGGTTCCTCTGGAATGGACTGACACATCTGGGGGACTCTTGGAATGGTGGCTCGACCCTGGAGTACCTCTCGCCTTTACTGTGGAGAGCGCCTCCTCTTGAGATGCGACGGGAACGCCGGGAATGCTTTCCCTACGAAACAGGGAAAGGATCCCTCATCTCGAGCTAGGAGGCGGAAACGGGGCTCCCCTGGATGTGTGCGGGACCCCACGTGCTTCCTCTCGAGTGGAGACGGGTATGTCGGGGAACTTCTTGAGTTGCAGCAAGGGTGTGAAGGACCCTTTGGAAGTTCCAGTGGTTAGACGTGATTAGCCTCGAGAAGCCTCAGCGGAAATGGGCCTCATCTCGCCTGGAGGGCAAAACCTCCTGGATTTTCTCGAGTTGCGGCAGGTGCTCTCGTCTTACGACGGGGACCTCAGGGACCCGCTCTGGTGGCCTCAGGAAAGGCCAGTCCCCATGCCAGTTCCTCGGGGGCCTATCGGGATTCCTCTCCCGTCGATGCCGGGGCCTAAGACCTTGTGTGGAGTCGGGGCCGGAACCTGAGGATTCCTCTCCAGTGCTGACATGGATCTTGGGGTACTTCTGGAGTCTCCCCAGGGGCGTCAGTCCTCGTCTCGAATGCGGGAATGCACTTGCCCTTTCCTCCAGAGCGGTAGCAGCAGTGTCACGCAGTCCGCCGCGTGGATCAAAGGATCTATGGTTTTGCCTCGAGTCTTTCCCACGAGGCTTTCCCACGAGGCTTTCCCACAGGGCTGTCCCACGTGCACACGTGGTGGGAGTCGATCCTCGGCTTGAACGTCAAGGCAGTGCAGGGAAAACAGGTTCCTCTGGAATGGACTGACACATCTGGGGGACTCTTGGAATGGTGGCACGACCCTGGAGTTCCTCTCGCCTTTCCTGTGCAGAGCGCCTCCTCTTGAGATGCGACGGGAACGCCGGGAATTCTTTCCCTACGAAACAGGGAAAGGATCCCTCATCTCGAGCTAGGAGGCGGAAACGGGGCTCCCCTGGATGTGTGCGGGACCCCACGTGCTTCCTCTCGAGTGGAGACGGGTATGTCGGGAAACTTCTTGAGTTGCAGCAAGGGTGTGAAGGACCCTTTGGAAGTTCCAGTGGTTAGACGTGATTAGCCTCGAGAAGCCTCAGCGGAAATGGGCCTCATCTCGCCTGGAGGGCAAAACCTCCTGGATTTTCTCGAGTTGCGGCAGGTGCTCTCGACTTACGACGGGGACCTCAGGGACCCGCTCTGGTGGCCTCAGGAAAGGCCAGTCCCCATGCGAGTTCCTCGGGGGCCTCTCGGGATTCCTCTCCCGTCGATGCCGGGGCCTAAGACCTTGTGTGGAGTCGGGGCCGGAACCTGAGGATTCCTCTCCAGTGCTGACATGGATCTTGGGGTACTTCTGGAGTCTCCCCAGGGGAGTCAGTCCTCGTCTCGAATGCGGGCATGCACTTGCGTTTCCTCCAGAGCGGTAGCAGCAGTGTCACGCAGTCCGCCGCCTGGATCAAAGGATCTATGGTTTTCCCTCGAGTCTTTCCCACGAGGCTTTCCTACGAGGCTTTCCCACAGGGCTGTCCCACGTGCACACGTGGTGGGAGTGGATCCTCGGCTTGAACGTCAAGGCAGTGCAGGGAAAACAGGTTCCTCTGGAATGGACTGACACATCTGGGGGACTCTTGGAATGGTGGCACGACCCTGGAGTTCCTCTCGCCTTTCCTGTGGAGAGCGCCTCCTCTTGAGATGCGACGGGAACGCCGGGAATTCTTTCCCTACGAAACAGGGAAAGGATCCCTCATCTCGAGCTAGGAGGCGGAAACGGGGCTCCCCTGGATGTGTGCGGGACCCCACGTGCTTCCTCTCGAGTGGAGACGGGTATGTCGGGGAACTTCTTGAGTTGCAGCAAGGGTGTGAAGGACCCTTTGGAAGTTCCAGTGGTTAGACGTGATTCGCCTCGAGAAGCCTCAGCGGAAATGGGCCTCATCTCGCCTGGAGGGCAAAACCTCCTGGATTTTCTCGAGTTGCGGCAGGTGATCTCGACTTACGACGGGGACCTCAGGGACCCGCTCTGGTGGCCTCAGGAAAGGCCAGTCCCCATGCGAGTTCCTCGGGGGCGTCTCGGGATTCCTCTCCCGACGATGCCGGGGCCTAAGACCTTGTGTGGAGTCGGGGCCGGAACCTGAGGATTCCTCTCCAGTGCTGACATGGATCTTGGGGTACTTCTGGAGTCTCCCCAGGGGAGTCAGTCCTCGACTCGAATGCGGGCATGCACTTGCGCTTTCCTCCAGAGCGGTAGCAGCAGTGTCACGCAGTCCGCCGCGTGGATCAAAGGATCTATAGTTTTCCCTCGAGTCTTTCCCACGAGTCTTTCCCACGAGGCTTTCCCACAGGGCTGTCCCACGTGCACACGTGGTGGGAGTGGATCCTCGGCTTGAACGTCAAGGCAGTGCAGGGAAAACAGGTTCCTCTGGAATGGACTGACACATCTGGGGGACTCTTGGAATGGTGGCACGACCCTGGAGTTCCTCTCGCCTCTCCTGTGGAGAGCGCCTCCTCTTGAGATGCGACGGGAACGCCGGGAATTCTTTCCCTACGAAACAGGGAAAGGATCCCTCATCTCGAGCTAGGAGGCGGAATCGGGGCTCCCCTGGATGTGTGCGGGACCCCACGTGCTTCCTCTCGAGTGGAGACGGGTATGTCGGGGAACTTCTTGATTTGCAGCAAGGGTGTGAAGGACCCTTTGGAAGTTCCAGTGGTTAGACGTGATTCGCCTCGAGAAGCCTCAGCGGAAATGGGCCTCATCTCGCCTGGAGGGCAAAACCTCCTGGATTTTCTCGAGTTGCGGCAGGTGCTCTCGACTTACGACGGGGACCTCAGGGACCCGCTCTGGTGGCCTCAGGAAAGGCCAGTCCCCATGCGAGTTCCTCGGGGGCCTCTCGGGATTCCTCTCCCGTCGATGCCGGGGCCTAAGACCTTGTGTGGAGTCGGGGCCGGAACCTGAGGATTCCTCTCCAGTGCTGACATGGATCTTGGGGTACTTCTGGAGTCTCCCCAGGGGAGTCAGTCCTCGTCTCGAATGCGGGCATGCACTTGCGTTTCCTCCAGAGCGGTAGCAGCAGTGTCACGCAGTCCGCCGCCTGGATCAAAGGATCTATGGTTTTCCCTCGAGTCTTTCCCACGAGGCTTTCCTACGAGGCTTTCCCACAGGGCTGTCCCACGTGCACACGTGGTGGGAGTGGATCCTCGGCTTGAACGTCAAGGCAGTGCAGGGAAAACAGGTTCCTCTGGAATGGACTGACACATCTGGGGGACTCTTGGAATGGTGGCACGACCCTGGAGTTCCTCTCGCCTTTCCTGTGGAGAGCGCCTCCTCTTGAGATGCGACGGGAACGCCGGGAATTCTTTCCCTACGAAACAGGGAAAGGATCCCTCATCTCGAGCTAGGAGGCGGAAACGGGGCTCCCCTGGATGTGTGCGGGACCCCACGTGCTTCCTCTCGAGTGGAGACGGGTATGTCGGGGAACTTCTTGAGTTGCAGCAAGGGTGTGAAGGACCCTTTGGAAGTTCCAGTGGTTAGACGTGATTCGCCTCGAGAAGCCTCAGCGGAAATGGGCCTCATCTCGCCTGGAGGGCAAAACCTCCTGGATTTTCTCGAGTTGCGGCAGGTGATCTCGACTTACGACGGGGACCTCAGGGACCCGCTCTGGTGGCCTCAGGAAAGGCCAGTCCCCATGCGAGTTCCTCGGGGGCGTCTCGGGATTCCTCTCCCGACGATGCCGGGGCCTAAGACCTTGTGTGGAGTCGGGGCCGGAACCTGAGGATTCCTCTCCAGTGCTGACATGGATCTTGGGGTACTTCTGGAGTCTCCCCAGGGGAGTCAGTCCTCGACTCGAATGCGGGCATGCACTTGCGCTTTCCTCCAGAGCGGTAGCAGCAGTGTCACGCAGTCCGCCGCGTGGATCAAAGGATCTATAGTTTTCCCTCGAGTCTTTCCCACGAGTCTTTCCCACGAGGCTTTCCCACAGGGCTGTCCCACGTGCACACGTGGTGGGAGTGGATCCTCGGCTTGAACGTCAAGGCAGTGCAGGGAAAACAGGTTCCTCTGGAATGGACTGACACATCTGGGGGACTCTTGGAATGGTGGCACGACCCTGGAGTTCCTCTCGCCTCTCCTGTGGAGAGCGCCTCCTCTTGAGATGCGACGGGAACGCCGGGAATTCTTTCCCTACGAAACAGGGAAAGGATCCCTCATCTCGAGCTAGGAGGCGGAATCGGGGCTCCCCTGGATGTGTGCGGGACCCCACGTGCTTCCTCTCGAGTGGAGACGGGTATGTCGGGGAACTTCTTGATTTGCAGCAAGGGTGTGAAGGACCCTTTGGAAGTTCCAGTGGTTAGACGTGATTCGCCTCGAGAAGCCTCAGCGGAAATGGGCCTCATCTCGCCTGGAGGGCAAAACCTCCTGGATTTTCTCGAGTTGCGGCAGGTGCTCTCGACTTACGACGGGGACCTCAGGGACCCGCTCTGGTGGCCTCAGGAAAGGCCAGTCCCCATGCGAGTTCCTCGGGGGCCTCTCGGGATTCCTCTCCCGTCGATGCCGGGGCCTAAGACATTGTGTGGAGTCAGGGCCGGAACCTGAGGATTCCTCTCCAGTGCTGACATGGATCTTTGGGTACGTCTGGAGTCTCCCCAGGGGAGTCAGTCCTCGTTTCGAATGCGGGCATGCATTGCGCTTTCCTCCAGAGAGGTAGCAGCAGTGTCACGCAGTCCGCCGCGTGGATCAAAGGATCTATGGTTTTCCCTCGAGTCTTTCCCACGAGGCCTTCCCACCAGGCTTTCCCACAGGGCTGTCCCACGTGCACACGTGGTGGGAGTCGATCCTCGGCTTGAACGTCAAGGCAGTGCAGGGAAAACAGTTTCCTCTGGAATGGACTGACACATCTGGGGGACTCTTGGAATGGTGGCACGACCCTGGAGTTCCTCTCGCCTTTCCTGTGGAGAGCGCCTCCTCTTGAGATGCGACGGGAACGCCGGGAATTCTTTCCCTACCAAACAGGGAAAGGATCCCTCATCTCGAGCTAGGAGGCGGAAACGGGGCTCCCCTGGATGTGTGCGGGACCCACGTGCTTCCTCTTGAGTGGAGACGGGTATGTCGGGGAACTTCTTGAGTTGCAGCAAGGGTGTGAAGGACCCTTTGGAAGTTCCAGTGGTTAGACGTGATTAGCCTCGAGAAGCCTCAGCGGAAATGGGCCTCATCGCGCCTGGAGGGCAAAACCTCCTGGATTTTCTCGAGTTGCGGCAGGTGCTCTCGACTTACGACGGGGACCTCAGGGACCCGCTCTGGTGGCCTCAGGAAAGGCCAGTCCCCATGCGAGTTCCTCGGGGGCCTCTCGGGATTCCTCTCCCGTCGATGCCGGTGCCTAAGACCTTGTGTGGAGTCGGGGCCGGAACCTGAGGATTCCTCTCCAGTGCTGACATGGATCTTGGGGTACTTCTGGAGTCTCCCCAGGGGAGTCAGTCCTAGTCTCGAATGCGGGCATGCACTTGCGCTTTCCTCCAGAGCGGTAGCAGCAGTGTCACGCAGTCCGCCGCGTGGATCAAAGGATCTATGGTTTTCCCTCGAGTTTTTCCCACGAGGCTTTCCCACGAGGCTTTCCCACAGGGCTGTCCCACGTGCACACGTGGTGGGAGTCGATCCTCGGCTTGAACAACAAGGCAGTGCAGGGAAAACAGGTTCCTATGGAATGGACTGACACATCTGGGGGACTCTTGGAATGGTGGCACGACCCTGGAGTTCCTCTCGCCTTTCCTGTGGAGAGTGCCTCCTCTTGAGATGCGACCTGAACGCCGGGAATTCTTTCCCTACGAAACAGGGAAAGGATCCCTCATCTCGAGCTAGGAGGCGGAAACGGGGCTCCCCTGGATGTGTGCGGGACCCACATGCTTCCTCTCGAGTGGAGACGGGTATGTCGGGGAACTTCTTGAGTTGCAGCAAGGGTGTGAAGGACCCTTTGGAAGTTCCAGTGGTTAGACGTGATTAGCCTCGAGAAGCCTCAGCGGAAATGGGCCTCATCGCGCCTGGAGGGCAAAACCTCCTGGATTTTCTCGAGTTGCGGCAGGTGCTCTCGACTTACGACGGGGACCTCAGGGACCCGCTCTGGTGGCCTCAGGAAAGGCCAGTCCCCATGCGAGTTCCTCGGGGGCCTCTCGGGATTCCTCTCCCGTCGATGCCGGGGCCTAAGACCTTGTGTGGAGTCGGGGCCGGAACCTGAGGATTCCTCTCCAGTGCTGACATGGATCTTGGGGTACGTCTGGAGTCTCCCCAGGGGAGTCAGTCCTCGTTTCGAATGCGGGCATGCATTGCGCTTTCCTCCAGAGAGGTAGCAGCAGTGTCACGCAGTCCGCCGCGTGGATCAAAGGATCTATGGTTTTCCCTCGAGTCTTTCCCACGAGGCTTTCCCACCAGGCTTTCCCACAGGGCTGTCCCACGTGCACACGTGGTGGGAGTCGATCCTCGGCTTGAACGTCAAGGCAGTGCAGGGAAAACAGGTTCCTCTGGAATGGACTGACACATCTGGGGGACTCTTGGAATGGTGGCACGACCCTGGAGTTCCTCTCGCCTTTCCTGTGGAGAGCGCCTCCTCTTGAGATGCGACGGGAACGCCGGGAATTCTTTCCCTACGAAACAGGGAAAGGATCCCTCATCTCGAGCTAGGAGGCGGAAACGGGGCTCCCCTGGATGTGTGCGGGACCCACGTGCTTCCTCTCGAGTGGAGACGGGTATGTCGGGGAACTTCTTGAGTTGCAGCAAGGGTGTGAAGGACCCTTTGGAAGTTCCAGTGGTTAGACGTGATTAGCCTCGAGAAGCCTCAGCGGAAATGGGCCTCATCGCGCCTGGAGGGCAAAACCTCCTGGATTTTCTCGAGTTGCGGCAGGTGCTCTCGACTTACGACGGGGACCTCAGGGACCCGCTCTGGTGGCCTCAGGAAAGGCCAGTCCCCATGCGAGTTCCTCGGGGGCCTCTCGGGATTCCTCTCCCGTCGATGCCGGGGCCTAAGACCTTGTGTGGAGTCGGGGCCGGAACCTGAGGATTCCTCTCCAGTGCTGACATGGATCTTGGGGTACTTCTGGAGTCTCCCCAGGGGAGTCAGTCCTCGTCTCGAATGCGGGCATGCACTTGCACTTTCCTCCATAGCGGTAGCAGCAGTGTCACGCAGTCCGCCCCGTGGATCAAAGGATCTATGGTTTTCCCTCGATCTTTCCCACGAGGCTTTCCCACGAGGCTTTCCCACAGGGCTGTCCCACGTGCACACGTGGTGGGAGTCGATCCTCGGCTTGAACGTCAAGGCAGTGCAGGGAAAACAGGTTCCTCTGGAATGGACTGACACATCTTGGGGACTCTTGGAGTGGTGGCACGACCCTGGAGTTCCTCTCGCCTTTCCTGTGGAGAGCGCCTCCTCTTGAGATGCGACGGGAACGCCGGGAATTCTTTCCCTACGAAACAGGGAAAGGATCCCTCATCTCGAGCTAGGAGGCGGAAACGGGGCTCCCCTGGATGTGTGCGGGACACCACGTGCTTCCACTCGAGTGGAGACGGGTATGTCGGGGAACTTCTTGAGTTGCAGCAATGGTGTGAAGGACCCTTTGGAAGTTCCAGTGGTTAGATGTGATTGGCCTCGAGAAGCCTCAGCGGAAATGGGCCTCATCTCGCCTGGAGGGCAAAACCTCCTGGATTTTCTCGAGTTGCGGCAGGTGCTCTCGACTTACGACGGGGACCTCAGGGACCCGCTCTGGTGGCCTCAGGAAATGCCAGTCCCCATGCGAGTTCCTCGGGGGCCTCTCGGGATTCCTCTCCCGTCGATGCCGGGGCCTAAGACCTTCTGTGGAGTCGGGGCCGGAACCTGAGGATTCCTCTCCAGTGCTGACATGGATCTTGGGGTACTTCTGGAGTCTCCCCAGGGGAGTCAGTCCTCGTCTCGACTGCGGGCATGCACTTGCGCTTTCCTCCAGAGCGGTAGCAGCAGTGTCACGCAGTCCGCCGCGTCGATCAAAGGATCTATGGTTTTCCCTCGAGTTTTTCCCCCGAGGCTTTCCCACGAGGCTTTCCCACAGGGCGGTCCCACGTGCACACGTGGTGGGAGTCGATCCTCGGCTTGAACGTCAAGGCAGTGCAGGGAAAACAGGTTCCTCTGGAATGGACTGACACATCTGGGGGACTCTTGGAATGGTGGCACGACCCTGGAGTTCCTCTCGCCTTTCCTGTGGAGAGCGCCTCCTCTTGAGATGCGACGGGAACGCCGGGAATTCTTTCCCTATGAAACAGGGAAAGGATCCCTCATCTCGAGCTAGGAGGCGGAAACGGGGCTCCCCTGGATGTGTGCGGGACCCACGTGCTTCCTCTCGAGTGGAGACGGGTATGTCGGGGAACTTCTTGAGTTGCAGCAAGGGTGTGAAGGACCCTTTGGAAGTTCCAGTGGTTAGACGTGATTAGCCTCGAGAAGCCTCAGCGGAAATGGGCCTCATCGCGCCTCGAGGGCAAAACCTCCTGGATTTTCTCGAGTTGCGGCAGGTGCTCTCGACTTACAACGGGGACCTCAGGGACCTGCTCTGGTGGCCTCAGGAAAGGCCAGTCCCCATGCGAGTTCCTCGGGGGCCTCTCGGGATTCCTCTCCCGTCGATGCCGGGGCCTAAGACCTTGTGTGGAGTCGGGGCCGGAACCTGAGGATTCCTCTCCAGTGCTGACATGGATCTTGGGGTACTTCTGGAGTCTCCCCAGGGGAGTCAGTCCTCGTCTCGAATGCGGGCATGCACTTGTGCTTTCCTCCAGAGCGGTAGCAGCAGTGTCACGCAGTCCGCCCCGTGGATCAAAGGATCTATGGTTTTCCCTCGATCTTTCCCACGAGGCTTTCCCACGAGGCTTTCCCACAGGGCTGTCCCACGTGCACACGTGGTGGGAGTCGATCCTCGGCTTGAACGTCAAGGCAGTGCAGGGAAAACAGGTTCCTCTGGAATGGACTGACACATCTTGGGGACTCTTGGAGTGGTGGCACGACCCTGGAGTTCCTCTCGCCTTTCCTGTGGAGAGCGCCTCCTCTTGAGATGCGACGGGAACGCCGGGAATTCTTTCCCTACGAAACAGGGAAAGGATCCCTCATCTCGAGCTAGGAGGCGGAAACGGGGCTCCCCTGGATGTGTGCGGGACACCACGTCCTTCCTCTCGAGTGGAGACGGGTATGTCGGGGAACTTCTTGAGTTGCAGCAATGGTGTGAAGGACCCTTTGGAAGTTCCAGTGGTTAGATGTGATTGGCCTCGAGAAGCCTCAGCGGAAATGGGCCTCATCTCGCCTGGAGGGCAAAACCTCCTGGATTTTCTCGAGTTGCGGCAGGTGCTCTCGACTTACGACGGGGACCTCAGGGACCCGCTCTGGTGGCCTCAGGAAAGGCCAGTCCCCATGCGAGTTCCTCGGGGGCCTCTCGGGATTCCTCTCCCGTCGATGCCGGGGCCTAAGACCTTCTGTGGAGTCGGGGCCGGAACCTGAGGATTCCTCTCCAGTGCTGACATGGATCTTGGGGTACTTCTGGAGTCTCCCCAGGGGAGTCAGTCCTCGTCTCGACTGCGGGCATGCACTTGCGCTTTCCTCCAAAGCGGTAGCAGCAGTGTCACGCAGTCCGCCGTGTCGATCAAAGGATCTATGGTTTTCCCTCGAGTTTTTCCCCCGAGGCTTTCCCACGAGGCTTTCCCACAGGGCTGTCCCACGTGCACACGTGGTGGGAGTCGATCCTCGGCTTGAACGTCAAGGCAGTGCAGGGAAAACAGGTTCCTCTGGAATGGACTGACACATCTGGGGGACTCTTGGAATGGTGGCACGACCCTGGAGTTCCTCTCGCCTTTCCTGTGGAGAGCGCCTCCTCTTGAGATGCGACGGGAACGCCGGGAATTCTTTCCCTATGAAACAGGGAAAGGATCCCTCATCTCGAGCTAGGAGGCGGAAACGGGGCTCCCCTGGATGTGTGCGGGACCCACGTGCTTCCTCTCGAGTGGAGACGGGTATGTCGGGGAACTTCTTGAGTTGCAGCAAGGGTGTGAAGGACCCTTTGGAAGTTCCAGTGGTTAGACGTGATTAGCCTCGAGAAGCCTCAGCGGAAATGGGCCTCATCGCGCCTCGAGGGCAAAACCTCCTGGATTTTCTCGAGTTGCGGCAGGTGCTCTCGACTTACGACGGGGACCTCAGGGACCTGCTCTGGTGGCCTCAGGAAAGGCCAGTCCCCATGCGAGTTCCTCGGGGGCCTCTCGGGATTCCTCTCCCGTCGATGCCGGGGCCTAAGACCTTGTGTGGAGTCGGGGCCGGAACCTGAGGATTCCTCTCCAGTGCTGACATGGATCTTGGGGTACTTCTGGAGTCTCCCCAGGGGAGTCAGTCCTCGTCTCGAATGCGGGCATGCACTTGCGCTTTCCTCCAGAGCGGTAGCAGCAGTGTCACGCAGTCCGACGCGTGGAACAAATGATCTACGGTTTTCCCTCGAGTCTTTCCCACGAGGTTTTCCCACGAGGCTTTCCCACAGGGCTGTCCCACGTGCACACGTGGTGGGAGTCGATCCTCGGCTTGAACGTCAAGGCAGTGCAGGGAAAACAGGTTCCTCTGGAATGGACTGACACATCTGGGGGACTCTTGGAATGGTGGCACGACCCTGGAGTTCCTCTCGCCTTTCCTGTGGAGAGCGCCTCCTCTTGAGATGCGACGGGAACGCCGGGAATTCTTTCCCTACGAAACAGGGAAAGGATCCCTCATCTCGAGCTAGGAGGCGGAAACGGGGCTCCCCTGGATGTGTGCGGGACCCTCGTGCTTCCTCTCGAGTGGAGACGGGTATGTCGGGGAACTTCTTGAGTTGCAGCAAGGGTGTGAAGGACCCTTTGGAAGTTCCAGTGGTTAGACGTGATTAGCCTCGAGAAACCTCAGCGGAAATGGGCCTCATCGCGCCTGGAGGGCAAAACCTCCTGGATTTTCTCGAGTTGCGGCAGGTGCTCTCGACTTACGACGGGGACCTCAGGGACCCGCTCTGGTGGCCTCAGGAAAGGCCAGTCCCCATGCGAGTTCCTCGGGGGCCTCTCGGGATTCCTCTCCCGTCGATGCCGGGGCCTAAGACCTTGTGTGGAGTCGGGGCCGGAACCTGAGGATTCCTCTCCAGTGCTGACATGGATCTTGGGGTACTTCTGGAGTCTCCCCAATGGAGTCAGTCCTCGTCTCGAATGCGGGCATGCACTTGCGCTTTCCTCCAGAGCGGTAGCAGCAGTGTCACGCAGTCCGCCGCGTGGATCAAAGAATGTATGGTTTTCCCTCGAGTCTTTCCCACGAGGCTTTCCCACAGGGCTGTCCCACGTGCACACGTGGTGGGAGTCGATCCTCGGCTTGAACGACAAGGCAGTGCAGGGAAAACAGGTTCCTCTGGAATGGACTGACACATCTGGGGGACTCTTGAAATATTGGCATGACCCTGGAGTTCCTCTCGCCTTTCCTGTGGAGAGCGCCTCCTCTTGAGATGCGACGGGAACGCCGGGAATTCTTTCCCTACGAAACAGGGAAAGGATCCCTCATCTCGAGCTAGGAGGCGGAAACGGGGCTCCCCTGGATGTGTGCGGGACCCACGTGCTTCCTCTCGAGTGGAGACGGGTATGTCGGGGAACTTCTTGAGTTGCAGCAAGGGTGTGAAGGACCCTTTGGAAGTTCCAGTGGTTAGACGTGATTAGCCTCGAGAAGCCTCAGCGGAAATGGGCCTCATCGCGCCTGGAGGGCAAAACCTCCTGGATTTTCTCGAGTTGCGGCAGGTGCTCTCGACTTAAGACGGGGACCTCAGGAACCCGCTCTTGTGGCCTCAGGAAAGGCCAGTCCCCATGCGAGTTCCTCGGGGGCGTCTCAGGATTCCTCTCCCGTCGATGCCGGGGCCTGAGACCTTGTGTGGAGTCGGGGCCGGAACCTGAGGATTCCTCTCCAGTGCTGACATGGATCTTGGGGTACTTCTGGAGTCTCCCCAGGGGAGTCAGTCCTCGTCTCGGATGCGGGCATGCACTTGCGCTTTCCTCCAGGGCGGTAGCAGCAGTGTCACGCAGTCCGCCGCGTGGACCAAAGGATCTATGGTTTTCCCTCGAGTCTTTCCCACGAGGCTTGCCCACGAGGCTTTCCCACAGGGCTGTCCCACGTGCACACGTTTTGGGAGTCGATCCTCGGCTTGAACGTCAAGGCAGTGCAGGGAAAACAGGTTCCTCTGGAATGGACTGACACATCTGGGGGACTCTTGGAATGGGGGCACTACCCTGGAGTTCCACTCGCCTTTCCTGTGGAGAGCGCCTCCTCTTGAGATGCGACGGGAACGCCGGGAATTCTTTCCCTACGAAACAGGGAAAGGATCCCTCATCTCGAGCTAGGAGGCGGAAACGGGGCTCCCCTGGATGTGTGCGGGACCCCACGTGTTTCCTCTCGAGTGCAGACGGGTATGTCGGGGAACTTCTTGAGTTGCAGCAAGGGTGTGAAGTACCCTTTGGAAGTTCCAGTGGTTAGATGTGTTTGGCCTCGAGAAGCCTCAGCGGAAATGGGCCTCATCTCGCCTGGAGGGCAAAACCTCCTGGATTTTCTCGAGTTGCGGCAGGTGCTCTCGACTTACGACGGGGACTTCAGGGACCCGCTCTGGTGGCCTCAGGAAAGGCCAGTCCCCATGCGAGTTCCTCGGGGGCCTCTCAAGATTCCTCTCCCGTCGATGCCGGGGCCTAAGACCTTGTGTGGAGTCGGGGCCGGAACCTGAGGATTCCTCTCCAGTGCTGACATGGATCTTGGGGTACTTCTGGAGTCTCCCCAGTGGAGTCAGTCCTCGTCTCGAATGCGGGCATGCACTTGCGCTTTCCTCCAGAGCGGTAGCAGCAGTGTCACGCAGTCCGCCGCGTGGATCAAAGGATCTATGGTTTTCCCTCGAGTCTTTCCCACGAGGCTTTCCCACGAGGCTTTCCCACAGGGCTGTCCCACGTGCACACGTGGTAGGAGTGGATCCTCGGTTTGAACGTCAAGGCAGTGCAGGGAAAACAGGTTCCTCTGGAATGGACTGACACATGTGGGGGACTCTTGGAATGGTGGCACGACCCTGGAGTTCCTCTCGCCTTTCCTGTGGAGAGCGCCTCCTCTTGAGATGCGACGGGAACGCCGGGAATTCTTTCCCTACGAAACAGGGAAAGGATCCCTCATCTCGAGCTAGGAGGCGGAAACGGGGCTCCCCTGGATGTGTGCGGGACACCACGTGCTTCCTCTCGAGTGGAGACGGGTATGTCGGGGAACTTCTTGAGTTGCTGCAAGGGTGTGAAGGACCCTTTGGAAGTTCCAGTGGTTAGATGTGATTGGCCTCGAGAAGCCTCAGCGGAAATGGGCCTCATCTCGCCTGGAGGGCCAAACCTCCTGGATTTTCTCGAGTTGCGGCAGGTGCTCTCGACTTACGACGGGGACCTTAGGGACCCGCTCTGGTGGCCTCAGGAAAGGCCAGTCCCCATGCGAGTTCCTCGGGGGCCTCTGGGGATTCCTCTCCCGTCGATGCCGGGGCCTAAGACCTTGTGTGGAGTCGGGGCCGGAACCTGAGGATTCCTCTCCAGTGCTGACATGGATCTTGGTGTACTTCTGGAGTCTCCCCAGGGGAGTCAGTCCTCGTCTCGAATGCGGGCATGCACTTGCGCTTTCATCCAGAGCGGTAGCAGCAGTGTCACGCAGTCCGCCGCGTGGATCAAAGGATCTATGGTTTTCCCTCGAGTCTTTCCCACGAGGCTTTCCCACGAGGCTTTCCCACAGGGCTGTCCCACGTGCACACGTGGTGGGAGTCGATCCTCGGCTTGAACGTCAAGGCAGTGCAGGGAAAAAAGGTTCCTCTGGAATGGACTGACACATCTGGGGGACTCTTGGAATGGTGTCACGACCCTGGAGTTCCTCTCGACTTTCCTGTGGAGAGCGCCTCCTCTTGAGATGCGACGGGAACGCCGGGAATTCTTTCCCTACGAAACAGGGAAAGGATCCCTCATCTCGAGCTAGGAGGTGGAAACGGGGCTCCCCTGGATGTGTGCGGGACCACACGTGCTTCCTCTCGAGTGGAGACGGGTATGTCGGGGAACTTCTTGAGTTGTAGCAATGGTGTGAAGGACCCTTTGGAAGTTCCAGTGGTTAGATGTGATTGGCCTCGAGAAGCCTCAGCGGAAATGGGCCTCATCTCGCCTGGAGGGCAAAACCTCCTGGATTTTCTCGAGTTGCGGCAGGTGCTCTCGACTTACGACGGGGACCTCAGGGACCCGCTCTGGTGGCCTCAGGAAAGTCCAGTCCCCATGCGAGTTCCTCGGGGGCGTCTCGGGATTCCTCTCCCGTCGATGCCGGGGCCTAAGACCTTGTGTGGAGTCGGGGCCGGAACCTGAGGATTCCTCTCCAGTGCTGACATGGATCCTGGGGTACTTCTGGAGTCTCCCCAGGGGAGTCAGTCCTCGTCTCGAATGCGGGCATGCACTTGCGCTTACCTCCAGAGCGGTAGCAGCAGTGTCACGCAGTCCGCCGCGTGGATCAAAGGATCTATGGTTTTCCCTCGAGTCTTTCCCACGAGGCTTTCCCACGAGGCTTTCCCACAGGGCTGTCCCACGTGCACACGTGGTGGGAGTCGATCCTCGGCTTGAACGTCAAGGCAGTGCAGGGAAAACAGGTTCCTCTGGAATGGACTGACACATCTGGGGGACTCTTGGAATGGTGGCACGACCCTGGAGTTCCTCTCGCCTTTCCTGTGGAGAGCGCCTCCTCTTGAGATGCGACGGGAACGCCGGGAATTCTTTCCCTACGAAACAGGGAAAGGATCCCTCATCTCGAGCTAGGAGGCGGAAACGGGTCTCCCCTGGATGTGTGCGGATCACCACGTGCTTCCTCTCGAGTGGAGACGGGTATGTCGGGGAACTTCTTGAGTTGCAGCAAGGGTGTGAAGGACCCTTTGGAAGTTCCAGTGGTTAGACGTGATTGGCCTCGAGAAGCCTCAGCGGAAATGGGCCTCATCTCGCCTGGATGGCAAAACCTCCTGGATTTTCTCGAGTGGCGGCAGGTGCTCTCGACTTACGACGGGGACCTCAGGGACCCGCTCTGGTGGCCTCAGGAAATGCCAGTCCCCATGCGAGTTCCTCGGGGGCCTCTGGGGATTCCTCTCCCGTCGATGCCGGGGCCTAAGACCTTGTGTGGAGTCGGGGCCGGAACCTGAGGATTCCTCTCCAGTGCTGACATGGATCTTGGGGTACTTCTGGAGTCTCCCCAGGGGAGTCAGTCCTCGTCTCGAATGCGGGCATGCACTTGCGCTTTCCTCCAGAGCGGTAGCAGCAGTGTCACGCAG
This sequence comes from Ovis canadensis, assembly GCF_042477335.2. Taxonomy (NCBI): domain Eukaryota; kingdom Metazoa; phylum Chordata; class Mammalia; order Artiodactyla; family Bovidae; genus Ovis; species Ovis canadensis. Next base: position 1,795,736 of record NC_091248.1, on the reverse strand, counting down.
TCCGCCGCGTGGATCAAAGGATCTATGGTTTTCCCTCGAGTCTTTCCCACGAGGCTTTCCCACGAGGCTTTCCCACAGGGCTGTCCCACGTGCACACGTGGTGGGAGTCGATCCTCGGCTTGAACGTCAAGGCAGCGCAGGGAAAACAGGTTCCTCTGGAATGGACTGACACATCTGGGGGACTCTTGGAATGGTGTCACGACCCTGGAGTTCCTCTCGCCTTTCCTGTGGAGAGCCCCTCCTCTTGAGATGCGACGGGAACGCCGGGAATTCTTTCCCTACGAAACAGGGAAAGGATCCCTCATCTCGAGCTAGGAGGCGGAAACGGGGCTCCCCTGGATGTGTGCGGGACCCCACGTGCTTCCTCTCGAGTGGAGACGGGTATGTCGGGGAACTTCTTGAGTTGCAGCAAGGGTGTGAAGGACCCTTTGGAAGTTCCAGTGGTTAGATGTGATTGGCCTCGAGAAGCCTCAGCGGAAATGGGCCTCATCTCGCCTGGAGGGCAAAACCTCCTGGATTTTCTCGAGTTGCGGCAGGTGCTCTCGACTTACGACGGGAACCTCAGGGACCCGCTCTGGTGGCCTCAGGAAAGGCCAGTCCCCATGCGAGTTCCTCGGGGGCTCTCGGGATTCCTCTCCCGTCGATGCCGGGGCCTAAGACCTTGTGTGGAGTCGGGGCCGAAACCTGAGGATTCCTCTCCAGTGCTGACATGGATCTTGGGGTACTTCTGGAGTCTCCCCAGGGGAGTCAGTCCTCGTCTCGAATGCGGGCATGCACTGGCGCTTTCCTCCAGAGCGGTAGCAGCAGTGTCACGCACTCCGCCGCGTGGATCAAAGGATCTATGGTTTTCCCTCGAGTCTTTCCCACGAGGCTTTCCCACAGGGCTGTCCCACGTGCACACGTGGTGGGAGTCGATCCTCGGCTTGAACGACAAGGCAGTGCAGGGAAAACAGGTTCCTCTGGAATGGACTGACACATCTGGGGGACTCTTGAAATGGTGGCATGACCCTGGAGTTCCTCTCGCCTTTCCTGTGGAGAGCGCCTCCTCTTGAGATGCGACGGGAACGCCGGGAATTCTTTCCCTACGAAACAGGGAAAGGATCCCTCATCTCGAGCTAGGAGGCGGAAACGGGGCTCCCCTGGATGTGTGCGGGACCCACGTGCTTCCTCTCGAGTGGAGACGGGTATGTCGGGGAACTTCTTGAGTTGCAGCAAGGGTGTGAAGGACCCTTTGGAAGTTCCAGTGGTTAGACGTGATTAGCCTCGAGAAGCCTCAGCGGAAATGGGCCTCATCGCGCCTGGAGGGCAAAACCTCCTGGATTTTCTCGAGTTGCGGCAGGTGCTCTCGACTTAAGACGGGGACCTCAGGAACCCGCTCTTGTGGCCTCAGGAAAGGCCAGTCCCCATGCGAGTTCCTCGGGGGCGTCTCAGGATTCCTCTCCCGTCGATGCCGGGGCCTGAGACCTTGTGTGGAGTCGGGGCCGGAACCTGAGGATTCCTCTCCAGTGCTGACATGGATCTTGGGGTACTTCTGGAGTCTCCCCAGGGGAGTCAGTCCTCGTCTCGGATGCGGGCATGCACTTGCGCTTTCCTCCAGGGCGGTAGCAGCAGTGTCACGCAGTCCGCCGCGTGGACCAAAGGATCTATGGTTTTCCCTTGAGTCTTTCCCACGAGGCTTGCCCACGAGGCTTTCCCACAGGGCTGTCCCACGTGCACACGTTTTGGGAGTCGATCCTCGGCTTGAACGTCAAGGCAGTGCAGGGAAAACAGGTTCCTCTGGAATGCACTGACACATTTGGGGGACTCTTGGAATGGGGGCACGACCCTGGAGTTCCACTCGCCTTTCCTGTGGAGAGCGCCTCCTCTTGAGATGCGACGGGAACGCCGGGAATTCTTTCCCTACGAAACAGGGAAAGGATCCCTCATCTCGAGCTAGGAGGCGGAAACGGGGCTCCCCTGGATGTGTGCGGGACCCCACGTGTTTCCTCTCGAGTGCAGACGGGTATGTCGGGGAACTTCTTGAGTTGCAGCAAGGGTGTGAAGTACCCTTTGGAAGTTCCAGTGGTTAGATGTGTTTGGCCTCGAGAAGCCTCAGCGGAAATGGGCCTCATCTCGCCTGGAGGGCAAAACCTCCTGGATTTTCTCGAGTTGCGGCAGGTGCTCTCGACTTACGACGGGGACTTCAGGGACCCGCTCTGGTGGCCTCAGGAAAGTCCAGTCCCCATGCGAGTTCCTCGGGGGCCTCTCGGGATTCCTCTCCCGTCGATGCCGGGGCCTAAGACCTTGTGTGGAGTCGGGGCCGGAACCTGAGGATTCCTCTCCAGTGCTGACATGGATCTTGGGGTACTTCTGGAGTCTCCCCAGTGGAGTCAGTCCTCGTCTCGAATGCGGGCATGCACTTGCGCTTTCCTCCAGAGCGGTAGCAGCAGTGTCACGCAGTCCGCCGCGTGGATCAAAGGATCTATGGTTTTCCCTCGAGTCTTTCCCACGAGGCTTTCCCACGAGGCTTTCCCACAGGGCTGTCCCACGTGCACACGTGGTAGGAGTGGATCCTCGGTTTGAACGTCAAGGCAGTGCAGGGAAAACAGGTTCCTCTGGAATGGACTGACACATGTGGGGGACTCTTGGAATGGTGGCACGACCCTGGAGTTCCTCTCGCCTTTCCTGTGGAGAGCGCCTCCTTTTGAGATGCGACGGGAACGCCGGGAATTCTTTCCCTACGAAACAGGGAAAGGATCCCTCATCTCGAGCTAGGAGGCGGAAACGGGGCTCCCCTGGATGTGTGCGGGACACCACGTGCTTCCTCTCGAGTGGAGACGGGTATGTCGGGGAACTTCTTGAGTTGCTGCAAGGGTGTGAAGGACCCTTTGGAAGTTCCAGTGGTTAGATGTGATTGGCCTCGAGAAGCCTCAGCGGAAATGGGCCTCATCTCGCCTGGAGGGCCAAACCTCCTGGATTTTCTCGAGTTGCGGCAGGTGCTCTCGACTTACGACGGGGACCTTAGGGACCCGCTCTGGTGGCCTCAGGAAAGGCCAGTCCCCATGCGAGTTCCTCGGGGGCCTCTGGGGATTCCTCTCCCGTCGATGCCGGGGCCTAAGACCTTGTGTGGAGTCGGGGCCGGAACCTGAGGATTCCTCTCCAGTGCTGACATGGATCTTGGTGTACTTCTGGAGTCTCCCCAGGGGAGTCAGTCCTCGTCTCGAATGCGGGCATGCACTTGCGCTTTCATCCAGAGCGGTAGCAGCAGTGTCACGCAGTCCGCCGCGTGGATCAAAGGATCTATGGTTTTCCCTCGAGTCTTTCCCACGAGGCTTTCCCACGAGGCTTTCCCACAGGGCTGTCCCACGTGCACACGTGGTGGGAGTCGATCCTCGGCTTGAACGTCAAGGCAGTGCAGGGAAAAAAGGTTCCTCTGGAATGGACTGACACATCTGGGGGACTCTTGGAATGGTGTCACGACCCTGGAGTTCCTCTCGACTTTCCTGTGGAGAGCGCCTCCTCTTGAGATGCGACGGGAACGCCGGGAATTCTTTCCCTACGAAACAGGGAAAGGATCCCTCATCTCGAGCTAGGAGGTGGAAACGGGGCTCCCCTGGATGTGTGCGGGACCACACGTGCTTCCTCTCGAGTGGAGACGGGTATGTCGGGGAACTTCTTGAGTTGTAGCAATGGTGTGAAGGACCCTTTGGAAGTTCCAGTGGTAAGATGTGATTGGCATCGAGAAGCCTCAGCGGAAATGGGCCTCATCTCGCCTGGAGGGCAAAACCTCCTGGATTTTCTCGAGTTGCGGCAGGTGCTCTCGACTTACGACGGGGACCTCAGGGACCCGCTCTGGTGGCCTCAGGAAAGTCCAGTCCCCATGCGAGTTCCTCGGGGGCGTCTCGGGATTCCTCTCCCGTCGATGCCGGGGCCTAAGACCTTGTGTGGAGTCGGGGCCGAAACCTGAGGATTCCTCTCCAGTGCTGACATGGATCCTGGGGTACTTCTGGAGTCTCCCCAGGGGAGTCAGTCCTCGTCTCCAATGCGGGCATGCACTTGCGCTTTCCTCCAGAGCGGTAGCAGCAGTGTCACGCAGTCCGCCGCGTGGATCAAAGGATCTATGGTTTTCCCTCGAGTCTTTCCCACGAGGCTTTCCCACGAGGCTTTCCCACAGGGCTGTCCCACGTGCACACGTGGTGGGAGTCGATCCTCGGCTTGAACGTCAAGGCAGTGCAGGGAAAACAGGTTCCTCTGGAATGGACTGACACATCTGGGGGACTCTTGGAATGGTGGCACGACCCTGGAGTTCCTCTCGCCTTTCCTGTGGAGAGCGCCTCCTCTTGAGATGCGACGGGAACGCCGGGAATTCTTTCCCTACGAAACAGGGAAAGGATCCCTCATCTCGAGCTAGGAGGCGGAAACGGGGCTCCCCTGGATGTGTGCGGATCACCACGTGCTTCCTCTCGAGTGGAGACGGGTATGTCGGGGAACTTCTTGAGTTGCAGCAAGGGTGTGAAGGACCCTTTGGAAGTTCCAGTGGTTAGATGTGATTGGCCTCGAGAAGCCTCAGCGGAAATGGGCCTCATCTCGCCTGGATGGCAAAACCTCCTGGATTTTCTCGAGTGGCGGCAGGTGCTCTCGACTTACGACGGGGACCTCAGGGACCCGCTCTGGTGGCCTCAGGAAATGCCAGTCCCCATGCGAGTTCCTCGGGGGCCTCTGGGGATTCCTCTCCCGTCGATGCCGGGGCCTAAGACCTTGTGTGGAGTCGGGGCCGGAACCTGAGGATTCCTCTCCAGTGCTGACATGGATCTTGGGGTACTTCTGGAGTCTCCCCAGGGGAGTCAGTCCTCGTCTCGAATGCGGGCATGCACTTGCGCTTTCCTCCAGAGCGGTAGCAGCAGTGTCACGCAGTCCGCCGCGTGGATCAAAGGATCTATGGTTTTCCCTCGAGTCTTTCCCAGGAGGCTTTCCCACGAGGCTTTCCCACAGGGCTGTCCCACGTGCACACGTGGTGGGAGTCGATCCTCGGCTTGAACGTCAAGGCAGCGCAGGGAAAACAGGTTCCTCTGGAATGGACTGACACATCTGGGGGACTCTTGGAATGGTGTCACGACCCTGGAGTTCCTCTCGCCTTTCCTGTGGAGAGCCCCTCCTCTTGAGATGCGACGGGAACGCCGGGAATTCTTTCCCTACGAAACAGGGAAAGGATCCCTCATCTCGAGCTAGGAGGCGGAAACGGGGCTCCCCTGGATGTGTGCGGGACCCCACGTGCTTCCTCTCGAGTGGAGACGGGTATGTCGGGGAACTTCTTGAGTTGCAGCAAGGGTGTGAAGGACCCTTTGGAAGTTCCAGTGGTTAGATGTGATTGGCCTCGAGAAGCCTCAGCGGAAATGGGCCTCATCTCGCCTGGAGGGCAAAACCTCCTGGATTTTCTCGAGTTGCGGCAGGTGCTCTCGACTTACGACGGGAACCTCAGGGACCCGCTCTGGTGGCCTCAGGAAAGGCCAGTCCCCATGCGAGTTCCTCGGGGGCTCTCGGGATTCCTCTCCCGTCGATGCCGGGGCCTAAGACCTTGTGTGGAGTCGGGGTCGAAACCTGAGGATTCCTCTCCAGTGCTGACATGGATCTTGGGGTACTTCTGGAGTCTCCCCAGGGGAGTCAGTCCTCGTCTCGAATGCGGGCATGCACTGGCGCTTTCCTCCAGAGCGGTAGCAGCAGTGTCACGCACTCCGCCGCGTGGATCAAAGGATCTATGGTTTTCCCTCGAGTCTTTCCCACGAGGCTTTCCCACGAGGCTTTCCCACAGGGCTGTCCCACGTGCACACGTGGTGGGACTCGATCCTCGGCTTGAACGTCAAGGCAGTGCAGGGAAAACAGGTTCCTCTGGAATGGACTGACATATCTGGGCGACTCTTGGAATGGTGACACTACCCTGGAGTTCCTCTCGCCTTTCCTGTGGAGAGCGCCTCCTCTTGAGATGCGACGGGAACGCCGGGAATTCTTTCTCTACGAAACAGGGAAAGGATCCCTCATCTCGAGTTAGGAGGCGGAAACGGGGCTCCCCTGGATGTGTGTGGGACCTCACGTGCTTCCTCTCGAGTGGAGACGGGTATGTCGGGGAACTTCTTGAGTTGCAGAAATGGTGTGAAGGACCCTTTGGAAGTTCCAGTGGTTAGATGTGATTGGCCTCGAGAAGCCTCAGCGGAAATGGGCCTCATCTCGCCTGGAGGACAAAACCTCCTGGATTTTCTCGAGTTGCGGCAGGTGCTCTCGACTTACGACGGGGACCTCAGGGACCCGCTCTGGTGGCCTCAGGAAAGGCCAGTCCCCATGCGAGTTCCTCGGGGGCCTCTCGGGATTCCTCTCCCGTCGATGCCGGGGTCTAAGACCTTCTGTGGAGGCGGGGCCGGAACCTGAGGATTCCTCTCCAGTGCTGACATGGATCTTGTGGTATTCTGGAGTCTCCCCAGGAGAGTCAGTCCTCGTCTCGAATGCGGGCATGCACTTGCGCTTTCCTCCAGAGGGGTAGCAGCAGTGTCACGCAGTCCGCCGCGTGGATCAAAGGATCTATGGTTTTCCCGCGAGTCTTTCCCACGAGGCTTTCCCACGAGGCTTTCCCACAGGGCTGTCCCACGTGCACACGTGGTGGGAGTCGATCCTCGGCTTGAACGTCAAGGCAGTGCAGGGAAAACAGGTTCCTCTGGAATGGACTGACACATCTGGGGGACTCTTGGAATGGTGGCACGACCCTGGAGTTCCTCTTGCCTTTCCTGTGGAGAGCGCCTCCTCTTGAGATACGACGGGAACGCCGCGAATTCTTTCCCTAAGAAAAAGGGAAAGGATCCCTCATCTCGAGCTCGGAGGCGGAAACGAGGCTCCCCTGGATGTGTGCGGGACCCTCGTGCTTCCTCTCGAGTGGAGACGGGTATGTTGGGGAACTTCTTGAGTTGCAGCAGGGGTGTGAAGGACCCTTTGGAAGTTCCAGTGGTTAGATGTGATTAGCCTGGAGAAGCCTCAGCGGAAATGGGCCTCATCTCGCCTGGAGGGCAAAACCTCCTGGATTTTTTCGAGTTGCGGCAGGTGCTCTCGACTTATGACGGGGACCTCAGGGACCCGCTCTGGTGGCCTCAGGAAAGGCCAGTCCCCATGCGAGTTCCTCGGGGGCCTCTCGGGATTCCTCTCCCGTCGATGCCGGGGCCTAAGACCTTGTGTGGAGTCTGGGCCGGAACCTGAGGATTCCTCTCCAGTGCTGACATGGATCTTGGGGTACTTCTGGAGTCTCCCCAGGGGAGTCAGTCCTCGTCTCGAATGCGGGCATGCACTTGCGCTTTCCTCCAGAGCGGTAGCAGCAGTGTCACGCAGTCCTCCGCGTGGATCAAAGGATTTATGGTTTTCCCTCGAGTCTTTCCCACGAGGCTTTCCCACGAGGCTGTCCCACAGGGCTGTCCCATGTGCACACGTGGTGGGAGTCGATCCTCGGCTTGAACGTCAAGGCAGTGCAGTGAAAACAGGTTCCTCTGGAATGGACTGACACATCTGGGGGACTCTAGGAATGGTGGCACGACCCTGGAGTGCCTCTCGCCTTTCCTGTGGAGAGCGCTTCCTCTTGAGATGCGACGGGAACGCCGGGAATTCTTTCCCTACGAAACAGGGAAAGGATCCCTCATCTCGAGCTAGGAGGCGGAAACGGGGCTCCCCTGGATGTGTTCGGGACCCCACGTGCTTCCTCTCGAGTGGAGACGGGTATGTCGGGGAACTTCTTGAGTTGCAGAAATGGTGTGAAGGACCCTTTGGAAGTTCCAGGGGTTATATGTGATTAGCCTCGAGAAGCCTCAGCGGAAATGGGCCTCATCTCTCCTGGAGGGCAAAACCTCCTGGATTTTCTCGAGTTGCGGCAGGTGCTCTCGACTTACGACGGGGACCTCAGGGACCCGCTCTGGTGGCCTCAGGAAAGGCCAGTCCCCATGCGAGTTCCTCGGGGGCCTCTCGGGATTCCTCTCCCGTCGATGCCGGGGCCTAAGACCTTCTGTGGAGGCGGGGCCGGAACCTGAGGATTCCTCTCCAGTGCTGACATGGATCTTGGGGTACTTCTGGAGTCTCCCCAGGGGAGTCAGTCCTCGTCTCGAATGCGGGCATGCACTTGAGCTTTCCTCCAGAGCGGTAGCAGCAGTGTCACACAGTCCGCCGCGTGGATCAAAGGATGTATGTTTTTCCCTTGAGTCTTTCCCACGAGGTTTTCCCACGAGGCTTTCCCACATGGCTGTCCCACGTGCACACGTGGTGGGAGTCGATCCTCGGCTTGAACGTCAAGGCAGTGCAGGGAAAACAGGTTCCTCTGGAATGGACTGACACATCTGGGGGACTCTTGGAATGGTGGCACGACCCTGGAGTTCCTCTCGCCTTTCCTGTGGAGAGCGCCTCCTCTTGAGATGCGACGGGAACGCCGGGAATTCTTTCCCTACGAAACAGGGAAAGGATCCCTCATCTCGAGCTAGGAGGCGGAAACGGGGCTCCCCTGGATGTGTGCCGGACCCCACGTGTTTCCTCTCGAGTGCAGACGGGTATGTCGGGGAACTTCTTGAGTTGCAGCAAGGGTGTGAAGTACCCTTTGGAAGTTGCAGTGGTTAGATGTGATTGGCCTCGAGAAGCCTCAGCGGAAATGGGCCTCATCTCGCCTGGAGGGCAAAACCTCCTGGATTTTCTCGAGTTGCGGCAGGTGCTCTCGACTTACGACGGGGACCTCAGGGACCCGCTCTGGTGGCCTCAGGAAAGCCCAGTCCCCATGCGAGTTCTTCGGGGGCCTCTCGGGATTCCTCTCCCGTCGATGCCGGGGCCTAAGACCTTGTGTGGAGTCGGGGCCGGAACTGAGGATTCCTCTCCAGTGCTGACATGGATCTTGCGGTATTCTGGAGTCTCCCCAGGAGAGTCAGTCCTCGCCTCGAATGCGGGCATGCACTTGCGCTTTCCTCCAGAGCGGTAGCATCAGTGTCACGCAGTCCGCCACGTGGGTCAAAGGATCTATGTTTTTCCCTCGAGTCTTTCCAATAGGCTTTCCCACGAGGCTTGCCCACAGGGCTGTCCCACGTGCACACGTGGTGGGAGTCGATCCTCGGCTTGAACGTCAAGGCAGTTCAGGGAAAACAGGTTCCTCTGGAATGGACTGACACATCTGGGGGACTCTTGGAATGGTGGCCCTACCCTGGAGTGCCTCTCGCCTTTCCTGTTGAGAGCGCCTCCTCTTGAGATGCGACGGGAACGCCGGGAATTCTTTCCCTACCAAAAAGGGAAAGGATCCCTCAGCTCTAGCTAGGAGGAGGAATCGGGGCTCCCCTGGATGTGTGCGGGACCCTCGTGCTTCCTCTCGAGTGGAGACGGGTATGTCGGGGAACTTCTGGAGATGCAGCAAGGGTGTGAAGGACCCTTTGGAAGTTCCAGTGGTTAGATGTGATTAGCCTCGAAAAGCCTCAGCGGAAATGGGCCTCATCTCTCCTGGAGGGCAAAACCTCCTGGATTTTCTCGAGTTGCGGCAGATGCTCTCGACTTACGACTGGGCCCTCACGGACCCGCTCTGGTGGCCTCAGGAAAGGCCTGTCCCCATGCGAGTTCCTCGGGGGCCTCTCGGGATTCCTCTCCCGTCGATGCCGGGGCCTAAGACCTTGTGTGGAGTCGGGGCCGGAACCTGAGGATTCCTCTCCAGTGCTGACATGGATCTTGGGGTACTTCTGGAGTCTCCCCAGAGGAGTCAGTCCTCGTCTCGAATGCAGGCATGCACTTGCGCTTTCCTCCAGAGCGGAAGTAGCAGTGTCACGCAGTCCGCCGCGTGGATCAAAGGATCTATGGTTTTCCCTCGAGTCTTTCCCACGAGGCTTTCCCACGAGCCTTTCACACAGGGCTGTCCCACGTGCACACGTGGTGGGAGTGGATCCTCGGCTTGAACGTCAAGGCAGTGCAGGGAAAACAGGTTTCTCTGCAATGGACTGACACATCTGGGGGACTCTTGGAATTTTGGCCCGACCCTGGAGCTCCTCTCAAATTTCCTGTGGAGAGCGCCTCCTCTTGAGATGCGACGGGAACGCGGGGAATTCTTTCCCTACGAAACAGGGAAATAATCCCTCATCCCTAGCTAGGAGGAGGAAACGGGGCTCCCCTGGATGTGTGCGGGACCCTTGTGTTTCCTCTCGAGTGGAGACGGGTATGTCGGGGAACTTCTTGAGTTGCAGCAAGGGTGTGAAGAACCCTTTGGAAGTTCCAGTGATTAGATGTGATTAGCCTCGAGAAGCTTCAGCGGAAATGGGCCTCATCTCGCCTGGAGGGCAAAACCTCCTGGATTTTCTCCAGTTGCGGCAGGTGCTCTCGACTTACGACGGGGACCTGAGGGACCCGCTCTGGTGGCCTCAGGAAAGCCCAGTCCCCATGGGAGTTCTTCGGGGGCCTCTCGGGATTCCTCTCCCGTCGATGCCGGGGCCTAAGACCTTGTGTGGAGTCGGGGCCGGAACCTGAGGATTCCTCGCCAGTGCTGACATGGATCTTGCGGTATTCTGGAGTCTCCCCAGGAGAGTCAGTCCTCGCCTCGAATGCGGGCATGCACTTGCGCTTTCCTCCAGAGCGGTAGCAGCAGTGTCACGCAGTCCGCCACGTGGGTCAAAGGATCTATGTTTTTCCCTCCAGTCTTTCCAAGAGGCTTTCCCACGAGGCTTGCCCACAGGGCTGTCCCACGTGCACACGTGGTGGGAGTCGATCCTCGGCTTGAACGTCAAGGCAGTGCAGGGAAAACAGGTTCCTCTGGAATGGACTGACACATCTGAGGGACTCTTGGAATGGTGGCACGACCCTGGAGTTCCTCTCGCCTTTCCTGTGGAGAGCGCCTCCTCTTGAGATGCGACGGGAACGCCTGGAATTCTTTCCCTACCAAAAAGGGAAAGGATCCCTCAGCTCTAGCTAGGAGGAGGAAACGGGGCTCCCCTGGATGTGTGCGGGACCCTCGTGCTTCCTCTCGAGTGGAGACGGGTATGTCGGGGAACTTCTTGAGTTGCAGCAAGGGTGTGAAGGACCCTTTGGAAGTTCCAGTGGTTAGATGTGAATAGCCTCGAGAAGCCTCAGCGGAAATGGGCCTCATCTCGCCTGTAGGGCAAAACCTCCTGGATTGTCTCGAGTTGGGGCAGGTGCTCTCGACTTACGACGGGGACCTCAGGGACCCGCTCTGGTGGCCTCAGGAAAGGCCAATCCCCATGCGAGTTTCTCGGGGGCCACTCGGCATTCCTCTCCCTTCGATGCCGGGGCCTAAGACCTTGTGTGGAGTCGGGGCCGGAACCTGAGGATTCCTCTCCAGTGCTGACATGGATCTTGCGGTATTCTGGAGTCTCCCCAGGAGAGTCAGTCCTCGCCTCGAATGCGGGCATGCACTTGCGCTTTCCTCCAGAGCGGTAGCAGCAGTGTCACGCATTCCGCCGCGTGGATCAAGGGATCTATGGCTTTCCCCCGAGGCTTTCCCACGAGGCTTTCCCACAGGGCTGTCCCACATGCCACCGTGGTGGGAGTCGATCCTCGGCATGAACGTCCAGGCAGTGCAGGGAAAATACGTTCCTCTGGAATGGACTGACACATCTGGGGGACTCTTGGAATGGTGGCACGACCCTGGAGTTCCTCTCGCCTCTCCTGTGGAGAGCGCCTCCTCTTGAGATGCGACGGGAACGCCGGGAATTCTTTCCCTACGAAACAGGGAAAGGATCCCTCATCTCGAGCTAGCAGGCGGAAACGGGGCTCCTCTGGATGTGTGCGGGACCCTCGTGCTTCCTCTCGAGTGGATACGGGTATGTCGGGGAACTTCTTGAGTTGCAGCAGGGGTGTGAAGGACCCTTTGGAAGTTCCAGTGGTTAGATGTGATTAGCCTGGAGAAGCCTCAGCGGAAATGGGCCTCATCTCGCCTGGAGGGCAAAACATCCTGGATTTTCTCGAGTTGCGGCAGGTGCTCTCGATTAACGACGGGGCCCTCAGGGACCCGCTCTGGTGGCCTCAGGAAAGGCCAGTCCCCATGCGAGTTCCTCGGGGGCCTCTCGGGATTCCTCTCCCGTCGATCCCGGGGCCTAAGACCTTGTGTAGAGTCGGGGCCGGATCATGAGGATTCCTCTCCAGGGCTGACATGGTTCTTGGGGTACTTCTGGAGTTTCCCCAGGGGAGTCAGTCCTCGTCTCGAATGCGGGCATGCACTTGCGCTTTCCTCCAGAGCGGTAGCAGCAGTGTCACGCATTCCGCCGCGTGGATCAAAGGATGTATGGTTTTCCCTCGAGTCTTTCCCACGAGGCTTTCCCACGAGGCTTTCCCACAGGGCTGTCCCACGTGCACACGTGGTGGGAGTCGATCCTCGGCTTGAACGTCAAGGCAGTGCAGGGAAAAAAGGTTCCTCTGGAATGGACTGACTCATCTGGGGGACTCCTGGAATGGTGGCTTGACCCTGGAGTTCCTCTCGCCTTTCCTGTGGAGAGCGCCTCCTCTTGAGATGCGACGGGAACGCCGGGAATTCTTTCCCTACGAAACAGGGAAAGGATCCCTCATCTCGAGCTAGGAGGCGGAAACGGGGCTCCCCTGGATGTGTGCGGGACACCACGTGCTTCCTCTCGAGTGGAGACGGGTATGTCGGGGAACTTCTTGAGTTGCAGCAAGGGTGTGAAGGACCCTTTGGAAGTTCCAGTGGTTAGATGTGATTGGCCTCGAGAAGCCTCAGGGGAAATGGGCCTCATCTCGCCTGGAGGGCAAAACCTCCTGGATTTTCTCGAGTTGCGGCAGGTGCTCTCGACTTACGACGGGGACCTCAGGGAACCGCTCTGTTGGCCTCAGGAAAGGCCAGTCCCCATGCGAGTTCCTCGGGGGCCTCTCGGGATTCCTCTCCCGTCGATGCCGGGGCCTAAGACCTTGTGTGGAGTCGGGGCCGGAACCTGAGGATTCCTCTCCAGTGCTGACATGGATCTTGGGGTACTTCTGGAGTCTCCCCAGGGGAGTCAGTCCTCGTCTCGAATGCGGGCATGCACTTGCGCTTTCCTCCAGAGCGGTAGCAGCAGTGTCACGCAGTCCGCCGCGTGGATCAAAGGATCTATGGTTTTCCCTCGAGTCTTTCCCACGAGGCTTTCCCACGAGGCTTTCCCACAGGGCTGTCCCACGTGCACACGTGGTGGGAGTCGATCCTCGGCTTGAACGTCCAGGCAGTGCAGGAAAACAGGTTCCTCTGGAATGGAGTGACACATCTGGGGGACTCTTGGAATGGTGGCACGACCCTGGAGTTCCTCTCGCCTTTCCTGTGGAGAGCGCCTCCTCTTGAGATGCGACGGGAACGCCGGGAATTCTTTCCCTACGAAACAGGGAAAGGATCCCTCATCTCGAGCTAGGAGGCGGAAACGGGGCTCCCCTGGATGTGTGCGGGACCCCACGTGCTTCCTCTCGAGTGGAGACGGGTATGTCGGGGAACTTCTTGAGTTGCAGCAAGGGTGCGAAGGACCCTTTGGAAGTTCCAGTGGTTAGATGTGATTGGCCTCGAGAAGCCTCAGCGGAAATGGGCCTCATCTCGCCTGGAGGGCAAAACCTCCTGGATTTTCTCGAGTTGCGGCAGGTGCTCTCGACTTACGACGGGGACCTCAGGGAACCGCTCTGGTGGCCTCAGGAAAAGCCAGTCCCCATGCGAGTTCCTCGGGGGCGTCTCGGGATTCCTCTCCCGTCGATGCCGGGGCCTAAGACCTTGTGTGGAGTCGGGGCCGGAACCTGAGGATTCCTCTCCAGTGCTGACATGGATCTTGGGGTACTTCTGGAGTCTCCCCAGGGGAGTCAGTCCTCGTCTCGAATGCGGGCATGCACTTGCGCTTTCCTCCAGAGCTGTAGCAGCAGTGTCACCCTTCTGCCGCGTGGATTAAAGGATCTATGGTTTTCCCTCGAGTCTTTCCCACGAGGCTTTCCCATGAGGCTTTCCCACAGGGTTGTTCCACGTGCACACGTGGTGGGAGTCGATCCTCTGTTGAACGTCAAGGCAGTGCAGGGAAAACAGGTTCCTCTGGAATGGACTGACACATCTGGGGGACTCTTGGAATGGTGGCACGACCCTGGAGTTCCTCTCGCCTTTCCTGAGGAGAGCGCCTCCTGTTGAGATGCGACGGCAACGCCGGGAATTCTTTCCCTACGAAACAGGGAAAAGATCCCTCATCTCGAGCTAGGAGCCGGAAATTGGGCTCCCCTGCATGTGTGCGGGACGCTCGTGTTTCCTCTCGAGTGGAGACGGGTATGTCGGGGAACTTCCTGAGTTGCAGCAAGGGTGTGAAGGACCCTTTGGAAGTTCCAGTGGTTAGATGTGATTAGCCTCGAGAAGCCTCACCCGAAATGGGCCTCATCTCGCCGGCAGGGCAAAACCTCCTGGATTTTCTCGAGTTGCGGCAGGTGCTCTCGACTTTCGACGGGGCCCTCAGGGACCCGCTCTGGTGGCCTCAGGAAAGGCCAGTCCCCATGCGAGTTCCTCGGGGGCCTCTTGGGATTCCTCTCCCGTCGATGCCGGGGCCTAAGACCTTGTGTGGAGTCGGGGCCGGATCATGAGGATTCCTCTCCAGTGCTGACATGGATCTTGGGGTACTTCTGGAGTCTCCCCAGGGGAGTCAGTCCTCGTCTCGAATGCGGGCATGCACTTGCGCTTTGCTCCACAGCGGTAGCAGCAGTGTCACGCAGTCCGCCGTGTGGATCAAAGGATCTATGTTTTTCCCTCGAGTCTTTCCCACGAGTCTTTCCCACGAGGCTTTCCCACAGGGCTGTCCCACGTGCACTCGTGGTGGGAGTCGATCCTCGGCTTGAACGTCAAGGCAGTGCAGGGAAAACAGGTTCCTCTGGAATGGACTGACACATCTGGGTCACTCTTGGAATGGTGGCACGACCCTGGAGCTCCTCTCGCCTTTCCTGTGGAGAGCGCCTCCTCTTGAGATGCGACGGGAACGCCGGGAATTCTTTCCCTACGAAACAGGGAAATAATCCCTCATCTCTAGCTAGGAGGAGGAAACGGGGCTCCCCTGGATGTGTGCGGGACCCTCGTGCTTCCTCTCGAGTGGAGACGGGTATGTCGGGGAACTTCTTGAGTTGCAGCAAGGGTGTGAAGGACCCTTTGGAAGTTCCAGTGGTTAGATGTGATTAGCCTCGAGAAGCCTCAGCGGAAATGGGCCTCATCTCGCCTGGAGGGCAAAACCTCCTGGATTTTCTCGAGTAGCGGCAGGTGCTCTCGACTTACGACGGGGACCTGAGGGACCCGCTCTGGTGGCCTCAGGAAAGCCCAGTCCCCATGCGAGTTCTTCGGGGGCCTCTCGGGATTCCTCTCCCGTCGATGCCGGGGCCTAAGACCTTGTGTGGAGTCGGGGCCGGAACCTGAGGATTCCTCTCCAGTGCTGACATGGATCTTGCGGTATTCTGGAGTCTCCCCAGGAGAGTCAGTCCTCGCCTCGAATGCGGGCATGCACTTGCGCTTTCCTCCAGAGCGGTAGCAGCAGTGTCACGCAATCCGCCACGTGGGTCAAAGGATCTATGTTTTTCCCTCGAGTCTTTCCAAGAGGCTTTCCCACGAGGCTTTCCCACAGGGCTGTCCCACGTGCACACGTGGTGGGAGTCGATCCTCGGCTTGAACTTCAAGGCAGTGCAGGGAAAACAGGTTCCTCTGGAATGAACTGACACATCTGAGGGACTCTTGGAATGGTGGCACGACCCTGGAGTTCCTCTCGCCTTTCCTGTGGAGAGCGCCTCCTCTTGAGATGCGACGGGAACGCCGGGAATTCTTTCCCTACCAAAAAGGGAAAGGATCCCTCAGCTCTAGCTAGGAGGAGGAAACGGGGCTCCCCTGGATGTGTGCGGGACCCTCGTGCTTCCTCTCGAGTGGAGACGGGTATGTCGGGGAACTTCTTGAGTTGCAGCAAGGGTGTGAAGGACCCTTTGGAAGTTCCAGTGGTTAGATGTGATTAGCCTCGAGAAGCCTCAGCGGAAATGGGCCTCATCTCGCCTGGAGGGCAAAACCTCCTGGATTGTCTCGAGTTGCGGCAGGTGCTCTCGACTTACGACGGGGACCTCAGGGACCCGCTCTGGTGGCCTCAGGAAAGGCCAATCCCCATGCGAGTTTCTCGGGGGCCACTCGGCATTCCTCTCCCTTCGATGCCGGGGCCTAAGACCTTGTGTGGAGTCGGGGCCGGAACCTGAGGATTCCTCTCCAGTGCTGACATGGATCTTGGGGTACATCTGGAGTCTCCCCAGGGGAGTCAGTCCTCGTCTCGAATGCGGGCATGCTCTTGCGCTTTCCTCCAGAGCGGTAGCAGCAGTGTCACGCATTCCGCCGCGTGGATCAAGGGATCTATGGCTTTCCCCCGAGGCTTTCCCACGAGGCTTTCCCACAGGGCTGTCCCACATGCGACCGTGGTGGGAGTCGATCCTCGGCATGAACGTCCAGGCAGTGCAGGGAAAATACGTTCCTCTGGAATGGACTGACACATCTGGGGGACTCTTGGAATGGTGGCACGACCCTGGAGTTCCTCTCGCCTCTCCTGTGGAGAGCGCCTCCTCTTAAGATGCGACAGGAACGCCGGGAATTCTTTCCCTACGAAACAGGAAAGGATCCCTCATCTCGAGCTAGCAGGCGGAAACGGGGCTCCTCTGGATGTGTGCGGGACCCTCGTGCTTCCTCTCGAGTGGATACGGGTATGTCGGGGAACTTCTTGAGTTGCAGCAGGGGTGTGAAGGACCCTTTGGAAGTTCCAGTGGTTAGATGTGATTAGCCTGGAGAATCCTCAGCGGAAATGGGCCTCATCTCGCCTGGAGGGCAAAACCTCCTGGATTTTCTCGAGTTGCGGCAGGTGCTCTCGATTAACGACGGGGCCCTCAGGGACCCGCTCTGGTGGCCTCAGGAAAGGCCAGTCCCCATGCGAGTTCCTCGGGGGCCTCTCGGGATTCCTCTCCCGTCGATCCCGGGGCCTAAGACCTTGTGTAGAGTCGGGGCCGGATCATGAGGATTCCTCTCCAGGGCTGACATGGTTCTTGGGGTACTTCTGGAGTTTCCCCAGGGGAGTCAGTCCTCGTCTCGAATGCGGGCATGCACTTGCGCTTTCCTCCAGAGCGGTAGCAGCAGTGTCACGCAGTCCGCCGCGTGGATCAAAGGATCTATGGTATTCCCTGGAGTCTTTCCCACGAGGCTTTCCCACAGGCCTGTCCCACGTGCACACGTGGTGGGAGTCGATCCTCGGCTTGAACGTCAAGGCAGTGCAGGGAAAACAGTTTCCTCTGGAATGGACTGACACATATGGAGGACTCTTGGAATGGTGGCACGACACTGGAGTTCCTCTCGCCTTTCCTGTGGAGAGCGCCTCCTCTTGAGATGCGACGGGAACGCCGGGAATTCTTTCCCTACGAAACAGGGAAAGGATCCCTCATCTCGAGCTAGGAGGCGGAAACGGGTCTCCCCTGGATGTGTGCGGGACACCACGTGCTTCCTCTCGAGTGGAGACGGGTATGTCGGGGATCTACTTGAGTTGCAGCAAGGGTGTGAAGGACCCTTTGGAAGTTCCAGTGGTTAGATGTGATTGGCCTCGAGAAGCCTCAGCGGAAATGGGCCTCATCTCGCCTGGAGGGCAAAACCTCCTGGATTTTCTCGAGTTGCGGCAGGTGCTCTCGACTTACGACGGGTACCTCAGGGACCCGATCTGGTGGCCTCAGGAAAGGCCAGTGCCCATGCGAGTTCCTCGGGGGCCTCTCGGGATTCCTCTCCCGTAGATGCCGGGGCCTAAGACCTTGTGTGGAGTCGGGGCCGGAACCTGAGGATTCCTCTCCAGTGCTGACATGGATCTTGGGGTACTTCTGGAGTCTCCCCAGTGGAGTCAGTCCTCGTCTCGAATGCGGGCATGCACTTGCGCTTTCCTCCAGAGCGGTAGCAGCAGTGTCACGCAGTCCGCCACGTGGACCAAAGGATCTATGGTTTTCCCTCGAGTCTTTCCCACGAGGCTTTCCCACGAGGCTTTCCCACAGGGCTGTCCCACGTGCACACGTGGTGGGAGTCGATCCTCGGCTTGAACGTCAAGGCAGTGCAGGGAAAACAGGTTCCTCTGGAATGGACTGACACATCTGGGGGACTCTTGGAATGGTGTCACGACCCTGGAGTTCCTCTCGCCTTTCCTGTGGAGAGCGCCTCCTCTTGAGATGCGACGGGAACGCCGGGAATTCTTTCCCTACGAAACTGGGAAAGGATCCCTCATCTCTAGCTACGAGGCGGAAACGGGGCTCCCCTGGATGTGTGCGGGACCCCACGTGCTTCCTCTCGAGTGGAGACGGGTATGTCGGGGAACTTCTTGAGTTGCAGCAATGGTGTGAAGGACCCTTTGGAAGTTCCAGTGGTTAGATGAGATTGGCCTCGAGAAGCCTCAGAGGAAATGGGCCTCATCTCGCCTGGAGGGCAAACCTCCTGGATTTTCTCGAGTTGCGGCAGGTGCTCTCGACTTACGACGGGGACCTCAGGGAACCGCTCTGGTGGCCTCAGGAAAAGCCAGTCCCCATGCGAGTTCATCGGGGGCGTCTCGCGATTCTTCTCCCGTCGATGCCGGGGCCTAAGACCTTGTGTGGAGTCGGGGCCGGAACCTGAGGATTCCTCTCCAGTGCTGACATGGATCTTGGGGTACTTCTGGAGTCTCCCCAGGGGAGTCAGTCCTCGTCTCGAATGCGGGCATGCATTGCGCTTTCCTCCAGAGCGGTAGCAGCAGTGTCACGCAGTCCGCCGCCTGGATCAAAGGATCTATGGTTTTCCCTCGAGTCTTTCCCACGAGGCTTTCCCACGAGGCTTTCCCACAGGGCTGTCCCACGTGCACACGTGGTGGGAGTCGATCCTCGGCTTGAACGTCAAGGCAGTGCAGGGAAAATAGGTTCCTCTGGAATGGACTGACACATCTGGGGGACTCTTGGAATGGTGGCACGACCCTGGAGTTCCTCTCGCCTTTCCTGTGGAGAGCGCCTCCTCTTGAGATGCGACGGGAACGCCGGGAATTCTTTCCCTACGAAACAGTGAAAGGATCCCACATCTCGAGCTAGGAGGCGGAAACGGGGCTCCCCTGGATGTGTGCGGGACCCCACGTGCTTCCTCTCGAGTGGAGACGGGTATGTCGGGGAACTTCTTGAGTTGCAGCAAGGGTGTGAAGGACCCTTTGGAAGTTCCAGTGGTTAGATGTGATTGGCCTCGAGAAGCCTCAGCGGAAATGGGCCTCATCTCGCCTGGAGGGCAAAACCTCCTGGATTTTCTCGAGTTGCGGCAGGTGCTCTCGACTTTCGACGGGGCCCTCAGGGACCCGCTCTGGTGGCCTCAGGAAAGGCCAGTCCCCATGCGAGTTCCTCGGGGGCCTCTCGGGATTCCTCTCCCGTCGATGCCGGGGCCTAAGACCTTGTGTGGAGTCGGGGCCGGATCATGAGGATTCCTCTCCAGTGCTGACATGGATCTTGGGGTACTTCTGGAGTCTCCCCAGGGGAGTCAGTCCTCGTCTCGAATGCGGGCATGCACTTGCGCTTTCCTCCAGAGCGGTAGCAGCAGTGTCACGCAGTCCGCCGTGTGGATCAAAGGATCTATGTTTTTCCCTCGAGTCTTTCCCACGAGTCTTTCCCACGAGGCTTTCCCACAGGGCTGTCCCACGTGCACTCGTGGTGGGAGTCGATCCTCGGCTTGAACGTCAAGGCAGTGCAGGGAAAACAGGTTACTCTGGAATGGACTGACACATCTGGGGGACTCTTGGAATTTTGGCACGACCCTGGAGCTCCTCTCGCCTTTCCTGTGGAGAGCGCCTCCTCTTGAGATGCAACGGGAACGCCGGGAATTCTTTCCCTACGAAACAGGGAAATAATCCCTCATCTCTAGCTAGGAGGAGGAAACGGGGCTCCCCTGGATGTGTGCGGGACCCTCGTGCTTCCTCTCGAGTGGAGACGGGTATGTCGGGGAACTTCTTGAGTTGCAGCAAGGGTGTGAAGGACCCTTTGGAAGTTCCAGTGGTTAGATGTGATTAGCCTCGAGAAGCCTCACCCGAAATGGGCCTCATCTCGCCGGCAGGGCAAAACCTCCTGGATTTTCTCGAGTTGCGGCAGGTGCTCTCGACTTACGACGGGGACCTGAGGGACCCGCTCTGGTGGCCTCAGGAAAGCCCAGTCCCCATGCGAGTTCTTCGGGGGCCTCTCGGGATTCCTCTCCCGTCGATGCCGGGGCCTAAGACCTTGTGTGGAGTCGGGGCCGGAACCTGAGGATTCCTCTCCAGTGCTGACATGGATCTTGCGGTATTCTGGAGTCTCCCCAGGAGAGTCAGTCCTCGCCTCGAATGCGGGCATGCACTTGCGCTTTCCTCCAGAGCGGTAGCAGCAGTGTCACGCATTCCGCCGCGTGGATCAAGGGATCTATGGCTTTCCCCCGAGGCTTTCCCACGAGGCTTTCCCACAGGGCTGTCCCACATGCCACCGTGGTGGGAGTCGATCCTCGGCATGAACGTCCAGGCAGTGCAGGGAAAATACGTTCCTCTGGAATGGACTGACACATCTGGGGGACTCTTGGAATGGTGGCACGACCCTGGAGTTCCTCTCGCCTCTCCTGTGGAGAGCGCCTCCTCTTGAGATGCGACGGGAACGCCGGGAATTCTTTCCCTACGAAACAGGGAAAGGATCCCTCATCTCGAGCTAGCAGGCGGAAACGGGGCTCCTCTGGATGTGTGCGGGACCCTCGTGCTTCCTCTCGAGTAGATACGGGTATGTCGGGGAACTTCTTGAGTTGCAGCAGGGGTGTGAAGGACCCTTTGGAAGTTCCAGTGGTTAGATGTGATTAGCCTGGAGAAGCCTCAGCGGAAATGGGCCTCATCTCGCCTGGAGGGCAAAACATCCTGGATTTTCTCGAGTTGCGGCAGGTGCTCTAGATTAACGACGGGGCCCTCAGGGACCCGCTCTGGTGGCCTCAGGAAAGGCCAGTCCCCATGCGAGTTCCTCGGGGGCCTCTCGGGATTCCTCTCCCGTCGATCCCGGGGCCTAAGAACTTGTGTAGAGTCGGGGCCGGATCATCAGGATTCCTCTCCAGGGCTGACATGGTTCTTGGGGTACTTCTGGAGTTTCCCCAGGGGAGTCAGTCCTCGTCTCGAATGCGGGCATGCACTTGCGCTTTCCTCCAGAGCGGTAGCAGCAGTGTCACGCAGTCCGCCGCGTGGATCAAAGGATCTATGGTTTTCCCTGGAGTCTTTCCCACGAGGCTTTCCCACAGGGCCGTCCCACGTGCACACGTGGTGGGAGTCGATCCTCGGCTTGAACGTCAAGGCAGTGCAGGGAAAACAGGTTCCTCTGGAATGGACTGACACATCTGGGGGACTCTTGGAATGGTGGCACGACCCTGGAGTTCCTCTCGCCTTTCCTGTGGAGAGCGCCTCCTCTTGAGATGCGACGGGAACGCCGGGAATTCTTTCCCTATGAAACAGGGAAAGGATCCCTCATCTCGAGCTAGGAGGCGGAAACGGGGCTCCCCTGGATGTGTGCGGGACCCCACGTGCTTCCTCTCGAGTGGAGACGGGTATGTCGGGGAACTTCTTGAGTTGCAGCAAGGGTGTGAAGGACCCTTTGGAAGTTCCAGTGGTTAGATGTGATTGGCCTCGAGAAGCCTCAGCGGAAATGGCCCTCATCTCGCCTGGAGGGCAAAACCTCCTGGATTTTCTCGAGTTGCGGCAGGTGCTCTCGACTTACGACGGGGACCTCAGGGAACCGCTCTGGTGGCCTCAGGAAAAGCCAGTCCCCATGCGAGTTCCTCCGGGGCCTCTCGGGATTCCTCTCCCGTCGATGCCGGGGCCTAAGACCTTGTGTGGAGTCGGGGCCGGAACCTGAGGATTCCTCTCCAGTGCTGACATGGATCTTGGGGTACTTCTGGAGTCTCCCCAGGGGAGTCAGTCCTTGTCTCGAATGCGGGCATGCATTGCGCTTTCCTCCAGAGCGGTAGCAGCAGTGTCACGCAGTCCGCTGCGTGGATCAAAGGATCTATGGTTTTCCCTCGAGTCTTTCCCACGAGGCTTTCCCACGAGGCTTTCCCACAGGGCTGTCCCACGTGCACACGTGGTGGGAGTCGATCCTCGGCTTGAACGTCAAGGCAGTGCAGGGAAAACAGGTTCCTCTGGAATGGACTGACACATCTGGGGGACTCTTGGAATGGTGGCACGACCCTGGAGTTCCTCTCGCCTTTCCTGTGGAGAGCGCCTCCTCTTGAGATGCGACGGGAACGCCGGGAATTCTTTCCCTACGAAACAGGGAAAGGATCCCTCATCTCGAGCTAGGAGGCGGAAACCGGGCTCCCCTGGATGTGTGCGGGACACCACGTGCTTCCTCTCGAGTGGAGACGGGTATGTCGGGGAACTTCTTGAGTTGCAGCAAGGGTGTGAAGGACCCTTTGGAAGTTCCAGTGGTTAGAAGTGATTGGCCTCGAGAAGCCTCAGCGGAAATGGGCCTCATCTCGCCTGGAGGGCAAAACCTCCTGGATTTTCTCGAGTTGCGGCAGGTGCTCTCGACTTACGACGGGGACCTCAGGGACCCGCTCTGGTGGCCTCAGGAAAGGCCAGTCCGCATGCGAGTTCCTCGGGGGCCTCTCGGGATTCCTCTCCCGTCGATACCGGGGCCTAAGACCTTGTGTGGAGTCGGGGCCGGAACCTGAGGATTCCTCTCCAGTGCTGACATGGATCTTGGGGTACTTCTGGAGTCTCCCCAGGGGAGTCAGTCCTCGTCTCGAATGCGGGCATGCACTTGCGCTTTCCTCCAGAGCGGTAGCAGCAGTGTCACGCAGTCCGCCGCGTGGATCAAAGGATCTATGGTTTTCCCTCGAGTCTTTCCCACGAGGCTTTCCCACGAGGCTTTCCCACAGGGCTGTCCCACGTGCACACGTGGTGGGAGTCGATCCTCGGCTTGAACGTCAAGGCAGTGCAGGGAAAATAGGTTCCTCTGGAATGGACTGACACATCTGGTGGACTCTTGGAATGGTGGCACGACCCTGGAGTTCCTCTCGCCTTTCCTGTGGAGAGCGCCTCCTCTTGAGATGCGACGGGAACGCCGGGAATTCTTTCCCTACGAAACAGGGAAAGGATCCCTCATCTCGAGCTAGGAGGCGGAAACGGGGCTCCCCTGGATGTGTGCGGGACACCACGTGCTTCCTCTCGAGTGGAGACGGGTATGTCGGGGAACTTCTTGAGTTGCAGCAAGGGTGTGAAGGACCCTTTGGAAGTTCCAGTGGTTAGATGTGATTGGCCTCGAAAAGCCTCAGCGGAAATGGGCCTCATCTCGCCTGGAGGGCAAAACCTCCTGGATTTTCTCGAGTTGCGGCAGGTGCTCTCGACTTACGACGAGGACCTCAGGGACCCGCTCTGGTGGCCTCAGGAAAGGCCAGTCCCCATGCGAGTTCCTCTGGGGATTCCTCTCCCGTCGATGCTGGGGCCTAAGACCTTGTGTGGAGTCGGGGCCGGAACCTGAGGATTCCTCTCCAGTGCTGACATGGATCTTGGGGTACTTCTGGAGTCTCCCCAGGGGAGTCAGTCCTCGTCTCGAATGCGGGCATGCACTTGCGCTTTCCTGCAGAGCGGTAGCAGCAGTGTCACGCAGTCCGCCGCGTGGATCAAAGGATCTATGGTTTTCCCTCGACTCTTTCCCACGAGGCTTTCCCACGAGGCTTTCCCACAGGGCTGTCCCACGTGCACACGTGGTGGGAGTCGATCCTCGGCTTGAACGTCAAGGCAGTGCAGGGAAAACAGGTTCCTCTGGAATGGACTGACACATCTGGGGGACTCTTGGAATGGTGGCACGACCCTGGAGTTCCTCTCGCCTTTCCTGTGGAGAGCGCCTCCTCTTGAGATGCGACGGGAACGCCGGAAATTCTTTCCCTACGAAACAGGGAAAGGATCCCTCATCTCGAGCTAGGAGGCGGAAACGGGGCTCCCCTGGATGTGTGCGGGACCCACGTGTTTCCTCTCGAGTGGAGACGGGTATGTCGGGGATCTGCTTGAGTTGCAGCCAGGGTGTGAAGGACCCTTTGGAAGTTCCAGTGGTTAGATGTGATTGGCCTCGAGAAGCCTCAGGGGAAATGGGCCTCATCTCGCCTGGAGGGCAAAACATCCTGGATTTCCTCGAGTTTCGGCAGGTGCTCTCGACTTACGACTGGGACCTCAGGGACCCGCTCTGGTGGCCTCAGGAAAGTCCAGTCCCCATGCGAGTTCCTCAGGGGCCTCTCGGGATTCCTTTCCCGTCGATGCCGGGGCCTAAGACCTTGTATGGAGTCGGGGCCGGAACCTGAGGATACCTCTCCAGTGCTGACATGGATCTTGGGGTACTTCTGGAGTCTCCCCAGGGGAGTCAGTCCTCGTCTCGAATGCGGGCATGCACTTGCGCTTCCCTCCAGAGCGGTAGCAGCAGTGTCACGCAGTCCGCCGCGTGGATCAAAGGATCTATGGTTTTCCCTCGAGTCTTTCCCACGAGGCTTTCCCACGAGGCTTTCCCACAGGGCTGTCCCACGTGCACACGTGGTGGGAGTCGATCCTCGGCTTGAACGTCAAGGCAGTGCAGGGAAAACAGGTTCCTCTGGAATGGACTGACACATCTGGGGGACTCTTGGAATGGTGGCACGACCCTGGAGTTCCTCTCGCCTTTCCTGTGGAGAGCGCCTCCTCTTGAGATGCGACGGGAACGCCGGGAATTCTTTCCCTACGAAACAGTGAAAGGATCCCACATCTCGAGCTAGGAGGCGGAAACGGGGCTCCCCTGGATGTGTGCGGGACCCCACGTGCTTCCTCTCGAGTGGAGACGGGTATGTCGGGGAACTTCTTGAGTTGCAGCAAGGGTGTGAAGGACCCTTTGGAAGTTCCAGTGGTTAGATGTGATTGGCCTCGAGAAGCCTCAGCGGAAATGGGCCTCATCTCGCCTGGAGGGCAAAACCTCCTGGATTTTCTCGAGTTGCGGCAGGTGCTCTCGACTTACGACTGGGACCTCAGGGACCCGCTCTGGTGGCCTCAGTAAAGGCCAGTCCCCATGCGAGTTCCTCTGGGGATTCCTCTCCCGTCGATGCCGGGGCCTAAGACCTTGTGTGGAGTCGGGGCCGGAGCCTGAGGATTCCTCTCCAGTGCTGACATGGATCTTGGGGTACTTCTGGAGTCTCCCCAGGGGAGTCAGTCCTCGTCTCGAATGCGGGCATGCACTTGCGCTTTCCTCCAGAGCGGTAGCAGCAGTGTCACGCAGTCCGCCGCGTGGATCAAAGGATCTATGGTTTTCCCTCGAGTCTTTCCCACGACGCTTTCCCACGAGGCTTCCCTCAGGGCTGTCCCACGTGCACACGTGGTGGGAGTCGATCCTCGGCTTGAACGTCAAGGCAGTGCAGGGAAAACAGGTTCCTCTGGAATGGACTGACACATCTGGGGGACTCTTGGAATGGTGGCACGACCCTGGAGTTCCTCTCGCCTTTCCTGTGGAGAGCGCCTCCTCTTGAGATGCGACGGGAACGCCGGGAATTCTTTCCCTACGAAACAGGGAAAGGATCACTCATCTCGAGCTAGGAGGCGGAAACGGGGCTCCCCTGGATGTGTGCTGGACCCCACGTGCTTCCTCTCGAGTGGAGACGGGTATGTCGGGGAACTTCTTGAGTTGCAGCAATGGTGTGAAGGACCCTTTGGAAGTTTCTGTGGTTAGATATGATTGGCCTCGAGAAGCCTCAACGGAAATGGGCCTCATCTCGCCTGGAGGGCAAAACCTCCTGGATTTTCTCGAGTTGCGGCAGGTGCTCTCGACTTACGACGGGGACCTCAGGGAACCGCTCTGGTGGCTTCAGGAAAAGCCAGTCCCCATGCGAGTTCATCGGGGGCGTCTCGGGATTCCTCTCCCGTCGATGCCGGGGCCTAAAACCTTGTGTGGAGTCGGGGCCGGAACCTGAGGATTCCTCTCCAGTGCTGACATAGATCTTGGGGTATTTCTGGAGTCTCCCCAGGGGAGTCAGTCCTCGTCTCGAATGCGGGCATGCATTGCGCTTTCCTCCAGAGCGGTAGCAGCAGTGTCACACAGTCCGCCGCGTGGATCAAAGGATCTATGGTTTTCCCTCGAGTCTTTCCCACGAGGTTTCCCACGAGGCTTTCCCACAGGGCTGTCCCACGTGCACACGTGGTAGGAGTCGATCCTCGGCTTGAACGTCAAGGCAGTGCAGGGAAAACAGGTTCCTCTGGAATGGACTGACACATCTGGGGGACTCTTGGAATGGTGGCACGACCCTGGAGTTCCTCTCGCCTTTCCTGTGGAGAGCGCCTCCTCTTGAGATGCGACGGGAACGCCGGGAATTCTTTCCCTACGAAACAGGGAAAGGATCCCTCATCTCGAGCTAGGAGGCGGAAACGGGGCTCCCCTGGATGTGTGCGGGACACCACGTGCTTCCTCTCGAGTGGAGACGGGCATGTCGGGGAACTTCTTGAGGTGCAGCAAGGGTGTGAAGGACCCTTTGGAAGTTCCAGTGGTTAGATGTGATTAGCCTCGAGAAGCCTCAGCGGAAATGGGCCTCATCTCGCCTGGAGGGCAAAACCTCCTGGATTTTCTCGAGTTGCGCAGGTGCTCTCGACTTACGACGGGGACCTCAGGGACCCTCTCTGGTGGCCTCAGGAAAGGCCAGTCCCCATGCGAATTCCTCCGGGGCCTCTCGGGATTCCTCTCCCGTCGATGCCGGAGCCTAAGACCTTGTGTGCAGTCGGGCCCGGAACCTGAGGATTCCTCTCCAGTGCTGACATGGATCTTGGGGTACTTCTGGAGTCTCCCCAGGGGAGTCAGTCCTCGTCTCGAATGCGGGCATGCACTTGCGCTTTCCTCCAGAGCGGTAGCAGCAGTGTCACGCAGTCCGCCGCGTGGATCAAAGGATCTATGATTTTCCCTCGAGTCTTTCCCACGAGGCTTTCCCACGAGGCTTTCCCACAGGTCTGTCTCACGTGCACACGTGTTGAGAGTCGATCCTCGGCTTGAACGTCAAGGCAGTGCAGGGAAAACAGGTTCCTCTGGAATGGACTGACACATCTGCCGGACTCTTGGAATGGTGTCACGACCCTGGAGTTCTTCTCGCCTTTCCTGTGGAGACCGCCTCCTCTTGAGATGCGACGGGAACGCTGGAATTCTTTCCCTACGAAACAGGGAAAGGATCCCTCATCTCGAGCTAGGAGGCGGAAACGGGGCTCCGCTGGATGTGTGCGGGACCCATGTGCTTCCTCTCGTGTGGAGACGGGTATGTCGGGGAACTTCTTGAGTTGCAGCAAGGGTGTGAAGGACCCTTTGGAATTTCCAGTGGTTAGACGTGATTAGCCTCGAGAAGCCTCAGCGGAAATGGGCCTCATCTCGCCTGGAGGGCAAAACCTCCTGGATTTTCTCGAGTTGCGGCAGGTGCTCTCGACTTACGACGGGGACCTCAGGGACCCGCTCTGGTGGCCTCAGGAAAGGCCAGTCCCCATGCGACTTCCTCGGGGGCCTCTCGGGATTCCTCTCCCGTCGATGCCGGGGCCGAAGACCTTGTGTGGAGTCGGGGCCGGAACCTGAGGATTCCTCTCCAGTGCTGAAATGGATCTTGGGGTACTTCTGGAGTCTCCCCAGGGGAGTCAGTCCTCGTCTCGAATGCGGGCATGCACTTGCGCTTTCCTCCAGAGCGGTAGAAGCAGTGTCACGCAGTCCGCCGCGTGGATGAAAGGATCTATGGTTTTCCCTCGAGTCTTTCCCACGAGGCTTTCCCATGAGGCTTTCCCACAGGGCTGTCCCACGTGCACACATGGTGGGAGTCGATCCTCGGCTTGAACGTCAAGGCAGTGCAGGGAAAACAGGTTCCTCTGGAATGGACTGACACATCTGGTGGACTCTTGGAATGGTGGCACGACCCTGGAGTTCCTCTCGCCTTTCCTGTGGAGAGCGCCTCCTCTTGAGATGCGACGGGAATGCCGGGAATTCTTTCCCTACGAAACAGGGAAAGGATCCCTCATCTCGAGCTAGGAGGCGGAAACGGGGCTCCCCTGGATATGTGCGGGACACCACGTGCTTCCTCTCGATTGGAGACGGGTATGTCGGGGAACTTCTTGAGTTGCAGCAAGGTTGTGAAGGACCCTTTGGAAGTTCCAGTGGTTAGATGTGATTGGCCTCGAAAAGCCTCAGCGGAAATGGGCCTCATCTCGCCTGGAGGGCAAAACCTCCTGGATTTTCTCGAGTTGCGGCAGGTGCTCTCGACTTACGACGAGGACCTCAGGGACCCGCTCTGGTGGCCTCAGGAAAGGCCAGTCCCCATGCGAGTTCCTCTGGGGATTCCTCTCCCAACGATGCCGGGGCCTAAGACCTTGTGTGGAGTCGGGGCCGGAACCTGAGGATTCCTCTCCAGTGCTGACATGGATCTTGGGGTACTTCTGGAGTCTCCCCAGGGGAGTCAGTCCTCGTCTCGAATGCGGGCATGCACTTGCGCTTTCCTCCAGAGCGGTAGCAGCAGTGTCACGCAGTCCGCCTCGTGGATCAAAGGATCTATGGTTTTCCCTCGACTCTTTCCCACGAGGCTTTCCCACGAGGCTTTCCCACAGGGCTGTCCCACGTGCACACGTGGTGGGAGTCGATCCTCGGCTTGAACGTCAAGCCAGTGCAGGGAAAACAGGTTCCTCTGGAATGGACTGACACATCTGGGGGACTCTTGGAATGGTGGCACGACCCTGGAGTTCCTCTCGCCTTTCCTGTGGAGAGCGCCTCCTCTTGAGATGCGACGGGAACGCCGGGAATTCTTTCCCTACGAAACAGGGAAAGGATCCCTCATCTCGAGCTAGGAGGCGGAAACGGGGCTCCCCTGGATTTTTGCGGGACCCCACGTGCTTCCTCTCGAGTGGAGACGGGTATGTCGGGGAACTTCTTGAGTTGCAGCAATGGTGTGAAGGACCCTTTGGAAGTTCCAGTGGTTAGATGTGATTAGCCTCGAGAAGCCTCAGCGGAAATGGGCCTCATCTCGCCTGGAGGGCAAAACCTCCTGGATTTTCTCGAGTTGAGGCAGGTGCTCTCGACTTACGACGGGGACCTCAGGGACCCGCTCTGGTGGCCTCAGGAAAGGCCAGTCCCCATACGAGTTCCTCGGGGGCCTCTCGGGATTCCTCTCCCGTCGATGCCGGGGCCTAAGACCTTGTGTGGAGTCGGGGCCGGAACCTGAGGATTACTCTCCAGTGCTGACTGGATCTTCGGGTACTTCTGGAGTCTCCCCAGGGGAGTCAGTCCTCGTCTCGAATGCGGGCATACACTTGCGCTTTCCTCCAGAGCGGTAGCAGCAGTGTCACGCAGGCCGCCGCGTGGATCAAAGGATCTATTGTTTTCCCTCGAGTCTTTCCCACGAGGCTTTCCCACGAGGCTTTCCCACAGGGCTGTCCCACGTGCACACGTGGTGGGAGTCGATCCTCGGCTTGAACGTCAAGGCAGTGCAGGGAAAACAGGTTCCTCTGGAATGGACTGACACATCTGCCGGACTCTTGGAATGGTGTCACGACCCTGGAGTTCTTCTCGCCTTTCCTGTGGAGAGCGCCTCCTCTTGAGATGCGACGGGAACGCTGGAATTCTTTCCCTACGAAACAGGGAAAGGATCCCTCATCTCGAGCTAGGAGGCGGAAACGGGGCTCCGCTGGATGTGTGCGGGACCCATGTGCTTCCTCTCGAGTGGAGACGGGTATGTCGGGGAACTTCTTGAGTTGCAGCAAGGGTGTGAAGGACCCTTTGGAATTTCCAGTGGTTAGACGTGATTAGCCTCGAGAAGCCTCAGCGGAAATGGGCCTCATCTCGCCTGGAGGGCAAAACCTCCTGGATTTTCTCGAGTTGCGGCAGGTGCTCTCGACTTACGAAGGGGACCTCAGGGACCCGCTCTGGTGGCCTCAGGAAAGGCCAGTCCCCATGCGACTTCCTCGGGGGCCTCTCGGGATTCCTCTCCCGTCGATGCCGGGGCCGAAGACCTTGTGTGGAGTCGGGGCCGGAACCTGAGGATTCCTCTCCAGTGCTGAAATGGATCTTGGGGTACTTCTGGAGTCTCCCCAGGGGAGTCAGTCCTCGTCTCGAATGCGGGCATGCACTTGCACTTTCCTCCAGAGCGGTAGAAGCAGTGTCACGCAGTCCGCCGCGTGGATGAAAGGATCTATGGTTTTCCCTCAAGTCTTTCCCACGAGGCTTTCCCACGAGGCTTTCCCACAGGGCTGTCCCACGTGCACACATGGTGGGAGTCGATCCTCGGCTTGAACGTCAAGGCAGTGCAGGGAAAACAGGTTCCTCTGGAATGAACTGACACATCTGGTGGACTCTTGGAATGGTGGCACGACCCTGGAGTTCCTCTCGCCTTTCCTGTGGAGAGCGCCTCCTCTTGAGATGCGACGGGAATGCCGGGAATTCTTTCCCTACGAAACAGGGAAAGGATCCCTCATCTCGAGCTAGGAGGCGGAAACGGGGCTCCCCTGGATATGTGCGGGACACCACGTGCTTCCTCTCGATTGGAGACGGGTATGTCGGGGAACTTCTTGAGTTGCAGCAAGGTTGTGAAGGACCCTTTGGAAGTTCCAGTGGTTAGATGTGATTGGCCTCGAAAAGCCTCAGCGGAAATGGGCCTCATCTCGCCTGGAGGGCAAAACCTCCTGGATTTTCTCGAGTTGCGGCAGGTGCTCTCGACTTACGACGAGGACCTCAGGGACCCGCTCTGGTGGCCTCAGGAAAGGCCAGTCCCCATGCGAGTTCCTCTGGGGATTCCTCTCCCGTCGATGCCGGGGCCTAAGACCTTGTGTGGAGTCGGGGCCGGAACCTGAGGATTCCTCTCCAGTGCTGACATGGATCTTGGGGTACTTCTGGAGTCTCCCCAGGGGAGTCAGTCCTCGTCTCGAATGCGGGCATGCACTTGCGCTTTCCTCCAGAGCGGTAGCAGCAGTGTCACGCAGTCCGCCTCGTGGATCAAAGGATGTATGTTTTTCCCTCGACTCTTTCCCACGAGGCTTTCCCACGAGGCTTTCCCACAGGGCTGTCCCACGTGCACACGTGGTGGGAGTCGATCCTCGGCTTGAACGTCAAGGCAGTGCAGGGAAAACAGGTTCCTCTGGAATGGCCTGACACATCTGGGGGACTCTTGGAATGGTGGCACGACCCTGGAGTTCCTCTCGCCTTTCCTGTGGAGAGCGCCTCCTCTTGAGATGCGACGGGAACGCCGGGAATTCTTTCCCTACGAAACAGGGAAAGGATCCCTCATCTCGAGCTAGGAGGCGGAAACGGGGCTCCCCTGGATGTGTGCGGGACACCACGTATTTCCTCTCGAGTGGAGACGGGTATGTCGGGGAACTTCTTGTGTTGCAGCAAGGGTGTGAAGGACCCTTTGGAAGTTCCAGTGGTTAGATGTGATTGGCCTCGAAAAGCCTCAGCGGAAATGGGCCTCATCTCGCCTGGAGGGCAAAACCTCCTGGATTTTCTCGAGTGGCGGCAGGTGCTCTCGACTTACGACGGGGACCTCAGGGACCCGCTCTGGTGGCCTCAGGAAAGGCCAGTCCCCATGAGAGTTCCTCGGGGGCCTCTCGGGATTCCTCTCCCGTCGATCCCGGGGCCTAAGACCTTGTGTGGAGTCGGGGCCGGAACCTGAGGATTCCTCGCCAGTGCTGACATGGATCTTGGGGTACTTCTGGAGTCTCCCCAGGGGAGTCAGTCCGCGTCTCGAATGCGGGCATGCACTTGCGCTTTCCTCCAGAGCGGTAGCAGCAGTGTCACGCAGTCTGCCGCGTGGATCAAAGGATCTATGGTTTTCCCTCGAGTCTTTCCCACGAGGCTTTCCCACGAGGCTTTCCCTCAGGGCTGTCCCAAGTGCACACGTGGTGGGAGTCGATCCTCGGCTTGAACGTCAAGGCAGTGCAGGGAAAACAGGTTCCTCTGGAATGGACTGACACATCTGGGGGACTCTTGGAATGGTGGCACGACCCTGGAGTTCCTCTCGCCTTTCCTGTAGAGAGCGCCTCCTCTTGAGATGCGACGGGAACGCCGGGAATTCTTTCCCTACGAAACAGGGAAAGGATCCCTCATCTCGAGCTAGGAGACGGAAACGGGGCTCTCCTGGATGTGTGCGGGACCCACGTGCTTCCTCTCGAGTGGAGACGGGTATGTCGGGGATCTTCTTGAGTTGCAGCCAGGGTGTGAAGGACCCTTTGGAAGTTCCAGTGGTTAGATGTGATTGGCCTCGAGAAGCCTCAGGGGAAATGGGCCTCATCTCGCCTGGAGGGCAAAACCTCCTGGATTTCCTCGAGTTTCGGCAGGTGCTCTCGACTTACGACGGGGACCTCAGGGACCCGCTCTGGTGGCCTCAGGAAAGGCCAGCCCGCATGCGAGTTCCTCGGGGGCCTCTCGGGATTCCTCTCCCGTCGATGCCGGGGCCTAAGACCTTGTGTGGAGTCGGGGCGGGAACCTGAGGATTCCTCTCCAGTGCTGACATGGATCTTGGGGTACTTCTGGAGTCTCCCCAGGGGAGTCAGTCCTCGTCTGGAATGCGGGCATGCACTTGCGCTTTCCTCCAGAGCGGTAGCAGCAGTGTCACGCAGTCCGCCGCGTGGATCAAAGGATCTATGTTTTTCCCTCGAGTCTTTCCCACGAGGCTTTCCCACGAGGCTTTCCCACAGGGCTGTCCCACGTGCACACGTGGTGGGAGTCGATCCTTGGCTTGAACGTCAAGGCAGTGCAGGGAAAACAGGTTCCTCTGGAATGGACTGACACATCTGGGGGACTCTTGGAATGGTGGCATGACCCTGGAGTTCCTCTCGCCTTTCCTGTGGAGGGCGCCTCCTCTTGAGATGCGACGGGAACTCCGGGAATTCTTTCCCTACGAAACAGGGAAAGGATCCCTCATCTCGAGCTAGGAGGCGGAAACGGGGCTCCCCTGGATGTGTGCGGGACACCACGTGCTTCCTCTCGAGTGGAGACGGGTATGTCGGGGAACTTCTTGAGTTGCAGCAAGGGTGTGAAGGACACTTTGGAAGTTCCAGTGGTTAGACGTGATTAGCCTCGAGAAGCCTCAGCGGAAATGGGCCTTATCTCGCCTGGAGGGTAAAACCTCCTGGATTTTCTCGAGTTGCGGCAGGTGCTCTCGACTTACGACGGGGACCTCAGGGACCCGCTCTGGTGGCCTCAGGAAAGGCCAGTCCCTATGCGAGTTCCTCGGGGGCCTCTCGGGATTCCTCTCCCGTCGATGCCGGGGACTAAGACCTTGTGTGGAGTCGGGGCCGGAACCTGAGGATTCCTCTCCAGTGCTGACATGGATATTGGGGTACTTCTGGAGTCTCCCCAGGGGAGTCAGTCCTCGTCTCGAATGCGGGCATGCACTTGCGCTTTCCTCCAGAGTGGTTGCAGCAGTGTCACGCAGTCCGCCGCGTTGATCAAAGGATGTTTGGTTTTCCCTCGAGTCTTTCCCACGAGGCTTTCCCACCAGGCTTTCCCACAGGGCTGTCCCACGTGCACACGTGGTGGGAGTCGATCCTCGGCTTGAACGTCAAGGCAGTGCAGGGAAAACAGGTTCCTCTGGAATGGACTGACACATCTGTGGGACTCTTGGAATGGTGGCACGACCCTGGAGTTCCTCTCGCCTTTCCTGTGGAGAGCGCCTCCTCTTGAGATGCGACGGGAACGCCGGGAATTCTTTCCCTACGAAACAGGGAAAGCATCCCTCATCTCGAGCTAGGAGGCGGAAACGGGGCTCCCCTGGATGTGTGCGGGACACCACGTGCTTCCTCTCGAGTGCAGACGGGTATGTCGGGGAACTTCTTGAGTTGCAGCAAGGGTGTGAAGGACCCTTTGGAAGTTCCAGTGGTTAGATGTGATTGGCCTCGAGAAGCCTCAGCGGAAATGGGCCTCATCTCGCCTGGAGGGCAAAACCTCCTGGATTTTCTCGAGTTGCGCAGGTGCTCTCGACTTACGACGGCGACCTCAGGGACCCTCTCTGGTGGCCTCAGGAAAGGCCAGTCCCCATGCGAGTTCCTCCGGGGCCTCTCGGGATTCCTCTCCCGTCGATGCCGGGCCTAAGACCTTGTGTGGAGACGGGGCCGGAACCTGAGGATTCCTCTCCAGTGCTGACATGGATCTTGGGGTACTTCTGGAGTCTCCCCAGGGGAGTCAGTCCTCGTCTCGAATGCGGGCATGCACTTGCGCTTTCCTCCAGAGCGTTAGCAGCAGTGTCACGCAGGCCGCCGCGTGGATCAAAGGATCTATGTTTTTCCCTCGAGTCTTTCCCACGAGTCTTTCCCACGAGGCTTTTCACAGGGCTGTCCCACGTGCACACGTGGTGGGAGTCGATCCTCGGCTTGAACGTCAAGGCAGTGCAGGGAAAACAGTCTCCTCTGGAATGGACTGACACATCTGGGGGACTCTTGGAATGGTGGCACGACCCTGGAGTTTCTCTCGCCTTTCCTGTGGAGAGCGCCTCCTCTTGAGATGCGACGGGAACGCCGGGAATTCTTTCCCTACGAAACAGGGAAAGGATCCCTCATCTCGAGCTCGGAGGCGGAAATGGGCTCCCCTGGATATGTGCGGGACCCTCGTGCTTCCTCTCGAGTGGAGACGGGTATGTCGGGGAACTTCTTGAGTTGCAGCAAGTGTGTGAAGGACCCTTTGGAAGTTCCAGTGGTTAGATGTGATTACCCTCGAGAAGCCTCAGCGGAAATGGGCCTCATCTCGCCTGGAGGGCAAAAGCTCCTGGATTTTCTCGAGTTGCGGCAGGTGCTCTCGACTTACGACGGGGACCTCAGGGACCAGCTCTGGTGGCCTCAGGAAAGGCCAGTCCCCATGCGAGTTCCACGGGGGCCTCTTGGGATTCCTCTCCCGTCGATGCCGGGGCCTAAGACCTTGTGTGGAGTCGGGGCCGGAACCTGAGGATTCCTCTCCAGTGCTGATATGGATCTTGGGGTAATTCTGGAGTCTCCTCAGGGGAGTCAGTCCTCGTCTCGAATGCGGGCATGCACTTGCGCTTTCCTCCAGAGCGGTAGCAGCAGTGTCACGCAGTCCGCCGCGTGGATCAAAGGATCTATGGTTTTCCCTCGAGTCTTTCACACGAGGCTTTCCCACAGGGCTGTCCCACGTGCACACGTGGTGGGAGTCGATCCTCGGCTTGAACGTCAAGGCAGTGCAGGGAAAACAGGTTCCTCTGGAATGGACTGACACATCTGGGGGACTCTTGGAATGGTGGCACGACCCTGGAGTTCCTCTCGCCTTTCCTGTGGAGTGCGCCTCCTCTTGAGATGCGACGGGAACGCCGGGAATTTTTTCCCTACGAAACAGGGTAAGGATCCCTCATCTCGAGCTAGGAGGCGGAAACGGGGCCCCCCTGGATGTGTGCGGGACCCTCGTGCTTCCTCTCGAGTGGAGACGGGTATGTCGGGGAACTTCTTGAGTTGCAGCAAGTGTGTGAAGGACCCTTTGGAAGTTCCAGTGGTTAGATGTGATTAGCCTCGAGAAGCCTCAGCGGAAATGGGCCTCATCTCGCCTGGAGGGCAAAAGCTCCTGGATTTTCTCGAGTTGCGGCAGGTGCTCTCGACTTACGACGGGGACCTCAGGGACCAGCTCTGGTGGCCTCAGGAAAGGCCAGTCCCCATGCGAGTTCCACGGGGGCCTCTTGGGATTCCTCTCCCGTCGATGCCGGGGCCTAAGACCTTGTGTGGAGTCGGGGCCGGAACCTGAGGATTCCTCTCCAGTGCTGATATGGATCTTGGGGTAATTCTGGAGTCTCCCCAGGGGAGTCAGTCCTCGTCTCGAATGCGAGCATGCACTTGTGCTTTCTTCCAGAGCGGTAGCAGCAGTGTCACGCAGTGCCCCGCGTGGATCAAAGGATCTATGTCGTTCCCTCGAGTCTTTCCCACGAGGCTATCCCACGAGGCTTTCCCACAGGGCTGTCCCAACTGCACACGTGGTGGGAGTCGATCCTCGACTCGAACGTCATGGCAGTGCAGGGAAAACAGTTTCCTCTGGAATGGACTGACACATCTGGTGGACTCTTGGAATGGTGGCACGACCCTGGAGTTGCTCTCGCCTTTCCTGTGGAGAGCGCCTCCTCTTGAGATGCGACGGGAACGCCGGGAATTCTTTCCCTACGAAACAGGGAACGGATCCCTCATCTCGAGCTAGGAGGCGGAAACGGGGCTCACCTGGATGTGTGCGGGACCCTCGTGTTTCCTCTCGAGTGGAGACGGGTATGTCGGGGAACTTCTTGAGTTGCAGCAAGGGTGTGAAGGACCCTTTGGAAGTTCCAGTGGTTAGATGTGATTAGCCTCGAGAAGCCTCAGCGGAAATGGGCCGCATCTCGCCTGGAGGGCAAAACCTCCTGGATTTTCTCGAGTTGCGGCAGGTGCTCTCGACTTACGACGGGGCCCTCAGGGACCCGCTCTGGTGGCCTCAGGAAAGGCCAGTCCCCATGCGAGTTCCACGGGGGCCTCTCGGGATTCCTCTCCCGTCGATGCCGGGGCCTAAGACCTTGTGTGGAGTCGGGGCCGGAACCTGAGGTGTCCTCTCCAGTGCTGACATGGATCTTGGGGTAATTCTGAAGTCTGCTCAGGGGAGTCAGTCCTCGTCTCGAATGCGGGCATGCACTTGAGCTTTCCTCCAGAGCGGTAGCAGCAGTGTCACGCAGTCCGCCGCGTGGATCAAAGGATCTATGGTTTTCCCTGGAGTCTTTCACACGAGGCTTTCCCACAGGGCTGTCCCACGTGCACACGTGGTGGGAGTCGATCCTCGGCTTGAACGTCAAGGCAGTGCAGGGAAAACAGGTTCCTCTGGAATGGACTGACACATCTGGGGGACTCTTGGAATGGTGGCATGACCCTGGAGTTGCTCTCGCCTTTCCTGTGGAGAGCGACTCCTCTTGAGATGCGACGGGAACGTCGGGAATTCTTTCCCTACGAAACAGGGAAAGGATCCCTCATCTCGAGCTAGGAGGCGGAAACGGGGCTCCCCTGGGTGTGTGCGGGACCCTCGTGCTTCCTCTCGAGTGGAGACGGGTATGTCGGGGAACTTCTGGAGTTGCAGCAAGGGTGTGAAGGACCCTTTGCAAGTTCCATGGGTTAGATGTGATTAGCCTCGAGAAGCCTCAGTGGAAATGGGCCTCATCTCGCCTGGAGGGCAAAACCTCCTGGATTTTCTCGAGTTGCGGCAGGTGCTCTCGACTTACGACGGGGACCTAAGGGACCCGCTCTGGTGGCCTCAGGAAAGGCCAGTCCCCATGCGAGTTCCTCGGGGGCCTATCGGGATTCCTCTCCCGTCGATGCCGGGGCCTAAGACCTGGTATGGAGTCGGGGCCGGAACCTGAGGAGTCCTGTCCAGTGCTGACATGGATCTTGGGGTACTTCTGGAGTCTCCCCAGGGGAGTCAGTCCTCGTCTCGAATATGGGCATGCACTTTCGCTTTCCTACAGAGCGGTAGCAGCAGTGTCACGCAGGCCGCCGCATGGATCAAAGGATCTATGGTTTTCCCTCGAGGCTTTCCCACGAGGCTTTCCCTCAGGGCTGTCCCACGTGCACACGTGGTGGGAGTCGATCCTCGGCTTGAACGTCAAGGCAGTGCAGGGAAAACAGGTTCCTCTGGAATGGACTGACACATCTGGGGGACTCTTGGAATGGTGGCACGACCCTGGAGTTCCTCTCGCCTTTCCTGTGGAGTGCGCCTCCTCTTGAGATGCGACGGGAACGCCGGGAATTTTTTCCCTACGAAACAGGGAAAGGATCCCTCATCTCGAGCTAGGAGGCGGAAACGGGGCCCCCCTGGATGTGTGCGGGACCCTCGTGCTTCCTCTCGAGTGGAGACGGGTATGTCGGGGAACTTCTTGAGTTGCAGCAAGTGTGTGAAGGACCCTTTGGAAGTTCCAGTGGTTAGATGTGATTAGCCTCGAGAAGCCTCAGCGGAAATGGGCCTCATCTCGCCTGGAGGGCAAAAGCTCCTGGATTTTCTCGAGTTGCGGCAGGTGCTCTCGACTTACGACGGGGACCTCAGGGACCAGCTCTGGTGGCCTCAGGAAAGGCCAGTCCCCATGCGAGTTCCACGGGGGCCTCTTGGGATTCCTCTCCCGTCGATGCCGGGGCCTAAGACCTTGTGTGGAGTCGGGGCCGGAACCTGAGGATTCCTCTCCAGTGCTGATATGGATCTTGGGGTAATTCTGGAGTCTCCCCAGGGGAGTCAGTCCTCGTCTCGAATGTGAGCATGCACTTGTGCTTTCTTCCAGAGCGGTAGCAGCAGTGTCACGCAGTGCCCCGCGTGGATCAAAGGATCTATGTCCTTCCCTCGAGTCTTTCCCACGAGGCTATCCCACGAGGCTTTCCCACAGGGCTGTCCCAACTGCACACGTGGTGGGAGTCGATCCTCGACTCGAACGTCATGGCAGTGCAGGGAAAACAGTTTCCTCTGGAATGGACTGACACATCTGGTGGACTCTTGGAATGGTGGCACGACCCTGGAGTTGCTCTCGCCTTTCCTGTGGAGAGCGCCTCCACTTGAGATGCGACGGGAACGCCGGGAATTCTTTCCCTACGAAACAGGGAACGGATCCCTCATCTCGAGCTAGGAGGCGGAAACGGGGCTCACCTGGATGTGTGCGGGACCCTCGTGTTTCCTCTCGAGTGGAGACGGGTATGTCGGGGAACTTCTTGAGTTGCAGCAAGGGTGTGAAGGACCCTTTGGAAGTTCCAGTGGTTAGATGTGATTAGCCTCGAGAAGCCTCAGCGGAAATGGGCCTCATCTCGCCTGGAGGGCAAAACCTCCTGGATTTTCTCGAGTTGCGGCAGGTGCTCTCGACTTACGACGGGGCCCTCAGGGACCCGCTCTGGTGGCCTCAGGAAAGGCCAGTCCCCATGCGAGTTCCACGGGGGCCTCTCGGGATTCCTCTCCCGTCGATGCCGGGGCCTAAGACCTTGTGTGGAGTCGGGGCCGGAACCTGAGGTGTCCTCTCCAGTGCTGACATGGATCTTGGGGTAATTCTGAAGTCTCCTCAGGGGAGTCAGTCCTCGTCTCGAATGCGGGCATGCACTTGAGCTTTCCTCCAGAGCGGTAGCAGCAGTGTCACGCAGTCCGCCGCGTGGATCAAAGGATCTATGGTTTTCCCTCGAGTCTTTCCCACGCGGCTTTCCCACAGGGCTGTCCCACGTGCACACGTGGTGGGAGTCGATCCTCGGCTTGAACGTCAAGGCAGTGCAGGGAAAACAGGTTCCTCTGGAATGGACTGACACATCTGGGGGACTCTTGGAATGGTGGCATGGCCCTGGAGTTGCTCTCGCCTTTCCTGTGGAGAGCGACTCCTCTTGAGATGCGACGGGAACGTCGGGAATTCTTTTCCTATGAAACAGGGAAAGGATCCCTCATCTCGAGCTAGGAGGTGGAAACGGGGCTCCCCTGGGTGTGTGCGGGACCCTCGTGCTTCCTCTCGAGTGGAGACGGGTATGTCGGGGAACTTCTGGAGTTGCAGCAAGTGTGTGAAGGACCCTTTGCAAGTTCCAGGGGTTAGATGTGATTAGCCTCGAGAAGCCTCAGCGGAAATGGGCCTCATCTCGCCTGGAGGGCAAAACCTCCTGGATTTTCTCGAGTTGCAGCAGGTGCTCTCGAATTACGACGGGGACCTAAGGGACCCGCTCTGGTGGTCTCAGGAAAGGCCAGTCCCCATGCGAGTTCCTCGGGGGCCTATCGGGATTCCTCTCCCGTCGATGCCGGGGCCTAAGACCTTGTGTGGAGTCGGGGCCGGAACCTGAGGATTCCTCTCCAGTGCTGACATGGATCTTGGGGTACTTCTGGAGTCTCCCCAGGGTAGTCAGTCCTCGTCTCGAATGCGGGCATGCACCTGCGCTTTCCTCCAGAGCGGTAGCAGCAGTGTCACACAGTGCGCCGCGTGGATCAAAGGATCTATGGTGTTCCCTCGAGTCTTTCCCACGAGTCTTACCTACGAGGCTTTCCCACAGGGCTGTCCCAAGTGCACACGTGGTGGGAGTCGATGCTCGACTTGAACGTCATGGCAGTGCGGGGAAAACAGGTTCCTCTGGAATGGACTGACACATCTGGGGGACTCTTGGAATGGTGGCACGACCCTGGAGTTTCTATCGCCTTTCCTGAGGAGAGTGCCTCCTCTTGAGATGCGACGGGAACGCCGGGAATTCTTTCCCTACGAAACAGGAAAGGATCCCTCATCTCGAGCTAGCAGGCGGAAACGGGGCTCCTCTGGATGTGTGCGGGACCCTCGTGCTTCCTCTCGGGTGGATACGGGTATGTCGGGGAACTTCTTGAGTTGCAGCAGGGGTGTGAAGGACCCTTTGGAAGTTCCAGTGGTTAGATGTGATTAGCCTGGAGAAGCCTCAGCGGAAATGGGCCTCATCTCGCCTGGAGGGCAAAACCTCCTGGATTTTCTCGAGTTGCGGCAGGTGCTCTCGATTAACGACGGGGCCCTCAGGGACCCGCTCTGGTGGCCTCAGGAAAGGCCAGTCCCCATGCGAGTTCCACGGGGGACTCTCGGGATTCCTCTCCCGTCGATCCGGGGGCCTAAGACTTTGTGTAGAGTCGGGGCCGGATCATGAGGATTCCTCTCCAGGGCTGACATGGTTCTTGGGGTACTTCTGGAGTCTCCCCAGGGGAGTCAGTCCTCGTCTCGAATGCAGGCATGCACTTGCGCTTTCCTCCAGAGCTTTAGCAGCAGTGTCACGCAGGCCGCCGCGTGGATCAAAGGATCTATGTTTTTCCCTCGAGTCTTTCCCACGAGTCTTTCCCACGAGGCTTTCCCACAGGGCTGTCCCACGTGCACACGTGGTGGGAGTCGATCCTCGGCTTGAACGTCAAGGCAGTGCAGGGAAAACAGCTTCCTCTGGAATGGACTGACACATCTGGGGGACTCTTGGAATGGTGGCACGACCCTGGAGTTTCTCTCGCCTTTCCTGTGGAGAGCGCCTAATCTTGAGATGCGACGGGAACGCCGGGAATTCTTTCCCTACGAAACAGGGAAAGGATCCCTCATCTCGAGCTCGGAGGCGGAAATGGGCTCCCCTGGGTGTGTGCGGGACCCTCGTGCTTCCTCTCGAGTGGAGACGGGTATGTCGGGGAACTTCTGGAGTTGCAGCAAGTGTGTGAAGGACCCTTTGCAAGTTCCAGGGGTTAGAAGTGATTAGCCTCGAGAAGCCTCAGTGGAAATGGGCCTCATCTCGCCTGGAGGGCAAAACCTCCTGGATTTTCTCGAGTTGCGGCAGGTGCTCTCGACTTACGACGGGGACCTAAGGGACCCGCTCTGGTGGTCTCAGGAAAGGCCAGTCCCCATGCGAGTTCCTCGGGGGCCTATCGGGATTCCTCTCCCGACGATGCCGGGGCCTAAGACCTTGTGTGGAGTCGGGGCCGGAACCTGAGGATTCCTCTCCAGTGCTGACATGGATCTTGGGGTACTTCTGGAGTCTCCCCAGGGGAGTCAGTCCTCGTCTCGAATGCGGGCATGCACCTGCGCTTTCCTCCAGAGCGGTAGCAGCAGTGTCACACAGTGCGCCGCGTGGATCAAAGGATCTATGGTGTTCCCTCGAGTCTTTCCCACGAGTCTTTCCTACGAGGCTTTCCCACAGGGCTGTCCCAAGTGCACACGTGGTGGGAGTCGATCCTCGACTTGAACGTCATGGCAGTGCGGGGAAAACAGGTTCCTCTGGAATGGACTGACACATCTGGGGGACTCTTGGAATGGTGGCACGACCCTGGAGTTTCTATCGCCTTTCCTGAGGAGAGTGCCTCCTCTTGAGATGCGACGGGAACGCCGGGAATTCTTTCCCTACGAAACAGGGAAAGGATCCCTCATCTCGAGCTCGGAGGCGGAAACGGGGCTCCCCTGGATGTGTGCGGGACCCTCGTGTTTCCCCTCGAGTGGAGACGGGTATGTCGGGGAACTTCTTGAGTTGCAGCAAGGGTGTGAAGGACCTTTGGAAGTTCCAGTGGTTAGATGTGATTAGCCTCGAGAAGCCTCAGCGGAAATGGGCCTTATCTTGCCGGCAGGGCAAAACCTCCTGGATTTTCTCGAGTTGCGGCAGGTGCTCTCGACTTACGACGGGGCCCTCAGGGACGCGCTCTGGTGGCCTCAGGAAAGGCCAGTCCCCATGCGAGTTCCTCGGGGGCCTCTCGGGATTCCTCTCCCGTCGATGCCGGGGCCTAAGACCTTGTGTGGAGTCGGGGCCGGAACCTGAGGAGTCCTGTCCAGTGCTGACATGGATCTTGCGGTACTTCTGGAGTCTCCCCAGGGGAGTCAGTCCTCGTCTCGAATATGGGCATGCACTTGCGCTTTCCTCCAGAGCGGTAGCAGCAGTGTCACGCAGGCCGCCGCATGGATCAAAGGATCTATGGTTTTCCCTCGAGGCTTTCCCACGTGGCTTTCCCTCAGGGCTGTCCCACGTGCACACGTGGAGGGAGTCGATCCTCGGCTTGAACGTCAAGGCAGTGTAGGGAAAACAGGTTCCTCTGGAATGGACTGACACATCTGGGGGACTCTTGGAATGGTGGCACGACCCTGAAGTGACTCTCGCCTTTCCTGTGGAGAGCGCTTCCTCTTGAGATGCCACGGGAATGCCGGGAAATCTTTCCCTACGAAACAGGGAAAGGATCCCTCATCTCGAGCTCGGAGGTGGAAGCCGTGCTCCATGGATGTGTGCGTGATCCTCGTGCTTCCTATCGAGTGGAGACGGATATGTCGGAGAACTTCTTGAGTTGCAGCAAGGGTGTGAAGGACCCTTTGGAAGTTCCAGTGGTTAGATGTGATTAGCCTGGAGAAGCCTCAGCGGAAATGGGCCTCATCTCGCCTGGAGGGCAAAACCTACTGGATTTTCTCGACTTACGGCAGGTGCTCTCGACTTAAGACTGGGCCCTCAGGGACCCGCTCTGGTGGCCTCAGGAAAGACCAGTCCCCATGCGAGTTCCTCGGGGGCCTCTCGGGATTCCTCTCCCGTCGATGCCGGGGCCTAAGACCTTGTGTGGAGTCGGGGCCGGAACCTGAGGATTCCTCTCCAGTGCTGACATGGATCTTGGGGTACTTCTGGAGTCTCCCCAGGGGAGTCAGTCCTCGTCTGGAATGCGGGCATGCACTTGCGCTTTCCTCCAGGGCGGTAGCAGCAGTGTCACGCAGTCCGCCGCGTGGATCAAAGGATCTATGGTTTTCCCTCGAGTCTTTCCCACGAGGCTTTCCCACGAGGCTTTCCCACAGGCTGTCCCACGTGCCCACGTGGTGAGAGTCGATCCTCGGCTTGAACGTCAAGGCAGTGCAGGGAAAACAGGTTCCTCTGGAATGGACTGACACATCTGGGGGACTCTTGGAATGGTGGCACGACCCTCGATTTCCTCTCGCCTTTCCTGTGGAGAGCGCCTCCTCTTGAGTTGCGACGGGAACGCCGGGAATTCTTTCCCTATGAAACAGGGAAAGGATCCCTCATCTCGAGCTAGGAGGCGGAAACGGGGCTCCCCTGGATGTGTGCGGGACCCTCGTGCTTCCTCTCGAGTGGAGACGGGTATGTCGGGGAACTTCTTGAGTTGCAGCAACGGTGTGAAAGACCCTTTGGAAGTTCCAGGGGTTAGTGTGATTAGCCTCGAGAAGCCTCAGCAGAAATGGGCCTCATCTCGCCTGGAGGGCAAAAC
Organism: Ovis canadensis; assembly: GCF_042477335.2. Lineage (NCBI taxonomy): Eukaryota > Metazoa > Chordata > Mammalia > Artiodactyla > Bovidae > Ovis > Ovis canadensis. The sequence continues at coordinate 1,752,116 of NC_091248.1, read as the reverse complement.
CTCCTGGATTCTCTCGAGTTGCGGCAGGTGCTCTCGACTTACGACGGGGACCTCAGGGACCCGCTCTGGTGGCCTCAGGAAAGGCCAGTCCCCATGCGAGTTCCTCGGGGGCCTCTCGGGATTCCTCTGCCGTCGATGCCGGGGCCTAAGACCTTGTGTGGAGTCGGGGCCGGATCATGAGGATTCCTCTCCAGGGCTGACATGGTTCTTGGGGTACTTCTGGAGTCTCCCCAGGGGAGTCAGTCCTCGTCTCGAATGCAGGCATGCACTTGCGCTTTCCTCCAGAGCGTTAGCAGCAGTGTCACGCAGGCTGCCGCGTGGATCAAAGGATCTATGTTTTTCCCTCGAGTCTTTCCCACGAGTCTTTCCCACGAGGCATTCCCACAGGGCTGTCCCACGTGCACACGTGGTGGGAGTCGATCCTCGGCTTGAACGTCAAGGCAGTGCAGGGAAAACAGCTTCCTCTGGAATGGACTGACACATCTGGGGGACTCTTGGAATGGTGGCACGACCCTGGAGTTTCTCTCGCCTTTCCTGTGGAGAGCGCCTCCTCTTGAGATGCGACGTGAACGCCGGGAATTCTTTCCCTACGAAACAGGGAAAGGATCCCTCATCTCGAGCTCGGAGGCGGAAATGGGCTCCCCTGGATATGTGCGGGACCCTCGTGCTTCCTCTCGAGTGGAGACGGGTATGTCGGGGAACTTCTTGAGTTGCAGCAAGTGTGTGAAGGACCCTTTGGAAGTTCCAGTGGTTAGATGTGACTAGCCTCGAGAAGCCTCAGCGGAAATGGGCCTCATCTCGCCTGGAGGGCAAAAGCTCCTGGATTTTCTCGAGTTGCGGCAGGTGCTCTCGACTTACGACGGGGACCTCAGGGACCAGCTCTGGTGGCCTCAGGAAAGGCCAGTCCCCATGCGAGTTCCTCGGGGGCCTATCGGGATTCCTCTCCCATCGATGCCGGGGCCTAAGACCTTGTGTGGAGTCGGGGCCGGAACCTGAGGGTTCCTCTCCAGTGCTGACATGGATCTTGGGGTACTTCTGGAGTCTCCCCAGGGGAGTCAGTCCTCGTCTCGAATGCGGGCATGCACCTGCGCTTTCCTCCAGAGCGGTAGCAGCAGTGTCACACAGTGCGCCGCGTGGATCAAAGGATCTATGGTGTTCCCTCGAGTCTTTCCCACGAGTCTTTCCTACGAGGCTTTCCCACAGGGCTGTCCCATGTGCACACGTGGTGGGAGTCGATCCTCGACTTGAACGTCATGGCAGTGCGGGGAAAACAGGTTCCTCTGGAATGGACTGACACATCTGGGGGACTCTTGGAATGGTGGCACGACCCTGGAGTTTCTATCGCCTTTCCTGAGGAGAGTGCCTCCTCTTGAGATGCGACGGGAACGCCGGGAATTCTTTCCCTACGAAACAGGGAAAGGATCCCTCATCTCGAGCTCGGAGGCGGAAACGGGGCTCCCCTGGTTGTGTGCGGGACCCTCGTGTTTCCCCTCGAGTGGAGACGGGTATGTCGGGGAACTTCTTGAGTTGCAGCAAGGGTGTGAAGGACCCTTTGGAAGTTCCAGTGGTTAGATGTGATTAGCCTCGAGAAGCCTCAGCGGAAATGGGCCTTATCTTGCCGGCAGGGCAAAACCTCCTGGATTTTCTCGAGTTGCGGCAGGTGCTCTCGACTTACGACGGGGCCCTCCGGGACCCGCTCTGGTGGCCTCAGGAAAGGCCAGTCCCCATGCGAGTTCCTCGGGGGCCTCTCGGGATTCCTCTCCAGTCGATGCCGGGGCCTAAGACCTGGTGTGGAGTCGGGGCCGGAACCTGAGGAGTCCTGTCCAGTGCTGACATGGATCTTGGGGTACTTCTGGAGTCTCCCCAGGGGAGTCAGTCCTCGTCTCGAATATGGGCATGCACTTGCACTTTCCTCCAGAGCGGTAGCAGCAGTGTCACGCAGGCCGCCGCATGGATCAAAGGATCTATGGTTTTCCCTCGAGGCTTTCCCACGAGGCTTTCCCTCAGGGCTGTCCCACGTGCACACGTGGAGGGAGTCGATCCTCGGCTTGAACGTCAAGGCAGTATAGGGAAAACAGGTTCCTCTGGAATGGACTGACACATCTGGGGGACTCTTGGAATGGTGGCACGACCCTGAAGTGACTCTCGCCTTTCCTGTGGAGAGCGCTTCCTGTTGAGATGCGACGGGAATGCCGGGAAATCTTTCCCTACGAAACAGGGAAAGGATCCCTCATCTCGAGCTCGGAGGTGGAAGCCGTGCTCCCTGGATGTGTGCGGGATCCTCGTGCTTCCTATCGAGTGGAGACGGATATGTCGGAGAACTTCTTGAGTTGCAGCAAGGGTGTGAAGGACCCTTTGGAAGTTACAGACTGTAGGTTTGATTAGCTTCGAGAAGCCTCAACGGAAATGGGCCTCATCTCGCCTGGAGGGCAAAACCTCCTGGATTTTCTCGAGTTGCGGCAGGTGCTCTCGACTTACGACGGGGACCTCAGGGACACTCTCTGGTGGCCTTAGGAAAGGCCAGTCCCCATGCGAGTTGCTCGGGGGCCTCTCGGCATTCCTCTCCGTTCGATGCCGGGGCCTAAGACCTTGTGTGGAGTCGGGGCCAGAACCTGAGGATTCCTCTCCAGGGCTGACATGGATCTTGGGGTACTTCTGGAGTCTCCCCAGGAGAGTAAGTCCTCGTCTCGAGCGGGCATGCACTTGCGCTTTCCTCCAGAGCAGTAGCAGCAGTGTCACGCTTCCTATCGCGTGGATCAAGGGATCTGTGGCTTTCCCTCGAGGCTTTCCCACGAGGTTTTCCCACGTGGCTTTCCCACGAGGCTTTCCCACGTGGCTTTCCCACGAGGCTTTAACACAGGGCTGTCCCACCTGCCACCGTGGTGGGAGTCGATCCTCGGCGTGAAAGTCGAGGCAGTGCATGGAAAATAGGTTCCTCTGGAATGGACTGAGACATCTGGGGGCTCTCGGAATGGTGGCACGACTCTGGAGTTCCTCTCGCCTTTCCTATTGCGACCGCCTCCTCTTGAAATGCAACGGGAACGCCGAGAATTCTTCCCCGACCAAGAAGCGAAAGGATGCCTCATCTCGAGCCACTAGGCGGAAACGAGGCTCCTCTGGATGTGCCCAGGACCCTCGTGCTTCCTCTAGAGTGGAGACGGGTAAGTCGGGGAACTTCTCGAGTGGCAGCAAGAGAGTGAAGGACCTTTTGGAAGTTCCAGAGGTTAGGTGTGATTAGCCTCGAGAAGCATCAGTGGAAATGGGACTCTTCTCGCCTGGAGGGCAAAACCTCCTGGATTTTTTCGAGTTGCGGCTGGTGCTCTCGTCTTACCACGGGGACCTCAGGGACACGATCTGGTGGCCTCAGGAAAGGCCAGTCCCCATGCAGGTTTCTCGTGGGCATCTTGGGATTCCTCTCACTTTGATGCCGGGGCCTAAGACCTTGTGTGGAGTTGGGCCCGGAACATAAGGATTCCTCTCCAGTGTTGAAATGGATCTTGGGTCACTTCTGGAGTCTCCCCAGGGGAGTGAGTCCTCGTCTCGAGAGGGGGCATGCACGTGCGCTTTCCTTCCGACCTGTAGCAGCAGTGTCACGCTTCCCGTCGCGTGGATCAAGGGATCTGTGGCTTTCCCTCGAGGCTTTCCCACGAGGCTTTCCCACAGGGCTGTCCCACGTGAGACTGTGGTGGGAGTCGATCCTCGGCGTGAAAGTCGAGGCAGTGCAGGGAAAACAGGTTTCTCCGGAATGGACTGAGACATCTGGGGGACTCTTGGAATGGTGGCACGACACTGGAGTTGCTCTCACCTTTCCTGTGGAGAGCACCTCCTCTTGCGATGCGACGGGAACGCCCAGGATTCTCTCCCGAACAATCAGCGAAAGGATCCCTCATCTCCAGCTACGAGGCGGAAACGGAGCTCTTCTGGATGTGGGCGGGACCCACGTGCTTTCTCTCGAGTGGAGAGGGGTATGTCGGGGAACTTCTTGAGTTGCAACAAGGGTGTGAATGACCCTTTGGAAGTTCCAGAGGTTAGATGTGATTAGCCTCGAGACGCCTCAGCGGAAATGGGCCTCATCGAGCCTGGATGGGAGAACTTCCTGGATTTTCTCGAGTTTTGGCAGGTGGTCTCGTCTTACGACGGTGACCTAAGGAACCCGCTCTGGTGACCTCAGGACTGGCCAGTCCCCATACGACTTGTTCGGTGGCCTCCTGGGATTACACTCCCGTCGATGCCAGGGCCTAAGGTGTTGTGTGGAGGCGGGGCCGGAACCTGAGAATTCCTCTCCAGTGCTGAAATGGATATTGGGGTAATTCTGGAGTCTCCCCAGGGAAGTCAGCCCTCCGCTCTAAGGGACATGCACGTGCGCTTTCCTCCCGAGCTGTAGCAGCAGTGTGACGCTTGCCATCGCGTCGATCATGCGATCTGTGGCTTTCCCTCGAGGATTTCCCTCGAGGCTTTCTCACGAGGATTTCGTACAGAGCTGTCCAACGTGCCACCGTGGTCGGAGTCGATCCTCGGCGTGAAAGTAGAGGCAGCACAGGGAAAACAGGTCCTCTGGAATGGACTGAGACAATGGGGGACTCTTGGTTTGGTGGCACGACCCTGGTGTTCCTTTCGCGTTTCCTGTGGAGAACACATCCTCTTGAGATGGGACGGGAATGCCCAGAATTCTTTCCCGACCAAGCAGGGAAAGGATCCCTCATGTCAAGCTAGGAGGCGGAAACAAGGCTCCTCAGGATGTGGGCGGGACCTTCGTGCTTCCTCTCGAGTGGAGACAGGTAAGTCGGGGAACTTCTTCAGTTGCAGCAAGGGTGTGAAGGACCTTTTGAAAGTCCCAGATGTTAGGTGTGATTAGCCACGAAACGCCTCAGCGGAAATGGGGCTCATCTCACCTGGAGGGCAAAACCTCGTGGATTTTCTCGAGTTGGGGCAGGTGCTCTCGACTTACGACGGGGCCCTCAGGGACCCGCTCTGGTGGCCTCAGGAAAGGCCAGTCCCCATGCGAGTTTCTCGGGGTCCTCTCAGGATTCCTCTCCCTTTGATGCCAGGGCCTAAAACCTTGTGCGGAATCCGGGCCGGAACCTGAGGATTCCTCTCCAGTGCTGACATGGATCTTGGGGTACTTCTGGAGTCTTCCCAGGGGAGTAAGTCCTCGTCTCCAATGGGGGCATGCACGTGCGCTTTCCTCCAGAGTGGTAGCAGCAGTGTCACGCTACCGTCGCGTGGATCAAGGGATCTGTGGCTTTCCCTCAAAGCTTTCCCACGAGGCTTTCCCACAGGGCTCTCCCACTTGCCACCATGGTGGTAGTCGATCCTCGGCGTGAAAGTCGAGGCAGTGCAGGGAAAACAGGTTCCTCTAGAATGGACTGAGATATTTGGGGGACTCTTGGAATGGCGGCACGACGGTGGAGTTCCTCTCGCCTTTCCTGTGGAGAGTGCCTCCTCTTGAGATGCGACGGGAATGCCCAGAATTCTTTCCCGACCAAGCAGGGAAAGGATCGCTCATCTCAAGGGGCGAGGCGGAAATGGGGCTCCTCTGGATGTGGTCGGGACCCTCGTGCTTCCTCTAGAGTGGAGAGGGGTATGTCGGGGAACTACTTGAGTTGCAGCAAGGGTGTGAAGGACCTTTTGGAAGTTCCAGAGGTTAGGTGTGATTAGCCTCGAGACTCCTCAGCGAAAATGGGCCTCATCTCGCCAGCAGGGCAAAACCTCCGGGATTTTCTCGAGTTGCGGCAGGTGCTGTCAAATTACGTCGGGGACCTCAGGGACCCGCTCTTGTGGCCTCAGGAAAGGCCAGTCCCCATGCGAGTTGCTCGCGGGCCTCTGGGGATTCCTCACCGTTGGATGCCGGATCCTAAGACCTTGTGTGGAGTCGGGGCCGGAACCTGAGGATTCCTCTCCAGTGCTGACACGGATCTTGGGGTACTTCTGGAGTCTCCTCAGCAGAGTAAGTCCTCGTCTCGAATGGGGGCATGCACGTGCGCTTTCCTCCAGAGCGGCAGCAGCAGCGTCACGCTTCCCGTCGCGTGGACAAGGGATCTGTGGCTATACCTCGAGGTTTTCCCACGAGGCTTTCCCAAGAGGCTTTCCCACAGGTCTGTCCCATGTGCCCCCGTGGTTGGAGTCGATCCTTGGCGTGAAAGTCGAGTCAGTGCAGGGAAAACAGGTTCCTCTGGAATGGGCGGAGACATATGGGGAACTCTTGGAATGGTGGCACGACGCTGATGTTCCTCTCGCCTTTCCTGTGGAGAGCGCCTCCTCTTGAGATGCGACGGGAACGCCGGGAATTCTTTCCCGACCAAGCAGGGAAAGGATCCCTCATCTCGAGCTACAAGGCGGAAACGGGCTCCTCTGGAGGTGGGCGGGACCCTCGTGCTTTCTCTAGAGTGGAGACGGGGATGTCGGGGAAATTCTTGAGTTGAAGCAAGGGTGTGAAGGACCTTTTGGAAGTTCCAGAGGTTAGGTGTGATTAGCCTCGAGAAGCCTCACTGGAAATGGTCCTCATCTCGCATGGAGGCCAAAACCTCCTGGATTTTCTCGAGTTTCGGCAGGTGCTCAAGACTTATAACGGGGTCCTCCGGGACCGGCTCTGGTGGCCTCAGGAAAGGCCAGTCAGCATGCGAGTTCCTCGGGGGCCTCTCGGGATTCCTCTCCAGTCCATGCCGGGGCCTAAGACCTTGTGTGGAGTCGGGGCGGGAACCTGAGGATTCCTCTCCAGTGCTGACATGGATCTTGGGGTACTTCTGGAGGCTCCCCAGGGGAGTAAGTCCTCGTCTCGAATGGGGTCATGCACGTGCACTTTCCTCCCGATCGGTAGCAGCAGTGTCACGCTTCCGGTCGCGTTTATCAAGGGATCTGTGGCTTTCCCTGGAGGCTTTCCCACCAGGCTTTCCCACGAGGCTTTCCCACAGGGCTGTCCCATGTGCCACCGTGGTGGGAGTCGATCCTTGGCGTGAAAGTCGAGGCAGTGCATGGAAAACAGGTTCCTCTGAAATGGACTGAGACAATGGGGGACTCTTGGTTTGGTGACACGACGATGGTGTTCCTTTCGCCTTTCCTGTGTAAAACGCATCCTCTTGAGATGGGACGGGAATGCCCAGAATTCTTTCCCGATCAAGCAGCCAAAGGATCCCTCATGTCGAGCTAGGAGGCGGAAACGGGGCTCCTCTGGATGTGGGCGGAACCCTCGTGCTTCCTCTCGAGTGGAGACAGGTATGTCGGGGAACTTCTTGAGTTGCAGCAAGGGTGTGAAGGACCTTTTGAAAGTCCCAGATGTTAGGTGTGATTAGCCTTGATACGCCTCAGCGGAAATGGGCCCCATCTCGCCTGGAGGGCAAAACCTCCTGGATTTTCTCGAGTTGCGGCAGGTGCTCTCGACTTATGTCGGGGACCTCAGGGACCCGCTCTGGTGGCCTCAGGAAAGGCCAGTCCCCTGCGAGTTGCTCGGGTGCCTTTGGGGATTCCTCTCCCTTCGATGCCGGGGCCTAAGGCCTGTGTGGAGGTGGGGCCGGAACCTGAGGATTCCTCTCCTATGCTGACATGGATCTTGGGGTACTTCTGGAGTCTTCTCAGGGGAGTAAGTCCTCATCTCGAATGGGGACATGCACCTGCGCTTTCCTCCAGAGCTCTAGCAGCAGTGTCACGCTTTCCATCGCCTGGATCAAGGGATCTGTGACTTTCACTCCAGGCTTTCCCAGGAGGCTTTCTCACGAGGCTTCCCCACAGGGGTCCCACGTGCCACCTTGGTTTGAGTCGATCCTCGGCGTGAAAGTCGAGGCAGTGCAGGGAAAACAGGTTCCTCTGAAATGACTGAGATATTTGGGGGACTCTTGGAATGGTGGCACGATGCTGGAGATCCGCTCGCCTTTGCTGTGGAGAGCGCCTCCTCTTGAAATGCGACAGGAATGCCCAGAATTCTTTCCCGACCAAGCAGGGAAAGTGTCCCTCATCTTGAGCTACGAGGAAGAAACAGGGCTCCTCTGGATGTGGGCGGGACCCTCATGCTTCCTCTAGAGTGGAGACAGGGAAGTCGGGGAACGTCTTGAGTTGCAGCAAGGGTGTGAAGGACCTTTTGGAAGTTCCAGGGCTTAGATGTGATTAGCCTTGAGAAGCTTCAGCGGAAATGGGCCTAATCTCGCCTGGAGGGCAAAACCTCCTGGATTTTCTCGAGTTGCGGCAGGTACTCTCGACTTACGACGGGGACCTCAGGGACCCGCTCTTGTGGCCTCAGGAAAGGCCAGTCCCAATGCAAGTTGCTCGGGGGCCTCTTGGGATTTCTCTCCCTTTGATGCCGGGGCCTAAGACCTTGTGTGGAGGCGGTGCTGGAACTTGAAGATTCCTCTCCAGTGCTGACATGGATCTTGGGGTACTTCTGGAGTCTCCCCAGGGGAGTAAGTCCTCGTCTCAAATGGGGGCATGCACGTGCGCTTTCCTCCATAGCGGCAGCAGCAGTCTCACGCTTCCCATCTCCTGGATCAAGATATCTGTGGCTTTCCCTAGAGGCTTTCCCACGAGGCTTTTCCACGAGGCTTTCCCACTGGGCTGTCACACGTGCCAGCGTGGTGGGAGTCGATCCTCTGCGTGAAAGCCGAGGCAGTGCAGGGCAAACAGGTTCCTCTGGAATGGACTGAGACATCTCGGGGACTCTTGGAATGGTGGCAAGACGCTGGAGTTCCTCTCGCCTTTCCTGTGGAGAGCGCCTCCTCTTGTGGTGAGAGGGGAACGCCGGGAATTCTTTCCGGACAAAGCAGCGAAATGTCCCTCATCTCGAGCTACGAGGCAGAAACGGGGCTCCTCTGGATGTGGATGGGAGACTCGTGCTTCCTCTAGAGTGGAGACGCGCATGTCAGGCAACTTCTTGAGTTGCAGCAAGGGTGTGAAGGACCTTTTGGAAGTTCCAGAGGCTAGAAGTGATTAGCCTGGAGAAGCCTCAGCGGAAATGGGCCTCATCTCGCCTGGAGGGAAAAACCTCCTGGATTTACTCGAGTTGCGGCAGGTGCTCTCGTCTTACGACGGTGACCTAAGGGACCCGCTCTGGTGGCCTCAGGACTGGCCAGTCCCCATTCCAGTGGCTCGGGAGCCTCTCTGGATTCCTCTCCCGTCGATGCCGGGCCTAAGACCTTGTGTGGATTCAGGGCCGGATTCTAAGGATTCCTCTCCAGTGCTGACATGGAACTTTGGGTACTTCTGGAGTCTCCCCAGGGGAGTCAGTCCTCGTCTCTAGAGGGGACATGCAAATGGGCTTTCCTCCCGCGCTGGAGCAGAAATGTCACGCTTCCCGTCGGGTCGATCTTGGGATCTGTGGCTTTCCCTCGAGGCTTTCCCCCGAGGCTTTCCCAGGAGGCTTTCCCACAGGGCTGTCCCACGTGCCACCGTGGTGGGAGTCCATCCTCGGCATGAAAGTCGAAACAGTGGAGCAAAAAAGTTTCCTCTAGAATGGACTGAGACATCTGCGGGACTCTTGGAATGTGGACACGACCCTGGAGTTACTCTCGTCTTTCCTGTGGAGAGCGCCTCCTCTTCAGATGCGACGTGAACGCTGGGAATGCTTTCCCGACCAAGCAGGGAAAGGATCCCTCATCTCGAGCTACAAGGCGGAAACGGGGCTCCTCTGGATGTGGGCGGGACCCTCGTTCTTCCTCTAGAATGGAGACCTGTATGTCGGGAAACTTCTTGATTTGAAGCAAGTGTGTGAAGGACCTTTTGGAATTTCGAGAAGTTAGGTGTGATTAGCATTGAGAAGGCTCAGCGGAAATGGGTCTCATCTCGTCTGGAGGGCAAAACCTTCTGGATTTTCTCGAGTTGGGGCAGGTGCTCTCGACTTACGACGGGGACCTCAGGGACCCTCTCTGGTGGCCTCAGGAAAGGCTAGTTCCCATGCGAGTTGCTCGGGGCCCTCTCGGGATTCTTCTCCCTTCGATGCCGGGGCCTAAGACCTTGTGTGGAGTCGAGACCGGGACCTGAGGATTCCTCTCCAGTGCTGACATGGATCTTGGGGTACTTCTGGAGTCTCCCAGTGGAGTAAGTCCTCGTCTCGAATGGGGGCATGCACGTGTGCTTTCCTCCAGAGCAGTAGAAGTAGTGCCATGCTTCCCGTCGCGTGGATCAAGGGATCTGTGGCTTTCCTTCGATGCTTTCCCATGAGGCTTTCCCACGAGGCTTTCCCTCAGGGCTGTCCCACGTGAGACAGTGGTGGGAGTCGATCCTCGGCGTGAAAGTCAAGGCAGTGCAGGGAAAACAGGTTCCTCCGGAATGGACTGAGACATCTGGAGGCTCTTGGAATGGTGGCACGACCCTGGAGTTCCTCTCGCCTTTCCTGTGGAGAGCACCGCCTCTTGTGATGCGACGGGAACGCCCAGGATTCTCTCCCGAACAAGCAGTGAAAGGATCCCTCATCTCTACCTACGAGGCGGGAACGGAGCTCTTCTGGATGTGGGCGGGACCCACGTGCTACCTCTCGAGTGGAGAGGGGTATGTCGGGGAACTTCTTGAGATGCAGCAATGGTGTGAAGGACCCTTTGGAAGTTCCAGAGGTTAGATGTGATTAGCCTCGAGACGCCTCAGCGAAAATGGGCCTCATCGAGCCTGGATGGGAGAACTTCCTTGATTTTCTCGAGTTTTGGCAGGTGGTCTCGTCTTACGATGGTGACCTAAGGAACCCGCTCTGGTGACCTCAGGACTGGCCAGTCCCCATACGACTTTTTCGGTGGCCTCCTGGGATTACACTGCCATTGATGCTGGGGCCTAAGAGGTTGTGTGGAGTCGGGGCCGGAACCTGAGGCTTCCTCTCCAGTGCTGAAATGGATATTGGGGTAATTCTTGAGTCTCCCCAGGGAAGTCAGTCCTCGTCTCAAGAAGGGGCATGCACGTGCGCTTTCCTCCTGAGCTGTAGCAGCAGTTTCACGCTTCCCATCGCGTGAGTCATGGGATCTGTGGCTTTCCCTCGAGGATTTAACATGAGGCATTCCCACGAGGCTTTCCCACAGGGCTGTCACACGTGCCACCGTGGTGGGAGTCGATCCTCGGCGTGAAAGTCGAGGCAGTGCAGGGAAAACAGTTTCCTCTAGAATGGAATGAAACATCTGGGGTTTTCTGGGAATGGTGGCACGGTGCTGGAGTTCTAGCCTTTCCTGTGGAGAGCACCTCCTAATTGAGATGCGACAGGAATGCACAGAATTCTTTCCCGAACACGCAGCGAAAGGATTCCTCATCTCGAGCTACGTAGCGGAAACGGGGCTCCTCTGGATGTGGCCGGGACCCTCGTGTTTCCTCTAGATGTGAGACAGGTATGTCAGGCAACTTCTTGAGCTGCAGCAAGGGTGCGAAAGACCTTTTGGAAATTCCATAGGTTAGGTGTGATTAGCTTCGGAAAGCCTCAGTGGAAATGGGCCTCATCTCTCCTGGAGGGCAAAACCTCTTGGATTCTGTCGAGTTGCGGCAGGTGCTCTCAACTTCCGACGGGGACCTCATGGACCCGCTCTGGTTGCCTCAGGAAAGGCCAGTCCCTATGCGAGTTGCACGGGGGCCACTCAGGATAACTTTCCCTTCGATGCCGGGGCCTAAGACCTTGTGTGGAGTCGTGCCTGGAACATGAGGATTCCTCTCCAGTGCTGACATGGATCGTGGGGTACTTCTGGAGTCTCCCCAGGGGAGTAAGTCCTCGTCTCGAATGGGTGCATGCACGTGTGCTTTCCTCCAGAGCTGTAGCTGCAGTGTCACGCTTCCCGTCCCGTTGATCAAGGGATCTGTGGCTTTCCCTCTAGGCTTTCCCACGAGGCTTTCCACTAGGCTTTCCCACAGGGCTGCTTCACGTGCCACCGTTGTGGCTGTCGATCCTCGGCGAGAAAGTCGAGGCAGTGCAGGGAAAACAGGTTCCTCTGAAATGAACTGAGAAATCTGGGGGACTCGGAATGGTGGCGCGGCCCTGGAGTTCCTCTTGCCTTTCCTGTGGAGACGGCCTCCTCTTGAGATGCAACGGGAACGACGGGAATTCTTTCCCAACCAAGCAGGGAAAGGATCCCTCATCTCGAGCTATGAGGCAGAAACGGGGCTCCCCTGGATGTGCGAGGGAGCCTTGTGCTCCCTCTAGAGTGGATACAGGTATGTCGGGGTCCTTCTTGAGTTGCGGCAAGTGTGTGAAGGACCTTTTAGAATTTCCACAAATTAGGTGTGATTAGCCTTGAGAAGCCTCAGAGGAAATGGGCCTCATCTCGCCTGGAGGGCAAAACCTCCGGGATTTTCTCGAGTTGGGGCAGGTGCTCTCGACTTACGATAGGGACCTCAGGGACCCGCTCTGGTGACTTCAGGAAAGGCCAGTCCCCATGCGAGTTGCTCGGGGGCCTCTCGGGATTCCTCTCCCGTCCTTGCCGGGGTCTAAGACATTGTGTGCAGTCGGGGCCGGAAAGTGAAGATTCCACTCTAGTGCTGACATGGATCTTGGGGTTCTTCTGAAGTCCCCCGAGGGGAGGCAGTACTCGTCTTTAGAGGGGCATGCACGTTCGCTTTCATCCCGAGGTGTAACAACAGTGTCACGCCTCCCTGCACGCCGATCATGGGATCTGTGGCTTACCCACGAGGCTTTCCCATGAGGCTTTCCCACAGGGCTGTCCCACGTGCCACCGTGGTGTGAGTCGATGCTCGGTGTGAAACTCGAGGCAATGCAGGGAAAACAGGTTCCTCTGGAATGGACTGAGATATCTGGGGGACTCTGGGAATGGTGGCACGACGCTGGAGATCCTCTCGCCTTTCCTGTGGGGAGCGCCTCCACTTGAGATGCAACAGGAACTCCCAGAATTATTTCCCGAAAAAGCTGCGAAAGGATCCCTCATCTTGAGCTACGAGGCGGACACGGGGCTCCTCTGGATGTGGGCGGGACCGTCGTGCTTCCTCTCGAGTGGAGATGGGTATGTTAGGGAACTTCTTGAGTTGCAGCAAGGGTGTGAAGGACCTTTTAGAAGTTCCAGAGGTTAGATGTGATTACCTTCCAGAAGCCTCAGCGGAAATGGGCGTCATCTCGCCTGGAGTGCCAAACCTCCTTGATTTTCCCGAGTTGCCGCAGGTGCTCTCGACTTACGACGGGGACTTTAGGGACCCGCTCTGGTGGCCTCAAGACTGGCCCGTCCCCATCCGAATTGCTCGGGGTCCTCTCGGGTTTCCTCTTCCGTAGATGCCGGGGCCTAAGTCCTTGTGTGGAGTCGGGGCCGGAACATGAGGATTCCTCTCCAGTACTGACATGGATCTTGGAGTACTTTTGGAGTCTCCCCAAGGGGGTAAGTCCTCGTCTCGAATGGGGGCATGCACGTGCGCTTTCCTCCGAGCTGTAGCACCAGCGTCACGATTCCTGTCGCGTAGATCAAGGGATCTGTGGCTTTCCCTCGAGGCTTTCCCACGAGGCTTTCCCACAGGGCTGTCCCACGTGAGACCGTGGTTGGAGTCGATCCTCCTCGTGAAAGTCAAGGCAGTGCAGGGAAAACAGTTTCCTCAGGAATGTTCTGAGACATCTGGGGGACTCTTGGAATGGTGGCACTACGCTGGAGTTGCTCTCAGCTTTCCTGCGGAGAGCCCCTACTCTTGAGATGCGACGGGAACGCCCAGGAATCTCTCCTGAACAAGCAGCGAAAGGATTCCTCATCTCGACCTACGAGGCGGAAATGGAGCTCTTCTGGATGTGGGTGGGACACACGTGCTTCCTCTCGAGTGGAGAGGGGTATCTCGGGGAACTTCTTGAGTTGCAGCAAGGGTGTCAAGGACCCTTTGAAAGTTCCAGAGCTTAGGTGTGATTAGCCTTGAGAAGCCCCAGCGGAAATGGTCCTCATCTCGCCTGGAGGGCAAATCCTCCTGGATTTTCTCGAGTTGCCGCAGGTGCTCTCGACATACGACGGGGACCTCTGGGACCCGCTCTGGGGGCCTCAGGAAAGGCCAGTCCCCATGCGAGTTGCACGTGGGCCTCTCGGGATACCTCTCCCTTCGATGCCTGCGCCTAATACCTTGTGTGGAGGCGGGGCCCGAATCGGAGGATTCCTCTCCAGTGCTGACATGGATAATGGGGTAATTCTGGAGTCTCCCCAGGGGAGTAAGTCCTCGTCTCAAATGGGGACATGCACGTGTGCTTTCCTCCAGTGCAGTAGCAGCAGTGTCATGCTTTCCATCGCCTGGAACAAGGGATCTGTGGCTTTCCCTCGAGGCTTTCCCACGAGGCTTTCCCACAGGGCTGTCACACGTGCCACTGTGGTGGGAGTCAATCCTCGGCGTGAAAGTCGAGGCAGTGCAGGGAAAACAGGTTCCACTGGAATGGACTGAGACTTCTGGGGAACTCTTGGAATGGTGGCACGACGCTGGAGTTCCTCTCGCCTTTCCTGTGGAGAGCACCTCCTCCTGAGGTGAGAGTGGAACGCCGGGAATTCTTTCCCGACAAAGCAGCGAAATGTCCCTCATCTCGAGGCGGAAACGGGTCTCCTCTGGATGTGGCCGGGACCCTTGTGCTTCCTCTAGAGTGGAGACGGGTATGTCAGGCAACTTCTTGAGTTACAGCAAGGGTGTGAAGGAACTTTTGGAAGTTACAGAGGTTAGGTTTGATTAGCTTCGAGAAGCCTCAGCGGAAATGGGCTCTTCTCGCCTGGAGGGCAATGCCTCCTAGATTTTTTCGAGTTGCGGCAGGTGCTCTCGATTTACGACGGGGACCTCAGGGACTCGCTCTGGTGGCCTCAGGCAATGCCAGTCCTCATGCGAGTTGCTCGGGTGCCTCTCGGGATTCCTCTTGCTTCGATGCCGGGGCCTGAGACCTTGTGTGGCGTCGGGGCCGAACATGAGGATTCCTCTTCAGTGCTGACATGGATCTTGGGGGAACTTCTGGAGTATCCCCAGGGGAGTAAGTCCTCGTCTCGAGAGGGGTCATGCACGTGCGCTTTCCTCCAGAACGGTAGCAGCAGTGTCTGGTTCCAGGAGCATGGATCATGAGATCTGTGGCTTTCCCTCGAGGTTTTCCAACGAGGATTTTCCACGAGGCTTTCCCACAGGGCGGTCCCAAGTGCCACTGTGGTGGGAGTCGATCCTCGGCGTGAAAGTCAAGGCAGTGCAGGGAAAACAGGTTCCTCTGGAATGGACGAAGACATCTGGGGGACTCTGGGAATGGTCGCACGACACTGGAGTTCTTCTCTCCTTTCCTGTGGAGAGCTTCTCCTCTTAAGATGCGACGGGAATGCCCCGAATTCTTTCTCGACCAAGCAGGGAAAGGATCCCTCATCTCGAGCTACGAGGCGGAAACGGGGCTCTTCTGGATGTGGCCAGGACCCTCGTGCTTCCTCTCTAGTGTAAACGGTTATGTCAGGGAACCTCGTGATTTGAAGCAAGGGTGTGAAGGACCTTTTTGAAGTTCCAGAGTTTAGGTGTCATTAGCTTCGAGAAGCCTCAGTGGAAATGGGCATCACCTGGCCTGGAGGGCAAAACTTCCTGGATTTTATCCAGTTGTGGCAGCTGCTCTCGACTTACCACGGCGACCTCAGGGACCCTCTCTAGTGGCCTCAGGAAAGGCCAGTCCGTATGCGAGTTGCTCAGGGGCCTCTCGGGATTCCTGTACCATCGATGCCGGGACTCAAGACCTTGTGTGGAGTTGGGGCCGGAACCTGCGGATTCCTCCCCAGTGCTGACATGGATCTTGGGGTACTTCTGGAGTCTCCCCAGGGGAGTCAGTCATTGTCTCCAGAGGGGGTATTCACGTGTGCTGTCCTCCCGAGCTGTACCAGCAGTGTCACGTTTCCTGTCGCGTTGATCATGGGATCTCTGGTTTTCCTTTGAGGATTTCCCACGAGGCTTTCCCAACAGGCTCTCCCACAGTGCTCTCCCACGTATCACCGAGGTGGGAGTCGAACCTCGGCTTGAAAGTCGAGGCAGTGCAGGGAAAACAGGTTCCTCTGGAATGGACTGAGACTTCTGGAGGACTCTTGGAATGGTGGAACGATGCTGTAGTTCCTCCCGCGTTTCCTGTGGAGACCGCCTCCTCTTGAGATTGGACGGGAATGCCCAGAATTCTTTCCCGACAAAGCAGTGAAAGGATCCCTCATCTCGAGCTACGAGGCGGAAACGGGGCTCCTCTGGATGTGGGCGGGACCCTCGTGCTTCCGCTCGAAGGGAGGCGGGTATGTCGGGGAACTTCTTGAGTTGCAGCAAGGGTGTGAAGGAACTTTTGGAAGATCCAGAGCTTAGATGTGATTAGCCTTGAGAAACCACCGAGGAAATCGGCCCCATCTCTCCTGGAGGGCAAAACCTCCTGGAATTACTCGAGGTGCGGCAGGTGCTCTCGACTTACGACCGGGACCTCAGGGACACACTCTGGTGGCCTCAGGAAAGGCCAGTCCCCATGCGAGTTGAAAGGGGACCTCTCATGATTCCTCTACCTTCTATAACGGGGCCTAAGACATTGTGTGGAGTTGGGGCTGGAACCTGAGGATTCCTCTCCAGTGCTGACATGGATCTTGGGGTACTTCTGGAGTCTCCCCAGGGGAGTAAGTCCTCGTCTCGAATGGGGGCATGCACGTGCCCTTTCCTCCCGAGCGGTAGCAGCAATGTCACGCTTCCCGTTGCGTGGTTCAAGGGATCTGTGGCTTTCCCTCGAGGCTTTCCCACGAGGCTTTCCCACGAGGCTTTCCCACAGGGCTGTCGCACGTGCCACCGTGGTGGAGTCGTACCTCGGCGAGAAAGTCGAGGCAGTGCAGGGAAAACAGGTTCCTCTGGAATGGACCTAGAATTCTGGGGGACTCTTGGAATGGTGGCATGACGCTGGAGTTCCTCTCGCCTTTCCTGTGGAGAGCGGCTCCTCTTGAGAAGCGACGGGAATGCCAAGAATTCTTTCCCGACCAAGCCGCGAAAGGATCACTCATCTCGAGGTACGAGGCGGAAACAGGGCTTCTCTGAATGTGGCCGGGACCCTCGTGCATCCTCTAGATTGGAGACGGGTATGTCAGGGAACATCTTGAGTTGCAGCAAGGGTGTGAAGGACCTTTCGGAAGTTCCAGAGGTTAGGTGTGATTAGCCTCGAGAAGCCTCAGTGGAAATGGGCCTCATCTCGCCTGGAGGGCAAAACCTCCTAGATTTTCTCGAGTTGTGGCATGTGCTCTCGACTTACGACGGGGACCTCAGGGACCCGCTCTGGTGGCCTCACGAAAGGCCAGTCCCAATGCGAGTTGCTCGGGGGCCTCTCGGGATTCCTCTCCTTTCGATGCCGCGGCCTAAGTCCTTGTGTGGTGTCGGGCCCGGAACCTTAGGATTCCACTCCTGTGCTGACATGGAACTTCGAGTATGTCTGGAGTCTCCCCAGGGGAGTAAGTCCTCGTCTCGAATGGCGGCATGCACGAGCGCTTTCCTCAAGACTGTACCAGCAGTGTCACGCTTCCCATCGCCTGGATCAAGGGATCTGTATCTTTCCCTCGAGGCTTTCCCCCGAGGTGTTCTCACGAGGCTATCCAACAGGGCTGTCCCACGTGCCACCATTGTGTGAGTAGATCCTCAGCGTGAAAGTCGTGGCAGTGCAAGGCAAACAAGTTCCTCTTGAATGGACTGAGATATCTGGGGGACTTTGGGATAGCGGCACGGCCCTCAATTTCCCCTCGCTTTTGCTGTCGAGAGCGCCTCCTCTTGAGATGCGATGGGAACCCCAGGAATTCTTTCCCGAGGAAGCATGGGAAGGATCCCTCATCTCGAGCTACAAGGCGTAAACGGGGGCTCCTCTGGATGTGGGCGGGACCCTCGTGCTTCCTCTACAGTGGAGACGGAGATGTCGGGGAACTTCTTGAGTTGCAGCAAGGGTGTGAAGTACCTTTTGGAAGTTCCAGAGGTTAGGTGTGATTAGCCTCGAGAAGCCTCAGCGGAAATGGGCCTCATCTCGCCTGGAGGGCAAAACCGCTTGGATTTTCTCGAGTTGTGGCAGGTGCTCTCGACTTAAGGCGGGGACATGAGGGACCTGCTCTGGTGTCCTAAGGACTGGCCAGTCCCCAATCGAGTTGCTCGGGGGCCTCTCGGGATTACTTTCCCGACGATGCCGGGGCCTAAGTACTTGTGTGGAGTCGGGCCCAGAACCTGAGGATTCCTCTGCAGTGCTGACATGGATTTTCGGGTACGTCTGGAGTCTCCCCATTGGAGTAAGTCCTCGTCTCGAATGGGGGCATGCACGTGCGCTTTCCTCAACAGCTGTAGCAGCAGTGTCATTCTTCCCATCGCCTACATCAAGTGATCTGTGCCTTTCCCTTGAAGATTTCCCACGAGGTGTTCCCACCAGTCCTTCACACAGGGCTGTCCCACGTGCCACCGAGTTGTGAGTCGACCCTCGGCTTGAATGTCGAGGCAGTGCAGGGAAAACAGATTCCTCTGGAATGGACTAAGACATCTAGCCGACTCTTGGAATGGTGGCACGACGCTGGAGTTCCTCTCGCCTTCCCTATGGAGAGCGCCTCCTCTTGAGATGCGAAGGGAACGCCGGGAATTCTTGCCCGACGAAGCAGGGAAAGGATCCCACATCTCGAGCAACGAAGCAGAAACGGGGCTCCTCTGGATGTGGGCGGGACCCTCGTGCTTCCTCTACAGTGGAGACCAGGATGTCGAGGAACTTCTTGAGTTTCAGCAAGGTTGTGAAGGACCTTTTGGAAGTTCCAGAGGTTAGGTGTGATTAGCCTGGAGAAGCCTCAGTGGAAATGGGCCTCATCTCGCCTGGAGGGCAAACCTCCTGGATTTTCTCGAGTTGCGGCAGGTGCTCTCGACTTACGACGGGGACCTCAGGGACCCGCTCTGGTGGCCTCAGGAAAGGCCAGTCCCCATGCGAGTTCCTCGGGGTCCTCTCGGGATTCCTCTCCCTTCGATGCCGGGTCCTAAGACCTTGTGTGGAGTCGGGGCCGGAACCTGAGGATTCCTCTCCAGTGCTGACATGGATCTTGGGGTACTTCTGGAGTCTCCCCAGGGGAGTCAGTCCTCGTCTCGAATGCGGGCATGCACTTGCGCTTTCCTCCAGAGCGGTAGCAGCAGTGTCACGCAGTCCGCCGCGTGGATCAAAGGATCTATGGTTTTCCCTCGAGTCTTTCCCACGAGGCTTTCCCACGAGGCTTTCCCACAGGGCTGTCCCACGTGCACACGTGGTGGGAGTCGATCCTCGGCTTGAACGTCAAGGCAGTGCAGGGAAAACAGGTTCCTCTGGAATGGACTGACACATCTGGGGGACGCTTGGAACGGTGGCACGATCCTGGAGTTCCTCTCGCCATTCCTGTGGAGAGCGCCTCCTCTTGAGATGCGACGGGAACGCCGGGAATTCTTTCCCTACGAAACAGGGAAAGGATCCCTCATCTCGAGCTAGGAGGCGGAAACGGGGCTCCCCTGGATGAGTGCGGGACCCTCGTGCTTCCTCTCGAGTGGAGACGGGTATGTCGGGGAACTTCTTTACTTCCAGCAAGGGTGTGAAGGACCCTTTGGAAGTTCCAGTGTTTAGATGTGATTAGCCTCGAGAAGCCTCAGCGGAAATGGGCCTCATCTCGCCTGGAGGGCAAAACCTCCTGGATTTTCTCGAGTTGCGGCAGGTGCTCTCGACTTACGACGGGGACCTCAGGGACCCGCTCTGGTGGCCTCAGGAAAGGCCAGTCCCCATGCGAGTTCCTCGGGGGCCTCTCGGGATTTCTCTCTCGTCGATGCCGGGGCCTAAGACCTTGTGTGGAGTCGGGGCCGGAACCTGAGGATTCCTCTCAAGTGTTGACGTGGATCTTTGGGTACTTCTGGAGTCTCCCCAGGGGAGTCAGTCCTCGTCTCGAATGCGGGTATGCACTTGCACTTTCCTCCAGAGCGGTAGCAGCACTGTCACGCAGTCCGCCAGGTGGAGCAAAGGATCTATGGTTTTCCCTCGAGTCTTTCCCATGACGTTTCCCACGAGGCTTTCGCACAGGGCAGTCCCACGTGCACACCTGGTGGGAGTCGATCCTCGGCTTGAACGTCAAGGCAGTGCAGGGAAAACAGGTTCCTCTGGAATGGACTGACACATCTGGGGGACTCTTGGAATGGTGGCACGACCCTGTAGTTCCTCTCGCCATTCCTGTGAAGAGGGCCTCCTCTTGAGAATGCGACGGCAACGCCGGGAATTCTTTCCCTACGAAACAGGGAAAGGATCCCTCATCTCGCGCTAGGAGGCGGAAACAGGGCTCCTCTGGATGTGTGCGGGACCCTAGTGCTTCTTCTCGAGTGGAGACGGGTATGTCGGGGAGCTTCTTGAGTTGCAGCAAGGGTGTGAAAGACCCTTTGGAAGTTCCAGTGGTTAGATGTGATAAGCATCTAGAAGCCTCAGCGGAAATGGGCCTCATCTCGCCTGGAGGGCAAAACCTCCTGGATTTTCTCGGGTTGCGGCAGATGCTCTCGACTTACGACGGGGACCACAGGGACCCGCTCTGGTGGCCTCAGGAAAGGCCAATCCCCATGCGAGTTCCTCGGGGGCCTCTCGGGATTGCTCTCCCGTCGATGCCGGGGCCTAAGACCTTCTGTGGAGTCGGGGCCGGAACCTGAGGATTCCTCTCCAGTGCTGACATGGATCTTGGGGTACTTCTGGAGTCTCCCCAGGGGAGTCAGTCCTCGTCTCGAATGCGGGCATGCACTTGCGCTTTCCTCCAGAGCGGTAGCAGCAGTGTCACGCAGTCCGCCGCGTGGAGCAAAGGTTCTATGGTTTTCCCTCGAGTCTTTCCCACGAGACTTTCCCACGAGGCTTTCACACTGGGCTGTCCCACGTGCACACGTAGTGGAAGTCGATCCTCGGCTTGAACGTCAAGGCAGTACACGGAAAACAGGTTCGTCTGGAATGGACTGACACATCTGGGCGACTCTTGGAATGGTGGCACGACCCTGGAGTTCCTCTCTCCTTTCCTGAGGAGAGCGCCTCCTCTTGAGATGCGACGGGAACGCCGGGAATTCTTTCCCTACGAAACAGGGAAAGGATCCCTCATCTCGCGCTAGGAGGCGGAAACGGGGCTCCCCTGAATGTGTGCGGGACCCTCGTGCTTCCTCTCGAGTGGAGACGGGTATGTCGGGGAACTTCTTGAGTTGCAGCAAGGGTGTGAAGGACCCTTTGGAAGTTCCAGTGGTTAGATGTGATTAGCCTCGAGAAGCCTCAGCGGAAATGGGCCTCATCTCGCCTCGAGGGCAAAACCTCCTGGATTTTCTCGAGTTGAGGAAGGTGCTCTCGACCTCCGACGGGGACCTCAAGAACCCGCTCTGGTGGCCTCAGGAAAGGCCAGTCCCCATGCGAGTTCCACGGGGGCCTCTCGGGATTCCTCTCCCGTCGATGCCGGGGCCTAAGACCTTGTGTGGAGTCGGGGCCGGAACCTGAGGATTCCTCTCCAGTGCTGACATGGATCTTGGGGTACTTCTGGAGTCTCCCCAGGGGAGTCAGTCCTCATCTCGATGAGGGCATGCACTTGCGCTTTCCTCCAGAGCGGTAGCAGAAGTGTCACCCAGTCAGTCGAGTAGAGCAAAGGATCTATGATTTTCCCTCGAGTCTTTCCCACGAGGCTTTCCCACAGGGCTGTCCCACGTGCACACGTGGTGAGAGTCAATCCTCAGCTTGAACGTCAAGACAGTGCAGGGAAAACAGGTTCCTCTGGAATGGACTGACACATCTGGGGGACTCTTGGAATGGTGGCACGACCCTGGAGTTCCTATCGCCTTTCCTGTGGAGAGCGCCGCCTCTTGAGATGCGACGGGAACGCCGGGAATTCTTTCCCTACGAAGCAGGGAAAGGATCCCTCATCTCGAGCTAGGAGGTGGAAACATGGCTCCCCTGGATGTGTGCGGGACCCTCGTGCTTCCTCTCGAGTGGAGACGGGTATGTCGGGGAACTTCTTGTGTCGCAGCAAGGGTGTGATAGACCCGTTGGAAGTTCCAGTATTTAGACGTGATTAGCCTCGAGAAGCCTCAGCGGAAATGGACCTCATCTCGCCTGGAGGGCAAAACCTCCTGGATTTTCTCGAGTTGCGGCAGGTGCTCTCGACTTACGACGGGGACCTCAGGGACCCGCTCTGGTGGCCTCAGGAAAGGCCAGTCCCCATGCGAGTTCCTCGGGGGCCTCTGGGGATTCCTCTCCCATCGATGCCGGTGCCGAAGACCTTGTGTGGAATCGTGGCCGGAACCTGAGGTTTCCTCTCCAGTGCTGACATGGATCTTGGGGTACTTCTGGAGTCTCCCCAGGGGAGTCAGTCCTCGTCTCGAATGCGGGCATGCACTTGCGCTTTCCTCCAGAGCGGTAGCAGCAGTGTCACGCAGTCCGCCGAGTGGATCAAAGGATCTATGGTTTTCCCTCGAGTCTTTCCCACGAGGCTTTCCCACGAGGCTTTCACTCAGGGCTGTCCCACGTGCACACGTGATGGGAGTCGATCCTCGTCTTGAACGTCAAGGCAGTGCAGGGAAAACAGGTTTCTCTGGAATGGACTGACACATCTGGGGGACTCTTGGAATAGTGGCACGAGCCTGGAGTTCCTCTCGCCTTTCCTGTGGAGAGCGCCTCCTCTTGAGATGCGACGGGAAAGCCGGGAATTCTTTCCCTAGGAAACAGGGAAAGGATCCCTCATCTCGAGCTACGAGGCGGAAACGGGGCTCCCCTGGATGAGTGCGGGACCCTCGTGCTTCATCTCGAGTGGAGACGGGTATGTCGGGGAACTTCTTTACTTCCAGCAAGGGTGTGAAGGACCCTTTGGAAGTTCCAGTGGTTAGAGGTGATTAGCCTCGAGAAGCCTCAGCGGAAATGGGCCTCATCTCGCCTGGAGGGCAAAACCTCCTGGATTTTCTCGAGTTGCGGGGGGTGCTCTCGACTTACGACGGGGACCTCAGGGACCCGCTCTGGTGGCCTCAGGAAAGGCCAGTCCCCATGCGAGTTCCTCGGGGGCCTCTCGGGATTTCTCTCCCGTCGATGCCGGGGCCTAAGACCTTGTGTGGAGTCGGGGCCGGAACCTGAGGATTCCTCTCCAATGCTGACATGGATCTTTGGGTACTTCTGGAGTCTCCCCAGGGGAGTCAGTCCTCGTCTCGAATGCGGGTATGCACTTGCACTTTCCTCCAGAGCGGCAACAGCAGTGTCACGCAGTCCGCCGCGTGGAGCAAAGGATCTATGGTTTTCCCTCGAGTCTTTCCCATGACGTTTCCCACGAGGCTTTCGCACAGGGCAGTCCCACGTGCACACCTGGTGGGAGTCGATCCTCGGCTTGAAAGTCAAGGCAGTGCAGGGAAAACAGGTTCCTCTGGAATGGACTGACACATCTGGGGGACTCTTGGAATGGTGGCACGACCCTGTAGTTCCTCTCGCCTTTCCTGTGAAGAGGGCCTCCTCTTGAGAATGCGACGGGAACGCCGGGAATTCTTTCCCTACGAAACAGGGAAAGGATCCCTCATCTCGCGCTAGGAGGCGGAAACAGGGCTCCCCTGGATGTGTGCGGGACCCTAGTGCTTCTTCTCGAGTGGAGACGGGTATTTCGGGGAACTTCTTGAGTTGCAGCAAGGGTGTGAAAGACCCTTTGGAAGTTCCAGTGGTTAGACGTGATAAGCATCGAGAAGCCTCAGCGGAAATGGGCCTCATCTCGCCTGGAGGGCAAAACCTCCTGGATTTTCTCGGGTTGCGGCAGATGCTCTCGACTTACGACGGGGACCTCAGGGACCCGCTCTGGTGGCCTCAGGAAAGGCCAATCCCAATGCGAGTTCCTCGGGGGCCTCTCGGGATTGCTCTCCCGTCGATGCCGTGGCCTAAGACCATGTGTGGAGTCGGGGCCGGAACCTGAGGATTCCTCTCCTGTGCTGACATGGACCTTGGGGTACTTCTGGAGTCTCCCCAGGGGAGTCAGTCCTCGTCTCGAATGCGGGCATGCACTTGCGCTTTCCTCCAGAGCGGTAGGAGAAGTGTCACCCATTCCGTCGCGTAGAGCAAAGGATCTATGATTTTCCCTCGAGTCTTTCCCACGAGGCTTTCCCACAGGGCTGTCCCACGTGCACACGTGGTGAGAGTCGATACTCAGCTTGAACGTCAAGGCAGTGCAGGGAAAACACGTTCCTCTGGAATGGACTGACATATCTGGGGGACTCTTGGAATGGTGGCACGACCCTGGAGTTCCTCTCGCCTTTCCTGTGGAGAGCAACTCCTCTTGAGATGCGACGGGAACGCCGGGAATTCTATCCCTATGAAACAGGGAAAGGATCCCTCATCTCGAGCTAGGAGGCGGAAACGGTGTTCCCCTGGATGTGTGCGGGACCCCACGTGCTTCCTCTGGAGTGGAGACGGGTATTTCGGGGAAATTCTTGAGTCGCAGCAAGGGTGTGAAGGACCCGTTGGAAGTTCCAGTATTTAGACGTGATTCGCCTCGAGAAGCCTCAGCGGAAATGGGCCTCATCTCGCCTGGAGGGCAAAACCTCCTGGATTTTCTCGAGTTGCGGCAGGTGCTCTCGACTTACGACGAGGACCTCGGGGACCCGCTCTGGTGGCCTCAGGAAAGGCCAGTCCCCATGCGAGTTCCTCGGGGGCCTCTCGGGATTCCTCTCCCGTCGATGCCGGGGCCTAAGACCTTGTGTGCAGTCGGGGCCGGAACCTGAGGATTCCTCTCCAGTGCTGACATGGATCTTGGGGTACTTCTGGAGTCTCCCCAGGGGAGTCAGTCCTTGTCTCGAATGCGGGCATGCACTTGCGCTTTCCTCCAGAGCGGTAGCAGCAGTGTCACGCAGTCCGCCGCGTGGATCAAAGGATCTATGGTTTTCCCTCGAGTCTTTCCCACGAGGCTTTCCCACGAGGCTTTCCCACAGGGCTGTCCCACGTGCACACGTGGTGGGAGTCGATCCTCGGCTTGAACGTCAAGGCAGTGCAGGGAAAACAGGTTCCTCTGGAATGGACTGACACATCTGGGGGACTCTTGGAATGGTGGCACGACCCTGGAGTTCCTCTCGCCTTTCCTGTGGAGAGCGCCTCCTCTTGAGATGCGACGGGAACGCCGGGAATTCTTTCCCTACGAAACATTGAAAGGATCCCTCATTTCGAGCTAGGAGGCGGAAACGGGGCTACCCTGGATGTGTCCGGGACACCATGTGCTTCCTCTCGAGTGCAGACGGGTATGTCGGGGAACTTCTTGAGTTGCAGCATTGGTGTGAAGGACCCTTTGGAAGTTCCAGTGGTTAGATGTGATTGGCCTCGAGAAGCCTCAGCGGAAATGGGCCTCACCTCGCCTGGAGGGCAAAACCTCCTGGATTTTCTCGAGTTGCGGCAAGTGCTCTCGACTTACGACGGGGACCTCAGGGAACCGCTCTGGTGGCCTCAGGAAAGGCCAGTCCCCATGCGAGTTCCGCGGGGGCCTCTCGGGATTCCTCTCCCGTCGATGCCGGGGCCTAAGACCTTGTGAGGAGTCGGGGCCGGAACCTGAGGATTCCTCTCCAGTGCTGACATGGATCTTGGGGTACTTCTGGAGTCTCCCCAGGGGAGTCAGTCCTTGTCTCGAATGCGGGCATGCACTTGCGCTTTCCTCCAGAGCGGTAGCAGCAGTGTCACGCAGTCCGCCGCGTGGATCAAAGGATCTATGGTTTTCCCTCGAGTCTTTCCCATGACGTTTCCCACGAGGCTTTCGCACAGGGCAGTCCCACGTGCACACCTGGTGGGAGTCGATCCTCGGCTTGAACGTCAAGGCAGTGCAGGGAAAACAGGTTCCTCTGGAATGGACTGACACATCTGGGGGACTCTTGGAATGGTGGCACGACCCTGTAGTTCCTCTCGCCTTTCCTGTGAAGAGGGCCTCCTCTTGAGAATGCGACGGGAACGCCGGGAATTCTTTCCCTCTGAAACAGGGAAAGGATCCCTCATCTCGCGCTAGGAGGCGGAAACAGGGCTCCCCTGGATGTGTGCGGGACCCTAGTGCTTCTTCTCGAGTGGAGACGGGTATTTCGGGGAACTTCTTGAGTTGCAGCAAGGGTGTGAAAGACCCTTTGGAAGTTCCAGTGGTTAGATGTGATAAGCATCGAGAAGCCTCAGCGGAAATGGGCCTCATCTCGCCTGGAGGGCAAAACCTCCTGGATTTTCTCGGGTTGCGGCAGATGCTCTCGACTTACGACGGGGACCTCAGGGACCCGCTCTGGTGGCCTCAGGAAAGGCCAATCCCCATGCGAGTTCCTCGGGGGCCTCTCGGGATTGCTCTCCCGTCGATGCCGGGGCCTAAGACCTTGTGTGGAGTCGGGGCCGGAACCTGAGGATTCCTCTCCTGTGCTGACATGGACCTTGGGGTACTTCTGGAGTCTCCCCAGGGGAGTCAGTCCTCGTCTCGAATGCGGGCATGCACTTGCGCTTTCCTCCAGAGCGGTAGGAGAAGTGTCACCCATTCCGTCGCGTAGAGCAAAGGATCTATGATTTTCCCTCGAGTCTTTCCCACGAGGCTTTCCCACAGGGCTGTCCCACGTGCACACGTGGTGAGAGTCGATCCTCAGCTTGAACGTCAAGGCAGTGCAGGGAAAACACGTTCCTCTGGAATGGACTGACATATCTGGGGGACTCTTGGAATGGTGGCACGACCCTGGAGTTCCTCTCGCCTTTCCTGTGGAGAGCGCCTCCTCTTGAGATGCGACGGGAACGCCGGGAATTCTATCCCTATGAAACAGGGAAAGGATCCCTCATCTCGAGCTAGGAGGCGGAAACGGTGTTCCCCTGGATGTGTGCGGGACCCCACGTGCTTCCTCTGGAGTGGAGACGGGTATGTCGGGGAAATTCTTGAGTCGCAGCAAGGGTGTGAAGGACCCGTTGGAAGTTCCAGTATTTAGACGTGATTAGCCTCGAGAAGCCTCAGTGGAAATGGGCCTCATCTCGCCTGGAGGGCAAAACCTCCTGGATTTTCTCGAGTTGCGGCAGGTGCTCTCGACTTACGACGAGGACCTCAGGGACCCGCTCTGGTGGCCTCAGGAAAGGCCAGTCCCCATGCGAGTTCCTCGGGGGCCTCTCGGGATTCCTCTCCCGTCGATGCCGGGGCCTAAGACCTTGTGTGGAGTCGGGGCCGGAACCTGAGGATTCCTCTCCAATGATGACATGGATCTTGGGGTACTTCTGGAGTCTCCCCAGGGGAGTCAGTCCTTGTCTCGAATGCGGGCATGCACTTGCGCTTTCCTCCAGAGCGGTAGCAGCAGTGTCACGCAGTCCGCCGCGTGGATCAAAGGATCTATGGTTTTCCCTCGAGTCTTTCCCACGAGGCTTTCCCACGAGGCTTTCCCACAGGGCTGTCCCACGTGCACACGTGGTGGGAGTCGATCCTCGGCTTGAACGTCAAGGCAGTGCAGGGAAAACAGGTTCCTCTGGAATGGACTGACACATCTGGGGGACTCTTGGAATGGTGGCACGACCCTGGAGTTCCTATCGCCTTTCCTGTGGAGAGCGCCTCCTCTTGAGATGCGACGGGAACGCCGGGAATTCTTTCCCTACGAAACAGGGAAAGGATCCCTCATCTCGAGCTAGGAGGCAGAAACGGGGCTCCCCTGGATGTGTCCGGGACACCACGTGCTTCCTCTCGAGTGGAGACGGGTATGTCGGGGAACTTCTTGAGTCGCAGCAAGGGTGTGAAGGACCTGTTGGAAGTTCCAGTATTTAGACGTGATTAGCCTCGAGAAGCCTCAGCGGAAATGGGCCTCATCTCGCCTGGAGGGCAAAACCTCCTGGATTTTCTGGAGTTGCGGCAGGTGCTCTCGACTTACGACGGGGACCTCAGGGACCCGCTCGGGTGGCCTCAGGAAAGGCCAGTCCCCATGCGAGTTCCTCGGGGGCCTCTCGGGATTCCTCTCCCGTCGATGCCGGGGCCTAAGACCTTGTGTGGAGTCGGGGCCGGAACCAGAGGATTCCTCTCCCGTGCTGACATGGACCTTGGGGTACTTCTGGAGCCTCCCCAGGGGAGTCAGTCCTCGTCTCGAATGCGGGCATGCACTTGCACTTTCCTCCAGAGCGGTAGCAGCAGTGTCACGCAGTCAGCCGCGTGGATCAAAGGATCTATGGTTTTCCCTCGAGTCTTTCCCACGAGGCTTTCCCACGCGGCTTTCCCACAGGGCTGTCCCACGTGCACACGTGGTGGGACTCGATCCTCGGCTTGAACGTCAAGGCAGTGCAGGGAAAACAGGTTCCTCTGGAATGGACTGACACATCTGGGGGACTCTTGGAATGGTGGCACGACCCTGGAGTTCCTCTCGCCTTTCCTGTGGAGAGCGCCTCCTCTTGAGATGCGACGGGAACGCCGGGAATTCTTTCCCTACGAAACAGGGAAAGGATCCCTCATCTCGAGCTAGGAGGCGGAAACGGGGCTCCCCTGGATGTGTGCAGGACCCTCGTGCTTCCTCTCGAGTGGAGACGGGTATGTCGGGGAACTTCTTGAGTTGCAGCAAGGGTGTGAAGGACCCTTTGGAAGTTCCAGTGGTTAGATGTGATTAGCCACGAGAAGCCTCAGCGGAAATGGGCCTCATCTCGCCTGGAGGGCAAAACCTCCTGGATTTTCTCGAGTTGCGGCAGGTGCTCTCGACTTACGACGGGGACATCAGGGACCCACTCTGGTGGCCTCAGGAAAGGCCAGTCCCCATGCGAGTTCCTCGGGGGCCTCTCGGGATTCCTCTCCCGACGATGCCGGGGCCTAAGACCTTGTGTGGAGTCTGGGCCGGAACCTGAGGATTCCTCTCCAGTGCTGACATGGATCTTGGGGTACTTCTGGAGTCTCCCCAGGGGAGTCAGTCCTCGTCTCGAATGCGGGCATGCACTTGCGCTTTCCTCCAGAGCGGTAGCAGCAGTGTCACGCAGTCCGCCGCGTGGATCAAAGGATCTATGGTTTTCCCTCGAGTCTTTCCCACGAGGCTTTCCCACGAGGCTTTCCCACAGGGCTGTCCCACGTGCACACGTGGTGGGAGTCGATCCTCGGCTTGAACGTCAAGGCAGTGCAGGGAAAACAGGTTCCTCTGGAATGGACTGACACATCTGGGGGACTCTTGGAATGGTGGCACGACCCTGGAGTTCCTATCGCCTTTCCTGTGGAGAGCGCCTCCTCTTGAGATGCGACGGGAACGCCGGGAATTCTTTCCCTACGAAACAGGGAAAGGATCCCTCATCTCGAGCTAGGAGGCAGAAACGGGGCTCCCCTGGATGTGTCCGGGACACCACGTGCTTCCTCTCGAGTGGAGACGGGTATGTCGGGGAACTTCTTGAGTCGCAGCAAGGGTGTGAAGGACCCGTTGGAAGTTCCAGTATTTAGACGTGATTAGCCTCGAGAAGCCTCAGCGGAAATGGGCCTCATCTCGCCTGGAGGGCAAAACCTCCTGGATTTTCTGGAGTTGCGGCAGGTGCTCTCGACTTACGACGGGGACCTCAGGGACCCGCTCGGGTGGCCTCAGGAAAGGCCAGTCCCCATGCGAGTTCCTCGGGGGCCTCTCGGGATTCCTCTCCCGTCGATGCCGGGGCCTAAGACCTTGTGTGGAGTCGGGGCCGGAACCTGAGGATTCCTCTCCCGTGCTGACATGGACCTTGGGGTACTTCTGGAGCCTCCCCAGGGGAGTCAGTCCTCGTCTCGAATGCGGGCATGCACTTGCGCTTTCCTCCAGAGCGGTAGCAGCAGTGTCACGCAGTCAGCCGCGTGGATCAAAGGATCTATGGTTTTCCCTCGAGTCTTTCCCACGAGGCTTTCCCACGCGGCTTTCCCACAGGGCTGTCCCACGTGCACACGTGGTGGGACTCGATCCTCGGCTTGAACGTCAAGGCAGTGCAGGGAAAACAGGTTCCTCTGGAATGGACTGACACATCTGGGGGACTCTTGGAATGGTGGCACGACCCTGGAGTTCCTCTCGCCTTTCCTGTGGAGAGCGCCTCCTCTTGAGATGCGACGGGAACGCCGGGAATTCTTTCCCTACGAAACAGGGAAAGGATCCCTCATCTCGAGCTAGGAGGCGGAAACGGGGCTCCCCTGGATGTGTGCAGGACCCTCGTGCTTCCTCTCGAGTGGAGACGGGTATGTCGGGGAACTTCTTGAGTTGCAGCAAGGGTGTGAAGGACCCTTTGGAAGTTCCAGTGGTTAGATGTGATTAGCCACGAGAAGCCTCAGCGGAAATGGGCCTCATCTCGCCTGGAGGGCAAAACCTCCTGGATTTTCTCGAGTTGCGGCAGGTGCTCTCGACTTACGACGGGGACATCAGGGACCCACTCTGGTGGCCTCAGGAAAGGCCAGTCCCCATGCGAGTTCCTCGGGGGCCTCTCGGGATTCCTCTCCCGACGATGCCGGGGCCTAAGACCTTGTGTGGAGTCTGGGCCGGAACCTGAGGATTCCTCTCCAGTGCTGACATGGATCTTGGGGTACTTCTGGAGTCTCCCCAGGGGAGTCAGTCCTCGTCTCGAATGCGGGCATGCACTTGCGCTTTCCTCCAGAGCGGTAGCAGCAGTGTCACGCAGTCCGCCGCGTGAATCAAAGGATCTATGGTTTTCCCTCGAGTCTTTCCCACGAGGCTTTCCCACGAGGCTTTCCCACAGGGCTGTCCCACGTGCACACGTGGTGGGAGTCGATCCTCGGCTTGAACGTCAAGGCAGTGCAGGGAAAACAGTTTCCTCTGGAATGGACTGACACATCTGGGGGACTCTTGGAACGGTGCCACGACCCTGGAGTTCCTCTCGCCTTTCCTGTGGAGAGCGCCTCCTCTTGAGATGCGACGGGAACGCCGGGAATTCTTTCCCTACGAAACAGGGAAAGGATCCCTCATTTCGAGCTAGGAGGCGGAAACGGGGCTACCCTGGATGTGTCCGGGACACCACGTGCTTCCTCTCGAGTGCAGACGGGTATGTCGGGGAACTTCTTGAGTTGCAGCATTGGTGTGAAGGACCCTTTGGAAGTTCCAGTGGTTAAATGTGATTGGCCTCGAGAAGCCTCAGCGGAAATGGGCCTCATCTCGCCTGGAGGGCAAAACCTCCTGGATTTTCTCGAGTTGCGGCAAGTGCTCTCGACTTACGACGGGGACCTCAGGGAACCGCTCTGGTGGCCTCAGGAAAGGCGAGTCCCCATGCGAGTTCCTCGGGGGCCTCTCGGGATTCCTCTCCCGTCGATGCCGGGGCCTAAGACCTTGTGTGGAGTCGGGGCCGGAACCTGAGGATTCCTCTCCAGTGCTGACAAGGATCTTGGGGTACTTCTGGAGTCTCCCCAGGGGAGTCAGTCCTCGTCTCGAATGCGGGCATGCACTTGCGCTTTCCTCCAGAGCGGTAGCAGCAGTGTCACGCAGTCCGCCGCGTGGATCAAAGGATCTATGGTTTTCCCTCGAGTCTTTCCCACGAGGCTTTCCCACGAGGCTTTCCCACAGGGCTGTCCCACATGCACACGTGGTGGGAGTCGATCCTCGGCTTGAACGTCAAGGCAGTGCAGGGAAAACAGGTTCCTCTGGAATGGACTGACACATCTGGGGGACTCTTGGAATGGTGGCACGACCCTGGAGTTCCTCTCGCCTTTCCTGTGGAGAGCGCCTCCTCTTGAGATGCGACGGGAACGCCGGGAATTCTTTCCCTACGAAACAGGGAAAGGATCCCTCATCTCGAGCTAGGAGGCGGAAACGGGTCTCCCCTGGATGTGTGCGGGACAACACGTGCTTCCTCTCGAGTGCAGACGGGTATGTCGGGGAACTTCTTGAGTTGCAGCAAGGGTGTGAAGGACCCTTTGGAAGTTCCAGTGGTTAGATGTGATTGGCCTCGAGAAGCCTCAGCGGAAATGGGCCTCATCTCGCCTGGAGGGCAAAACCTCCTGGATTTTCTCGAGTTGCGGCAGGTGCTCTCGACTTACGACCGGGACCTCAGGGACCCGCTCTGGTGGCCTCAGGAAAGGCCAGTCCCCATGCGAGTTCCTCGGGGGCCCCTCGGCATTCCTCTCCCGTCGATGCCGGGGCCTAAGACCCTGTGTGGAGTCGGGGCCGGAACCTGAGGATTCCTCTCCAGTGCTGACATGGATCTTGGGGTACTTCTGGAGTCTCCCTAGGGGAGTCAGTCCTCGTCTCGAATGTGGGCATGCACTTGCGCTTTCCTCCAGAGCGGTAGCAGCAGTGTCACGCAGTCCGCCGCGTGGATCAAAGGATGTATGGTTTTCCCTCGAGTCTTTCCCACGAGGCTTTCCCACGAGGCTTTCCCACAGGGTTGTCTCACGTGCACACGTGGTGGGAGTCGATCCTCGGCTTGAACGTCAAGGCAGTGCAGGCAAAACCGGTTCCTCTGGAATGGACTGACACATCTGGGGGACTCTTGGAATGGTGGCACGACCCTGGAGTTCCTCTCGCCTTTCCTGTGGAGAGCGCCTCCTCCTGAGATGCGACGGGAACGCCGGGAATTCTTTCCCTACGAAACAGGGAAAGGATCCCTCATCTCGAGCTAGGTGGCGGAAACGGGGCTCCCCTGGATGTGTGCGGGACACTACGTGCTTCCTCTCGAGTGGAGACGGGTATGTCGGGGAACTTCTTGAGTTGCAGCAAGGGTGTGAAGGACCCTTTGGAAGTTCCAGTGGTTAGACGTGATTGTCCTCGAGAAGCCTCAGCGGAAATGAGCCTCATCTCGCCTGGAGGGCAAAACCTCCTGGATTTTCTCTAGTTTCGGCAGGTTCTCTCGACTTACGACTGGGACCTCAGGGAACTGCTCTGGTGGCCTCAGGAAAGGCCAGTCCCCATGCGAGTTCCACGGGGGCCTCTCGGGATTGCTCTCCCGTCGATGCCGGGGCCTGAGACCCTGTGTGGAGTCGGGGCCGGAACCTGAGGATTCCTCTCCAGTGCTGACATGGATCTTGGGGTACTTCTGGAGTCTCCCCAGGGGAGTCAGTCCTCGTCTCGAATGCGGGCATGCACTTGCGCTTTCCTCCAGAGCGGTAGCAGCAGTGTCACGCAGTCCGCCGCATGGATCAAAGGATCTATGGTTTTCCCTCGAGTCTTTCCCACGAGGCTTTCCCACGAGGCTTTCCCACAGGGCTGTCCCACGTGCACACGTGGTGGGACTCGATCCTCGGCTTGAACGTCAAGGCAGTGCAGGGAAAACAGGTTCCTCTGGAATGGACTGACACATCTGGGGGACTCTTGGAATGGTGGCACGACCCTGGAGTTCCTCTCGCCTTTCCTGTGGAGAGCGCCTCCTCTTGAGATGCGACGGGAACGCCGGGAATTCTTTCCCTACGAAACAGGGAAAGGATCCCTCATCTCGAGCTAGGAGGCGGAAACGGGGCTCCTCTGGATGTGTGCGGGACCCCAAGTGTTTCCTCTCGAGTGGAGACGGGTATGTCGGGGAACTTCTTGAGTTGCAGCAAGGGTGTGAAGGACCCTTTGGAAGTTCCAGTGGTTAGATGTGATTGGTCTCGAGAAGCCTCAGCGGAAATGGGCCTCATCTCGCCTGGAGAGCAAAACCTCCTGGATTTTCTCGAGTTGCGGCAGGAGCTCTCGACTTACGACGGGGACCTCAGGGACCCGCTCTGGTGGCCTCAGGAAAGGCCATTCCCCATGCGAGTTCCTCGGGGGCGTCTCGGGATTCCTCTCCCGTCGATGCCGGGGCCTAAGACCTTGTGTGGAGTCGGGGCCAGAACCTGAGGTTTCCTCTCCAGTGCTGACATGGATCTTGGGGTACTTCTGGAGTCTCCCCAGGGGAGTCAGTCCTCGTCTCGAATGCGGGCATGCACTTGCGCTTTCCTCCAGAGCGGTAGCAGCAGTGTCACGCAGTCCGCCGCGTGGATCAAACGATCTATGGTTTTCCCTCGAGTCTTTCCCACGAGGCTTTCCCACGAGGCTTTCCCACAGGGCTGTCCCACGTGCACACGTGGTGGGAGTCGATCCTCGGCTTGAACGTCAAGGCAGTGCAGGGAAAACAGGTTCCTCTGGAATGGACTGACACATCTGGGGGACTCTTGGAATGGTGGCACGACCCTGGAGTTCCTCTCGCCTTTCCTGTGGAGAGCGCCTCCTCTTGAGTTGCGACGGGAACGCCGGGAATTCTTTCCCTACGAAACAGGGAAAGGATCCCTCATCTCGAGCTAGGAGGCGGAAACGGGGCTCCCCTGGATGTGTGCGGGACCCCACGTGCTTCCTCTCGAGTGCAGACGGGTATGTCGGGGAACTTCTTGAGTTGCAGCAATGGTGTGAAGGACCCTTTGGAAGTTCCAGTGGTTAGATGTGATTGGCCTCGAGAAGCCTCAGCGGAAATGGGCCTCATCTCGCCTGGAGGGCAAAACCTCCTGGATTTTCTCGAGTTGCGGCAGGTGCTCTCGACTTACGACGGGGACCTCAGGGACCCGCTCTGGTGGCCTCAGGAAAGGCCAGTCCCCATGCGAGTTCCTCGGGGGCCTCTCGGGATTCCTCTCCCGTCGATGCCGGGGCCTAAGACCTTGTGTGGAGTCGGGGCCGGAACCTGAGGATTCCTCTCCAGTGCTGACATGGATCTTGGGGTACTTCTGGAGTCTCCCCAGGGGAGTCAGTCCTCGTCTCGAATGCGGGCATGCACTTGCACTTTCCTCCAGAGCGGTAGCAGCAGTGTCACGCAGTCCGCCGCGTGGATCAAAGGGTCTATGTTTTCCCTCGATTCTTTCCCACGAGGCTTTCCCACGAGGCTTTCCCACAGGGCTGTCCCACGTGCACACGTGGTGGGAGTCAATCCTCGGCTGGAACGTCAATGCAGTGCAGGGAAAACAGGTTCCTCTGGAATGGACTGACACATCTGGGGGACTCTTGGAATGGTGGCACGACCCTGGAGTTCCTCTCGCCTTTCCTGTGGAGAGCGCCTCCTCTTGAGATGCGACGGGAACGCCGGGAATTCTTTCCCTACGAAACAGGGAAAGGATCCCTCATCTCGAGCTAGGAGGCGGAAACGGGGCTCCCCTGGATGTGTGCGGGACCCCACGTGCTTCCTCTCGAGTGGAGACGGGTATGTCGGGGAACTTCTTGAGTTGCAGCAAGGGTGTGAAGGACCCTTTGGAAGTTCCAGTGGTTAGACGTGATTGGCCTCGAGAAGCCTCAGCGGAAATGGGCCTCATCTCGCCTGGAGAGCAAAACCTCCTGGATTTTCTCGAGTTGCGGCAGGTGCTCTCGACTTACGATGGGGACCTCAGGGACCCGCTCTGGTGGCCTCAGGAAAGGCCAGTCCCCATGCGAGTTCCTCGGGGGCGTCTCGGGATTCCTCTCCCGTCGATGCCGGGGCCTAAGACCTTGTGTGGAGTCGGGGCCGGAACCTGAGGATTCCTCTCCAGTGCTGACATGGATCTTGGGGTACTTCTGGAGTCTCCTCAGGGGAGTCAGTCCTCGTCTCGAATGCGGGCATGCACTTGCGCTTTCCTCCAGAGCGGTAGCAGCAGTGTCACGCAGTCCGCCGCGTGGATCAAAGGATGTATGGTTTTACCTCAAGTCTTTCCCACGAGGCTTTCCCACGAGGCTTTCCCACAGAGTTGTCCCACGTGCACACGTGGTGGGACTCGATCCTCGGCTTGAACGTCAAGGCAGTGCAGGCAAAACCGGTTCCTCTGGAATGGACTGACACATCTGGGGGACTCTTGGAATGGTGGCACGACCCTGGAGTTCCTCTCGCCTTTCCTGTGGAGAGCGCCTCCTCTTGAGATGCGACGGGAACGCCGGGAATTCTTTCCCTACGAAACAGGGAAAGGATCCCTCATCTCGAGCTAGGAGGCGGAAACGGGGCTCCCCTGGATGTGTGCGGGACACCACGTGCTTCCTCTCGAGTGGAGACGGGTATGTCGGGGAACTTCTTGAGTTGCAGCAAGGGTGTGAAGGACCCTTTGGAAGTTCCAGTGGTTAGACGTGATTGTCCTCGAGAAGCCTCAGCGGAAATGGGCCTCATCTCGCCTGGAGGGCAAAACCTCCTGGATTTTCTCGAGTTGCGGCAGGTGCTCTCGACTTACGACGGGGACCTCAGGGAACCGCTCTGGTGGCCTCAGGAAAGGCCAGTCCCCATGCGAGTTCCTCGGGGGCCTCTCGGGATTGCTCTCCCGTCGATGCCGGGGCCTGAGACCCTGTGTGGAGTCGGGGCCGGAACCTGAGGATTCCTCTCCAGGGCTGACATGGATCTTGGGGTACTTCTGGAGTCTCCCCAGGGGAGTCAGTCCTCGTCTCGAATGCGGGCATGCACTTGCGCTTTTCTCCAGAGCGGTAGCAGCAGTGTCACGCAGTCCGCCGCATGGATCAAAGGATCTATGGTTTTCCCTCGAGTCTTTCCCACGAGGCTTTCCCACGAGACTTTCCCACAGGGCTGTCCCACGTGCACACGTGGTGGGACTCGATCCTCGGCTTGAACGTCAAGGCAGTGCAGGGAAAACAGGTTCCTCTGGAATGGACTGACACATCTGGGGGACTCTTGGAATGGTGGCACGACCCTGGAGTTCCTCTCGCCTTTCCTGTGGAGAGCGCCTCCTCTTGAGATGCGACGGGAACGCCGGGAATTCTTTCCCTACGAAACAGGGAAAGGATCCCTCATCTCGAGCTAGGAGGAGGAAACGGGGCTCCCCTGGATGTGTGCGGGACCCCACGTTTTTCCTCTCGAGTGGAGACGGGTATGTCGGGGAACTTCTTGAGTTGCAGCAAGGGTGTGAAGGACCCTTTGGAAGTTCCAGTGGTTAGATGTGATTGGCCTCGAGAAGCCTCAGCGGAAATGGGCCTCATCTCGCCTGGAGAGCCAAACCTCCTGGATTTTCTCGAGTTGCGGCAGGTGCTCTCGACTTACGACGGGGACCTCAGGGAACCGCTGTGGTGGCCTCAGGAAAGGCCAGTCCCCATGCGAGTTCCTCGGGGGCCTCTCGGGATTCCTCTCCCGTCGATGCCGGGGCCTAAGACCTTGTGTGGAGTCGGGGCCAGAACCTGAGAATTCCTCTCCAGTGCTTACATGGATCTTGGGGTACTTCTGGAGTCTCCCCAGGGGAGTCAGTCCTCGTCTCGAATGCGGGCATGCACATGCGCTTTCCTCCAGAGCGGTAGCAGCAGTGTCACGCAGTCCGCCGCGTGGGTCAAAGGATCTATGGTTTCCCCTCAAGTCTTTCCCATGAGGCTTTCCCACGAGGCTTTCCCACAGGGCTGTCCCTCGTGCACACGTGGTGGGAGTCGATCCTCGGCTTGAACGTCAAGGCAGTGCAGGGAAAACAGGTTCCTCTGGAATGGACTGACACATCTGGGGGCTCTTGGAATGGTGGCACGACCCTGGAGTTCCTCTCGCCTTTCTTGTGGAGAGCGCCTCCTCTTGAGATGCGACGGGAACGCCGGGAATTCTTTCCCTACGAAACAGGGAAAGGATCTCTCATCTCGAGCTAGGAGGCGGAAACGGGGCTCCCCTGGATGTGTGCGGGACACCACGTGCTTCCTCTCGAGTGGAGACGGGTATGTCGGGGAACTTCTTGAGTTGCAGCAAGGGTGTGAAGGACCCTTTGGAAGTTCCAGTGGTTAGACGTGATTGGCCTCGAGAAGCCTCAGCGGAAAGGGGCCTCATCTCGCCTGGAGGGCAAAACCTCCTGGATTTTCTCGAGTTGCGGCAGGTGCTCTCGACTTACGACGGGGACCTCAGGGAACCGCTCTGGTGGCCTCAGGAAAGGCCATTCCCCATGCGAGTTCCTCGGGGGCGTCTCGGGATTCCTCTCCCGTCGATGCCGGGGCCTAAGACCTTGTGTGGAGTCGGGGCCAGAACCTGAGGATTCCACTCCAGTGCTGACATGGATCTTGGGGAACTTCTGGAGTCTCCCCAGGGGAGTCAGTCCTCGTCTCGAATGCCGGCATGCACTTGCGCTTTCCTCCAGAGCGGTAGCAGCAGTGTCACGCAGTCCGCCGCGTGGATCAAAGGATCCATGGTTTTCCCTCGAGTCTTTCCCACGAGGCTTTCCCACGAGGCTTTCCCACAGGGCTGTCCCACGCGCACACGTGGCGGGACTCGATCCTCGGCTTGAACGTCAAGGCAGTGCAGGGAAAACAGGTTCCTCTGGAATGGACTGACACATCTGGGGGACTCTTGGAATGGTGGCACGACCCTGGAGTTCCTCTCGCCTTTCTTGTGGAGAGCGCCTCCTCTTGAGATGCGACGGGAACGCCGGGAATTCTTTCCCTACGAAACAGGGAAAGGATCTCTCATCTCGAGCTAGGAGGCGGAAACGGGGCTCCCCTGGATGTGTGCGGGACACCACGTGCTTCCTCTCGAGTGGAGACGGGTATGTCGGGGAACTTCTTGAGTTGCAGCAAGGGTGTGAAGGACCCTTTGGAAGTTCCAGTGGTTAGACGTGATTGGCCTCGAGAAGCCTCAGCGGAAAGGGGCCTCATCTCGCCTGGAGGGCAAAACCTCCTGGATTTTCTCGAGTTGCGGCAGGTGCTCTCGACTTACGACGGGGACCTCAGGGAACCGCTCTGGTGGCCTCAGGAAAGGCCATTCCCCATGCGAGTTCCTCGGGGGCGTCTCGGGAGTCCTCTCCAGTCGATGCCGGGGCCTAAGACCTTGTGTGGAGTCGGGGCCAGAACCTGAGGATTCCACTCCAGTGCTGACATGGATCTTGGGGAACTTCTGGAGTCTCCCCAGGGGAGTCAGTCCTCGTCTCGAATGCCGGCATGCACTTGCGCTTTCCTCCAGAGCGGTAGCAGCAGTGTCACGCAGTCCGCCGCGTGGATCAAAGGATCCATGGTTTTCCCTCGAGTCTTTCCCACGAGGCTTTCCCACGAGGCTTTCCCACAGGGCTGTCCCACGCGCACACGTGGCGGGACTCGATCCTCGGCTTGAACGTCAAGGCAGTGCAGGGAAAACAGGTTCCTCTGGAATGGACTGACACATCTGGGGGACTCTTGGAATGGTGGCAAGACCCTGGAGTTCCTCTCGCCTTTCCTGTGGAGAGCGCCTCCTCTTGAGATGCGACGGGAACGCCGGGAATTCTTTCCCTAGGAAACAGGGAAAGGGTCCCTCATCTCGAGCTAGGAGGCGGAAACGGGGCTCCCCTGGATGTGTGTGGGACCCCACGTGCTTCCTCTCGAGTGGAGACGGGTATGTCGGGGAACTTCTTGAGTTGCAGCAATGGTGTGAAGGACCCTTTGGAAGTTCCAGTGGTTTGATGTGATTGGCCTCGAGAAGCCTCAGCGGAAATGGGCCTCATCTCGCCTTTAGGGCAAAACCTCCTGGATTTTCTCGAGTTGCGGCAGGTGCTCTCGACTTACGACGGGGACCTCAGGGACCCGCTCGGGTGGCCTCAGGAAAGGCCAGTCCCCATGCGAGTTCCTCGGGGGCGTCTCGGGATTCCTCTCCCGTCGATGCCGGGGCCTAAGACCTTGTGTGGAGTCGGGGCCGGAACCTGAGGATTCCTCTCCTGTGCTGACATGGATCTTGGGGTACTTCTGGAGTCTCCCCAGGGGAGTCAGTCCTCGTCTCGAATGCCGGCATGCACTTGCGCTTTCCTCCAGAGCGGTAAC
This sequence comes from Ovis canadensis, assembly GCF_042477335.2. Lineage (NCBI taxonomy): Eukaryota > Metazoa > Chordata > Mammalia > Artiodactyla > Bovidae > Ovis > Ovis canadensis. The sequence goes on along the minus strand of NC_091248.1, from coordinate 1,712,714 downwards.
AGCAGTGTCATGCAGTCCGCCGCGTGGATCAAAGGATCTATGGTTTTCCCTCGAGTCTTTCCCACGAGGCTTTCCCACGAGGCTTTCCCCCAGGGCTGTCCCACGTGCACACGTGGTGGGAGTCGATCCTCGGCTTGAACGTCAAGGCAGTGCAGGGAAAACAGGTTCCTCTGGAATGGACTGACACATCTGGGGGACTCTTGGAATGGTGGCACGACCCTGGAGTTCCTCTCGCCTTTCCTGTGGAGAGCGCCTCCTCTTGAGATGCGACGGGAATTCCGGGAATTCTTTCCCTACGAAACAGGGAAAGGATCCCTCATCTCGAGCTAGGAGGCGGAAACGGGGCTCCCCTGGATGTGTGCGGGACCCCACGTGCTTCCTCTCGAGTGGAGACGGGTGTGTCGGGGAACTTCTTGAGTTGCAGCAATGGTGTGAAGGACCCTTTGGAAGTTCCAGTGGTTAGATGTGATTGGCTTCGAGAAGCCTCAGCGGAAATGGGCCTCATCTCGCCTGGAGGGCAAAACCTCCTGGATTTTCTCTAGTTGCGGCAGGTTCTCTCGACTTACGACGGGGACCTCAGGGACCCGATCTGGTGGCCTCAGGAAAGGCCAGTCCCCATGCGAGTTCCTCGGGGGCCTCTCGGGATTCCTCTCCCGTCGATGCCGGGGCCTAAGACCTTGTGTGGAGTTGGGGCCGGAACCTGAGGATTCCTCTCCAGTGCTGACATGGATCTTGGGGTACTTCTGGAGTCTCCCCAGGGGAGTCAGTCCTCGTCTCGAATGCGGGCATGCACTTGCGCTTTCCTCCAGAGCGGTAGCAGCAGTGTCACGCAGTCCGCCGCGTGGGCCAAAGATCTATGGTTTCCCCTCAAGTCTTTCCCATGAGGCTTTCCCACGAGGCTTTCCCACAGGGCTGTCCCACGTGCACACGTGGTGGGAGTCGATCCTCGGCTTGAACGTCAAGGCAGTGCAGGGAAAACAGGTTCCTCTGGAATGGACTGACACATCTGGGGGACTCTTGGAATGGTGGCACGACCCTGGAGTTCCTCTCGCCTTTCTTGTGGAGAGCGCCTCCTCTTGAGATGCGACGGGAACGCCGGGAATTCTTTCCCTACGAAACAGGGAAAGGATCCCTCATCTCGAGCTAGGAGGCGGAAACGGGGCTCCCCTGGATGTGTGCGGGACACCACGTGCTTCCTCTCGAGTGGAGACGGGTATGTCGGGGAACTTCTTGAGTTGCAGCAAGGGTGTGAAGGACCCTTTGGAAGTTCCAGTGGTTAGACGTGATTGGCCTCGAGAAGCCTCAGCGGAAAGGGGCCTCATCTCGCCTGGAGGGCAAAACCTCCTGGATTTTCTCGAGTTGCGGCAGGTGCTCTCGACTTACGACGGGGACCTCAGGGAACCGCTCTGGTGGCCTCAGGAAAGGCCATTCCCCATGCGAGTTCCTCGGGGGCGTCTCGGGATTCCTCTCCCGTCGATGCCGGGGCCTAAGACCTTGTGTGGAGTCGGGGCCAGAACCTGAGGATTCCTCTCCAGTGCTGACATGGATCTTGGGGAACTTCTGGAGTCTCCCCAGGGGAGTCAGTCCTCGTCTCGAATGCCGGCATGCACTTGCGCTTTCCTCCAGAGCGGTAGCAGCAGTGTCACGCAGTCCGCCGCGTGGATCAAAGGATCTATGGTTTTCCCTCGAGTCTTTCCCACGAGGCTTTCCCACGAGGCTTTCCCACAGGGCTGTCCCACGTGCACACGTGGTGGGACTCGATCCTCGGCTTGAACGTCAAGGCAGTGCAGGGAAAACAGGTTCCTCTGGAATGGACTGACACATCTGGGGGACTCTTGGAATGGTGGCACGACCCTGGAGTTCCTCTCGCCTTTCCTGTGGAGAGCGCCTCCTCTTGAGATGCGACGGGAACGCCGGGAATTCTTTCCCTACGAAACAGGGAAAGGATCCCTCATCTCGAGCTAGGAGGAGGAAACGGGGCTCCCCTGGATGTGTGCGGGACCCCACGTTTTTCCTCTCGAGTGGAGACGGGTATGTCGAGGAACTTCTTGAGTTGCAGCAAGGGTGTGAAGGACCCTTTGGAAGTTCCAGTGGTTAGATGTGATTGGCCTCGAGAAGCCTCAGCGGAAATGGGCCTCATCTCGCCTGGAGAGCCAAACCTCCTGGATTTTCTCGAGTTGCGGCAGGTGCTCTCGACTTACGACGGGGACCTCAGGGAACCGCTGTGGTGGCCTCAGGAAAGGCCAGTCCCCATGCGAGTTCCTCGGGGGCCTCTCGGGATTCCTCTCCCGTCGATGCCGGGGCCTAAGACCTTGTGTGGAGTCGGGGCCAGAACCTGAGAATTCCTCTCCAGTGCTTACATGGATCTTGGGGTACTTCTGGAGTCTCCCCAGGGGAGTCAGTCCTCGTCTCGAATGCAGGCATGCACTTGCGCTTTCCTCCAGAGCGGTAGCAGCAGTGTCACGCAGTCCGCCGCGTGGGTCAAAGGATCTATGGTTTCCCCTCAAGTCTTTCCCATGAGGCTTTCCCACGAGGCTTTCCCACAGGGCTGTCCCTCGTGCACACGTGGTGGGAGTCGATCCTCGGCTTGAACGTCAAGGCAGTGCAGGGAAAACAGGTTCCTCTGGAATGGACTGACACATCTGGGGGACTCTTGGAATGGTGGCACGACCCTGGAGTTCCTCTCGCCTTTCTTGTGGAGAGCGCCTCCTCTTGAGATGCGACGGGAACGCCGGGAATTCTTTCCCTACGAAACAGGGAAAGGATCTCTCATCTCGAGCTAGGAGGCGGAAACGGGGCTCCCCTGGATGTGTGCGGGACACCACGTGCTTCCTCTCGAGTGGAGACGGGTATGTCGGGGAACTTCTTGAGTTGCAGCAAGGGTGTGAAGGACCCTTTGGAAGTTCCAGTGGTTAGACGTGATTGGCCTCGAGAAGCCTCAGCGGAAAGGGGCCTCATCTCGCCTGGAGGGCAAAACCTCCTGGATTTTCTCGAGTTGCGGCAGGTGCTCTCGACTTACGACGGGGACCTCAGGGAACCGCTCTGGTGGCCTCAGGAAAGGCCATTCCCCATGCGAGTTCCTCGGGGGCGTCTCGGGATTCCTCTCCCGTCGATGCCGGGGCCTAAGACCTTGTGTGGAGTCGGGGCCAGAACCTGAGGATTCCACTCCAGTGCTGACATGGATCTTGGGGAACTTCTGGAGTCTCCCCAGGGGAGTCAGTCCTCGTCTCGAATGCCGGCATGCACTTGCGCTTTCCTCCAGAGCGGTAGCAGCAGTGTCACGCAGTCCGCCGCGTGGATCAAAGGATCCATGGTTTTCCCTCGAGTCTTTCCCACGAGGCTTTCCCACGAGGCTTTCCCACAGGGCTGTCCCACGCGCACACGTGGCGGGACTCGATCCTCGGCTTGAACGTCAAGGCAGTGCAGGGAAAACAGGTTCCTCTGGAATGGACTGACACATCTGGGGGACTCTTGGAATGGTGGCAAGACCCTGGAGTTCCTCTCGCCTTTCCTGTGGAGAGCGCCTCCTCTTGAGATGCGACGGGAACGCCGGGAATTCTTTCCCTAGGAAACAGGGAAAGGGTCCCTCATCTCGAGCTAGGAGGCGGAAACGGGGCTCCCCTGGATGTGTGAGGGACCCCACGTGCTTCCTCTCGAGTGGAGACGGGTATGTCGGGGAACTTCTTGAGTTGCAGCAATGGTGTGAAGGACCCTTTGGAAGTTCCAGTGGTTTGATGTGATTGGCCTCGAGAAGCCTCAGCGGAAATGGGCCTCATCTCGCCTTTAGGGCAAAACCTCCTGGATTTTCTCGAGTTGCGGCAGGTGCTCTCGACTTACGACGGGGACCTCAGGGACCCGCTCGGGTGGCCTCAGGAAAGGCCAGTCCCCATGCGAGTTCCTCGGGGGCGTCTCGGGATTCCTCTCCCGTCGATGCCGGGGCTTAAGACCTTGTGTGGAGTCGGGGCCGGAACCTGAGGATTCCTCTCCTGTGCTGACATGGATCTTGGGGTACTTCTGGAGTCTCCCCAGGGGAGTCAGTCCTCGTCTCGAATGCGGGCATGCACTTGCGCTTTCCTCCAGAGCGGTAACAGCAGTGTCACGCAGTCCGCCGCGTGGATCAAAGGATCTATGGTTTTCCCTCGAGTCTTTCCCACGAGGCTTTCCCACGAGGCTTTCCCCCAGGGCTGTCCCACGTGCACACGTGGTGGGAGTCGATCCTCGGCTTGAACGTCAAGGCAGTGCAGGGAAAACAGGTTCCTCTGGAATGGACTGACACATCTGGGGGACTCTTGGAATGGTGGCACGACCCTGGAGTTCCTCTCGCCTTTCCTGTGGAGAGCGCCTCCTCTTGAGATGCGACGGGAATTCCGGGAATTCTTTCCCTACGAAACAGGGAAAGGATCCCTCATCTCGAGCTAGGAGGCGGAAACGGGGCTCCCCTGGATGTGTGCGGGACCCCACGTGCTTCCTCTCGAGTGGAGACGGGTGTGTCGGGGAACTTCTTGAGTTGCAGCAATGGTGTGAAGGACCCTTTGGAAGTTCCAGTGGTTAGATGTGATTGGCTTCGAGAAGCCTCAGCGGAAATGGGCCTCATCTCGCCTGGAGGGCAAAACCTCCTGGATTTTCTCTAGTTGCGGCAGGTTCTCTCGACTTACGACGGGGACCTCAGGGACCCGATCTGGTGGCCTCAGGAAAGGCCAGTCCCCATGCGAGTTCCTCGGGGGCCTCTCGGGATTCCTCTCCCGTCGATGCCGGGGCCTAAGACCTTGTGTGGAGTTGGGGCCGGAACCTGAGGATTCCTCTCCAGTGCTGACATGGATCTTGGGGTACTTCTGGAGTCTCCCCAGGGGAGTCAGTCCTCGTCTCGAATGCGGGCATGCACTTGCGCTTTCCTCCAGAGCGGTAGCAGCAGTGTCACGCAGTCCGCCGCGTGGGCCAAAGATCTATGGTTTCCCCTCAAGTCTTTCCCATGAGGCTTTCCCACGAGGCTTTCCCACAGGGCTGTCCCACGTGCACACGTGGTGGGAGTCGATCCTCGGCTTGAACGTCAAGGCAGTGCAGGGAAAACAGGTTCCTCTGGAATGGACTGACACATCTGGCGGACTCTTGGAATGGTGGCACGACCCTGGAGTTCCTCTCGCCTTTCTTGTGGAGAGCGCCTCCTCTTGAGATGCGACGGGAACGCCGGGAATTCTTTCCCTACGAAACAGGGAAAGGATCCCTCATCTCGAGCTAGGAGGCGGAAACGGGGCTCCCCTGGATGTGTGCGGGACACCACGTGCTTCCTCTCGAGTGGAGACGGGTATGTCGGGGAACTTCTTGAGTTGCAGCAAGGGTGTGAAGGACCCTTTGGAAGTTCCAGTGGTTAGACGTGATTGGCCTCGAGAAGCCTCAGCGGAAAGGGGCCTCATCTCGCCTGGAGGGCAAAACCTCCTGGATTTTCTCGAGTTGCGGCAGGTGCTCTCGACTTACGACGGGGACCTCAGGGAACCGCTCTGGTGGCCTCAGGAAAGGCCATTCCCCATGCGAGTTCCTCGGGGGCGTCTCGGGATTCCTCTCCCGTCGATGCCGGGGCCTAAGACCTTGTGTGGAGTCGGGGCCAGAACCTGAGGATTCCTCTCCAGTGCTGACATGGATCTTGGGGAACTTCTGGAGTCTCCCCAGGGGAGTCAGTCCTCGTCTCGAATGCCGGCATGCACTTGCGCTTTCCTCCAGAGCGGTAGCAGCAGTGTCACGCAGTCCGCCGCGTGGATCAAAGGATCTATGGTTTTCCCTCGAGTCTTTCCCACGAGGCTTTCCCACGAGGCTTTCCCACAGGGCTGTCCCACGTGCACACGTGGTGGGACTCGATCCTCGGCTTGAACGTCAAGGCAGTGCAGGGAAAACAGGTTCCTCTGGAATGGACTGACACATCTGGGGGACTCTTGGAATGGTGGCACGACCCTGGAGTTCCTCTCGCCTTTCCTGTGGAGAGCGCCTCCTCTTGAGATGCGACGGGAACGCCGGGAATTCTTTCCCTACGAAACAGGGAAAGGATCCCTCATCTCGAGCTAGGAGGAGGAAACGGGGCTCCCCTGGATGTGTGCGGGACCCCACGTTTTTCCTCTCGAGTGGAGACGGGTATGTCGGGGAACTTCTTGAGTTGCAGCAAGGGTGTGAAGGACCCTTTGGAAGTTCCAGTGGTTAGATGTGATTGGCCTCGAGAAGCCTCAGCGGAAATGGGCCTCATCTCGTCTGGAGAGCCAAACCTCCTGGATTTTCTCGAGTTGCGGCAGGTGCTCTCGACTTACGACGGGGACCTCAGGGAACCGCTGTGGTGGCCTCAGGAAAGGCCAGTCCCCATGCGAGTTCCTCGGGGGCCTCTCGGGATTCCTCTCCCGTCGATGCCGGGGCCTAAGACCTTGTGTGGAGTCGGGGCCAGAACCTGAGAATTCCTCTCCAGTGCTTACATGGATCTTGGGGTACTTCTGGAGTCTCCCCAGGGGAGTCAGTCCTCGTCTCGAATGCGGGCATGCACTTGCGCTTTCCTCCAGAGCGGTAGCAGCAGTGTCACGCAGTCCGCCGCGTGGGTCAAAGGATCTATGGTTTCCCCTCAAGTCTTTCCCATGAGGCTTTCCCACGAGGCTTTCCCACAGGGCTGTCCCTCGTGCACACGTGGTGGGAGTCGATCCTCGGCTTGAACGTCAAGGCAGTGCAGGGAAAACAGGTTCCTCTGGAATGGACTGACACATCTGGGGGACTCTTGGAATGGTGGCACGACCCTGGAGTTCCTCTCGCCTTTCTTGTGGAGAGCGCCTCCTCTTGAGATGCGACGGGAACGCCGGGAATTCTTTCCCTACGAAACAGGGAAAGGATCTCTCATCTCGAGCTAGGAGGCGGAAACGGGGCTCCCCTGGATGTGTGCGGGACACCACGTGCTTCCTCTCGAGTGGAGACGGGTATGTCGGGGAACTTCTTGAGTTGCAGCAAGGGTGTGAAGGACCCTTTGGAAGTTCCAGTGGTTAGACGTGATTGGCCTCGAGAAGCCTCAGCGGAAAGGGGCCTCATCTCGCCTGGAGGGCAAAACCTCCTGGATTTTCTCGAGTTGCGGCAGGTGCTCTCGACTTACGACGGGGACCTCAGGGAACCGCTCTGGTGGCCTCAGGAAAGGCCATTCCCCATGCGAGTTCCTCGGGGGCGTCTCGGGATTCCTCTCCCGTCGATGCCGGGGCCTAAGACCTTGTGTGGAGTCGGGGCCAGAACCTGAGGATTCCACTCCAGTGCTGACATGGATCTTGGGGAACTTCTGGAGTCTCCCCAGGGGAGTCAGTCCTCGTCTCGAATGCCGGCATGCACTTGCGCTTTCCTCCAGAGCGGTAGCAGCAGTGTCACGCAGTCCGCCGCGTGGATCAAAGGATCCATGGTTTTCCCTCGAGTCTTTCCCACGAGGCTTTCCCACGAGGCTTTCCCACAGGGCTGTCCCACGCGCACACGTGGCGGGACTCGATCCTCGGCTTGAACGTCAAGGCAGTGCAGGGAAAACAGGTTCCTCTGGAATGGACTGACACATCTGGGGGACTCTTGGAATGGTGGCAAGACCCTGGAGTTCCTCTCGCCTTTCCTGTGGAGAGCGCCTCCTCTTGAGATGCGACGGGAACGCCGGGAATTCTTTCCCTAGGAAACAGGGAAAGGGTCCCTCATCTCGAGCTAGGAGGCGGAAACGGGGCTCCCCTGGATGTGTGTGGGACCCCACGTGCTTCCTCTCGAGTGGAGACGGGTATGTCGGGGAACTTCTTGAGTTGCAGCAATGGTGTGAAGGACCCTTTGGAAGTTCCAGTGGTTTGATGTGATTGGCCTCGAGAAGCCTCAGCGGAAATGGGCCTCATCTCGCCTTTAGGGCAAAACCTCCTGGATTTTCTCGAGTTGCGGCAGGTGCTCTCGACTTACGACGGGGACCTCAGGGACCCGCTCGGGTGGCCTCAGGAAAGGCCAGTCCCCATGCGAGCTCCTCGGGGGCGTCTCGGGATTCCTCTCCCGTCGATGCCGGGGCTTAAGACCTTGTGTGGAGTCGGGGCCGGAACCTGAGGATTCCTCTCCTGTGCTGACATGGATCTTGGGGTACTTCTGGAGTCTCCCCAGGGGAGTCAGTCCTCGTCTCGAATGCGGGCATGCACTTGCGCTTTCCTCCAGAGCGGTAACAGCAGTGTCACGCAGTCCGCCGCGTGGATCAAAGGATCTATGGTTTTCCCTCGAGTCTTTCCCACGAGGCTCTCCCACGAGGCTTTCCCCCAGGGCTGTCCCACGTGCACACGTGGTGGGAGTCGATCCTCGGCTTGAACGTCAAGGCAGTGCAGGGAAAACAGGTTCCTCTGGAATGGACTGACACATCTGGGGGACTCTTGGAATGGTGGCACGACCCTGGAGTTCCTCTCGCCTTTCCTGTGGAGAGCGCCTCCTCTTGAGTTGCGACGGGAACGCCGGGAATTCTTTCCCTACGAAACAGGGAAAGGATCCCTCATCTCGAGCTAGGAGGCGGAAACGGGGCTCCCCTGGATGTGTGCGGGACCCCACGTGCTTCCTCTCGAGTGCAGACGGGTATGTCGGGGAACTTCTTGAGTTGCAGCAATGGTGTGAAGGACCCTTTGGAAGTGCCAGTGGTTAGATGTGATTGGCCTCGAGAAGCCTCAGCGGAAATGGGCCTCATCTCGCCTGGAGGGCAAAACCTCCTGGATTTTCTCGAGTTGCGGCAGGTGCTCTCGACTTACGACGGGGACCTCAGGGACCCGCTCTGGTGGCCTCAGGAAAGGCCAGTCCCCATGCGAGTTCCTCGGGGGCCTCTCGGGATTCCTCTCCCGTCGATGCCGGGGCCTAAGACCTTGTGTGGAGTCGGGGCCGGAACCTGAGGATTCCTCTCCAGTGCTGACATGGATCTTGGGGTACTTCTGGAGTCTCCCCAGGGGAGTCAGTCCTCGTCTCGAATGCGGCCATGCACTTGCGCTTTCCTCCAGAGCGGTAGCAGCAGTGTCACGCAGTCCGCCGCGTGGATCAAAGGATGTATGGTTTTCCCTCAAGTCTTTCCCACGAGGCTTTCCCACGAGGCTTTCCCACAGAGTTGTCCCACGTGCACACGTGGTGGGACTCGATCCTCGGCTTGAACGTCAAGGCAATGCAGGCAAAACCGGTTCCTCTGGAATGGAGTGACACATCTGGGGGACTCTTGGAATGTTGTCCCGACCCTGGAGTTCCTCTCGCCTTTCCTGTGGAGAGCGCCTCCTCTTGAGATGCGACGGGAATTCTTTCCCTACGAAACAGGGAAAGGATCCCTCATCTCGAGCTAGGAGGCGGAAATGGGGCTCCCCTGGATGTGTGCGGGAACCCACGTCCTTCCTCTCGAGTGGAGACGGGTATGTCGGGGAACTTCTTGAGTTGCAGCAATGGTGTGAAGGACCCTTTGGAAGTTCCAGTGGTTAGATGTGATTGGCCTCGAGAAGCCTCAGCGGAAATGGGCCTCATCTCGCCTGGAGGGCAAAACCTCCTGGATTTTCTCGAGTTGCGGCAGGTGCTCTTGACTTACGACGGGGACCTCAGGGACCCGCTCTGGTGGCCTCAGGAAAGGCCAGTCCCCATGCGAGTTCCTCGGGGGCCTCTCGGGATTCCTCTCGCGTCGATGCCGGGGCCTAAAACCTTGTGTGGAGTCGGGGCCGGAACCTGAGGATTCCTCTCCAGTGCTGACATGGATCTTGGGGTACTTCTGGAGTCTCCGCAGGGGAGTCAGTCCTCGTCTCGAATGCGGTCATGCACTTGCGCTTTCCTCCAGAGCGGTAGCAGCAGTGTCACGCAGTCCGCCGCGTGGATCAAAGGATCTATGGTTTTCCCTCGAGTCTTTCCCACGAGGCTTTCCCACGAGGCTTTCCCACAGGGCTGTCCCACGTGCACAAGTGGTGGGAGTCGATCCTCGGCTAGAACATCAAGGCAGTGCAGGGAAAACAGGTTCCTCTGGAATGGACTGACACATCTGGGGGACTCTTGGAAAGGTGGCACGACCCTGGAGTTCCTCTCGCCTTTCCTGTGGAGAGCGCCTCCTCTTGAGATGCGACGGGAACGCCGGGAATTCTTTCCCTACGAAACAGGGAAAGGATCCCTCATCTCGAGCTAGGAGGCGGAAACGGGGCTCCCCTGGATGTGTGCGGGACACCACGTGCTTCCTCTCGAGTGCAGACGGGTATGTCGGGGAACTTCTTGAGTTGCAGCAAGGGTGTGAAGGATCCCTTTGGAAGTTCCAGTGGTTAGATGTGATTGGCCTCTAGAAGCCTCAGCGGAAATGGGCCTCATCTCGCCTGGAGGGCAAAACCTCCTGGATTTTCTCGAGTTGCGGCAGGTGCTCTCGACTTACGACGGGGACCTCAGGGACCCGCTCTGGTGGCCTCAGGAAAGGCCAGTCCCCATGCGAGTTCCTCGGGGGCCTCTCGGGATTCCTCTCCCGTCGATGCCGGGGCCTAAGACCTTGTGTGGAGTCGGGGCCGGAACCTGAGGATTCCTCTCCAGTGCTGACATGGATCTTGGGGTACTTCTGGAGTCTCCCCAGGGGAGTCAGTCCTCGTCTCGAATGCAGGCATGCACTTGCGCTTTCCTCCAGAGCGGTAGCAGCAGTGTCACGCAGTCCGCCGCGTGGATCAAAGGATCTATGGTTTTCCCTCGAGTCTTTCCCACGAGGTTTTCCCAGGAGGCTTTCCCACAGGGCTGTCCCACGTGCAAACGTGGTGGGAGTCGATCCTCGGCTTGAATGTCAAGGCAGTGCAGGGAAAACAGGTTCCTCTGGAATGGACTGACACATCTGGGGGACTCTTGGAATGGTGGCATGACCCTGGAGTTCCAATCGCCTTTCCTGTGGAGAGCGCCTCCTCTTGAGATGCGACGGGAACGCCGGGAATTCTTTCCCTAAGAAACAGGGAAAGGATCCCTCATCTCGAGCTAGGAGGCGGAAACGGGGCTCCCCTGGATGTGTGCGGGACCCCACGTGCTTCCTCTCGAGTGGAGATGGGTATGTCGGGGAACTTCTTGAGTTGCAGCAAGGGTGTGAAGGACCCTTTGGAAGTTCCAGCGGTTAGACGTGATTAGCCTCGAGAAGCCTCAGCGGAAATGGGCCTCATCTCGCCTGGAGGGCAAAACCTCCTGGATTTTCTCGAGTTGCTGCAAGTGCTCTCGACTTACGACGGGGACCTCAGGGACCCGCTCTGGTGGCCTCAGGAAAGGCCAGTCCCCATGCGAGGTCCTCGGGGGCCTCTCGGGATTCCTCTCCCGTCGATGCCGGGGCCTAAAACCTTATGTGGAGTCGGGGCCGGAACCTGAGGATTCCTCTCCAGTGCTGACATGGATCTTGGGGTACTTCTGGAGTCTCCGCAGGGGAGTCAGTCCTCGTCTCGAATGCGGGCATGCACTTGCGCTTTCCTCCAGAGCGGTAGCAGCAGTGTCACGCAGTCCGCCGCGTGGATCAAAGGATCTATGGTTTTCCCTCGAGTCTTTCCCACGAGGCTTTCCCACGAGGCTTTCCCACAGGGCTGTCCCACGTGCACACGTGGTGGGAGTCGATCCTCGGCTTGAACGTCAAGGCAGTGCAGGGAAAACAGGTTCCTCTGGAATGGACTGACACATCTGGGGGACTCTTGGAATGGTGGCACGACCCTGGAGTTCCTCTCGCCTTTCTGTGGAGAGCGCCTCCTCTTGAGATGCGACGGGAACGCCGGGAATTCTTTCCCTACGAAACAGGGAAAGGATCCCTCATCTCGAGCTAGGAGGCGGAAACGGGGCTCCCCTGGATGTGTGCGGGACACCACGTGCTTCCTCTCGAGTGCAGACGGGTATGTCGGGGAACTTCTTGAGTTGCAGCAAGGGTGTGAAGGACCCTTTGGAAGTTCCAGTGGTTAGATGTGATTGACCTCGAGAAGCCTCAGCGGAAATGGGCCTCATCTCGCCTGGAGGGCAAAACCTCCTGGATTTTCTCGAGTTGCGGCAGGTGCTCTCGACTTACGACGGGGACCTCAGGGAACCGCTCTGGTGGCCTCAGGAAAGGCCAGTCCCCATGCGAGTTCCTCGGGGGCCTCTCGGGATTCCTCTCCCGTCGATGCCGTGGCCTAAGACCTTGTGTGGAGTCGGGGCCGGAACCTGAGGATTCCTCTCCAGTGCTGACATGGATCTTGGGGTACTTCTGGAGTCTCCCCAGGGGAGTCAGTCCTCGTCTCGAATGCGGGCATGCACTTGCGCTTTCCTCCAGAGCGGTAGCAGCAGTGTCACGCAGTCCGCCGCGTGGATCAAAGGATCTATGGTTTTCCCTCGAGTCTTTCCCACGAGGCTTTCCCACGAGGCTTTCCCACAGGGCTGTCCCACGTGCTCACGTGGTGGGAGTCGATCCTCGGCTTGAACGTCAAGGCAGTGCAGGGAAAACAGGTTCCTCTGGAATGGACTGACACATCTGGGGGACTCTTGGAATGGTGTCACGACCCTGGAGTTCCTCTCGCCTTTCCTGTGGAGAGCGCCTCCTCTTGAGATGCGACGGGAACGCCGGTAATTCTTTCCCTACGAAACAGGGAAAGGATCCCTCATCTCGAGCTAGGAGGCGGAAACGGGGCTTCCCTGGATGTGTGCGGGACCCCACGTGCTTCCTCTCGAGTGGAGACGGGTATATCGGGGAAATTCGTGAGTTGCAGCAATGGTGTGAAGGACCCTTTGGAAGTTCCAGTGGTTTGATGTGATTGGCCTCGAGAAGCCTCAGCGGAAATGGGCCTCATCTCGCCTTTATGGCAAAACCTCCTGGATTTTCTCGAGTTGCGGCAGGTGCTCTCGACTTACGACGGGGACCTCAGGGACCCGCTCTGGTGGCCTCAGGAAAGGCCAGTCCCCATGCGAGTTCCTCGGGGGCCTCTCGGGATTCCTCTCCCGTCGATGCCGGGGCTTAAGACCTTGTGTGGAGTCGGGGCCGGAACCTGAGGATTCCTCTCCTGTGCTGACATGGATCTTGGGGTACTTCTGGAGTCTCCCCAGGGGAGTCAGTCCTCGTCTCGAATGCGGGCATGCACTTGCGCTTTCCTCCAGAGCGGTAACAGCAGTGTCACGCAGTCCGCCGCGTGGATCAAAGGATCTATGGTTTTCCCTCGAGTCTTTCCCACGAGGCTTTCCCACGAGACTTTCCCACAGGGCTGTCCCACGTGCACACGTGTTGCGAGTCGATCCTCGGCTTGAACGTCAAGGCAGTGCAGGGAAAACAGGTTCCTCTGGAATGGACTGACACATCTGGGGGACTCTTGGAATGGTGGCACGACCCTGGAGTTCCTCTCGCCTTTCCTGTGGAGAGCGCCTCCTCTTGAGATGCGACGGGAATTCCGGGAATTCTTTCCCTACGAAACAGGGAAAGGATCCCTCATCTCGAGCTAGGAGGCGGAAACGGGGCTCCCCTGGATGTGTGCGGGACCCCACGTGTTTCCTCTCGAGTGGAGACGGGTATGTCGGGGAACTTCTTGAGTTGCAGCAAGGGTGTGAAGGACCCTTTGGAAGTTCCAGTGGTTAGATGTGATTGGTCTCGAGAAGCCTCAGCGGAAATGGGCCTCATCTCGCCTGGAGAGCAAAACCTCCTGGATTTTCTCGAGTTGCGGCAGAAGCTCTCGACTTACGACGGGGACCTCAGGGACCCGCTCTGGTGGCCTCAGGAAAGGCCATTCCCCATGCGAGTTCCTCGGGGGCGTCTCGGGATTCCTCTCCCGTCGATGCCGGGGCCTAAGACCTTGTGTGGAGTCGGGGCCAGAACCTGAGGATTCCTCTCCAGTGCTGACATGGATCTTGGGGTACTTCTGGAGTCTCCGCAGGGGAGTCAGTCCTCGTCTCGAATGCGGGCATGCACTTGCGCTTTCCTCCAGAGCGGTAGCAGCAGTGTCACGCAGTCCGCCGCGTGGATCAAAGGATCTATGGTTTTCCCTCGAGTCTTTCCCACGAGGCTTTCCCACGAGGCTTTCCCACAGGGCTGTCCCACGTGCACACGTGGTGGGAGTCGATCCTCGGCTTGAACGTCAAGGCAGTGCAGTGAAAACAGGTTCCTCTGGAATGGACTGACACATCTGGGGGACTCTTGGAATGGTGGCACGACCCTGGAGTTCCTCTCGCCTTTCCTGTGGAGAGCGCCTCCTCTTGAGTTGCGACGGGAACGCCGGGAATTCTTTCCCTACGAAACAGGGAAAGGATCCCTCATCTCGAGCTAGGAGGCGGAAACGGGGCTCCCCTGGATGTGTGCGGGACCCCACGTGCTTCCTCTCGAGTGCAGACGGGTATGTCGGGGAACTTCTTGAGTTGCAGCAATGGTGTGAAGGACCCTTTGGAAGTTCCAGTGGTTAGATGTGATTGGCCTCGAGAAGCCTCAGCGGAAATGGGCCTCATCTCGCCTGGAGGGCAAAACCTCCTGGATTTTCTCGAGTTGCGGCAGGTGCTCTCGACTTACGACGGGGACCTCAGGGACCCGCTCTGGTGGCCTCAGGAAAGGCCAGTCCCCATGCGAGTTCCTCGGGGGCCTCTCGGGATTCCTCTCCCGTCGATGCCGGGGCCTAAGACCTTGTGTGGAGTCGGGGCCGGAACCTGAGGATTCCTCTCCAGTGCTGACATGGATCTTGGGGTTATTCTGGAGTCTCCCCAGGGGAGTAAGTCCTCGTCTCGAATGCGGGCACGCACTTGCACTTTCCTCCAGAGCGGTAGCAGCAGTGTCACGCAGTCCGCCGCGTGGATCAAAGGGTCTATGTTTTCCCTCGATTCTTTCCCAAGAGGCTTTCCCACGAGGCTTTCCCACAGGGCTGTCCCACGTGCACACGTGGTGGGAGTCAATCCTCGGCTGGAACGTCAATGCAGTGCAGGGAAAACAGGTTCCTCTGGAATGGACTGACACATCTGGGGGACTCTTGGAATGGTGGCACGACCCTGGAGTTCCTCTCGCCTTTCCTGTGGAGAGCGCCTCCTCTTGAGATGCGACGGGAACGCCGGGAATTCTTTCCCTACGAAACAGGGAAAGGATCCCTCATCTCGAGCTAGGAGGCGGAAACGGGGCTCCCCTGGATGTGTGCGGGACCCCACGTGCTTCCTCTCGAGTGGAGACGCGTATGTCGGGGAACTTCTTGAGTTGCAGCAAGGGTGTGAAGGACCCTTTGGAAGTTCCAGTGGTTAGATGTGATTGGCCTCGAGAAGCCTCAGCGGAAATGGGCCTCATCTCGCCTGGAGAGCAAAACCTCCTGGATTTTCTCGAGTTGCGGCAGGTGCTCTCGACTTACGATGGGGACCTCAGGGAACCGCTCTGGTGGCCTCAGGAAAGGCCAGTCTCCATGCGAGTTCCTCGGGGGCGTCTCGGGATTCCTCTCCCGTCGATGCCGGGGCCTAAGACCTTGTGTGGAGTCGGGGCCGGAACCTGAGGATTCCTCTCCAGTGCTGACATGGATCTTGGGGTACTTCTGGAGTCTCCCCAGGGGAGTCAGTCCTCGTCTCGAATGCGGGCATGCACTTGCGCTTTCCTCCAGAGCGGTAGCAGCAGTGTCACGCAGTCCGCCGCGTGGATCAAAGGATGTATGGTTTTCCCTCAAGTCTTTCCCACGAGGCTTTCCCACGAGGCTTTCCCACAGAGTTGTCCCACGTGCACACGTGGTGGGACTCGATCCTCGGCTTGAACGTCAAGGCAATGCAGGCAAAACCGGTTCCTCTGGAATGGAGTGACACATCTGGGGGACTCTTGGAATGGTGGCACGACCCTGGAGTTCCTCTCGCCTTTCCTGTGGAGAGCGCCTCCTCTTGAGATGCGACGGGAATTCTTTCCCTACGAAACAGGGAAAGGATCCCTCATCTCGAGCTAGGAGGCAGAAATGGGGCTCCCCTGGATGTGTGCGGGAACCCACGTCCTTCCTCTCGAGTGGAGACGGGTATGTCGGGGAACTTCTTGAGTTGCAGCAATGGTGTGAAGGACCCTTTGGAAGTTCCAGTGGTTAGATGTGATTGGCCTCGAGAAGCCTCAGCGGAAATGGGCCTCATCTCGCCTGGAGGGCAAAACCTCCTGGATTTTCTCGAGTTGCGGCAGGTGCTCTTGACTTACGACGGGGACCTCAGGGACCCGCTTTGGTGGCCTCAGGAAAGGCCAGTCCCCATGCGAGTTCCTCGGGGGCCTCTCGGGATTCCTCTCGCGTCGATGCCTGGGCCTAAAACCTTGTGTGGAGTCGGGGCCGGAACCTGAGGATTCCTCTCCAGTGCTGACATGGATCTTGGGGTACTTCTGGAGTCTCCGCAGGGGAGTCAGTCCTCGTCTCGAATGCGGGCATGCACTTGCGCTTTCCTCCAGAGCGGTAGCAGCAGTGTCACGCAGTCCGCCGCGTGGATCAAAGGATCTATGGTTTTCCCTCGAGTCTTTCCCACGAGGCTTTCCCACGAGGCTTTCCCACAGGGCTGTCCCACGTGCACAAGTGGTGGGAGTCGATCCTCGGCTAGAACATCAAGGCAGTGCAGGGAAAACAGGTTCCTCTGGAATGGACTGACACATCTGGGGGACTCTTGGAAAGGTGGCACGACCCTGGAGTTCCTCTCGCCTTTCCTGTGGAGAGCGCCTCCTCTTGAGATGCGACGGGAACGCCGGGAATTCTTTCCCTACGAAACAGGGAAAGGATCCCTCATCTCGAGCTAGGAGGCGGAAACGGGGCTCCCCTGGATGTGTGCGGGACACCACGTGCTTCCTCTCGAGTGCAGACGGGTATGTCGGGGAACTTCTTGAGTTGCAGCAAGGGTGTGAAGGATCCCTTTGGAAGTTCCAGTGGTTAGATGTGATTGGCCTCGAGAAGCCTCAGCGGAAATGGGCCTCATCTCGCCTGGAGGGCAAAACCTCCTGGATTTTCTCGAGTTGCGGCAGGTGCTCTCGACTTACGACGGGGACCTCAGAGACCCGCTCTGGTGGCCTCAGGAAAGGCCAGTCCCCATGCGAGTTCCTCGGGGGCCTCTCGGGATTCCTCTCCCGTCGATGCCGGGGCCTAAGACCTTGTGTGGAGTCGGGGCCGGAACCTGAGGATTCCTCTCCAGTGCTGACATGGATCTTGGGGTACTTCTGGAGTCTCCCCAGGGGAGTCAGTCCTCGTCTCGAATGCAGGCATGCACTTGCGCTTTCCTCCAGAGCGGTAGCAGCAGTGTCACGCAGTCCGCCGCGTGGATCAAAGGATCTATGGTTTTCCCTCGAGTCTTTCCCACGAGGTTTTCCCACGAGGCTTTCCCACAGGGCTGTCCCACGTGCACACGTGGTGGGAGTCGATCCTCGGCTTGAATGTCAAGGCAGTGCAGGGAAAACAGGTTCCTCTGGAATGGACTGACACATCTGGGGGACTCTTGGAATGGTGGCATGACCCTGGAGTTCCAATCGCCTTTCCTGTGGAGAGCGCCTCCTCTTGAGATGCGACGGGAACGCCGGGAATTCTTTCCCTAAGAAACAGGGAAAGGATCCCTCATCTCGAGCTAGGAGGCGGAAACGGGGCTCCCCTGGATGTGTGCGGGACCCCACGTGCTTCCTCTCGAGTGGAGATGGGTATGTCGGGGAACTTCTTGAGTTGCAGCAAGGGTGTGAAGGACCCTTTGGAAGTTCCAGCGGTTAGACGTGATTAGCCTCGAGAAGCCTCAGCGGAAATGGGCCTCATCTCGCCTGGAGGGCAAAACCTCCTGGATTTTCTCGAGTTGCGGCAGGTGCTCTCGACTTACGACGGGGACCTCAGGGACCCGCTCTGGTGGCCTCAGGAAAGGCCAGTCCCCATGCGAGTTCCTCGGGGGCCTCTCGGGATTCCTCTCCCGTCGATGCCGTGGCCTAAGACCTTGTGTGGAGTCGGGGCCGGAACCTGAGGATTCCTCTCCAGTGCTGACATGGATCTTGGGGTACTTCTGGAGTCTCCCCAGGGGAGTCAGTCCTCGTCTCGAATGCGGGCATGCACTTGCGCTTTCCTCCAGAGCGGTAGCAGCAGTGTCACGCAGTCCGCCGCGTGGATCAAAGGATCTATGGTTTTCCCTCGAGTCTTTCCCACGAGGCTTTCCCACGAGGCTTTCCCACAGGGCTGTCCCACGTGCTCACGTGGTGGGAGTCGATCCTCGGCTTGAACGTCAAGGCAGTGCAGGGAAAACAGGTTCCTCTGGAATGGACTGACACATCTTGGGGACTCTTGGAATGTTGTCCCGACCCTGGAGTTCCTCTCGCCTTTCCTGTGGAGAGCGCCTCCTCTTGAGATGCGACGGGAACGCCGGTAATTCTTTCCCTACGAAACAGGGAAAGGATCCCTTATCTCGAGCTAGGAGGCGGAAACGGGGCTTCCCTGGATGTGTGCGGGACACCACGTGCTTCCTCTCGAGTGCAGACGGGTATGTCGGGGAACTTCTTGAGTTGCAGCAAGGGTGTGAAGGACCCTTTGGAAGTTCCAGTGGTTAGATGTGATTGGCCTCGAGAAGCCTCAGCGGAAATGGGCCTCATCTCGCCTGGAGGGCAAAACCTCCTGGATTTTCTCGAGTTGCGGCAGGTGCTCTCGACTTACGACGGGGACCTCAGGGACCCGCTCTGGTGGCCTCAGGAAAGGCCATTCCCCATGCGAGTTCCTCGGGGGCCTCTCAGGATTCCTCTCCCGTCGATGCCGGGGCCTAAGACCTTGTGTGGAGTTGGGGCCGGAACCTGAGGATTCCTCTCCAGTGCTGACATGGATCTTGGGGTACTTCTGGAGTCTCCGCAGGGGAGTCAGTCCTCGTCTCGAATGCGGGCATGCACTTGCGCTTTCCTCCAGAGCGGTAGCAGCAGTGTCACGCAGTCCGCCGCGTGGATCAAAGGATCTATGGTTTTCCCTCGAGTCTTTCCCACGATGCATTCCCACGAGGCTTTCCCACAGGGCTGTCCCAAGTGCACACGTGGTGGGAGTCGATCCTCGGCTTGAACGTCAAGGCAGTGCAGGGAAAACAGGTTCCTCTGGAAAGGACTGACACATCTGGGGGACTCTTGGAATGGTGGCACGACCCTGGAGTTCCTCTCGCCTTTCCTGTGGAGAGCGCCTCCTCTTGAGATGCGACGGGAACGCCGGGAATTCTTTCCCTACGAAACAGAGAAAGGATCCCTGTTCTCGAGCTAGGAGGCGGAAACGGGGCTCCCCTGGATGTGTGCGGGACCGCACGTGCTTCCTATCGAGTGGAGACGGGTATGTCGGGGAACTTCTTGAGTTGCAGCAATGGTGTGAAGGACCCTTTGGAAGTTCCAGTGGTTAGATGTGATTGGCCTCGAGAAGCCTCAGCGGAAATGGGCCTCATCTCGCCTGGAGGGCAAAACCTCCTGGATTTTCTCGAGTTGCGGCAGGTGCTCTCGACTTACGACGGGGACCTCAGGGACCCGCTCTGGTGGCCTCAGGAAAGGCCAGGCCCCATGCGAGTTCCTCGTGGGCCTCTCGGGATTCCTCTCCCGTCGATGCCGGGGCCTAAGACCTTGTGTGGAGTCGGGGCCGGAACCTGAGGATTCCTCTCCAGTGCTGACATGGATCTTGGGGTACTTCTGGAGTCTCCCCAGGGGAGTCAGTCCTCGTCTCGAATGCGGGCATGCACTTGCGCTTTCCTCCAGAGCGGTAGCAGCAGTGTCACGCAGTCCGCCGCGTGGATCAAAGGATCTATGGTTTTCCCTCGAGTCTTTCCCACGAGGCTTTCCCACGAGGCTTTCCCACAGGGCTGTCCCACGTGCACACGTAGTGGGACTCGATCCTCGGCTTGAACGTCAAGGCAGTGCAGGGAAAACAGGTTCCTCTGGAATGGACTGACACATCTGGGGGACTCTTGGAATGGTGGCATGACCCTGGAGTTCCTCTCGCCTTTCCTGTGGAGAGCGCCTCCTCTTGAGATGCGACGGGAACGCCGGGAATTCTTTCCCTACGAAACAGGGAAAGGATGCCTCATCTCGAGCTAGGAGGCGGAAACGGGGCTCCCCTGGATGTGTGCGGGACCCCACTTGCTTCCTCTCGAGTGGAGACGGGTATGTCGGGGAACGTCTTGAGTTGCAGCAATGGTGTGAAGGACCCTTTGGAAGTTCCAGTGGTTAGATGTGATTGTCCTCGAGAAGCCTCAGCGGAAATGGGCCTCATCTCGCCTGGAGGGCAAAACCTCCTGGATTTTCTCGAGTTGCGGCAGGTGCTCTCGACTTACGACGGGGACCTCAGGGACCCGCTCTGGTGGCCTCAGGAAAGGCCAGTCCCCATGCGATTTCCTCGGGGGCCTCTCGGGATTCCTCTCCCGTCGATGCCGTGGCCTAAGACCTTGTGTGGAGTCGGGGCCGGAACCTGAGGATTCCTCTCCAGTGCTGACATGGATCTTGGGGTACTTCTGGAGTCTCCCCAGGGGAGTCAGTCCTCGTCTCGAATGGGGGCATGCACTTGCGCTTTCCTCCAGAGCGGTAGCAGCAGTGTCACGCAGTCCGCCGCGTGGATCAAAGGATCTATGGTTTTCCCTCGAGTCTTTCCCATGAGGCTTTCCCATGAGGCTTTCCCACAGGGCTGTCCCACGTGCACACGGGGTGGGGGTCGATCCTCGGCTTGAACGTCAAGGCAGTGCAGGGAAAACAGGTTCCTCTGGAATGGACTGACACATCTGGGGGACGCTTGGAATGGTGGCACGACCCTGGAGTTCCTCTCGTCTTTCCTGTGGAGAGCGCCTCCTCTTGAGATGCGACGGGAACGCCGGGAATTCTTTCCCTACGAAACAGGGAAAAGATCCCTCATCTCGAGCTAGGAGGCGGAAACGGGCCTCCCCTGGATGTGTGCGGGACCCCACGTGCTTCCTCTCGAGTGGAGACGGGTATGTCCGGGAACTTCTTTAGTTGCAGCAATGGTGTGAAGGACCCTTTGGAAGTTCCAGTGGTTAGATGTGATTGGCCTCGAGAAGCCTCAGCGGAAATGGGCCTCATCTCGCCTGGAGGGCAAAACCTCCTGGATTTTCTCGAGTTGCGGCAGGTGCTCTCGACTTACGATGGGGACCTCAGGGACCCGCTCTGGTGGCCTCAGGAAAGGCCAGTCCCCATGCGAGTTCCTCGGGGGCGTCTCGGGATTCCTCTCCCGTCGATGCCGGGGCCTAAGACCTTGTGTGGAGTCGGGGCCGGAACCTGAGGATTCCTCTCCAGTGCTGACATGGATCTTGGGGTACTTCTGGAGTCTCCCCAGGGGAGTCAGTCCTCGTCTCGAATGCGGGCATGCACTTGCGCTTTCCTCCAGAGCGGTATCAGCAGTGTCACGCAGTCCGCCGCGTGGATCAAAGGATCTATGGTTTTCCCTCGAGTCTTTCCCACGAGGCTTTCCCACGAGGCTTTCCCACAGGGCTGTCCCACGTGCACACGTGGTGGGAGTCGATCCTCGGCTTGAAAGTCAAGGCAGTGCAGGGAAAACAGGTTCCTCTGGAATGGACTGACACATCTGGGGGACTCTTGGAATGGTGGCATGACCCTGGAGTTCCAATCGCCTTTCCTGTGGAGAGCGCCTCCTCTTGAGATGCGACGGGAACGCCGGGATTTCTTTCCCTACGAAACAGGGAAAGGATCCCTCATCTCTAGCTAGGAGGCAGAAACGGGGCTCCCCTGGATGTGTGCGGGACCCACGTGCCTCCTCTCGAGTGGAGACGGGTATGTCGGGGAACTTCTTGAGTTGCAGCAAGGCTGTGAAGGACCCTTTGGAAGTTCCAGTGGTTAGATGTGATTAGCCTCGAGAAGCCTCAGCGGAAATGGGCCTCATCTCGCCTGGAGGGCAAAACCTCCTGGATTTTCTCGAGTTGCGACAGGTGCTCTCGACTTACGACGGGGACCTCAGGGACCCGCTCTGGTGGCCTCAGGAAAGGCCAGTCCCCATGCGAGTTCCTCGGGGGCGTCTCGGGATTCCTCTCCCGTCGATGCCGGGGCCTAAGACCTTGTGTGAAGTCGGGGCCGGAACCTGAGGATTCCTCTCCAGTGCTGACATGGATCTTGGGGTACTTCTGGAGTCTCCCCAGGGGAGTCAGTCCTCGTCTCGAATGCGGGCATGCACTTGCGCTTTCCTCCAGAGCGGTAGCAGCAGTGTCACGCAGTCCGCCGCGTGGATCAAAGGATCTATGGTTTTCCCTCGAGTCTTGCCGACGTGGCTTTCCCACGAGGCTTTCCCACAGGGCTGTCCCACGTGCACACGTGGTGGGAGTCGATCCTCGGCTTGAACGTCAAGGCAGTGCAGGGAAAACAGGTTCCTCTGGAATGGACTGACACATCTGGGGGACTCTTGGAATGGTGGCATGACCCTGGAGTTCCTCTCTCCTTTCCTGTGGAGAGCGACTCCTCTTGAGATGCGACGGGATCGCCGGGAATTCTTTCCCTACGAAACAGGGAAAGGATCCCTCATCTCGAGCTAGGAGGCGGAAACGGGGCTCCCCTGGATGTGTGCGGGACCCCACGTGCTTCCTCTCGAGTGGAGACGGGTATGTCGGGGAACTTCTTGAGTTGCAGCAAGGGTGTGAAGGACCCTTTGGAAGTTCCAGTGGTTAGATGTGATTGGCCTCGAGAAGCCTCAGCGGAAATGGGCCTCATCTCGCCTTGAGGGCAAAACCTCCTGGATTTTCTCGAGTTGCGGCAGGTGCTCTCGACTTACGACGGGGACCTCAGGGACCCGCTCTGGTGGCCTCAGGAAAGGCCAGTCCCCATGCGAGTTCCTCGGGGGCCTCTCGGGATTCCTCTCCCGTCGATGCCGGGGCCTAAGACCTTGTGTGGAGTCGGGGCCGGAACCTGAGGATTTCTCTCCAGTGCTGACATGGATCTTGGGGTACTTCTGGAGTCTCCCCAGGGGAGTCAGTCCTCGTCTCGAATGCAGGCATGCACTTGCGCTTTCCTCCAGGGCGGTAGCAGCAGTGTCACGCAGTCCGCCGCGTGGACCAAAGGATCTATGGTTTTCCCTCGAGTCTTTCCCACGAGGTTTTCCCACGAGGCTTTCCCACAGGGCTGTCCCACGTGCACACGTGGTGGGAGTCGATCCTCGGCTTGAATGTCAAGGCAGTGCAGGGAAAACAGGTTCCTCTGGAATGGACTGACACATCTGGGAGACTCTTGGAATGGTGGCATGACCCTGGAGTTCCAATCGCCTTTCCTGTGGAGAGCGCCTCCTCTTGAGATGCGACGGGAATTCTTTCTCTACGAAACAGGGAAAGGATCCCTCATCTCGAGCTAGGAGGCAGAAACGGGGCTCCCCTGGATGTGTGCGGGACCCACGTGCTTCCTCTCGAGTGGAGACGGGTATGTCGGGGAACTTCTTGAGTTGCAGCAAGGCTGTGAAGGACCCTTTGGAAGTTCCAGTGGTTAGACGTGATTAGCCTCGAGAAGCCTCAGCGGAAATGGGCCTCATCTCGCCTGGAGGGCAAAACCTCCTGGATTTTCTCGAGTTGCGACAGGTGCTCTCGACTTACGACGGGGACCTCAGGGACCCGCTCTGGTGGCCTCAGGAAAGGCCAGTCCCCATGCGAGTTCCTCGGGGGCGTCTCGGGATTCCTCTCCCGTCGATGCCGGGGCCTAAGACCTTGTGTGGAGTCGAGGCCGGAACCTGAGGATTCCTCTCCAGTGCTGACATGGATCTTGGGGTACTTCTGGAGTCTCCCCAGGGGAGTCAGTCCTCGTCTCGAATGCGGGCATGCACTTGGGCTTTCCTCCAGAGCGGTAGCAGCAGTGTCACGCAGTCCGCCGCGTGGATCAAAGGATCTATGGTTTTCCCTCGAGTCTTTCCCACGAGGCTTTCCCACGAGGCTTTCCCACAGGGCTGTCCCACGTGCACTCGTGGTGGGAGTCGATCCTCGGCTTGAACGTCAAGGCAGTGCAGGGAAAACAGGTTCCTCTGGAATGGACTGACACATCTGGGGGACTCTTGGAATGGTGGCATGACCCTGGAGTTCCTCTCTCCTTTCCTGTGGAGAGCGACTCCTCTTGAGATGCGACGGGATCGCCGGGAATTCTTTCCCTACGAAACAGGGAAAGGATCCCTCATTTCGAGCTTGGAGGCGGAAACGGGGCTCCCCTGGATGTGTGCGGGACCCCACGTGCTTCCTCTCGAGTGCAGACGGGTATGTCGGGGAACTTCTTGAGTTGCAGCAAGGGTGTGAAGGACCCTTTGGAAGTTCCAGTGGTTAGATGTGATTGGCCTCGAGAAGCCTCAGCGGAAATGGGCCTCATCTCGCCTGGAGGGCAAAACCTTCTGGATTTTCTCGAGTTGCAGCAGGTGCTCTCGACTTACGACGGGGACCTCAGGGACCCGCTCTGGTGGCCTCAGGAAAGGCCAGTCCCCATGCGAGTTCCTCGGGGGCCTCTCGGGATTCCTCTCCCGTCGATGCCGGGGCCTAAGACCTTGTGTGGAGTCGGGGCCGGAACCTGAGGATTCCTCTCCAGTGCTGACATGGATCTTGGGGTACTTCTGGAGTCTCCCCAGGGGAGTCAGTCCTCGTCTCGAATGCGGGCATGCACTTGCGCTTTCCTCCAGAGCGGTAGCAGCAGTGTCACGCAGTCCGCCGCGTGGATCAAAGGATCTATGGTTTTCCCTCGAGTCTTTCCCACGAGGTTTTCCCACGAGGCTTTCCCACAGGGCTGTCCCACGTGCACACGTGGTGGGAGTCGATCCTCGGCTTGAATGTCAAGGCAGTGCAGGGAAAACAGGTTCCTCTGGAATGGACTGACACATCTGGGGGACTCTTGGAATGGTGGCATGACCCTGGAGTTCCTCTCGCCTTTCCTGTGGAGAGCGCCTCCTCTTGAGATGCGACGGGAACGCCGGGAATTCTTTCCCTAAGAAACAGGGAAAGGATCCCTCATCTCGAGCTAGGAGGCGGAAACGGGGCTCCCCTGGATGTGTGCGGGACCCCACGTGCTTCCTCTCGAGTGGAGATGGGTATGTCGGGGAACTTCTTGAGTTGCAGCAAGGGTGTGAAGGACCCTTTGGAAGTTCCAGCGGTTAGACGTGATTAGCCTCGAGAAGCCTCAGCGGAAATGGGCCTCATCTCGCCTGGAGGGCAAAACCTCCTGGATTTTCTCGAGTTGCTGCAAGTGCTCTCGACTTACGACGGGGACCTCAGGGACCCGCTCTGGTGGCCTCAGGAAAGGCCAGTCCCCATGCGAGTTCCTCGGGGGCCTCTCTGGATTCCTCTCCCGTCGATGCCGGGGCCTAAAACCTTATGTGGAGTCGGGGCCGGAACCTGAGGATTCCTCTCCAGTGCTGACATGGATCTTGGGGTACTTCTGGAGTCTCCGCAGGGGAGTCAGTCCTCGTCTCGAATGCGGGCATGCACTTGCGCTTTCCTCCAGAGCGGTAGCAGCAGTGTCACGCAGTCCGCCGCGTGGATCAAAGGATCTATGGTTTTCCCTCGAGTCTTTCCCACGAGGCTTTCCCACGAGGCTTTCCCACAGGGCTGTCCCACGTGCACACGTGGTGGGAGTCGATCCTCGGCTTGAACGTCAAGGCAGTGCAGGGAAAACAGGTTCCTCTGGAATGGACTGACACATCTGGGGGACTCTTGGAATGTTGGCATGACCCTGGAGTTCCTCTCGCCTTTCCTGTGGAGAGCGCCTCCTCTTGAGATGCGACGGGAACGCCGGGAATTCTTTCCCTAAGAAACAGGGAAAGGATCCCTCATCTCGAGCTAGGAGGCGGAAACGGGGCTCCCCTGGATGTGTGCGGGACACCACGTGCTTCCTCTCGAGTGCAGACGGGTATGTCGGGGAACTTCTTGAGTTGCAGCAAGGGTGTGAAGGACCCTTTGGAAGTTCCAGTGGTTAGATGTGATTGGCCTCGAGAAGCCTCAGCGGAAATGGGCCTCATCTCGCCTGGAGGGCAAAACCTCCTGGATTTTCTCGAGTTGCGGCAGGTGCTCTCGACTTACGACGGGGACCTCAGGGACCCGCTCTGGTGGCCTCAGGAAAGGCCAGTCCCCATGCGAGTTCCTCGGGGGCCTCTCGGGATTCCTCTCCCGTCGATGCCGGGGCCTAAGACCTTGTGTGGAGTCGGGGCCGGAACCTGAGGATTCCTCTCCAGTGCTGACATGGATCTTGGGGTACTTCTGGAGTCTCCCCAGGGGAGTCAGTCCTCGTCTCGAATGCGGGCATGCACTTGCGCTTTCCTCCAGAGCGGTAGCAGCAGTGTCACGCAGTCCGCCGCGTGGATCAAAGGATCTATGGTTTTCCCTCGAGTCTTTCCCACGAGGCTTTCCCACGAGGCTTTCCCACAGGGCTGTCCCACGTGCTCACGTGGTGGGAGTCGATCCTCGGCTTGAACGTCAAGGCAGTGCAGGGAAAACAGGTTCCTCTGGAATGGACTGACACATCTGGGGGACTCTTGGAATGGTGTCACGACCCTGGAGTTCCTCTCGCCTTTCCTGTGGAGAGCGCCTCCTCTTGAGATGCGACGGGAACGCCGGTAATTCTTTCCCTACGAAACAGGGAAAGGATCCCTCATCTCGAGCTAGGAGGCGGAAACGGGGCTTCCCTGGATGTGTGCGGGACACCACGTGCTTCCTCTCGAGTGCAGACGGGTATGTCGGGGAACTTCTTGAGTTGCAGCAAGGGTGTGAAGGACCCTTTGGAAGTTCCAGTGGTTAGATGTGATTGGCCTCGAGAAGCCTCAGCGGAAATGGGCCTCATCTCGCCTGGAGGGCAAAACCTCCTGGATTTTCTCGAGTTGCGGCAGGTGCTCTCGACTTACGACGGGGACCTCAGGGACCCGCTCTGGTGGCCTCAGGAAAGGCCAGGCCCCATGCGAGTTCCTCGTGGGCCTCTCGGGATTCCTCTCCCTTCGATGCCGGGGCCTAAGACCTTGTGTGGAGTCGGGGCCGGAACCTGAGGATTCCTCTCCAGTGCTGACATGGATCTTGGGGTACTTCTGGAGTCTCCCCAGGGGAGTCAGTCCTCGTCTCGAATGCGGGCATGCACTTGCGCTTTCCTCCAGAGCGGTAGCAGCAGTGTCACGCAGTCCGCCGCGTGGATCAAAGGATCTATGGTTTTCCCTCGAGTCTTTCCCACGAGGCTTTCCCACGAGGCTTTCCCACAGGGCTGTCCCACGTGCACACGTAGTGGGACTCGATCCTCGGCTTGAACGTCAAGGCAGTGCAGGGAAAACAGGTTCCTCTGGAATGGACTGACACATCTGGGGCACTCTTGGAATGGTGGCATGACCCTGGAGTTCCTCTCGCCTTTCCTGTGGAGAGCGCCTCCTCTTGAGATGCGACGGGAACGCCGGGAATTCTTTCCCTACGAAACAGGGAAAGGATGCCTCATCTCGAGCTAGGAGGCGGAAACGGGGCTCCCCTGGATGTGTGCGGGACCCCACTTGCTTCCTCTCGAGTGGAGACGGGTATGTCGGGGAACGTCTTGAGTTGCAGCAATGGTGTGAAGGACCCTTTGGAAGTTCCAGTGGTTAGATGTGATTGTCCTCGAGAAGCCTCAGCGGAAATGGGCCTCATCTCGCCTGGAGGGCAAAACCTCCTGGATTTTCTCGAGTTGCGGCAGGTGCTCTCGACTTACGACGGGGACCTCAGGGACCCGCTCTGGTGGCCTCAGGAAAGGCCAGTCCCCATGCGATTTCCTCGGGGGCCTCTCGGGATTCCTCTCCCGTCGATGCCGTGGCCTAAGACCTTGTGTGGAGTCGGGGCCGGAACCTGAGGATTCCTCTCCAGTGCTGACATGGATCTTGGGGTACTTCTGGAGTCTCCCCAGGGGAGTCAGTCCTCGTCTCGAATGGGGGCATGCACTTGCGCTTTCCTCCAGAGCGGTAGCAGCAGTGTCACGCAGTCCGCCGCGTGGATCAAAGGATCTATGGTTTTCCCTCGAGTCTTTCCCATGAGGCTTTCCCATGAGGCTTTCCCACAGGGCTGTCCCACGTGCACACGGGGTGGGGGTCGATCCTCGGCTTGAACGTCAAGGCAGTGCAGGGAAAACAGGTTCCTCTGGAATGGACTGACACATCTGGGGGACGCTTGGAATGGTGGCACGACCCTGGAGTTCCTCTCGTCTTTCCTGTGGAGAGCGCCTCCTCTTGAGATGCGACGGGAACGCCGGGAATTCTTTCCCTACGAAACAGGGAAAAGATCCCTCATCTCGAGCTAGGAGGCGGAAACGGGGCTCCCCTGGATGTGTGCGGGACCCCACGTGCTTCCTCTCGAGTGGAGACGGGTATGTCCGGGAACTTCTTTAGTTGCAGCAATGGTGTGAAGGACCCTTTGGAAGTTCCAGTGGTTAGATGTGATTGGCCTCGAGAAGCATCAGCGGAAATGGGCCTCATCTCGCCTGGAGGGCAAAACCTCCTGGATTTTCTCGAGTTGCGGCAGGTGCTCTCGACTTACGATGGGGACCTCAGGGACCCGCTCTGGTGGCCTCAGGAAAGGCCAGTCCCCATGCGAGTTCCTCGGGGGCGTCTCGGGATTCCTCTCCCGTCGATGCCGGGGCCTAAGACCTTGTGTGGAGTCGGGGCCGGAACCTGAGGATTCCTCTCCAGTGCTGACATGGATCTTGGGGTACTTCTGGAGTCTCCCCAGGGGAGTCAGTCCTCGTCTCGAATGCGGGCATGCACTTGCGCTTTCCTCCAGAGCGGTATCAGCAGTGTCACGCAGTCCGCCGCGTGGACCAAAGGATCTATGGTTTTCCCTCGAGTCTTTCCCACGAGGTTTTCCCACGAGGCTTTCCCACAGGGCTGTCCCACGTGCACACGTGGTGGGAGTCGATCCTCGGCTTGAACGTCAAGGCAGTGCAGGGAAAACAGGTTCCTCTGGAATGGACTGACACATCTGGGAGACTCTTGGAATGGTGGCATGACCCTGGAGTTCCAATCGCCTTTCCTGTGGAGAGCGCCTCCTCTTGAGATGCGACGGGAACGCCGGGAATTCTTTCCCTAAGAAACAGGGAAAGGATCCCTCATCTCGAGCTAGGAGGCGGAAACGGGGCTCCCCTGGATGTGTGCGGGACCCCACGTGCTTCCTCTCGAGTGGAGATGGGTATGTCGGGGAACTTCTTGAGTTGCAGCAAGGGTGTGAAGGACCCTTTGGAAGTTCCAGCGGTTAGACGTGATTAGCCTCGAGAAGCCTCAGCGGAAATGGGCCTCATCTCGCCTGGAGGGCAAAACCTCCTGGATTTTCTCGAGTTGCTGCAAGTGCTCTCGACTTACGACGGGGACCTCAGGGACCCGCTCTGGTGGCCTCAGGAAAGGCCAGTCCCCATGCGAGTTCCTCGGGGGCCTCTCGGGATTCCTCTCCCGTCGATGCCGGGGCCTAAAACCTTATGTGGAGTCGGGGCCGGAACCTGAGGATTCCTCTCCAGTGCTGACATGGATCTTGGGGTACTTCTGGAGTCTCCGCAGGGGAGTCAGTCCTCGTCTCGAATGCGGGCATGCACTTGCGCTTTCCTCCAGAGCGGTAGCAGCAGTGTCACGCAGTCCGCCGCGTGGATCAAAGGATCTATGGTTTTCCCTCGAGTCTTTCCCACGAGGCTTTCCCACGAGGCTTTCCCACAGGGCTGTCCCACGTGCACACGTGGTGGGAGTCGATCCTCGGCTTGAACGTCAAGGCAGTGCAGGGAAAACAGGTTCCTCTGGAATGGACTGACACATCTGGGGGACTCTTGGAATGTTGGCATGACCCTGGAGTTCCTCTCGCCTTTCCTGTGGAGAGCGCCTCCTCTTGAGATGCGACGGGAACGCCGGGAATTCTTTCCCTAAGAAACAGGGAAAGGATCCCTCATCTCGAGCTAGGAGGCGGAAACGGGGCTCCCCTGGATGTGTGCGGGACCCCACGTGCTTCCTCTCGAGTGGAGATGGGTATGTCGGGGAACTTCTTGAGTTGCAGCAAGGGTGTGAAGGACCCTTTGGAAGTTCCAGTGGTTAGATGTGATTGACCTCGAGAAGCCTCAGCGGAAATGGGCCTCATCTCGCCTGGAGGGCAAAACCTCCTGGATTTTCTCGAGGTGCGGCAGGTGCTCTCGACTTACGACGGGGACCTCAGGGACCCGCTCTGGTGGCCTCAGGAAAGGCCAGTCCCCATGCGAGTTCCTCGGGGGCCTCTCGGGATTCCTCTCCCGTCGATGCCGGGGCCTAAGACCTTGTGTGGAGTCGGGGCCGGAACCTGAGGATTCCTCTCCAGTGCTGACATGGATCTTGGGGTACTTCTGGAGTCTCCCCAGGGGAGTCAGTCCTCGTCTCGAATGCGGGCATGCACTTGCGCTTTCCTCCAGAGCGGTAGCAGCAGTGTCACCCAGTCCGCCGCGTGGATCAAAAGATCTATGGTTTTCCCTCGAGTCTTTCCCACGAGGCTTTCCCACGAGGCTTTCCCACAGGGCTCTCCCACGTGCACACGTGGTGGGAGTCGATCCTCGGCTTGAACGTCAAGGCAGTGCAGGGAAAACAGGTTCCTCTGAAATGGACTGACACATCTGGGGGACTCTTGGAATGGTGGCACGACCCTGGAGTTCCTCTCGCCTTTCCTGTGGAGAGCGCCTCCTCTTGAGATGCGACGGGAATTCTTTCTCTACGAAACAGGGAAAGGATCCCTCATCTCGAGCTAGGAGGCAGAAACGGGGCTCCCCTGGATGTGTGCGGGACCCACGTGCTTCCTCTCGAGTGGAGACGGGTATGTCGGGGAACTTCTTGAGTTGCAGCAAGGCTGTGAAGGACCCTTTGGAAGTTCCAGTGGTTAGACGTGATTAGCCTCGAGAAGCCTCAGCGGAAATGGGCCTCATCTCGCCTGGAGGGCAAAACCTCCTGGATTTTCTCGAGTTGCGACAGGTGCTCTCGACTTACGACGGGGACCTCAGGGACCCGCTCTGGTGGCCTCAGGAAAGGCCAGTCCCCATGCGAGTTCCTCGGGGGCGTCTCGGGATTCCTCTCCCGTCGATGCCGGGGCCTAAGACCTTGTGTGGAGTCGAGGCCGGAACCTGAGGATTCCTCTCAGGTGCTGACATGGATCTTGGGGTACTTCTGGAGTCTCCCCAGGGGAGTCAGTCCTCGTCTCAAATGCGGGCATGCACTTGGGCTTTCCTCCAGAGCGGTAGCAGCAGTGTCACGCAGTCCGCCGCGTGGATCAAAGGATCTATGGTTTTCCCTCGAGTCTTTCCCACGAGGCTTTCCCACGAGGCTTTCCCACAGGGCTGTCCCACGTGCACTCGTGGTGGGAGTCGATCCTCGGCTTGAACGTCAAGGCAGTGCAGGGAAAACAGGTTCCTCTGGAATGGACTGACACATCTGGGGGACTCTTGGAATGGTGGCATGACCCTGGAGTTCCTCTCTCCTTTCCTGTGGAGAGCGACTCCTCTTGAGATGCGACGGGATCGCCGGGAATTCTTTCCCTACGAAACAGGGAAAGGATCCCTCATCTCGAGCTTGGAGGCGGAAACGGGGCTCCCCTGGATGTGTGCGGGACCCCACGTGCTTCCTCTCGAGTGCAGACGGGTATGTCGGGGAACTTCTTGAGTTGCAGCAAGGGTGTGAAGGACCCTTTGGAAGTTCCAGTGGTTAGATGTGATTGGCCTCGAGAAGCCTCAGCGGAAATGGGCCTCATCTCGCCTGGAGGGCAAAACCTTCTGGATTTTCTCGAGTTGCGGCAGGTGCTCTCGACTTACGACGGGGACCTCAGGGACCCGCTCTGGTGGCCTCAGGAAAGGCCAGTCCCCATGCGAGTTCCTCGGGGGCCTCTCGGGATTCCTCTCCCGTCGATGCCGGGGCCTAAGACCTTGTGTGGAGTCGGGGCCGGAACCTGAGGATTCCTCTCCAGTGCTGACATGGATCTTGGGGTACTTCTGGAGTCTCCCCAGGGGAGTCAGTCCTCGTCTCGAATGCGGGCATGCACTTGGGCTTTCCTCCAGAGCGGTAGCAGCAGTGTCACGCAGTCCGCCGCGTGGATCAAAGGATCTATGGTTTTCCCTCGAGTCTTTCCCACGAGGTTTTCCCACGAGGCTTTCCCACAGGGCTGTCCCACGTGCACACGTGGTGGGAGTCGATCCTCGGCTTGAATGTCAAGGCAGTGCAGGGAAAACAGGTTCCTCTGGAATGGACTGACACATCTGGGGGACTCTTGGAATGGTGGCATGACCCTGGAGTTCCTCTCGCCTTTCCTGTGGAGAGCGCCTCCTCTTGAGATGCGACGGGAACGCCGGTAATTCTTTCCCTAAGAAACAGGGAAAGGATCCCTCATCTCGAGCTAGGAGGCGGAAACGGGGCTCCCCTGGATGTGTGCGGGACCCCACGTGCTTCCTCTCGAGTGGAGATGGGTATGTCGGGGAACTTCTTGAGTTGCAGCAAGGGTGTGAAGGACCCTTTGGAAGTTCCAGCGGTTAGACGTGATTAGCCTCGAGAAGCCTCAGCGGAAATGGGCCTCATCTCGCCTGGAGGGCAAAACCTCCTGGATTTTCTCGAGTTGCTGCAAGTGCTCTCGACTTACGACGGGGACCTCAGGGACCCGCTCTGGTGGCCTCAGGAAAGGCCAGTCCCCATGCGAGTTCCTCGGGGGCCTCTCGGGATTCCTCTCCCGTCGATGCCGGGGCCTAAAACCTTATGTGGAGTCGGGGCCGGAACCTGAGGATTCCTCTCCAGTGCTGACATGGATCTTGGGGTACTTCTGGAGTCTCCCCAGGGGAGTCAGTCCTCGTCTCGAATGCGGGCATGCACTTGCGCTTTCCTCCAGAGCGGTAGCAGCAGTGTCACGCAGTCCGCCGCGTGGATCAAAGGATCTATGGTTTTCCCTCGAGTCTTTCCCACGAGGCTTTCCCACGAGGCTTTCCCACAGGTCTGTCCCACGTGCACACGTGGTGGGAGTCGATCCTCGGCTTGAACGTCAAGGCAGTGCAGGGAAAACAGGTTCCTCTGGAATGGACTGACACATCTGGGGGACTCTTGGAATGGTGGCATGACCCTGGAGTTCCTCTCGCCTTTCCTGTGGAGAGCGCCTCCTCTTGAGATGCGACGGGAACGCCGGGAATTCTTTCCCTAAGAAACAGGGAAAGGATCCCTCATCTCGAGCTAGGAGGCGGAAACGGGGCTCCCCTGGATGTGTGCGGGACACCACGTGCTTCCTCTCGAGTGCAGACGGGTATGTCGGGGAACTTCTTGAGTTGCAGCAAGGGTGTGAAGGACCCTTTGGAAGTTCCAGTGGTTAGATGTGATTGGCCTCGAGAAGCCTCAGCGGAAATGGGCCTCATCTCGCCTGGAGGGCAAAACCTCCTGGATTTTCTCGAGTTGCGGCAGGTGCTCTCGACTTACGACGGGGACCTCAGGGACCCGCTCTGGTGGCCTCAGGAAAGGCCAGTCCCCATGCGAGTTCCTCGGGGGCCTCTCGGGATTCCTCTCCCGTCGATGCCGGGGCCTAAGACCTTGTGTGGAGTCGGGGCCGGAACCTGAGGATTCCTCTCCAGTGCTGACATGGATCTTGGGGTACTTCTGGAGTCTCCCCAGGGGAGTCAGTCCTCGTCTCGAATGCAGGCATGCACTTGCGCTTTCCTCCAGAGCGGTAGCAGCAGTGTCACGCAGTCCGCCGCGTGGATCAAAGGATCTATGGTTTTCCCTCGAGTCTTTCCCACGAGGTTTTCCCACGAGGCTTTCCCACAGGGCTGTCCCACGTGCAAACGTGGTGGGAGTCGATCCTCGGCTTGAATGTCACGGCAGTGCAGGGAAAACAGGTTCCTCTGGAATGGACTGACACATCTGGGGGACTCTTGGAATGGTGGCATGACCCTGGAGTTCCAATCGCCTTTCCTGTGGAGAGCGCCTCCTCTTGAGATGCGACGGGAACGCCGGGAATTCTTTCCCTAAGAAACAGGGAAAGGATCCCTCATCTCGAGCTAGGAGGCGGAAACGGGGCTCCCCTGGATGTGTGCGGGACCCCACGTGCTTCCTCTCGAGTGGAGATGGGTATGTCGGGGAACTTCTTGAGTTGCAGCAAGGGTGTGAAGGACCCTTTGGAAGTTCCAGCGGTTAGACGTGATTAGCCTCGAGAAGCCTCAGCGGAAATGGGCCTCATCTCGCCTGGAGGGCAAAACCTCCTGGATTTTCTCGAGTTGCTGCAAGTGCTCTCGACTTACGACGGGGACCTCAGGGACCCGCTCTGGTGGCCTCAGGAAAGGCCAGTCCCCATGCGAGTTCCTCGGGGGCCTCTCGGGATTCCTCTCCCGTCGATGCCGGGGCCTAAAACCTTATGTGGAGTCAGGGCCGGAACCTGAGGATTCCTCTCCAGTGCTGACATGGATCTTGGGGTACTTCTGGAGTCTCCGCAGGGGAGTCAGTCCTCGTCTCGAATGCGGGCATGCACTTGCACTTTCCTCCAGAGCGGTAGCAGCAGTGTCACGCAGTCCGCCGCGTGGATCAAAGGATCTATGGTTTTCCCTCGAGTCTTTCCCACGAGGCTTTCCCACGAGGCTTTCCCACAGGGCTGTCCCACGTGCACACGTGGTGGGAGTCGATCCTCGGCTTGAACGTCAAGGCAGTGCAGGGAAAACAGGTTCCTCTGGAATGGACTGACACATCTGGGGGACTCTTGGAATGGTGGCACGACCCTGGAGTTCCTCTCGCCTTTCCTGTGGAGAGCGCCTCCTCTTGAGATGCGACGGGAACGCCGGGAATTCTTTCCCTACGAAACAGGGAAAGGATCCCTCATCTCGAGCTAGGAGGCGGAAACGGGGCTCCCCTGGATGTGTGCGGGACACCACGTGCTTCCTCTCGAGTGCAGACGGGTATGTCGGGGAACTTCTTGAGTTGCAGCAAGGGTGTGAAGGACCCTTTGGAAGTTCCAGTGGTTAGATGTGATTGACCTCGAGAAGCCTCAGCGGAAAGGGGCCTCATCTCGCCTGGAGGGCAAAACCTCCTGGATTTTCTCGAGGTGCGGCAGGTGCTCTCGACTTACGACGGGGACCTCAGGGACCCGCTCTGGTGGCCTCAGGAAAGGCCAGTCCCCATGCGAGTTCCTCGGGGGCGTCTCGGGATTCCTCTCCCGTCGATGCCGGGGCCTAAGACCTTGCGTGGAGTCGAGGCCGGAACCTGAGGATTCCTCTCCAGTGCTGACATGGATCTTGGGGTACTTCTGGAGTCTCCCCAGGGGAGTCAGTCCTCGTCTCGAATGCGGGCATGCACTTGGGCTTTCCTCCAGAGCGGTAGCAGCAGTGTCACGCAGTCCGCCGCGTGGATCAAAGGATCTATGGTTTTCCCTCGAGTCTTTCCCACGAGGCTTTCCCACGAGGCTTTCCCACAGGGCTGTCCCACGTGCACTCGTGGTGGGAGTCGATCCTCGGCTTGAACGTCAAGGCAGTGCAGGGAAAACAGGTTCCTCTGGAATGGACTGACACATCTGGGGGACTCTTGGAATGGTGGCATGACCCTGGAGTTCCTCTCTCCTTTCCTGTGGAGAGCGACTCCTCTTGAGATGCGACGGGATCGCCGGGAATTCTTTCCCTACGAAACAGGGAAAGGATCCCTCATCTCGAGCTTGGAGGCGGAAACGGGGCTCCCCTGGATGTGTGCGGGACCCCACGTGCTTCCTCTCGAGTGCAGTCGGGTATGTCGGGGAACTTCTTGAGTTGCAGCAAGGGTGTGAAGGACCCTTTGGAAGTTCCAGTGGTTAGATGTGATTGGCCTCGAGAAGCCTCAGCGGAAATGGGCCTCATCTCGCCTGGAGGGCGAAACCTTCTGGATTTTCTCGAGTTGCGGCAGGTGCTCTCGACTTACGACGGGGACCTCAGGGACCCGCTCTGGTGGCCTCAGGAAAGGCCAGTCCCCATGTGAGTTCCTCGGGGGCCTCTCGGGATTCCTCTCCCGTCGATGCCGGGGCCTAAGACCTTGTGTGGAGTCGGGGCCGGAACCTGAGGATTCCTCTCCAGTGCTGACATGGATCTTGGGGTACTTCTGGAGTCTCCCCAGGGGAGTCAGTCCTCGTCTCGAATGCGGGCATGCACTTGCGCTTTCCTCCAGAGCGGTAGCAGCAGTGTCACGCAGTCCGCCGCGTGGATCAAAGGATCTATGGTTTTCCCTCGAGTCTTTCCCACGAGGTTTTCCCACGAGGCTTTCCCACAGGGCTGTCCCACGTGCACACGTGGTGGGAGTCGATCCTCGGCTTGAATGTCAAGGCAGTGCAGGGAAAACAGGTTCCTCTAGAATGGACTGACACATCTGGGGGACTCTTGGAATGGTGGCATGACCCTGGAGTTCCTCTCGCCTTTCCTGTGGAGAGCGCCTCCTCTTGAGATGCGACGGGAACGCCGGGAATTCTTTCCCTACGAAACAGGGAAAGGATCCCTCATCTCGAGCTAGGAGGCGGAAACGGGGCTCCCCTGGATGTGTGGGGGACCCCACGTGCTTCCTCTCGAGTGGAGACGGGTATGTCGGGGAACTTCTTGAGTTGCAGCAATGGTGTGAAGGACCCTTTGGAAGTTCCAGTGGTTAGACGTGATTAGCCTCGAGAAGCCTCAGCGGAAATGGGCCTCATCTCGCCTGGAGGGCAAAACCTCCTGGATTTTCTCGAGTTGCGGCAGGTGCTCTCGACTTACGACGGGGACCTCAGGGACCCGCTCTGGTGGCCTCAGCAAAGGCCAGTCCCCATGCGAGTTCCTCGTGGGCCTCTCGGGATTCCTCTCCCGTCGATGCCGGGGTCTAAGACCTTGTGTGGAGTCGGGGCCGGAACCTGAGGATTCCTCTCCAGTGCTGACATGGATCTTGGGGTACTTCTGGAGTCTCCCCAGGGGAGTCAGTCCTCGTCTCGAATGCGGGCATGCACTTGCGCTTTCCTCCAGAGCGGTAGCAGCAGTGTCACGCAGTCCGCCGCTTGGATCAAAGGATCTATGGTTTTCCCTCGAGTCTTTCCCACGAGGCTTTCCCACGAGGCTTTCACACAGGGCTGTCCCACGTGCACACGTGGTGGGAGTCGATCCTCGGCTTGAACGTCAAGGCAGTGCAGGGAAAACAGGTTCCTCTGGAATGGACTGACACATCTGGGGGACTCTTGGAATGGTGGCATGACCCTGGAGTTCCTCTCGCCTTTCCTGTGGAGAGCGCCTCCTCTTGAGATGCGACGGGAACGCCGGGAATTCTTTCCCTACGAAACAGGGAAAGGATCCCTCATCTCGAGCTAGGAGGTGGAAACGGGGCTCCCCTGGATGTGTGCGGGACACCACGTGCTTCCTCTCGAGTGGAGACGGGTATGTCGGGGAACTTCTTGTGTTGCAGCAAGGGTGTGAAGGACCCTTTGGAAGTTCCAGTGGTTAGATGTGACTGGCCTCGAGAAGCCTCAGCGGAAATGGGCCTCATCTCGCCTGGAGGGCAAAACCTCCTGGATTTTCTCGAGTTGCGGCAGGTGCTCTCGACTTACGACGGGGACCTCAGGGACCCGCTCTGGTGGCCTCAGGAAAGGCCAGTCCCCATGCGAGTTCCTCGTGGGCCTCTCGGGATTCCTCTCCCGTCGATGCCGGGGCCTAAGACCTGGTGTGGAGTCGGGGCCGGAACATGAGGATTCCTCTCCAGTGCTGACATGGATCTTGGGGTACTTCTGGACTCTCCCAAGGGGAGTCAGTCCTCGTCTCGAATGCGGGCATGCACTTGCGCTTTCCTCCAGAGCGGTAGCAGCAGTGTCACGCAGTCCGCCGCGTGGATCAAAGGATCTATGGATTTCCCTCGAGTCTTTCCCACGAGGCTTTCCCACGAGGCTTTCCCACAGGGCTGTCCCACGTGCACACGTGGTGGGAGTCGATCCTCGGCTTGAACGTCAAGGCAGTGCAGGGAAAACAGGTTCCTCTGGAATGGACTGACACATCTGGGGGACTCTTGGAATGGTGGCACGACCCTGGAGTTCCTCTCGCCTTTCCTGTGGAGAGCGCCTCCTCTTGAGATGCGACGGGAACGCCGGGAATTCTTTCCCTACGAAACAGGGAAAGGATCCCTCATCTCGAGCTAGGAGGCGGAAACGGGGCTCCCCTGGATATGTACGGGACCCACGTGCTTCCTCTCGAGTGCAGACGGGTATGTCGGGGAACTTCTTGAGTTGCAGCAAGGGTGTGAAGGACCCTTTGGAAGTTGCAGTGGTTAGACGTGATTAGCCTCGAGAAGCCTCAGCGGAAATGGGCCTCATCTCGCCTGGAGGGCAAAACCTCTTGGATTTTCTCGAGTTGCGGCAGGTGCTCTCGACTTACGACGGGGACCTCAGGGACCCGCTCTGGTGGCCTCAGGAAAGGCCAGTCCCCATGCGAGTTCCTCGGGGGCCTCTCGGGTTTCCTCTCCCGTCGATGCCGGGGCCGAAGACCTTGTGTGGAGTCGGGGCCGGAACCTGAGGATTCCTCTCCAGTGCTGACATGGATCTTGGGGTACTTCTGGAGTCTCCCCAGGGGAGTCAGTCCTCGTCTCAAATGCGGGCATGCACTTGCGCTTTCCTCCAGAGCGGTAGCAGCAGTGTCACGCAGTCCGCCGCGTGGATCAAAGGATCTATGGTTTTCCCTCGAGTCTTTCCCACGAGGCTTTCCCACGAGGCTTTCCCACAGGGCTGTCCCACGTGCACACGTGGTGGGAGTCGATCCTCGGCTTGAACGTCAAGGCAGTGCAGGGAAAACAGGTTCCTCTGGAATGGACTGACACATCTGGGGGACTCTTGGAATGGTGGCACGACCCTGGAGTTCCTCTCGCCTTTCTGTGGAGAGCGCCTCCTCTTGAGATGCGACGGGAACGCCGGGAATTCTTTCCCTACGAAACAGGGAAAGGATCCCTCATCTCGAGCTAGGAGGCGGAAACGGGGCTCCCCTGGATGTGTGCGGGACCTCACGTGCTTCCTCTCGAGTGGAGACGGGTATGTCGGGGAACTTCTTGAGTTGCAGCAAGGGTGTGAAGGACCCTTTGGAAGTTCCAGTGGTTAGATGTGATTGGCCTCGAGAAGCCTCAGCGGAAATGGGCCTCATCTCGCCTGGAGGGCAAAACCTCCTGGATTTTCTCGAGTTGCGTCAGGTGCTCTCGACTTACGACGGGGACCTCAGGGACCCGCTCTGGTGGCCTCAGCAAAGGCCAGTCCCCATGCGAGTTCCTCGGGGGCCTCTCGGGATTCCTTTCCGGTCAATGCCGGGGCCTAAAACCTTGTTTGGAGTCGGGTCCGGAACCTGAGGATTCCTCTCCAGTGCTGACATGGATCTTGGGGTACTTCTGGAGTCTCCCCAGGGGAGTCAGTCCTCGTCTCGAATGCGGGCATGCACTTGCGCTTTCCTCCAGAGCGGTAGCAGCAGTGTCACGCAGTCCGCCGCGTGGATCAAAGGATCTATGGTTTTCCCTCGAGTCTTTCCGACGAGGCTTTCAAACGAGGCTTTCCCACAGGGCTGTCCCACGTGCACACGTGGTGGGAGTCGATCCTCGGCTTGAACGTCAAGGCAGTGCAGGGAAAACAGGTTCCTCTGGAATGGACTGACACATCTGGGGGAATCTTGGAATGGTGTCATGACCCTGGAGTTCCTCTCGCCTTTCCTGTGGAGAGCGCCTCCTCTTGAGATGCGACGGGAACGCCGGGAATTCTTTCCCTACGAAACAGGGAAAGGATCCCTGTTCTCGAGCTAGGAGGCGGAAACGGGGCTCCCCTGGATGTGTGCGGGACCGCACGTGCTTCCTCTCGAGTGGAGACGGGTATGTCGGGGAACTTCTTGAGTTGCAGCAATGGTGTGAAGGACCCTTTGGAAGTTCCAGTGGTTAGATGTGATTGGCCTCGAGAAGCCTCAGCGGAAATGGGCCTCATCTCGCCTGGAGGGCAAAACCTCCTGGATTTTCTCGAGTTGCGGCAGGTGCTCTCGACTTACGACGGGGACCTCAGGGACCCGCTCTGGTGGCCTCAGGAAAGGCCAGTCCCCATGCGAGTTCCTCGGGGGCCTCTCGGGATTCCTCTCCCGTCGATGCCGGGGACTCAGTCCTTGTGTGGAGTTGAGGCCGGAACCTGAGGATTCCTCTCCAGTGCTGACATGGGTCTTGGGGTACTTCTGGAGTCTCCCCAGGGGAGTCAGTCCTCATCTCGAATGCGGGCATGCACTTGCGCTTTCCTCCAGAGCGGTAGCAGCAGTATCACGCAGTCCGCCGCGTGGATCAAAGGATCTATGGTTTTCCCTCAGTCTTTCCCACGAGGTTTTCCCACGAGGCTTTCCCACAGGGCTGTCCCAAGTGCACACGTGGTGGGAGTCGATCCTCGGCTTGAACGTCAAGGCAGTGCAGGGAAAACAGGTTCCTCTGGAATGGACTGACACATCTGGGGGACTCTTGGAATGGTGTCACGA
The DNA here is from genome assembly GCF_042477335.2 of Ovis canadensis. NCBI lineage: Eukaryota > Metazoa > Chordata > Mammalia > Artiodactyla > Bovidae > Ovis > Ovis canadensis. The sequence goes on along the minus strand of NC_091248.1, from coordinate 1,672,459 downwards.
CCTTGGAGTTCCTCTCGCCTTTCCTGTGGAGAGCGCCTCCTCTTGAGATGCGACGGGAACGCCGGGAATTCTTTCCCTACGAAACAGGGAAAGGATCCCTCATCTCGAGCTAGGAGGCGGAAACGGGGCTCCCCTGGATGTGTGTGGGACCCCACGTGCTTCCTCTCGAGTGGAGACGGGTATGTCGGGGAACTTCTTGAGTTGCAGCAATGGTGTGAAGGACCCTTTGGAAGTTCCAGTGGTTAGATGTGATTGGCCTCGAGAAGCCTCAGCGGAAATGGGCCTCATCTCGCCTGGAGGGCAAAACCTCCTGGATTTTCTCGAGTTGCGGCAGGTGCTCTCGACTTACGACGGGGACCTCAGGGACCCGCTCTGGTGGCCTCAGGAAAGGCCAGTCCCCATTCGAGTTCCTCGGGGGCCTCTCGGGATTCCTCTCCCGTCGATGCCGGGGCCTAAGACCTTGTGTGGAGTCGGGGCCGGAACCTGAGGATTCCTCTCCAGTGCTGACATGGATCTTGGGGTACTTCTGGAGTCTCCCCAGGGGAGTCAGTCCTCGTCTCGAATGCGGGCATGCACTTGCGCTTTCCTCCACAGCGGTAGCAGCAGTGTCACGCAGTCCGCCGCGTGGATCAAAGGATCTATGGATTTCCCTCGAGTCTTTCCCACGAGGCTTTCCCACGAGGCTTTCCCACAGGGCTGTCCCACGTGCACACGTGGTGGGAGTCGATCCTCGGCTTGAACGTCAAGGCAGTGCAGGGAAAACAGGTTCCTCTGGAATGGACTGACACATCTGGGGGACTCTTGGAATGGTGGCATGACCCTGGAGTTCCTCTCGCCTTTCCTGTGGAGAGCGCCTCCTCTTGAGATGCGACGGGAACTCCGGGAATTCTCTCCCTACGAAACAGGGAAAGGATCCCTCATCTCGAGCTAGGAGGCGGAAACGGGGCTCCCCTGGATGTGTGCGGGACCCTCGTGCTTCCTCTCGAGTGGAGACGGGTATGTCGGGGAACTTCTTGAGTTGCAGCAAGGGTGTGAAGGACCCTTTGGAAGCTCCAGTGGTTAGATGTGATTGGCCTCGAGAAGCCTCAGCGGAAATGGGCCTCATCTCGCCTGGAGGTGAAAACCTCCTGGATTTTCTCGAGTTGCGGCAGGTGCTCTCGACTTACGACGGGGACCTCAGGGACCCGCTCTGGTGGCCTCAGGAAAGGCCAGTCCCCATGCGAGTTCCTCGGGGGCCTCTCGGGATTCCTCTCCCGTCGATGCCGGGGCCTAAGACCTTGTGTGGAGTCGGGGCCGGAACCTGAGGATTCCTCTCCAGTGCTGACATGGATCTTGGGGTACATCTGGAGTCTCCCCAGGGGAGTCAGTCCTCGTCTCGAATGCAGGCATGCACTTGCGCTTTCCTCCAGAGCGGTAGCAGCAGTGTCACGCAGTCCGCCGCGTGGATCAAAGGATGTATGGTTTTCCCTGGAGTCTTTCCCACGAGGCTTTCCCACGAGGCTTTCCCACAGGGCTGTCCCACGTGCACACGTGGTGTGAGTCGATCCTCGGCTTGAACGTCAAGGCAGTGCAGGGAAAACAGGTTCCTCTGGAATGGACTGAAACATCTGGGGGACTCTTGGAATGGTGGCACGACCCTGGAGTTCCTCTCGCCTTTCCTGTGGAGAGCGCCACCTCTTGAGATGCGACGGGAACGCCGGGAATTCTTTCCCTACGAAACAGGGAAAGGATCCCTCATCTCGAGCTAGGAGGCGGAAACGGGACTCCCCTGGATGTGTGCGGGACCCACGTGCTTCCTCTCGAGTGGAGACGGGTATGTCGGGGAACTTCTTGAGTTGCATCAAGGGTGTGAAGGACCCTTTGGAAGTTCCAGTGGTTAGACCAGATTAGCCTCGAGAAGCCTCATCGGAAATGGGCCTCATCTCGCCTGGAGGTGAAAACCTCCTGGATTTTCTCGAGTTGCGGCAGGTGCTCTCGACTTACGACGGGGACCTCAGGGACCCGCTCTGGTGGCCTCAGGAAAGGCCAGTCCCCATGCGAGTTCCTCGGGGGCCTCTCGGGATTCCTCTCCCGTCGATGCCGGGGCCTAAGACCTTGTGTGGAGTCGGGGCCGGAACCTGAGGATTCCTCTCCAGTGCTGACATGGATCTTGGGGTACTTCTGGAGTCTCCCCAGGGGAGTCAGTCCTCGTCTCGAATGCGGGCATGCACTTGCTCTTTCCTCCAGAGCGGTAGCAGCAGTGTCACGCAGTCCGCCGCGTGGATCAAAGGATGTATGGTTTTCCCTGGAGTCTTTCCCACGAGGCTTTCCCACGAGGCTTTCCCACAGGGCTGTCCCACGTGCACACGTGGTGGGAGTCGATCCTCGGCTTGAACGTCAAGGCAGTGCAGGGAAAACAGGTTCTTCTGGAATGGACTGACACATCTGGGGGACTCTTGGAATGGTGGCACGACCCTGGAGTTCCTCTCGCCTTTCCTGTGGAGAGCGCCTCCTCTTGAGATGCGACGGGAACTCCGGGAATTCTTTCCATACGAAACAGGGAAAGGATCCCTCATCTCGAGCTAGGAGGCGGAAACGGGGCTCCCCTGGATGTGTGCGGGACCCTCGTGCTTCCTCTCGAGTGGAGACGGGTATGTCGGGGAACTTCTTGAGTTGCAGCAAGGGTGTGAAGGACCCTTTGGAAGTTCCAGTGGTTAGATGTGATTGGCCTCGAGAAGCCTCAGCGGAAATGGGCCTCATCTCGCCTGGAGGGCAAAACCTCCTGGATTTTCTCGAGTTGCGGCAGGTGCTCTCGACTTACAACGGGAACCTCAGGGAACCGCTCTGGTGGCCTCAGGAAAGGCCAGTCCCCATGCGAGTTCCTCGGGGGCCTCTCGGGATTCCTCTCCCGTCGATGCCGGGGCCTAAGACCTTGTGTGGAGTCGGGGCCGGAACCTGAGGATTCCTCTCCAGTGCTGACATGGATCTTGGGGTACTTCTGGAGTCTCCCCAGGGGAGTCAGTCCTCGTCTCGAATGCGGGCATGCACTTGCGCTTTCCTCCAGAGCGGTAGCAGCAGTGTCACGCAGTCCGCCGCGTGGATCAAAGGATGTATGGTTTTCCCTGGAGTCTTTCCCACGAGGCATTCCCACGAGGCTTTCCCACAGGGCTGTCCCACGTGCACACGTGGTGGGAGTCGATCCTCGGCTTGAACGTCAAGGCAGTGCAGGGAAAACAGGTTCCTCTGGAATGGACTGACACATCTGGGGGACTCTTGGAATGGTGGCATGACCCTGGAGTTCCTCTCGCCTTTCCTGTGGAGAGCGCCTCCTCTTGAGATGCGACGGGAACTCCGGGAATTCTTTCCCTACGAAACAGGGAAAGGATCCCTCATCTCGAGCTAGGAGGCGGAAACGGGTTCCCCTGGATGTGTGCGGGACCCACGTGCTTCCTCTCGAGTGGAGACGGGTATGTCGGGGAACTTCTTGAGTTGCAGCAAGGGTGTGAAGGACCCTTTGGAAGTTCCAGTGGTTAGACGTGATTAGCCTCGAGAAGCCTCAGCAGAATGGGCCTCATCTCGCCTGGAGGGCAAAACCTCCTGGATTTTCTCGAGTTGCGGCAGGTGCTCTCGACTTACGACGGGGACCTCAGGGACCCGCTCTGGTGGCCTCAGGAATGGCCAGTCCCCATGCGAGTTCCTCAGGGGCCTCTCGAGATTCCTCTCCCGTCGATGCCGGGGCCTAAGACCTTGTGTGGAGTCGGGGCCGGAACCTGAGGATTCCTCTCCAGTGCTGACATGGATCTTGGGGTACTTCTGGAGTCTCCCCAGGGGAGTCAGTCCTCGTCTCGAATGCAGGCATGCACTTGCGCTTTCCTCCAGAGCGATAGCAGCAGTGTCACGAAGTCCGCCGCGTGGATCAAAGGATCTATGGTTTTCCCTCGAGTCTTTCCCACGAGGCTTTCCCACGAGGCTTTCCCACAGGGCTGTCCCACGTGCACACGTGGTGGGAGTCGATCCTCGGCTTGAACGTCAAGGCAGTGCAGGGAAAACAGGTTCCTCTGGAATGGACTGACACATCTGGGGGACTCTTGGAATGGTGGCACGACCCTGTAATTCCTCTCGCCTTTCCTGTGGAGAGCGCCTCCTCTTGAGATGCGACGGGAACGCCGGGAATTCTTTCCCTACGAAACAGGGAAAAGATCCCTCATCTCGAGCTAGGAGGCGGAAACGGGGCTCCCCTGGATGTGTGCGGGACACCACGTGCTTCCTCTCGAGTGGAGACGGGTATGTCGGGGAACTTCTTGAGTTGCAGCAAGGGTGTGAAGGACCCTTTGGAAGTTCCAGTGGTTAGATGTGATTGGCCTCGAGAAGCCTCAGCGGAAATGGGCCTCATCTCGCCTGGAGGGCAATACCTCCTGGATTTTCTCGAGTTGCGGCAGGTGCTCTCGACTTACGACGGGGACCTCAGGGACCCGCTCTGGTGGCCTCAGGAAAGGCCAGTCCCCATGCGAGTTCCTCGGGGGCCTCTGGGGATTCCTCTCCCGTCGATGCCGGGGCCTTAGACCTTGTGTGGAGTCGGGGCCGGAACCTGAGGATTCCTCTCCAGTGCTGACATGGATCTTGGGGTACTTCTGGAGTCTCCCCAGGGGAGTCAGTCCTCGTCTCCAATGCGGGCATGCACTTGCGCTTTCCTCCAGAGCGGTAGCAGCAATGTCACGCAGTCCGCCGCGTGGATCAAAGGATCTATGGTTTTCCCTCGAGTCTTTCAAACGAGGCTTTCCCACGAGGCTTTCCCACAGGGCTGTCCCACGTGCACACGTGGTGGGAGTCGATCCTCGGCTTGAACGTCAAGGCAGTGCAGGGAAAACAGGTTCCTCTGGAATGGACTGACACATCTGGGGGGCTCTTGGAATGGTGGCACGACCCTGGAGTTCCTCTCGCCTTTCCTGTGGAGAGCGCCTCCTCTTGAGATGCGACGGGAACGCCGGGAATTCTTTCCCTAGGAAACAGGGAAAGGATCCCTCATCTCGAGCTATTAGGCGGAAACGGGGCTCCCCTGGATCTGTGCGGGACACCACGTGCTTCCTCTCGAGTGGAGACGGGTATGTCGGGGAACTTCTTGATTTGCAGCAAGGGTGTGAAGGACCCTTTGGAAGTTCCAGTGTTTAGACGTGATTAGCCTTGAGAAGCCTCAGCGGAAATGGGCCTCATCTCGCCTGGAGGGCAAAACCTCCTGGATTTTCTCGAGTTGCGGCAGGTGCTCTCGACTTACGACGGGGACCTCAGGGACCCGCTCTGGTGGCCTCAGGAAAGGCCAGTCCCCAGGCGAGTTCCTCGGGGGCCTCTCGGGATTGCTCTCCCGTCGATGCCGGGGCCTAAGACCTTGTGTGGAGTCGGGGCCGGAACCTGAGGATTCCTCTCCAGTGCTGACATGGATCTTGGGGTACTTCTGGAGTCTCCCCAGGGGAGTCAGTCCTCGTCTCGAATGCGGGCATGCACTTGCGCTTTCCTCCAGAGCGGTAGCAGCAGTGTCACGCAGTCCGCCGCGTGGATCAAAGGATCTATGGTTTTCCCTCGAGTCTTTCCCACGAGTCTTTCCCACGAGGCTTTCCCACAGGGCTGTCCCACGTGCACACGTGGTGGGAGTCGATCCTCGGGTTGAACGTCAAGGCAGTGCAGGGAAAACAGGTTCCTCTGAAATGGACTGACACATCTGGGGGACTCTTGGAATGGTGGCACGACCCTGGAGTTCCTCTCGCCTTTCCTGTGGAGAGCGCCTCCTCTTGAGATGCGACGGGAACGCCGGGAAATCTTTCCCTACGAAACAGGGAAAGGATCCCTCATCTCGAGCTAGGAGGCGGAAACGGGGCTCCCCTGGATGTGTGCGGGACCCCACGTGCTTCCTCTCGAGTGGAGACGGGTATGTCGGGGAACTTCTTGAGTTGCAGCAAGGGTGTGAAGGACCCTTTGGAAGTTCCAGTGGTTAGATGTGATTGGCCTCAAGAAGCCTCAGCGGAAATGGGCCTCATCTCGCCTGGAGGGCAAAACCTCCTGGATTTTCTCGAGTTGCGGCAGGTGCTCTCGACTTACGACGGGGACCTCAGGGACCCGCTCTGGTGGCCTCAGGAAAGGCCAGTCCCCATGCGAGTTCCTCGGGGGCCTCTCGGGATTCCTCTCCCGTCGATGCCGGGGCCTAAAACCTTGTGTGGAGTCGGGGCCGGAACCTGAGGATTCCTCTCCAGTGCTGACATGGATCTTGGGGTACTTCTGGAGTCTCCGCAGGGGAGTCAGTCCTCGTCTCGAATGCGGGCATGCACTTGCGCTTTCCTCCAGAGCGGTAGCAGCAGTGTCACACAGTCCGCCGCGTGGATCAAAGGATCTATGGTTTTCCCTCGAGTCTTTCCCACGAGGCTTTCCCACGAGGCTTTCCCACAGGGCTGTCCCACGTGCACACGTGGTGGGAGTCGATCCTCGGCTTGAACGTCAAGGCAGTGCAGGGAAAACAGGTTCCTCTGGAATGGACTGACACATCTGGGGGACTCTTGGAATGGTGGCACGACCCTGGAGTTCCTCTCGCCTTTCCTGTGGAGAGCGCCTCCTCTTGAGATGCGACGGGAACGCCGGGAATTCTTTCCCTACGAAACAGGGAAAGGATCCCTCATCTCGAGCTAGGAGGCGGAAACGGGGCTCCCCTGGATGTGTGCGGGACACCACGTGCTTCCTCTCGAGTGCAGACGGGTATGTCGGGGAACTTCTTGAGTTGCAGCAAGGGTGTGAAGGACCCTTTGGAAGTTCCAGTGGTTAGATGTGATTGGCCTCGAGAAGCCTCAGCGGAAATGGGCCTCATCTCGCCTGGAGGGCAAAACCTCCTGGATTTTCTCGAGTTGCGGCAGGTGCTCTCGACTTATGACGGGGACCTCAGGGACCCGCTCTGGTGGCCTCAGGAAAGGCCAGTCCCCATGCGAGTTCCTCGGGGGCCTCTCGGGATTCCTCTCCCGTCGATGCCGGGGCCTAAGACCTTGTGTGGAGTCGGGGCCGGAACCTGAGGATTCCTCTCCAGTGCTGACATGGATCTTGGGGTACTTCTGGAGTCTCCCCAGGGGAGTCAGTCCTCGTCTCGAATGCGGGCATGCACTTGCGCTTTCCTCCAGAGCGGTAGCAGCAGTGTCACGCAGTCCGCCGCGTGGATCAAAGGATCTATGGTTTTCCCTCGAGTCTTTCCCACGAGGCTTTCCCACGAAGCTTTCCCACAGGGCTGTCCCACGTGCACACGTGGTGGGAGTCGATCCTCGGCTTGAACGTCAAAGCAGTGCAGGGAAAACAGGTTCCTCTGGAATGGACTGACACATCTGGGGGACTCTTGGAATGGTGGCACGACCCTGGAGTTCCTCTCGCCTTTCCTGTGGAGAGCGCCTCCTCTTGAGATGCGACGGAAACGCCGGGAATTCTTTCCCTGCGAAACAGGGAAAGGATCCCTCATCTCGAGCTAGGAGGCGGAAACCGGGCTCCCCTCGATGTGTGCCGGACCCCACGTGCTTCCTCTCGAGTGGAGATGGGTATGTCGCGGAACTGCTTGAGTTGCAGCAAGGGTGTGAAGGACCCTATGGAAGTTCCTGTGGTTAGATGTGATTAGCCTCGAGAAGCCTCAGCGGAAATGGGCCTCATCTCGCCTGGAGGGCAAAACCTCCTGGATTTTCACGAGTTGCGGCAGGTGCTCTCGACTTACGATGGGGACCTCAGGGACCCGCTCTGGTGGCCTCAGGAAAGGCCAGTCCCCATGCGAGTTCCTCGGGGGCCTCTCGGCATTCCTCTCCCGTCAATGCCGGGGCCTAAGACCTTGTGTGGAGTCGGGGCCGGAACCTGAGGATTCCTCTCCAGTGCTGACATGGATCTTGGGGTACTCCTGGAGTCTCCCCAGGGGAGTCAGTCCTCGTCTCGAATGCGGGCATGCACTTGCGCTTTCCTCCAGAGCGGTAGCAGCAGTGTCACGCAGTCCGTCGCGTGGATCAAAGGATCTATGGTTTTCCCTCGAGTCTTTCCCACGAGGCTTTCCCACGAGGCTTTCCCACAGGGCTGTCTCACGTGCACAAGTGGTGGGAGTCGATCCTCGGCTTGAACGTCAAGGCAGTGCAGGGAAAACAGGTTCCTCTGGAATGGACTGACACATCTGGGGGACTCTTGGAATGGTGGCACGACCCTGGAGTTCCTCTCTCCTTTCCTGTGGAGAGCGCCTCCTTTTGAGATGCGACGGGAACGCCGGGAATTCTTTCCCTACGAAACAGGGAAAGGATCCCTCATCTCGAGCTAGGAGGCGGAAACGGGGCTCCCCTGGATGTGTGCGGGACACCACGTGCTTCCTCTCGAGTACAGATGGGTATGTCGGGGAACTTCTTGAGTTGCAGCAAGGGTGTGAAGGACCCTTTGGAAGTTCCAGTGGATAGATGTGATTGGCCTCGAGAAGCCTCAGCGGAAATGGGCCTCATCTCGCCTGGAGGGCAAAACCTCCTGGATTTTCTCGAGTTGCGGCAGGTGCTCTCGACTTACGACGGGGACCTCAGGGTCCCGCTCTGGTGGCCTCAGGAAAGGCCAGTCCCCATGCGAGTTCCTCGGGGGCCTCTCGGGATTCCACTCCCGTCGATGCCGGGGCCTAAGACCTTGTGTGGAGTCGGGGCCGGAACCTGAGGATTCCTCTCCAGTGCTGACATGGATCTTGGGGTACTTCTGGAATCTCCCTAGGGGAGTCAGTCCTCGTCTCGAATGCAGGCATGCACTTGCGCTTTCCTCCAGAGCGGTAGCAGCAGTGTCACGCAGTCCGCCGCGTGGATCAAAGGATCTATGGTTTTCCCTCGAGTCTTTCCCACGAGGCTTTCCCACGAGGCTTTCCCACAGGGCTGTCCCACGTGCACACGTGGTGGGAGTCGGTCCTCGGCTTGACCGTCAAGGCAGTGCAGGGAAAACAGGTTCCTCTGAAATGGACTGACACATCTGGGGGACTCTTGGAATGGTGGCACGACCCTGGAGTTCCTCTCGCCTTTCCTGTGGAGAGCGCCTCCTCTTGAGATGCTACGGGAACGCCGGGAATTCTTTCTCTAAGAAACACGGAAAGGATCCTTCATCTCGAGCTAGGAGGCGAAACGGGGCTCCCCTGTATGTGTGCGGGACCCTCGTGCTTCTTCTCGAGTGGAGACGGGTATGTCGGGGAACTTCTGGAGTTGCAGCAAGGGTGTGAAGGACCCTTTGGAAGTTCCAGTTGTTAGATGTGATTAGCCTCGGGAAGCCTCAGCGGAAATGTGCCTCATCTCGCCTGGAGGGCAAAACCTCCTGGATTTTCTCGAGTTGCGGCAGGTGCTCTCGACTTACGACTGGGACCTCAGGGACCCGCTCTGGTGGCCTCAGGAAAGGCCAGTCCCCATGTGATTTCCTCGGGGGCCTCTCGGGATTCCTCTCCCGTCGTTGCCGGGGCCTAAGACCTTGTGTGGAGTCGGGGACGGAACCTGAGGATTCCTCTCCAGTGCTGACATGGATCTTGGGTACTTCTGGAGTCTCCCCAGGGGAGTCAGTCCTCGTCTCGAATGCGGGCATGCACTTGCGCTTTCCTCCAGAGCGGTAGCAGCAGTGTCACGCAGTCCGCCGCGTGGATCAAAGGATCTATGGTTTTCCCTCAAGTTTTTCCCACGAGGCTTTCCCACGAGGCTTTCCCACAGGGCTGTCCCACGTGCACACGTGGTGGGAGTCGATCCTCGGCTTGAACGTCAAGGCAGTGCAGGGAAAACAGGTTTTCTGGAATGGACTGACACATCTAGGGGACTCTGGGAATGGAGGCACGACCCTGGAGTTCCTCTCGCCTTTCCTGTGGAGAGCGCCTCCTCTTGAGATGCGTCGGGAACGCCGGGAATTCTTTCCCTACGAAACAGGGAAAGGATCCCTCATCTCGAGCTAGGAGGCAAAACGTGGCTCCCCTGGATGTGTGCGGGACCCTCGTGCTTCCTCTCGAGTGGAGACGGGTATGTCGGGGAACTTCTGGAGTTGCAGCAAGGGTGTGAAAGACCCTTTGGAATTTCCAGTGGTTAGATGTGATTAGCCTCGAGAAGCCTCAGCGGAAATGGTCCTCATCTAGCCTGGAGGGCAAAACCTCCTGCATTTTCTCGAGTTGCGGCAGGTGCTCTCGACTTACGACGGGGACCTCAGGGACCCGCTCTGGTGGCCTCAGGAAAGGCCAGTCCCCATGCGAGTTCCTCGGGGGTCTCTCGGGATTCCTCTCCTTTCGATGCCGGGCCTAAGACCTTGTGTGGAGTCGGGGCCGGAACCTGAGGATTCCTCTCCAGTGCTGACATGGATCTTGGGGTATTTCTGGAGTCTCCCCAGGGGAGGCAGTCCTCGTCTCGAATGCGGGCATGCACTTGCGCTTTCCTCCAGAGCGGTAGCAGCAGTGTCACGCAGTCCGCCGCGTGGATCAAAGGATCTATGGTTTTCCCTCGAGTCTTTCCCACGAGGCTTTCCCACGAGGCTTTCCCACAGGGCTGTCCCACGTGCACACGTGGTGGGAGTCGATCCTCGGCTTGAACGTCAAGGCAGTGCAGGGAAAACAGGTTCCTCTGGAATGGACTGACACATCTGGGGGACTCTTGGAATGGTGGCACGACCCTGGAGTTCCTCTCGCCTTTCCTGTGGAGAGCGCCTCCTGTTGAGATGCGACGGGAACGCCGGGAATTCTTTCCCTACGAAACAGGGAAAGGATCCCTCATCTCGAGCTAGGAGGCGGAAACGGTGCTCCCCTGGATGTGTGTGGGACCCTCGTGCTTCCTCTTGAGTGGAGTCGTGTATGTGGGGGAACTTCTTGAGTTGCAGCAAGGGTGTGAAGGACCCTTTGGAAGTTCCAGTGGTTACATGTGATTAGCCTCGAGAAGCCTCAGCGGAAATGGGCCTCATCTCGCCTGGAGGGCAAAACCTCCTGGATTTTCTCGAGTTGCGGCAGGTGCTCTCGACTTACGACGGGGACCTCAGGGACCCGCTCTGGTGGCCTCAGGAAAGGCCAGTCCCCATGCGAGTTCCTCGGGGGCCTCTCGGGATTCCTCTCCCGTCGATGCCGGGCCTAAGACCTTGTATGGAGTCGGGGCCGGAACCTGAGGATTCCTCTCCATGGCTGACATGGATCTTGGGGTATTTCTGGAGTCCCCCCAGGGGAGTCAGTCCTCGTCTCGAATGCGGGCATGCACTTGCGCTTTCCTCCAGAGCGGTAGCAGCAGTGTCACGCAGTCCGCCGCGTGGATCAAAGGATCTATGGTTTTCCCTCGAGTCTTTTCCACGAGGCTTTCCCACGAGGCTTTCCCACAGGGCTGTCCCACTTGCACACGTGGTGGGATTCGATCCCCGGCTTCAACGTCAAGGCAGTGCAGGGAAAAAAGTTTCCTCTGGAATGGACTGACACATCTGGGGGACTCTTGGAATGGGGCACGACCCTGGAGTTCCTCTCGCCTTTCCTGTGGAGAGCGCATCCTCTTGAGATGCGACGGCAACGCCGGGAATTCTTTCCCTACGAAACAGGGAAAGGATCCCTCATCTCGAGCTAGGAGGCGAAACGTGGCTCCCCTGGATGTGTGCGGGACCCTCGTGCTTCCTCTCGAGTGGAGACGGGTATGTCGGGGAACTTCTGGAGTTGCAGCAAGGGTGTGAAGGACCCTTTGGAATTTCCAGTGGTTAGATGTGATTAGTCTCGAGAAGCCTCAGCGGAAATGGGCCTCATCTAGCCTGGAGGGCAAAACCTCCTGCATTTTCTCGAGATGCGGCAGGTGCTCTCGACTTACGACGGGGACCTCAGGGACCCGCTCTGGTGGCCTCAGGAAAGGCCAGTCCCCATGCGAGTTCCTCGGGGGTCTCTCGGGATTCCTCTCCCGTCGATGCCGGGGCCTAAGACCTTGTGTGGAGTCGGGGCCGGAACCTGAGGATTCCTCTCCAGTGCTGACATGTATCTTGGGGTACTTCTGGAGTCTCCCCAGGGGAGTCAGTCCTCATCTCGAATGCGGGCATGCACTTGCGCTTTCCTCCAGAGCGGTAGCAGCAGTGTCACGCAGTCCGCCGCGTGGATTAAAGGATCTATGGTTTTTCCCTCGAGTCTTTCGCACGAGGCTTTCCCACGAGGCTTTCCCACAGGGCTGTCCCACGTGCACTGGTGGTGGGAGTCGATCCTCGGCTTGAACGTCAAGGCAGTGCAGGAAAACAGGTTCCTCTGGAATGGACTCACACATCTGGGGGACTCTTGGAATGGTGGCACGACCCTGGAGTTCCTCTCACCTTTCCTGTGGAGAGCGCCTCCTCTTGAGATGCGACGGGAACGCCGGGAATTCTTTCCCTACGAAACAGGGAAAGGATCCCTCATCTCAAGCTAGGAGGCGGAAACGGGGCTCCCCTGGATGTGTGCGGGACCATCGTGCTTCCTCTCGAGTGGAGACGGGTATGTCGGGGAACTTCTTGAGTAGCAGCAAGGGTGTGAAGGACCCTTTGGAAGTTCCAGTGGTTAGATGTGATTAGCCTCGAGAAGCCTCAGCGGAAATGGGCCTCATCTCGCCTGGAGGGCAAAACCTCCTGGATTTTCTCGAGTTGCGGCAGGTGCTCTCGACTTAAGACGAGGCCCTCAGGGACCCGCTCTGGTGGCCTCAGGAAAGGCCAGTCCCCATGCGAGTTCCTCGGGGGCCTCTCGGGATTGCTCTCCCGTCGATGCCGGGGCCTAAGACCTTGTTTGGAGTCGGGGCCGGAACCTGAGGATTCCTCTCCAGTGCTGACATTGATCTTGGGGTACTTCTGGAGTCTCCCGAAGGGAGTCAATCCTCGTCTCGAATGCGGGCATGCACTTGCGCTTTCCTCCAGAGAAGTAGCAGCAGTTTCACGCATTCCGCCGCGTGGATAAAGGGATCTATGGTTTTCCCTCAAGGCTTAACCACGAGGCTTTCCCACAGGGCTGTCCCACGTGCCACGGTGGTGGGAGTAGATCCTCGGCTTGAACGTCATGGCAGTGCAGGGAAAACAGGTTCCTCTGCAATGAACTGACACATCTGGGGGACTCTTGGAATGGTGGCACGACCCTGGAGTTCCTCTCGCCTTTCCTGTGGAGAGCGCCTCCTCTTGAGATGCGACGGGAACGCCGGGAATTCTTTCCCTAGGAAACAGGGAAAGGATCCCTCATCTCGAGCTAGGAGGCAGAAACGGGGCTCCCCTGGATGTGTGTGGGACCCTCGTGCTTCCTCTCGAGTGGAGAGGGGTATGTCGGGGAACTTCTTGAGTTGCAGCAAGGGTGTGAAAGACCCTTTGGAAGTTCCAGTGGTTAGATGTGATTAGCCTCGAGAAGCCTCAGCGGAAATGGGCCTCATTTCGCCTGGAGGGCAAAACCTCCTGGATTTTCTCGAGTTGCGGCAGGTGCTCTCGACTTACGACGGGGCCCTCAGGGACCCGCTCTGGTGGCCTCAGGAAAGGAGAGTCCCCATGCGAGTTCCTCGGGGGCCTCTCGGGATTGCTCTCCCGTCGATGCCGGGGCCTAAGACCTTGTGTGGAGTCGGGGCCGGAACCTGAGGATTCCTCTCCAGTGCTGACATGGATCTTGGGGTACTTCTGGAGTCTCCCCAGGGGAGTCATTCCTCGTCTCGAATGCGGGCATGCACTTGCGCTTTCCTCCAGAGCGGTAGCAGCAGTGTCACGCAGTCCGCCGCGTGGATCAAAGGATCTATGGTTTTCCCTCAAGTCTTTCCCACGAGGCTTTCCCACGAGGCTTTCCCACAGTGCTGTCCCACGTGCACACGTGGTGGGAGTCGATCCTCAGCTTGAACGTCAAGGCAGTGCAGGGAAAACAAGTTCCTCTGGAATGGAGTGACACATCTGGGGGCTCTGGGAATGGAGGCACGACCCTGGAATTCCTCTCGCCTTTCCTGTGGAGAGCGCCTCCTCTTGAGATGCGACGGGAACGCCGGGAATTCTTTCCCAACGAAACAGGGAAAGGATCCCTCATCTCGAGCTAGGAGGCGAAACGTGGCTCCCCTGGATGTGTGCGGGACCCTCGTGCTTCCTCTCGAGTGGAGACGGGTATGTCGGGGAACTTCTGGAGTTGCAGCAAGGGTGTGAAGGACCCTTTGGAATTTCCAGTGGTTAGATGTGATTAGCCTCGAGAAGCCTCAGCGGAAATGGGCCTCATCTAGCCTGGAGGGCAAAACCTCCTGCATTTTCTCGAGTTGTGGCAGGTGCTCTCGACTTACGACGGGGACCTCAGGGACCCTCTCTGGTGGCCTCAGGAAAGGCCAGTCCCCATGCGAGTTCCTCGGGGGTCTCTCGGGATTCCTCTCCCGTCGATGCTGGGGCCTAAGACCTTTTGTGGAGTCGGGGCCGGAACCTGAGGTTTCCTCTCCAGTGCTGACATGGATCTTGGGGTACTTCCGTAGTCTCCCCAGGGGAGTCAGTCCTCGTCTCGAATGCGGGCATGCACTTGCGCTTTCCTCCAGAGCGGTAGCAGCAGTGTCACGCAGTCCGCCGCGTGGATCAAAGGATCTATGGTTTTCCCTCAAGTCTTTCCCACGAGGCTTTCCCACGAGGCTTTCCCACAGGGCTGTCCCACGTGCACACGTGGTGGCAGTCGATCCTCGGCTTGAACGTCAAGGCAGTGCAGGCAAAACAGGTTCCTCTGGAATGGAGTGACACATCTGGGGGACTCTTGGAATGGTGGCACGACCCTGGAGTTCCTCTCGCCTTTCCTGTGGAGAGCGCCTCCTCTTGAGATGCGACGGGAACGCCGGGAATTCTTTCCCTGCGAAACAGGGAAAGGATCCCTCATCTCGAGCTAGGAGACGGAAACCGGGCTCCCCTCGATGTGTGCGGGACCCCACGTGCTTCCTCTCGAGTGCAGATGGGTATGTCGGGGAACTTCTTGAGTTGCAGCAAGGGTGTGAAGGACCCTTTGGAAGTTCCAGTGGTTAGATGTGATTGGCCTCGAGAAGCCTCAGCGGAAATGGGCCTCATCTCGCCTGGAGGGCAAAACCTCCTGGATTTTCTCGAGTTGCGGCAGGTGCTCTCGACTTACGACGGGGACCACAGGGTCCCGCTCTGGTGGCCTCAGGAAAGGCCAGTCCCCATGCGAGTTCCTCGGGGGCCTCTCGGGATTCCTCTCCCGTCGATGCCGGGGCCTAAGACCTTGTGTGGAGTCGGGGCCGGAACCTGAGGATTCCTCTCCAGTGCTGACATGGATCTTGGGGTACTTCTGGAATCTCCCTAGGGGAGTCAGTCCTCGTCTCGAATGCGGGCATGCACTTGCGCTTTCCTCCAGAGGGGTAGCAGCAGTGTCACGCAGTCCGCCGCGTGGATCAAAGGATCTATGGTTTTCCCTCGAGTCCTTCCCACGAGGCTTTCCCACGAGGCTTTCCCACAGGGCTGTCCCACGTGCACACGTGGTGGGAGTCGATCCTCGGCTTGACCGTCAAGGCAGTGCAGGGAAAACAGGTTCCTCTGAAATGGACTGACACATCTGGGGGACTCTTGGAATGGTGGCACGACCCTGGAGTTCCTCTCGCCTTTCCTGTGGAGAGCGCCTCCTCTTGAGATGCGACGGGAACGCCGGGAATTCTTTCCCTACGAAACAGGGAAAGGATCCCTCATCTCGAGCTTGGAGGCGGAAATGGGGCTCCCCTGGATTTTTGCGGGACCCCACGTGCTTCCTCTCTAGTGGAGACGGGTATGTCGGGGAACTTCTTGAGTTGCAGCAAGGGTGTGAAGGACCCATTGGAAGTTCCACTGGTTAGATGTGATTGGCCTCGAGAAGCCTCAGCCGAAATGGGCCTCATCTCGCCTGGAGGGCAAAACCTCCTGGATTTTCTCGAGTTGCGGCAGGTGCTCTCGACTTACGACGGGGACCTCAGGGAACCGCTCTGGTGACCTCAGGAAAGGCCAGTCCCCATGCGACTTCCTCGGGGGCCTCTCGGGATTCCTCTCCCGTCGATGCCGGGGCCGAAGACCTTGTGTGGAGTCGGGGCCGGAACCTGAGGATTCCTCGCCAGTGCTGACATGGATCTTGGGGTACTTCTGGAGTCTCCCCAGGGGAGTCAGTCCTCGTCTCGAATGCGGGCATGCACTTGCGCTATCCTCCAGAGCGGTAGCAGCAGTGTCAAGCAGTCCGCCGCGTGCATCAAAGGATCTATGGTTTTCCCTCGAGTCTTTCCCACGAGGCTTTCCCACAGGGCTGTCCCACGTGCACACGTGGTGGGAGTCGATCCTCGGCTTGAACGTCAAGGCAGTGCAGGGAAAACAGGTTCCTCTGGAATGGACTGACACATCTGGGGGACTTTTGGAATGGTGGCACGACCCTGGAGTTCCTCTCGCCTTTCCTGTGGAGAGCGCCTCCTCTTGAGATGCGACGGGAACGCCGGGAATTCTTTCCCTAGGAAATAGGGAAAGGATCCCTCATCTCGAGCTAGGAGGCGGAAACGGGGCTCCCCTGGATGTGTACGGGACACCACGTGCTTCCTCTCGAGTGCAGACGGGTATGTGGGGGAACTTCTTGAGTTGCAGCAAGGGTGTGAAGGACCCTTTGGAAGTTCCAGTGGTTAGATGTGATTGGCCTCGAGAAGCCTCAGCGGAAATGGGCCTCATCTCGCCTGGAGGGCAAAACCTCCTGGATTTTCTCGAGTTGCGGCAGGTGCTCTCGACTTACGACGGGGACCTCAGGGACCCGCTCTGGTGGCCTCAGGAAAGGCCAGTCCCCATGCGAGTTCCTCGGGGGCCTCTCGGGATTCCTCTCCCGTCGATGCCGGGGCCTAAGACCTTGTGTGGAGTCGGGGCCGGAACCTGAGGATTCCTCTCCAGTGCTGACATGGATCTTGGGGTACTTCTGCAATCTCCCTAGGGGAGTCAGTCCTCGTCTCGAATGCGGGCATGCACTTGCGCTTTCCTCCAGAGCGGTAGCAGCAGTGTCACGCAGTCCGCCGCGTGGATCAAAGGATCTATGGTTTTCCCTCGAGTCTTTCCCACGAGGCTTTCCCACGAGGCTTTCCCACAGGGCTGTCCCACGTGCACACGTGGTGGGAGTCGATCCTCGGCTTGACCGTCAAGGCAGTGCAGGGAAGACAGGTTCCTCTGAAATGGACTGACACATCTGGGGGACTCTTGGAATGGTGGCACGACCCTGGAGTTCCTCTCGCCTTTCCTGTGGAGAGCGCCTCCTCTTGAGATGCGACGGGAACGCCGGGAATTCTTTCCCTACGAAACAGGGAAAGGATCCCTCATCTCGAGCTAGGAGGCGGAAATGGGGCTCCCCTGGATTTTTGCGGGACCCCACGTGCTTCCTCTCTAGTGGAGACGGGTATGTCGGGGAACTTCTTGAGTTGCAGCAAGGGTGTGAAGGACCCATTGGAAGTTCCACTGGTTAGATGTGATTGGCCTCGAGAAGCCTCAGCCGAAATGGGCCTCATCTCGCCTGGAGGGCAAAACCTCCTGGATTTTCTCCAGTTGCGGCAGGTGCTCTCGACTTACGACGGGGACCTCAGGGACCGGCTCTGGTGGCCTCAGGAAAGGCCAGTCCCCATGCGAGTTCCTCGGGGGCCTCTCGGGATTCCTCTCCCGTCGATGCCGGGGCCGAAGACCTTGTGTGGAGTCGGGGCCGGAACCTGAGGATTCCTCGCCAGTGCTGACATGGATCTTGGGGTACTTCTGGAGTCTCCCCAGGGGAGTCAGTCCTCGTCTCGAATGCGGGCATGCACTTGCGCTATCCTCCAGAGCAGTAGCAGCAGTGTCAAGCAGTCCGCCGCGTGGATCAAAGGATCTATGGTTTTCCCTCGAGTCTTTCCCACGAGGCTTTCCCACGAGGCTTTCCCACAGGGCTGTCCCACGTGCACACGTGGTGGGAGTCGATCCTCGGCTTGAACGTCAAGGCAGTGCAGGGAAAACAGGTTCCTCTGGAATGGACTGACACATCTGGGGGACTCTTGGAATGGTGGCACGACCCTGGAGTTCCTCTCGCCTTTCCTGTGGAGAGCGCCTCCTCTTGAGATGCGACGGGAACGCCGGGAATTCTTTCCCTACGAAACAGGGAAAGGATCCCTCATCTCGAGCTAGGAGGCGGAAACGGGGCTCCCCTGGATGTGTACGGGACACCACGTGCTTCCTCTCGAGTGCAGACGGGTATGTGGGGGAACTTCTTGAGTTGCAGCAAGGGTGTGAAGGACCCTTTGGAAGTTCCAGTGGTTAGATGTGATTGGCCTCGAGAAGCCTCAGCGGAAATGGGCCTCATCTCGCCTGGAGGGCAAAACCTCCTGGATTTTCTCGAGTTGCGGCAGGTGCTGTCGACTTTCGACGGGGACCTCAGGGACCCGCTCTGGTGGCCTCAGGAAAGGCCAGTCCCCATGCGAGTTCCTCGTGGGCCTCTCGGGATTCCTCTCCCGTCGATGCCGGGGCCTAAGACCTTGTGTGGAGTCGAGGCCGGAACCTGAGGATTCCTCTCCAGTGCTGACATGGATCTTGGGGTACTTCTGGAGTCTCCCCAGGGGAGTCAGTCCTCGTCTCGAATGCGGGCATGCACTTGCGCTTTCCTCCAGAGCGGTAGCAGCAGTGTCACGCAGTCCGCCGCGTGGATCAAAGGATCTATGGTTTTCCCTCGAGTCTTTCCGACGAGGCTTTCCCACCACGCTTTCCCACAGGGCTGTCCCACGTGCACACGTGGTGGGAGTCGATCCTCGGCTTGAACGTCAAGGAAGTGCAGGGAAAACAGGTTCCTCTGGTATGGACTGACACATCTGGGGGTCTCTTGGAATGGTGTCACGACCCTGGAGTTCCTCTCGCCTTTCCTGTGGAGAGCGCCACCTCTTGAGATGCGACGGGAACGCCAGGAATTCTTTCCCTACGAAACAGGGAAAGGATCCCTCATCTCGAGCTAGGAGGCGGAAACGGGGCTCCCCTGGATGTGTGCGGGACCCCACGTGCTTCCTCTCGAGTGGAGACGGGTATGTCGGGGAACTTTTAGAGTTGCAGCAAGGGTGGGAAGGACCGTTTGGAAGTTCCAGTTGTTAGATGTGATTAGCCTCGAGAAGCCTCAGCGGAAATGGGCTTCATCTCGCCTGGAGGGCAAAATCTCCTGGATTTTCTCGAGTTGCGGCAGGTGCTCTCGACTTACGACGGGGACCTCAGGGACCCTCTCTGGTGACCTCAGGAAAGGCCAGTCCCCATGCGAGTTCCTCGGGGGCCTCTCGGGATTCCTCTCCCGTCGATGCCGGGGCCTAAGACCTTGCGTGGATTCGGGGCCGGAACCTGAGGATTCCTCTCCAGTGCTGACATGGATCTTGGGGCACTTCTGGAGTCACCCCAGGGGAGTCAGTCCTCGTCTCGATTGCGGGCATGCACTTGCGCTTTCCTCCACAGCGGTAGCAGCAGTGTCACGCAGTCCGCTGCGGGGAGCAAAGGATCTATGGTTTTCCCTCGAGTCTTTCCCACGAGGCTTTCCCACGAGGCTTTCCCACAGGGCTGTCCCACGTGCACACGTGGTGGGAGTCGATCCTCGGCTTGAACGTCAAGGCAGTGCAGGGAAAACAGGTTCCGCTGGAATGGACTGACACATCTGGGGGACTCTTGGAATGGTGGCGCGACCCTGGAGTTCCTCTCGCTTTCCTGTGGAGAGCGCCTCCTCTTGAGATGCGACGGGAATGCCGGGAATTGTTTCCCTACGAAACAGGTAAAGGATCCCTCATCTCGAGCTAGGAGGCGGAAACCGGGCTCCCCTGGATGTGTTCGGGACCCTCGTGCTTCCGCTCGAGTGGAGACGTGTATGTCGGGGAACTTCTTGAGTTGCAGCAAGGGTGTGAAGGACCCTTTGGAAGTTCCAGTGGTTAGATGTGATTAGCCTCCAGAAGCCTCAGCGGAAATGGGCCTCATCTCGCCTGGAGGGCAAAACCTCCTGGATTTTCTCGAGTTGCGGCAGGTGCTCTCGACTTACGACGGGGACCTCAGGGACCCGCTCTGGTGGCCTCAGGAAAGGCCAGTCCCCATGCGAGTTCCTCGGGTGCCTCTCGGGATTCCTCTCCCGTCGATGCCGGGGCCTAAGACCTTGTGTGGAGTCGGGGCCGGAACCTGAGGATTCCTCTCCAGTGCTGACATGGATCTTGGGGTACTTCTGGAGTCTCCCCAGGGGAGTCAGTCCTCGTCTCGAATGCGGGCATGCACTTGCGCTTTCCTCCAGAGCGGTAGCAGCAGTGTCACGCAGTCCGCCGCGTGGATCAAAGGATCTATGGTTTTCCCTCGAGTCTTTCCCACGAGGCTTTCCCACGAGGCTTTCCCACAGGGCTGTCCCACGTGCACACGTGGTGGGAGTCGATCCTCGGCTTGAACGTCAAGGCAGTGCAGGGAAAACAGGTTCCTCTGGAATGGACTGACACATCTGGGGGACTCTTGGAATGGTGGCACGACCCTGGAGTTCCTCTCGCCTTTCCTGAGGAGAGCGCCTCCTCTTGAGATGCGACGGGAACGCCGGGAATTCGTTCCCTGCGAAACAGGGAAAGGATCCCTCATCTCGAGCTAGGAGGCGGAAACCGGGCTCCCCTCGATGTGTGCGGGACCCCACGTGCTTCCTCTCGAGTGGAGATGGGTATGTCGCGGAACTGCTTGAGTTGCAGCAAGGGTGTGAAGGACCCTTTGGAAGTTCCAGTGGTTAGATGTGATTAGCCTCGAGAAGCCTCAGCGGAAATGGGCCTCATCTCGCCTGGAGGGCAAAACCTCCTGGATTTTCACGAGTTGCGGCAGGTGCTCTCGACTTTCGATGGGGACCTCAGGGACCCGCTCTGGTGGCCTCAGGAAAGGCCAGTCCCCATGCGAGTTCCTCGGGGGCCTCTCGGCATTCCTCTCCCGTCAATGCCGGGGCCTAAGACCTTGTGTGGAGTCGGGGCCGGAACCTGAGGATTCCTCTCCAGTGCTGACATGGATCTTGGGGTACTTCTGGAATCTCCCTAGGGGAGTCAGTCCTCGTCTCGAATGCGGGCATGCACTTGCGCTTTCCTCCAGAGCGGTAGCAGCAGTGTCACGCAGTCCGCCGCGTGGATCAAAGGATCTATGGTTTTCCCTCGAGTCTTTCCCACGAGGCTTTCCCACGAGGCTTTCCCACAGGGCTGTCCCACGTGCACACGTGGTGGGAGTCGATGCTCGAGTTGACCATCAAGGCAGTGCAGGGAAAACAGGTTCCTCTGAAATGGACTGACACATCTGGGGGACTCTTGGAATGGTGGCACGACCCTGGAGTTCCTCTCGCCTTTCCTGTGGAGAGCGCCTCCTCTTGAGATGCGACGGGAACGCCGGGAATTCTTTCCCTACGAAACAGGGAAAGGATCCCTCATCTCAAGCTAGCAGGCGGAAACGGGGCTCCCCTGGATTTTTGCGGGACCCCACGTGCTTCCTCTCGAGTGGAGACGGGTATGTCGGGGAACTTCTTGAGTTGCAGCAAGGGTGTGAAGGACCCATTGGAAGTTCCAGTGGTTAGATGTGATTGGCCTCGAGAAGCCTCAGCGGAAATGGGCCTCATCTCGCCTGGAGGGCAAAACCTCCTGGATTTTCTCGAGTTGCGGCAGGTGCTCTCGACTTACGACGGGGACCTCAGGGACCCGCTCTGGTGGCCTCAGGAAAGGCCAGTCCCCATGCGAGTTCCTCGGGGCCTCTCGGGATTCCTCTCCCTTCGATGCCGGGGCCGAAGACCTTGTGTGGATTCGGGGCCGGAACCTGAGGATTCCTCTCCAGTGCTGACATGGATCTTGGGGTACTTCTGAAGTCTCCCCAGGGGAGTCAGTCCTCGTCTCGAATGCGGGCATGCACTTGCGCTATCCTCTAGAGCGGTAGCAGCAGTGTCAAACAGTCCGCCGCGTGCATCAAAGGATCTATGGTTTTCCCTCGAGTCTTTCCCACGAGGCTTTCCCACGAGGCTTTCCCACAGGGCTGTCCCACGTGCACACGTGGTGGGAGTCGATCCTCGGCTTGAACGTCAAGGCAGTGCAGGGAAAACAGGTTCCTCTGGAATGGACTGACACATCTGGGGGACTCTTGGAATGGTGGCACGACCCTGGAGTTCCTCTCGCCTTTCCTGTGGAGAGCGCCTCCTCTTGAGATGCGACGGGAACGCCGGGAATTCTTTCCCTACGAAACAGGGAAAGGATCCCTCATCTCGAGCTAGGAGGCGGAAACGGGGCTCCCCTGGATGTGTGCGGGACCCCACGTGCTTCCTCTCGAGTGCAGACGGGTATGTCGGGGAACTTCTTGAGTTGCAGCAATGGTGTGAAGGACCCTTTTGAAGTTCCAGTGGTTAGATGTGATTGGCCTCGAGAAGCCTCAGCGGAAATGGGCCTCATCTCGCCTGGAGGGCAAAACCTCCTGGATTTTCTCGAGTTGCGGCAGGTGCTCTCGACTTACGACGGGGACCTCAGGGACCCGCTCTGGTGGCCTCAGGAAAGGCCAGTCCCCATGCGAGTTCCTCGGGGCCTCTCGGGATTCCTCTCCCGTCGATGCCGGGGCCTAAGACCTTGTGTGGAGTCGGGGCCGGAACCTGAGGATTCCTCTCCAGTGCTGACATGGATCTTGTGGTACTTCTGGAGTCTCCCCAGGGGAGTCAGTCCTCGTCTCGAATGCGGGCATGCACTTGCACTTTCCTACAGAGCGGTAGCAGCAGTATCACGCAGTCCGCCACGTGGATCAAAGGATCTATGGTTTTCCCTCGAGTCTTTCCCACGAGGCTTTCCCACGAGGCTTTCCCACAGGGCTGTCCCACGTGCACACGTGGTGGGAGTCGATCCTCGGCTTGAACGTCAAGGCAGTGCAGGGAAAACAGGTTCCTCTGGAATGGACTGACACATCTGGGGGACTCTTGGAATGGTGGCACGACCCTGGAGTTCCTCTCGCCTTTCCTGTGGAGAGCGCCTCCTCTTGAGATGCGACGGGAACGCCGGGAATTCTTTCCCTACGAAACAGGGAAAGGATCCCTCATCTCGAGCTAGAAGGCGGAAACGGGGCTCCCCTGGATGTGTGCGGGACCCCACGTGCTTCCTGTCGAGTGGAGACGGGTATGTCGGGGAACTTCTTGAGTTGCAGCAAGGGTGTGAAGGACCCTTTGGAAGTTCCAGTTGTTAGACGTGATTGGCCTCGAGAAGCCTCAGCGGAAATGGGCCTCATCTCGCCTGGAGGGCAAAACCTCCTGGATTTTCTCGAGTTGCGGCAGGTGCTCTCGACTTACGAAGGGGACCTCAGGGACCCGCTCTGGTGGCCTCAGGAAAGGCCATTCCCCATGCGAGTTCCTCGGGGGCCTCTCGGGATTCCTCTCCCGTCGATGCCGGGGACTAAGACCTTGTGTGGAGTCGGGGCCGGAACCTGAGGATTCCTCTCCAGTGCTGACATGGATCTTGGGGTACTTCTGGAGTCTCCCCAGGGGAGTCAGTCCTTGTCTCGAATGCGGGCATGCACTTGCGCTTTCCTCCAGAGCGGTAGCAGCAGTGTCACGCAGTCTGCCGCGTGGATCAAAGGATCTATGGTTTTCCCTCGAGTCTTTCCCACGAGGCTTTCCCACGAGGCTTTCCCACAGGGCTGTCCCACGTGAACACGTGGTGGGAGTCGATCATCGGCTTGAACGTCAAGGCAGTGCAGGGAAAACAGGTTCCTCTGGAATGGACTGACACATCTGGGGGACTCTTGGAATGGTGGCACGACCCTGGAGTTCTTCTCGCCTTTCCTGTGGAGAGCGCCTCCTCTTGAGATGCGACGGGAACGCCGGGAATTCTTTCCCTACGAAACAGGGAAAGGATCCCTCATCTCGAGCTAGGAGGCGGAAACGGGGCTCCCCTGGATGTGTGCGGGACACCACGTGCTTCCGCTCGAGTGGAGACGGGTATGTCGGGGAACTTCTTGAGTTGCAGCAAGGGTGTGAAGGACCCTTTGGAAGTTCCAGTGGTTAGACGTGATTGGCCTCGAGAAGCCTCAGCGGAAATGGGCCTCATCTCGCCTGGAGGGCAAAACCTCCTGGATTTTCTCGAGGTGCGGCAGGTGCTCTCGACTTACGACGGGGACCTCAGGGACCCGCTCTGGTGGCCTCAGGAAAGGCCAGTCCCCATGCGAGTTCCTCGGGGGCCTATCGGGATTCCTCTCCCGTCGATGCCGGGGCCTAAGACCTTGTGTGGAGTCGGGGCCGGAACCTGAGGATTCCTCTCCAGTGCTGACATGGATCTTGGGGTACTTCTGGAGTCTCCCCGGGGGAGTCAGTCCTCGTCTCGAATGCGGGCATGCACTTGCGCTTTCCTCCAGAGCGGTAGCAGCAGTGTCACGCAGTCCGCCGCGTGGATCAAAGGATCTATGGTTTTCCCTCGAGTCTTTCCCACGAGGCTTTCCCACGAGGCTTTCCCACAGGGCTGTCCCACGTGCACACGTGGTGGGAGTCGATCCTCGGCTTGAACGTCAAGGCAGTGCAGGGAAAACAGGTTCCTCTGGAATGGACTGACACATCTGGGGGCTCTTGGAATGGTGGCACGACCCTGGAGTTCCTCTCGCCTTTCCTGTGGAGAGCGCCTCCTCTTGAGATGCGACGGGAACGCCGGGAATTCTTTCCCTACGAAACAGGGAAAGGATCCCTCATCTCGAGCTAGGAGGCGGAAACGGGGCTCCCCTGGATGTGTGCGGGACCCACGTGCTTCCTCTCGAGTGGAGACGGGTATGTCGGGGAACTTCTTGAGTTGCAGCAAGGGTGTGAAGGACCCTTTGGAAGTTCCAGTGGTTAGACGTGATTAGCCTCGAGAAGCCTCAGCGGAAATGGGCCTCATCTCGCCTGGAGGGCAAAACCTCCTGGATTTTCTCGAGTTGCGGCAGGTGCTCTCGACTTACGACGGGGACGTCAGGGACCCGCTCTGGTGGCCTCAGGAAAGGCCAGTCCACATGCGAGTTCCTCGGGGGCCTCTCGGGATTCCTCTCCCGTCGATGCCGGGGCCTAAGACCTTGTGTGGAGTCGGGGCCGGAACCTGAGGATTCCTCTCCAGTGCTGACATGGATCTTGGGGTACTTCTGGAGTCTCCCCAGAGGAGTCAGTCCTCGTCTCGAATGCGGGCATGCACTTGCGCTTTCCTCCAGAGCGGTAGCAGCAGTGTCACGCACTCCGCCGTGTGGATCAAAGGATCTATGGTTTTCCCTCGAGTCTTTCCCACGAGGCTTTCCCACGAGGCTTTCCCACAGGGCTGTCCCACGTGCACACGTGGTGGGAGTCGATCCTCGGCTTGAACGTCAAGGCAGTGCAGGGAAAACAGGTTCCTCTGGAATGGACTGACACATCTGGGGGACTCTTGGAATGGTGGCACGACCCTGGAGTTCCTCTCGCCTTTCCTGTGGAGAGCGCCTCCTCTTGAGATGCGACGGGAACGCCGGGAATTCTTTCCCTACGAAACAGGGAAAGGATCCCTCATCTCGAGCTAGGAGGCGGAAACGGGGCTCCCCTGGATGTGTGCGGGACCCACGTGCTTCCTCTCGAGTGGAGACGGGTATGTCGGGGAACTTCTTGAGTTGCAGCAAGGGTGTGAAGGACCCTTTGGAAGTTCCAGTGGTTAGACGTGATTAGCCTCAAGAAGCCTCAGCGGAAATGGGCCTCATCTCGCCTGGAGGGCAAAACCTCCTGGATTTTCTCGAGTTGCGGCAGGTGCTCTCGACTTACGACGGGGACCTCAGGGACCCGCTCTGGTGGCCTCAGGAAAGGCCAGTCCCCATGCGAGTTCCTCGGGGGCCTCTGGGGATTCCTCTCCCATCGATGCCGGTACCGAAGACCTTGTGTGGAATCGTGGCCGGAACCTGAGGTTTCCTCTCCAGTGCTGACATGGATCTTGGGGTACTTCTGGAGTCTCCCCAGGGGAGTCAGTCCTCGTCTCGAATGCGGGCATGCACTTGCACTTTCCTCCAGAGCGGTAGCAGCAGTGTCACACAGTCCGCCGCGTGGATCAAAGGATCTATGGTTTTCCCTCGAGTCTTTCCCACGAGGCTTTCCCACGAGGCTTTCCCACAGGGCTGTCCCACGTGCACACGTGGTGGGAGTCGATCCTCGGCTTGAACGTCAAGGCAGTGCAGGGAAAACAGGTTCCTCTGGAATGGACTGACACATCTGGGGGACCCTTGGAATGATGGCACGACCCTGGAGTTCCTCTCGCCTTTCTGTGGAGAGCGCCTCCTCTTGAGATGCGACGGGAACGCCGGGAATTCTTTCCCTACGAAACATTGAAAGGATCCCTCATCTCGAGCTAGGAGGCGGAAACGGGGCTCCCCTGGATGTGTGCGGGACCCCACGTGCTTCCTTTCGAGTGGAGACGGGTATGTCGGGGACCTTCTTGAGTTGCAGCAAGGGTGTGAAGGACCCTTCGGAAGTTCCAGTGGTTAGATGTGATTGGCCTTGAGAAGCCTCAGCGGAAATGGGCCTCATCTCGCCTGGAGGGCAAAACCTCCTGGATTTTCTCGAGTTGCGGCAGGTGCTCTCGACTTACGACGGGGACCTCAGGGAACCGCTCTGGTGGCCTCAGGAAAGGCCAGTCCCCATGCGAGTTCCTCGGGGGCCTCTCGGGATTCCTCTCCCGTCGATGCCGGGGCCTAAGACCTTGTGTGGAGTCGGGGCCGGAACCTGAGGATTCCTCTCCAGTGCTGACATGGATCTTGGGGTACTTCTGGAGTCTCCCCAGGGGAGTCAGTCCTCGTCTCGAATGCGGGCATGCACTTGCGCTTTCCTCCAGAGCGGTAGCAGCAGTGTCACGCAGTCCGCCGCGTGGATCAAAGGATCTATGGTTTTCCCTCGAGTCTTTCCCACGAGGCTTTCCCACGAGGCTTTCCCACAGGGCTGTCCCACGTGCACACGTGGTGGGAGTCGATCCTCGGCTTGAACGTCAAGGCAGTGCAGGGAAAACAGGTTCCTCTGGAATGGACTGACACATCTGGGGGACTCTTGGAATGGTGGCACGACCCTGGAGTTCCTCTCGCCTTTCCTGTGGAGAGCGCCTCCTCTTGAGATGCGACGGGAACACCGGGAATTCTTTCCCTACGAAACAGGGAAAGGATCCCTCATCTCGAGCTAGGAGGCGGAAACGGGGCTCCCCTGGATGTGTGCGGGACCCACGTGCTTCCTCTCGAGTGGAGACGGGTATGTCGGGGAACTTCTTGAGTTGCAGCAAGGGTGTGAAGGACCCTTTGGAAGTTCCAGTGGTTAGACGTGATTAGCCTCGAGAAGCCTCAGCGGAAATGGGCCTCATCTCGCCTGGAGGGCAAAACCTCCTGGATTATCTCGAGTTGCGGCAGGTGCTCTCGACTTACGACGGGGACCTCAGGGACCCGCTCTGGTGGCCTCAGGAAAGGCCAGTCCCCATGCGAGTTCCTCGGGGGCCTCTCGGGATTCCTCTCCCGTCGATGCCGGGGCCTAAGACCTTGTGTGGAGTCGGGGCCGGAACCTGAGGATTCCTCTCCAGTGCTGACATGGATCTTGGGGTACTTCTGGAGTCTCCCCAGGGGAGTCAGTCCTCGTCTCGAATGCGGGCATGCACTTGCGCTTTCCTCCAGAGCGGTAGCAGCAGTGTCACGCAGTCCGCCCCGTGGATCAAAGGATCTATGGTTTTCCCTCGAGTCTTTCCCACGAGGCTTTCCCACGAGGCTTTCCCACAGGGCTGTCCCACGTGCACACGTGGTGGGAGTCGATCCTCGGCTTGAACGTCAAGGCAGTGCAGGGAAAACAGGTTCCTCTGGTATGGACTGACACATCTGGGGGACTTTTGGAATGGTGGCACGACCCTGGAGTTCCTCTCGCCTTTCCTGTGGAGAGCGCCTCCTCTTGAGATGCGACGGGAACGCCGGGAATTCTTTCCCTAGGAAACAGGGAAAGGATCCCTCATCTCGAGCTAGGAGGCGGAAACGGGGCTCCCCTGGATGTGTACGGGACACCACGTGCTTCCTCTCGAGTGCAGACGGGTATGTGGGGGAACTTCTTGAGTTGCAGCAAGGGTGTGAAGGACCCTTGGAAGTTCCAGTGGTTAGATGTGATTGGCCTCGAGAAGCCTCAGCGGAAATGGGCCTCATCTCGCCTGGAGGGCAAAACCTCCTGGATTTTCTCGAGTTGCGGCAGGTGCTCTCGACTTACGACGGGGACCTCAGGGTCCCGCTCTGGTGGCCTCAGGAAAGGCCAGTCCCCATGCGAGTTCCTCGGGGGCCTCTCGGGATTCCTCTCCCGTCGATGCCGGGGCCTAAGACCTTGTGTGGAGTCGGGGCCGGAACCTGAGGATTCCTCTCCAGTGCTGACATGGATCTTGGGGTACTTCTGGAATCTCCCTAGGGGAGTCAGTCCTCGTCTCGAATGCGGGCATGCACTTGCGCTTTCCTCCAGAGCGGTAGCAGCAGTGTCACGCAGTCCGCCGCGTGGATCAAAGGATCTATGGTTTTCCCTCGAGTCTTTCCCACGAGGCTTTCCCACGAGGCTTTCCCACAGGGCTATCCCACGTGCACACGTGGTGGGAGTCGATCCTCGGCTTGACCGTCAAGGCAGTGCAGGGAAGACAGGTTCCTCTGAAATGGACTGACACATCTGGGGGACTCTTGGAATGGTGGCACGACCCTGGAGTTCCTCTCGCCTTTCCTGTGGAGAGCGCCTCCTCTTGAGATGCGACGGGAACGCCGGGAATTCTTTCCCTAAGAAACAGGGAAAGGATCCCTCATCTCGAGCTAGGAGGCGGAAATGGGGCTCCCCTGGATTTTTGCGGGACCCCACGTGCTTCCTCTCTAGTGGAGACGGGTATGTCGGGGAACTTCTTGAGTTGCAGCAAGGGTGTGAAGGACCCATTGGAAGTTCCAGTGGTTAGATGTGATTGGCCTCGAGAAGCCTCAGCCGAAATGGGCCTCATCTCGCCTGGAGGGCAAAACCTCCTGGATTTTCTCGAGTTGCGGCAGGTGCTCTCGACTTACGACGGGGACCTCAGGGACCCGCTCTGGTGGCCTCAGGAAAGGCCAGTCCCCATGCGAGTTCCTCGGGGGCCTCTCGGGATTCCTCTCCCGTCGATGCCGGGGCCGAAGACCTTGTGTGGAGTCGGGGCCGGAACCTGAGGATTCCTCGCCAGTGCTGACATGGATCTTGGGGTACTTCTGGAGTCTCCCCAGGGGAGTCAGTCCTCGTCTCGAATGCGGGCATGCACTTGCGCTATCCTCCAGAGCAGTAGCAGCAGTGTCAAGCAGTCCGCCGCGTGGATCAAAGGATCTATGGTTTTCCCTCGAGTCTTTCCCACGAGGCTTTCCCACGAGGCTTTCCCACAGGGCTGTCCCACGTGCACACGTGGTGGGAGTCGATCCTCGGCTTGAACGTCAAGGCAGTGCAGGGAAAACAGGTTCCTCTGGAATGGACTGACACATCTGGGGGACTCTTGGAATGGTGGCACGACCCTGGAGTTCCTCTCGCCTTTCCTGTGGAGAGCGCCTCCTCTTGAGATGCGACGGGAACGCCGGGAATTCTTTCCCTACGAAACAGGGAAAGGATCCCTCATCTCGAGCTAGGAGGCGGAAACGGGGCTCCCCTGGATGTGTACGGGACACCACGTGCTTCCTCTCGAGTGCAGACGGGTATGTGGGGGAACTTCTTGAGTTGCAGCAAGGGTGTGAAGGACCCTTTGGAAGTTCCAGTGGTTAGATGTGATTGGCCTCGAGAAGCCTCAGCGGAAATGGGCCTCATCTCTCCTGGAGGGCAAAACCTCCTGGATTTTCTCGAGTTGCGGCAGGTGCTGTCGACTTACGACGGGGACCTCAGGGACCCGCTCTGGTGGCCTCAGGAAAGGCCAGTCCCCATGCCAGTTCCTCGGGGGCCTCTCGGGATTCCTCTCCCGTCGATGCCGGGGCCTAAGACCTTGTGTGGAGTCGAGGCCGGAACCTGAGGATTCCTCTCCAGTGCTGACATGGATCTTGGGGTACTTCTGGAGTCTCCCCAGGGGAGTCAGTCCTCGTCTCGAATGCGGGCATGCACTTGCGCTTTCCTCCAGAGCGGTAGCAGCAGTGTCACGCAGTCCGCCGCCTGGATCAAAGGATCTATGGTTTTCCCTCGAGTCTTTCCGACGAGGCTTTCCCACCACGCTTTCCCACAGGGCTGTCCCACGTGCACACGTGGTGGGAGTCGATCCTCGGCTTGAACGTCAAGGAAGTGCAGGGAAAACAGGTTCCTCTGGTATGGACTGACACATCTGGGGGTCTCTTGGAATGGTGTCACGACCCTGGAGTTCCTCTCGCCTTTCCTGTGGAGAGCGCCAACTCTTGAGATGCGACGGGAACGCCAGGAATTCTTTCCCTACGAAACAAGGAAAGGATCCCTCATCTCGAGCTAGGAGGCGGAAACGGGGCTCCCCTGGATGTGTGCGGGACCCCACGTGCTTCCTCTCGAGTGTAGACGGGTATGTCGGGGAACTTTTAGAGTTGCAGCAAGGGTGTAAAGGACCGTTTGGAAGTTCCAGTTGTTAGATGTGATTAGCCTCGAGAAGCCTCAGCGGAAATGGGCTTCATCTCGCCTGGAGGGCAAAATCTCCTGGATTTTCTCGAGTTGCGGCAGGTGCTCTCGACTTACGACGGGGACCTCAGGGACCCTCTCTGGTGACCTCAGGAAAGGCCAGTCCCCATGCGAGTTCCTCGGGGGCCTCTCGGGATTCCTCTCCCGTCGATGCCGGGGCCTAAGACCTTGCGTGGATTCGAGGCCGGAACCTGAGGATTCCTCTCCAGTGCTGACATGGATCTTGGGGCACTTCTGGAGTCACCCCAGGGGAGTCAGTCCTCGTCTCGAATGCGGGCATGCACTTGCGCTTTCCTCCACAGCGGTAGCAGCAGTGTCACGCAGTCCGCTGCGGGGAGCAAAGGATCTATGGTTTTCCCTCGAGTCTTTCCCACGAGGCTTTCCCACGAGGCTTTCCCACAGGGCTGTCCCACGTGCACACGTGGTGGGAGTCGATCCTCGGCTTGAACGTCAAGGCAGTGCAGGGAAAACAGGTTCCGCTGGAATGCACTGACACATCTGGGGGACTCTTGGAATGGTGGCACGACCCTGGAGTTCCTCTCGCTTTCCTGTGGAGAGCGCCTCCTCTTGAGATGCGACGGGAATGCCGGGAATTGTTTCCCTACGAAACAGGTAAAGGATCCCTCATCTCGAGCTAGGAGGCGGAAACCGGGCTCCCCTGGATGTGTTCGGGACCCTCGTGCTTCCGCTCGAGTGGAGACGTGTATGTCGGGGAACTTCTTGAGTTGCAGCAAGGGTGTGAAGGACCCTTTGGAAGTTCCAGTGGTTAGATGTGATTAGCCTCGAGAAGCCTCAGCGGAAATGGGCCTCATCTCGCCTGGAGGGCAAAACCTCCTGGATTTTCTCGAGTTGCGGCAGGTGCTCTCGACTTACGACGGGGACCTCAGGGACCCGCTCTGGTGGCCTCAGGAAAGGCCAGTCCCCATGCGAGTTCCTCGGGTGCCTCTCGGGATTCCTCTCCCGTCGATGCCGGGGCCTAAGACCTTGTGTGGAGTCGGGGCCGGAACCTGAGGATTCCTCTCCAGTGCTGACATGGATCTTGGGGTACTTCTGGAGTCTCCCCAGGGGAGTCAGTCCTCGTCTCGAATGCGGGCATGCACTTGCGCTTTCCTCCAGAGCGGTAGCAGCAGTGTCACGCAGTCCGCCGCGTGGATCAAAGGATCTATGGTTTTCCCTCGAGTCTTTCCCACGAGGCTTTCCCACGAGGCTTTCCCACAGGGCTGTCCCACGTGCACACGTGGTGGGAGTCGATCCTCGGCTTGAACGTCAAGGCAGTGCAGGGAAAACAGGTTCCTCTGGAATGGACTGACACATCTGGGGGACTCTTGGAATGGTGGCACGACCCTGGAGTTCCTCTCGCCTTTCCTGAGGAGAGCGCCTCCTCTTGAGATGCGACGGGAACGCCGGGAATTCGTTCCCTGCGAAACAGGGAAAGGATCCCTCATCTCGAGCTAGGAGGCGGAAACCGGGCTCCCCTCGATGTGTGCGGGACCCCACGTGCTTCCTCTCGAGTGGAGATGGGTATGTCGCGGAACTGCTTGAGTTGCAGCAAGGGTGTGAAGGACCCTTTGGAAGTTCCAGTGGTTAGATGTGATTAGCCTCGAGAAGCCTCAGCGGAAATGGGCCTCATCTCGCCTGGAGGGCAAAACCTCCTGGATTTTCACGAGTTGCGGCAGGTGCTCTCGACTTACGATGGGGACCTCAGGGACCCGCTCTGGTGGCCTCAGGAAAGGCCAGTCCCCATGCGAGTTCCTCGGGGGCCTCTCGGCATTCCTCTCCCGTCAATGCCGGGGCCTAAGACCTTGTGTGGAGTCGGGGCCGGAACCTGAGGATTCCTCTCCAGTGCTGACATGGATCTTGGGGTACTTCTGGAATCTCCCTAGGGGAGTCAGTCCTCGTCTCGAATGCGGGCATGCACTTGCGCTTTCCTCCACAGCGGTAGCAGCAGTGTCACGCAGTCCGCTGCGGGGAGCAAAGGATCTATGGTTTTCCCTCGAGTCTTTCCCACGAGGCTTTCCCACGAGGCTTTCCCACAGGGCTGTCCCACGTGCACACGTGGTGGGAGTCGATCCTCGGCTTGAACGTCAAGGCAGTGCAGGGAAAACAGGTTCCGCTGGAATGCACTGACACATCTGGGGGACTCTTGGAATGGTGGCACGACCCTGGAGTTCCTCTCGCTTTCCTGTGGAGAGCGCCTCCTCTTGAGATGCGACGGGAATGCCGGGAATTGTTTCCCTACGAAACAGGTAAAGGATCCCTCATCTCGAGCTAGGAGGCGGAAACCGGGCTCCCCTGGATGTGTTCGGGACCCTCGTGCTTCCGCTCGAGTGGAGACGTGTATGTCGGGGAACTTCTTGAGTTGCAGCAAGGGTGTGAAGGACCCTTTGGAAGTTCCAGTGGTTAGATGTGATTAGCCTCGAGAAGCCTCAGCGGAAATGGGCCTCATCTCGCCTGGAGGGCAAAACCTCCTGGATTTTCTCGAGTTGCGGCAGGTGCTCTCGACTTACGACGGGGACCTCAGGGACCCGCTCTGGTGGCCTCAGGAAAGGCCAGTCCCCATGCGAGTTCCTCGGGTGCCTCTCGGGATTCCTCTCCCGTCGATGCCGGGGCCTAAGACCTTGTGTGGAGTCGGGGCCGGAACCTGAGGATTCCTCTCCAGTGCTGACATGGATCTTGGGGTACTTCTGGAGTCTCCCCAGGGGAGTCAGTCCTCGTCTCGAATGCGGGCATGCACTTGCGCTTTCCTCCAGAGCGGTAGCAGCAGTGTCACGCAGTCCGCCGCGTGGATCAAAGGATCTATGGTTTTCCCTCGAGTCTTTCCCACGAGGCTTTCCCACGAGGCTTTCCCACAGGGCTGTCCCACGTGCACACGTGGTGGGAGTCGATCCTCGGCTTGAACGTCAAGGCAGTGCAGGGAAAACAGGTTCCTCTGGAATGGACTGACACATCTGGGGGACTCTTGGAATGGTGGCACGACCCTGGAGTTCCTCTCGCCTTTCCTGAGGAGAGCGCCTCCTCTTGAGATGCGACGGGAACGCCGGGAATTCGTTCCCTGCGAAACAGGGAAAGGATCCCTCATCTCGAGCTAGGAGGCGGAAACCGGGCTCCCCTCGATGTGTGCGGGACCCCACGTGCTTCCTCTCGAGTGGAGATGGGTATGTCGCGGAACTGCTTGAGTTGCAGCAAGGGTGTGAAGGACCCTTTGGAAGTTCCAGTGGTTAGATGTGATTAGCCTCGAGAAGCCTCAGCGGAAATCGGCCTCATCTCGCCTGGAGGGCAAAACCTCCTGGATTTTCACGAGTTGCGGCAGGTGCTCTCGACTTACGATGGGGACCTCAGGGACCCGCTCTGGTGGCCTCAGGAAAGGCCAGTCCCCATGCGAGTTCCTCGGGGGCCTCTCGGCATTCCTCTCCCGTCAATGCCGGGGCCTAAGACCTTGTGTGGAGTCGGGGCCGGAACCTGAGGATTCCTCTCCAGTGCTGACATGGATCTTGGGGTACTTCTGGAATCTCCCTAGGGGAGTCAGTCCTCGTCTCGAATGCGGGCATGCACTTGCGCTTTCCTCCAGAGCGGTAGCAGCAGTGTCACGCAGTCCGCCGCGTGGATCAAAGGATCTATGGTTTTCCCTCGAGTCTTTCCCACGAGGCTTTCCCACGAGGCTTTCCCACAGGGCTGTCCCACGTGCACACGTGGTGGGAGTCGATCCTCGGCTTGAACGTCAAGGCAGTGCAGGGAAAACAGGTTCCGCTGGAATGGACTGACACATCTGGGGGACTCTTGGAATGGTGGCATGACCCTGGAGTTCCTCTCGCTTTCCTGTGGAGAGCGCCTCCTCTTGAGATGCGACGGGAATGCCGGGAATTGTTTCCCTACGAAACAGGTAAAGGATCCCTCATCTCGAGCTAGGAGGCGGAAACCGGGCTCCCCTGGATGTGTTCGGGACCCTCGTGCTTCCTCTCGAGTGGAGACGTGTATGTCGGGGAACTTCTTGAGTTGCAGCAAGGGTGTGAAGGACCCTTTGGAAGTTCCAGTGGTTAGATGTGATTAGCCTCGAGAAGCCTCAGCGGAAATGGGCCTCATCTCGCCTGGAGGGCAAAACCTCCTGGATTTTCTCGAGTTGCGGCAGGTGCTCTCGACTTACGACGGGGACCTCAGGGACCCGCTCTGGTGGCCTCAGGAAAGGCCAGTCCCCATGCGAGTTCCTCGGGTGCCTCTCGGGATTCCTCTCCCGTCGATGCCGGGGCCTAAGACCTTGTGTGGAGTCGGTGCCGGAACCTGAGGATTCCTCTCCAGTGCTGACATGGATCTTGGGGTACTTCTGGAGTCTCCCCAGGGGAGTCAGTCCTCGTCTCGAATGCGGGCATGCACTTGCGCTTTCCTCCAGAGCGGTAGCAGCAGTGTCACGCAGTCCGCCGCGTGGATCAAAGGATCTATGGTTTTCCCTCGAGTCTTTCCCACGAGGCTTTCCCACGAGGCTTTCCCACAGGGCTGTCCCACGTGCACACGTGGTGGGAGTCGATCCTCGGCTTGAACGTCAAGGCAGTGCAGGGAAAACAGGTTCCTCTGGAATGGACTGACACATCTGGGGGACTCTTGGAATGGTGGCACGACCCTGGAGTTCCTCTCGCCTTTCCTGAGGAGAGCGCCTCCTCTTGAGATGCGACGGGAACGCCGGGAATTCGTTCCCTGCGAAACAGGGAAAGGATCCCTCATCTCGAGCTAGGAGGCGGAAACCGGGCTCCCCTCGATGTGTGCGGGACCCCACGTGCTTCCTCTCGAGTGGAGATGGGTATGTCGCGGAACTGCTTGAGTTGCAGCAAGGGTGTGAAGGACCCTTTGGAAGTTCCAGTGGTTAGATGTGATTAGCCTCGAGAAGCCTCAGCGGAAATGGGCCTCATCTCGCCTGGAGGGCAAAACCTCCTGGATTTTCACGAGTTGCGGCAGGTGCTCTCGACTTACGATGGGGACCTCAGGGACCCGCTCTGGTGGCCTCAGGAAAGGCCAGTCCCCATGCGAGTTCCTCGGGGGCCTCTCGGCATTCCTCTCCCGTCAATGCCGGGGCCTAAGACCTTGTGTGGAGTCGGGGCCGGAACCTGAGGATTCCTCTCCAGTGCTGACATGGATCTTGGGGTACTTCTGGAATCTCCCTAGGGGAGTCAGTCCTCGTCTCGAATGCGGGCATGCACTTGCGCTTTCCTCCAGAGCGGTAGCAGCAGTGTCACGCAGTCCGCCGCGTGGATCAAAGGATCTATGGTTTTCCCTCGAGTCTTTCCCACGAGGCTTTCCCACGAGGCTTTCCCACAGGGCTGTCCCACGTGCACACGCGGTGGGAGTCGATGCTCGGCTTGACCATCAAGGCAGTGCAGGGAAAACAGGTTCCTCTGAAATGGACTGACACATCTGGGGGACTCTTGGAATGGTGGCACGACCCTGGAGTTCCTCTCGCCTTTCCTGTGGAGAGCGCCTCCTCTTGAGATGCGACGGCAACGCCGGGAATTCTTTCCCTACGAAACAGGGAAAGGATCCCTCATCTCGAGCTAGGAGGCGGAAACGGGGCTCCCCTGGATTTTTGCGGGACCCCACGTGCTTCCTCTCGAGTGGAGACGGGTATGTGGGGGAACTTCTTGAGTTGCAGCAAGGGTGTGAAGGACCCATTGGAAGTTCCAGTGGTTAGATGTGATTGGCCTCGAGAAGCCTCAGCGGAAATGGGCCTCATCTCGCCTGGAGGGCAAAACCTCCTGGATTTTCTCGAGTTGCGGCAGGTGCTCTCGACTTTCGACGGGGACCTCAGGGACCCGCTCTGGTGGCCTCAGGAAAGGCCAGTCCCCATGCGAGTTCCTCGGGGCCTCTCGGGATTCCTCTCCCTTCGATGCCGGGGCCGAAGACCTTGTGTGGATTCGGGGCCGGAACCTGAGGATTCCTCTCCAGTGCTGACATGGATCTTGGGGTACTTCTGAAGTCTCCCCAGGGGAGTCAGTCCTCGTCTCGAATGCGGGCATGCACTTGCGCTATCCTCTAGAGCGGTAGCAGCAGTGTCAAGCAGTCCGCCGCGTGCATCAAAGGATCTATGGTTTTCCCTCGAGTCTTTCCCACGAGGCTTTCCCACGAGGCTTTCCCACAGGGCTGTCCCACGTGCACACGTGGTGGGAGTCGATCCTCGGCTTGAACGTCAAGGCAGTGCAGGGAAAACAGGTTCCTCTGGAATGGACTGACACATCTGGGGGACTCTTGGAATGGTGGCACGACCCTGGAGTTCCTCTCGCCTTTCCTGTGGAGAGCGCCTCCTCTTGAGATGCGACGGGAACGCCGGGAATTCTTTCCCTACGAAACAGGGAAAGGATCCCTCATCTCGAGCTAGGAGGCGGAAACGGGGCTCCCCTGGATGTGTGCGGGACCCCACGTGCTTCCTCTCGAGTGCAGACGGGTATGTCGGGGAACTTCTTGAGTTGCAGCAATGGTGTGAAGGACCCTTTTGAAGTTCCAGTGGTTAGATGTGATTGGCCTCGAGAAGCCTCAGCGGAAATGGGCCTCATCTCGCCTGGAGGGCAAAACCTCCTGGATTTTCTCGAGTTGCGGCAGGTGCTCTCGACTTACGACGGGGACCTCAGGGACCCGCTCTGGTGGCCTCAGGAAAGGCCAGTCCCCATGCGAGTTCCTCGGGGCCTCTCGGGATTCCTCTCCCGTCGATGCCGGGGCCTAAGACCTTGTGTGGAATCGGGGCCGGAACCTGAGGATTCCTCTCCAGTGCTGACATGGATCTTGCGGTACTTCTGGAGTCTCCCCAGGGGAGTCAGTCCTCGTCTCGAATGCGGGCATGCACTTGCACTTTCCTCCAGAGCGGTAGCAGCAGTATCACGCAGTCCGCCACGTGGATCAAAGGATCTATGGTTTTCCCTCGAGTCTTTCCCACGAGGCTTTCCCACGAGGCTTTCCCACAGGGCTGTCCCACGTGCACACGTGGTGGGAGTCGATCCTCGGCTTGAACGTCAAGGCAGTGCAGGGAAAACAGGTTCCTCTGGAATGGACTGACACATCTGGGGGACTCTTGGAATGGTGGCACGACCCTGGAGTTCCTCTCGCCTTTCCTGTGGAGAGCGCCTCCTCTTGAGATGCGACGGGAACGCCGGGAATTCTTTCCCTACGAAACAGGGAAAGGATCCCTCATCTCGAGCTAGAAGGCGGAAACGGGGCTCCCCTGGATGTGTGCGGGACCCCACGTGCTTCCTGTCGAGTGGAGACGGGTATGTCGGGGAACTTCTTGAGTTGCAGCAAGGGTGTGAAGGACCCTTTGGAAGTTCCAGTTGTTAGACGTGATTGGCCTCGAGAAGCCTCAGCGGAAATGGGCCTCATCTCGCCTGGAGGGCAAAACCTCCTGGATTTTCTCGAGTTGCGGCAGGTGCTCTCGACTTACGAAGGGGACCTCAGGGACCCGCTCTGGTGGCCTCAGGAAAGGCCATTCCCCATGCGAGTTCCTCGGGGGCCTCTCGGGATTCCTCTCCCGTCGATGCCGGGGACTAAGACCTTGTGTGGAGTCGGGGCCGGAACCTGAGGATTCCTCTCCAGTGCTGACATGGATCTTGGGGTACTTCTGGAGTCTCCCCAGGGGAGTCAGTCCTTGTCTCGAATGCGGGCATGCACTTGCGCTTTCCTCCAGAGCGGTAGCAGCAGTGTCACGCAGTCTGCCGCGTGGATCAAAGGATCTATGGTTTTCCCTCGAGTCTTTCCCACGAGGCTTTCCCACGAGGCTTTCCCACAGGGCTGTCCCACGTGAACACGTGGTGGGAGTCGATCATCGGCTTGAACGTCAAGGCAGTGCAGGGAAAACAGGTTCCTCTGGAATGGACTGACACATCTGGGGGACTCTTGGAATGGTGGCACGACCCTGGAGTTCTTCTCGCCTTTCCTGTGGAGAGCGCCTCCTCTTGAGATGCGACGGGAACGCCGGGAATTCTTTCCCTACGAAACAGGGAAAGGATCCCTCATCTGGAGCTAGGAGGCGGAAACGGGGCTCCCCTGGATGTGTGCGGGACACCACGTGCTTCCTCTCGAGTGGAGACGGGTATGTCGGGGAACTTCTTGAGTTGCAGCAAGGGTGTGAAGGACCCTTTGGAAGTTCCAGTGGTTAGACGTGATTGGCCTCGAGAAGCCTCAGCGGAAATGGGCCTCATCTCGCCTGGAGGGCAAAACCTCCTGGATTTTCTCGAGGTGCGGCAGGTGCTCTCGACTTACGAAGGGGACCTCAGGGACCCGCTCTGGTGGCCTCAGGAAAGGCCAGTCCCCATGCGAGTTCCTCGGGGGCCTATCGGGATTCCTCTCCCGTCGATGCCGGGGCCTAAGACCTTGTGTGGAGTCGGGGCCGGAACCTGAGGATTCCTCTCCAGTGCTGACATGGATCTTGGGGTGCTTCTGGAGTCTCCCCGGGGGAGTCAGTCCTCGTCTCGAATGCGGGCATGCACTTGCGCTTTCCTCCAGAGCGGTAGCAGCAGTGTCACGCAGTCCGCCGCGTGGATCAAAGGATCTATGGTTTTCCCTCGAGTCTTTCCCACGAGGCTTTCCCACGAGGCTTTCCCACAGGGCTGTCCCACGTGCACACGTGGTGGGAGTCGATCCTCGGCTTGAACGTCAAGGCAGTGCAGGGAAAACAGGTTCCTCTGGAATGGACTGACACATCTGGGGGCTCTTGGAATGGTGGCACGACCCTGGAGTTCCTCTCGCCTTTCCTGTGGAGAGCGCCTCCTCTTGAGATGCGACGGGAACGCCGGGAATTCTTTCCCTACGAAACAGGGAAAGGATCCCTCATCTCGAGCTAGGAGGCGGAAACGGGGCTCCCCTGGATGTGTGCGGGACCCACGTGCTTCCTCTCGAGTGGAGACGGGTATGTCGGGGAACTTCTTGAGTTGCAGCAAGGGTGTGAAGGACCCTTTGGAAGTTCCAGTGGTTAGACGTGATTAGCCTCGAGAAGCCTCAGCGGAAATGGGCCTCATCTCGCCTGGAGGGCAAAACCTCCTGGATTTTCTCGAGTTGCGGCAGGTGCTCTCGACTTACGACGGGGACGTCAGGGACCCGCTCTGGTGGCCTCAGGAAAGGCCAGTCCCCATGCGAGTTCCTCGGGGGCCTCTCGGGATTCCTCTCCCGTCGATGCCGGGGCCTAAGACCTTGTGTGGAGTCGGGGCCGGAACCTGAGGATTCCTCTCCAGTGCTGACATGGATCTTGGGGTACTTCTGGAGTCTCCCCAGAGGAGTCAGTCCTCGTCTCGAATGCGGGCATGCACTTGCGCTTTCCTCCAGAGCGGTAGCAGCAGTGTCACGCACTCCGCCGTGTGGATCAAAGGATCTATGGTTTTCCCTCGAGTCTTTCCCACGAGGCTTTCCCACGAGGCTTTCCCACAGGGCTGTCCCACGTGCACACGTGGTGGGAGTCGATCCTCGGCTTGAACGTCAAGGCAGTGCAGAGAAAACAGGTTCCTCTGGAATGGACTGACACATCTGGGGGACTCTTGGAATGGTGGCACGACCCTGGAGTTCCTCTCGCCTTTCCTGTGGAGAGCGCCTCCTCTTGAGATGCGACGGGAACGCCGGGAATTCTTTCCCTACGAAACAGGGAAAGGATCCCTCATCTCGAGCTAGGAGGCGGAAACGGGGCTCCCCTGGATGTGTGCGGGACCCACGTGCTTCCTCTCGAGTGGAGACGGGTATGTCGGGGAACTTCTTGAGTTGCAGCAAGGGTGTGAAGGACCCTTTGGAAGTTCCAGTGGTTAGACGTGATTTGCCTCAAGAAGCCTCAGCGGAAATGGGCCTCATCTCGCCTGGAGGGCAAAACCTCCTGGATTTTCTCGAGTTGCGGCAGGTGCTCTCGACTTACGACGGGGACCTCAGGGACCCGCTCTGGTGGCCTCAGGAAAGGCCAGTCCCCATGCGAGTTCCTCGGGGGCCTCTGGGGATTCCTCTCCCATCGATGCCGGTGCCGAAGACCTTGTGTGGAATCGTGGCCGGAACCTGAGGTTTCCTCTCCAGTGCTGACATGGATCTTGGGGTACTTCTGGAGTCTCCCCAGGGGAGTCAGTCCTCGTCTCGAATGCGGGCATGCACTTGCGCTTTCCTCCAGAGCGGTAGCAGCAGTGTCACGCAGTCCGCCGCGTGGATCAAAGGATCTATGGTTTTCCCTCGAGTCTTTCCCACGAGGCTTTCCCACGAGGCTTTCCCACAGGGCTGTCCCACGTGCACACGTGGTGGGAGTCGATCCTCGGCTTGAACGTCAAGGCAGTGCAGGGAAAACAGGTTCCTCTGGAATGGACTGACACATCTGGGGGACCCTTGGAATGATGGCACGACCCTGGAGTTCCTCTCGCCTTTCTGTGGAGAGCGCCTCCTCTTGAGATGCGACGGGAACGCCGGGAATTCTTTCCCTACGAAACATTGAAAGGATCCCTCATCTCGAGCTAGGAGGCGGAAACGGGGCTCCCCTGGATGTGTGCGGGACCCCACGTGCTTCCTCTCGAGTGGAGACGGGTATGTCGGGGACCTTCTTGAGTTGCAGCAAGGGTGTGAAGGACCCTTTGGAAGTTCCAGTGGTTAGATGTGATTGGCCTTGAGAAGCCTCAGCGGAAATGGGCCTCATCTCGCCTGGAGGGCAAAACCTCCTGGATTTTCTCGAGTTGCGGCAGGTGCTCTCCACTTACGACGGGGACCTCAGGGAACCGCTCTGGTGGCCTCAGGAAAGGCCAGTCCCCATGCGAGTTCCTCGGGGGCCTCTCGGGATTCCTCTCCCGTCGATGCCGGGGCCTAAGACCTTGTGTGGAGTCGGGGCCGGAACCTGAGGATTCCTCTCCAGTGCTGACATGGATCTTGGGGTACTTCTGGAGTCTCCCCAGGGGAGTCAGTCCTCGTCTCGAATGCGGGCATGCACTTGCGCTTTCCTCCAGAGCGGTAGCAGCAGTGTCACGCAGACCGCCGCGTGGATCAAAGGATCTATGGTTTTCCCTCGAGTCTTTCCCACGAGGCTTTCCCACGAGGCTTTCCCACAGGGCTGTCCCACGTGCACACGTGGTGGGAGTCGATCCTCGGCTTGAACGTCAAGGCAGTGCAGGGAAAACAGGTTCCTCTGGAATGGACTGACACATCTGGGGGACTCTTGGAATGGTGGCACGACCCTGGAGTTCCTCTCGCCTTTCCTGTGGAGAGCACCTCCTCTTGAGATGCGACCGGAACGCCGGGAATTCTTTCCCTACGAAACAGGGAAAGGATCCCTCATCTCGAGCTGGGAGGCGGAAACGGGGCTCCCCTGGATGTGTGCGGGACACCACGAGCTTCCTCTCGAGTGGAGACGGGTATGTCGGGGAACTTCTTGAGTTGCAGCAAGGGTGTGAAGGACCCTTTGGAAGTTCCAGTGGTTAGACGTGATTAGCCTCAAGAAGCCTCAGCGGAAATGGGCCTCATCTCGCCTGGAGGGCAAAACCTCCTGGATTTTCTCGAGTTGCGGCAGGTGCTCTCGACTTACGACGGGGACGTCAGGGACCCGCTCTGGTGGCCTCAGGAAAGGCCAGTCCCCATGCGAGTTCCTCGTGGGCCTCTCGGGATTCCTCTCCCGTCGATGCCGGGGCCTAAGACCTTGTGTGGAGTCGGGGCCGGAACCTGAGGATTCCTCTCCAGTGCTGACATGGATCTTGGGGTACTTCTGGAGTCTCCCCAGGGGAGTCAGTCCTCGTCTCGAATGCGGGCATGCACTTGCGCTTTCCTTCAGAGCTGTAGCAGCAGTGTCACGCACTCCGCCGCGTGGATCAAAGGATCTATGGTTTTCCCTCGAGTCTTTCCCACGAGGCTTTCCCACGAGGCTTTCCCACAGGGCTGTCCCACGTGCACACGTGGTGGGAGTCGATCCTCGGCTTGAACGTCAAGGCAGTGCAGGGAAAACAGGTTCCTCTGGAATGGACTGACACATCTGGGGGACTCTTGGAATGATGGCACGACCCTGGAGTTCCTCTCTCCTTTCTGTGGAGAGCGCCTCCTCTTGAGATGCGACGGGAACGCCGGGAATTCTTTCCCTACGAAAAAGGGAAAGGATCCCTCATCTCGAGCTAGGAGGCGGAAACGGGGCTCCCCTGGATGTGT
The DNA here is from genome assembly GCF_042477335.2 of Ovis canadensis. Classification (NCBI taxonomy): domain Eukaryota; kingdom Metazoa; phylum Chordata; class Mammalia; order Artiodactyla; family Bovidae; genus Ovis; species Ovis canadensis. The sequence goes on along the minus strand of NC_091248.1, from coordinate 1,629,852 downwards.
GCGGGACCCCACGTGCTTCCTCTCGAGTGGAGACGGGTATGTCGGGGACCTTCTTGAGTTGCAGCAAGGGTGTGAAGGACCCTTTGGAAGTTCCAGTGGTTAGATGTGATTGGCCTCGAGAAGCCTCAGCGGAAATGGGCCTCATCTCGCCTGGAGGGCAAAACCTCCTGGATTTTCTCGAGTTGCGGCAGGTGCTCTCGACTTACGACGGGGACCTCAGGGACCCGCTCTGGTGGCCTCAGGAAAGGCCAGTCCCCATGCGAGTTCCTCGGGGGCCTCTCGGGATTCCTCTCCCGTCGATGCCGGGGCCTAAGACCTTGTGTGGAGTCGGGGCCGGAACCTGAGGATTCCTCTCCAGTGCTGACATGGATCTTGGGGTACTTCTGGAGTCTCCCCAGAGGAGTCAGTCCTCGTCTCGAATGCGGGCATGCACTTGCGCTTTCCTCCAGAGCGGTAGCAGCAGTGTCACGCACTCCGCCGTGTGGATCAAAGGATCTATGGTTTTCCCTCGAGTCTTTCCCACGAGGCTTTCCCACGAGGCTTTCCCACAGGGCTGTCCCACGTGCACACGTGGTGGGAGTCGATCCTCGGCTTGAACGTCAAGGCAGTGCAGGGAAAACAGGTTCCTCTGGAATGGACTGACACATCTGGGGGACTCTTGGAATGGTGGCACGACCATGGAGTTCCTCTCGCCTTTCCTGTGGAGAGCGCCTCCTCTTGAGATGCGACGGGAACGCCGGGAATTCTTTCCCTACGAAACAGGGAAAGGATCCCTCATCTCGAGCTAGGAGGCGGAAACGGGGCTCCCCTGGATGTGTGCGGGACCCACGTGCTTCCTCTCGAGTGGAGACGGGTATGTCGGGGAACTTCTTGAGTTGCAGCAAGGGTGTGAAGGACCCTTTGGAAGTTCCAGTGGTTAGACGTGATTAGCCTCAAGAAGCCTCAGCGGAAATGGGCCTCATCTCGCCTGGAGGGCAAAACCTCCTGGATTTTCTCGAGTTGCGGCAGGTGCTCTCGACTTACGACGGGGACGTCAGGGACCCGCTCTGGTGGCCTCAGGAAAGGCCAGTCCCCATGCGAGTTCCTCGTGGGCCTCTCGGGATTCATCTCCCGTCGATGCCGGGGCCTAAGACCTTGTGTGGAGTCGGGGCCGGAACCTGAGGATTCCTCTCCAGTGCTGACATGGATCTTGGGGTACTTCTGGAGTCTCCCCAGGGGAGTCAGTCCTCGTCTCGAATGCGGGCATGCACTTGCGCTTTCCTTCAGAGCTGTAGCAGCAGTGTCACGCACTCCGCCGCGTGGATCAAAGGATCTATGGTTTTCCCTCGAGTCTTTCCCACGAGGCTTTCCCACGAGGCTTTCCCACAGGGCTGTCCCACGTGCACACGTGGTGGGAGTCGATCCTCGGCTTGAACGTCAAGGCAGTGCAGGGAAAACAGGTTCCTCTGGAATGGACTGACACATCTGGGGGACTCTTGGAATGATGGCACGACCCTGGAGTTCCTCTCTCCTTTCTGTGGAGAGCGCCTCCTCTTGAGATGCGACGGGAACGCCGGGAATTCTTTCCCTAGGAAACAGGGAAAGGATCCCTCATCTCGAGCTAGGAGGCGGAAACGGGGCTCCCCTGGATGTGTGCGGGACCCCACGTGCTTCCTCTCGAGTGGAGAAGGGTATGTCGGGGACCTTCTTGAGTTGCAGCAAGGGTGTGAAGGACCCTTTGGAAGTTCCAGTGGTTAGATGTGATTGGCCTCGAGAAGCCTCAGCGGAAATGGGCCTCATCTCGCCTGGAGGGCAAAACCTCCTGGATTTTCTCGAGTTGCGGCAGGTGCTCTCGACTTACGACGGGGACCTCAGGGAACCGCTCTGGTGGCCTCAGGAAAGGCCAGTCCCCATGCGAGTTCCTCGGGGGCCTCTCGGGATTCCTCTCCCGTCGATGCCGGTGCCTAAGACCTTGTGTGGAGTCGGGGCCGGAACCTGAGGATTCCTCTCCAGTGCTGACATGGATCTTGGGGTACTTCTGGAGTCTCCCCAGGGGAGTCAGTCCTCGTCTCGAATGCGGGCATGCACTTGCGCTTTCCTCCAGAGCGGTAGCAGCAGTGTCACGCAGTCCGCCGCGTGGATCAAAGGATCTATGGTTTTCCCTCGAGTCTTTCCCACGAGGCTTTCTCACGAGGCTTTCCCACAGGGCTGTCCCACGTGCACACGTGGTGGGAGTCGATCCTCGGCTTGAACGTCAAGGCAGTGCAGGGAAAACAGGTTCCTCTGGAATGGACTGACACATCTGGGGGACTCTTGGAATGGTGGCACGACCCTGGAGTTCCTCTCGCCTTTCCTGTGGAGAGCGCCTCCTCTTGAGATGCGACGGGAACACCGGGAATTTTTTCCCTACGAAACAGGGAAAGGATCCCTCATCTCGAGCTAGGAGGCGGAAACGGGGCTCCCCTGGATGTGTGCGGGACCCACGTGCTTCCTCTCGAGTGGAGACGGGTATGTCGGGGAACTTCTTGAGTTGCAGCAAGGGTGTGAAGGACCCTTTGGAAGTTCCAGTGGTTAGACGTGATTAGCCTCGAGAAGCCTCAGCGGAAATGGGCCTCATCTCGCCTGGAGGGCAAAACCTCCTGGATTTTCTCGAGTTGCGGCAGGTGCTCTCGACTTACGACGGGGACGTCAGGGACCCGCTCTGGTGGCCTCAGGAAAGGCCAGTCCCCATGCGAGTTCCTCGGGGGCCTCTCGGGATTCCTCTCCCGTCGATGCCGGGGCCTAAGACCTTGTGTGGAGTCGGGGCCGGAACCTGAGGATTCCTCTCCAGTGCTGACATGGATCTTGGGGTACTTCTGGAGTCTCCCCAGAGGAGTCAGTCCTCGTCTCGAATGCGGGCATGCACTTGCGCTTTCCTCCACAGCGGTAGCAGCAGTGTCACGCACTCCGCCGTGTGGATCAAAGGATCTATGGTTTTCCCTCGAGTCTTTCCCACGAGGCTTTCCCACGAGGCTTTCCCACAGGGCTGTCCCACGTGCACACGTGGTGGGAGTCGATCCTCGGCTTGAACGTCAAGGCAGTGCAGAGAAAACAGGTTCCTCTGGAATGGACTGACACATCTGGCGGACTCTTGGAATGGTGGCACGACCCTGGAGTTCCTCTCGCCTTTCCTGTGGAGAGCGCCTCCTCTTGAGATGCGACGGGAACGCCGGGAATTCTTTCCCTACGAAACAGGGAAAGGATCCCTCATCTCGAGCTAGGAGGCGGAAACGGGGCTCCCCTGGATGTGTGCGGGACCCACGTGCTTCCTCTCGAGTGGAGACGGGTATGTCGGGGAACTTCTTGAGTTGCAGCAAGGGTGTGAAGGACCCTTTGGAAGTTCCAGTGGTTAGACGTGATTAGCCTCAAGAAGCCTCAGCGGAAATGGGCCTCATCTCGCCTGGAGGGCAAAACCTCCTGGATTTTCTCGAGTTGCGGCAGGTGCTCTCGACTTACGACGGGGACCTCAGGGACCCGCTCTGGTGGCCTCAGGAAAGGCCAGTCCCCATGCGAGTTCCTCGGGGGCCTCTGGGGATTCCTCTCCCATCGATGCCGGTGCCGAAGACCTTGTGTGGAATCGTGGCCGGAACCTGAGGTTTCCTCTCCAGTGCTGACATGGATCTTGGGGTACTTCTGGAGTCTCCCCAGGGGAGTCAGTCCTCGTCTCGAATGCGGGCATGCACTTGCGCTTTCCTCCAGAGCGGTAGCAGCAGTGTCACGCAGTCCGCCGCGTGGATCAAAGGATCTATGGTTTTCCCTCGAGTCTTTCCCACGAGGCTTTCCCACGAGGCTTTCCCACAGGGCTGTCCCACGTGCACACGTGGTGGGAGTCGATCCTCGGCTTGAACGTCAAGGCAGTGCAGGGAAAACAGGTTCCTCTGGAATGGACTGACACATCTGGGGGACCCTTGGAATGATGGCACGACCCTGGAGTTCCTCTCGCCTTTCTGTGGAGAGCGCCTCCTCTTGAGATGCGACGGGAACGCCGGGAATTCTTTCCCTACGAAACATTGAAAGGATCCCTCATCTCGAGCTAGGAGGCGGAAACGGGGCTCCCCTGGATGTGTGCGGGACCCCACGTGCTTCCTCTCGAGTGGAGACGGGTATGTCGGGGACCTTCTTGAGTTGCAGCAAGGGTGTGAAGGACCCTTTGGAAGTTCCAGTGGTTAGATGTGATTGGCCTTGAGAAGCCTCAGCGGAAATGGGCCTCATCTCGCCTGGAGGGCAAAACCTCCTGGATTTTCTCGAGTTGCGGCAGGTGCTCTCGACTTACGACGGGGACCTCAGGGAACCGCTTTGGTGGCCTCAGGAAAGGCCAGTCCCCATGCGAGTTCCTCGGGGGCCTCTCGGGATTCCTCTCCCGTCGATGCCGGGGCCTAAGACCTTGTGTGGAGTCGGGGCCGGAACCTGAGGATTCCTCTCCAGTGCTGACATGGATCTTGGGGTACTTCTGGAGTCTCCCCAGGGGAGTCAGTCCTCGTCTCGAATGCGGGCATGCACTTGCGCTTTCCTTCAGAGCGGTAGCAGCAGTGTCACGCAGACCGCCGCGTGGATCAAAGGATCTATGGTTTTCCCTCGAGTCTTTCCCACGAGGCTTTCCCACGAGGCTTTCCCACAGGGCTGTCCCACGTGCACACGTGGTGGGAGTCGATCCTCGGCTTGAACGTCAAGGCAGTGCAGGGAAAACAGGTTCCTCTGGAATGGACTGACACATCTGGGGGACTCTTGGAATGGTGGCACGACCCTGGAGTTCCTCTCGCCTTTCCTGTGGAGAGCACCTCCTCTTGAGATGCGACCGGAACGCCGGGAATTCTTTCCCTACGAAACAGGGAAAGGATCCCTCATCTCGAGCTGGGAGGCGGAAACGGGGCTCCCCTGGATGTGTGCGGGACACCACGAGCTTCCTCTCGAGTGGAGACGGGTATGTCGGGGAACTTCTTGAGTTGCAGCAAGGGTGTGAAGGACCCTTTGGAAGTTCCAGTGGTTAGATGTGATTGGCCTCGAGAAGCCTCAGCGGAAATGGGCCTCATCTCGCCTGGAGGGCAAAACCTCCTGGATTTTCTCGAGTTGCGGCAGGTGCTCTCGACTTACGACGGGGACCTCAGGGACCCGCTCTGGTGGCCTCAGGAAAGGCCAGTCCCCATGCGAGTTCCTCGGGGGCCTCTCGGGATTCCTCTCCCGTCGATGCCGGGGCCTAAGACCTTGTGTGGAGTCGGGGCCGGAACCTGAGGATTCCTCTCCAGTGCTGACATGGATCTTGGGGTACTTCTGGAGTCTCCCCAGAGGAGTCAGTCCTCGTCTCGAATGCGGGCATGCACTTGCGCTTTCCTCCAGAGCGGTAGCAGCAGTGTCACGCACTCCGCCGTGTGGATCAAAGGATCTATGGTTTTCCCTCGAGTCTTTCCCACGAGGCTTTCCCACGAGGCTTTCCCACAGGGCTGTCCCACGTGCACACGTGGTGGGAGTCGATCCTCGGCTTGAACGTCAAGGCAGTGCAGGGAAAACAGGTTCCTCTGGAATGGACTGACACATCTGGGGGACTCTTGGAATGGTGGCACGACCATGGAGTTCCTCTCGCCTTTCCTGTGGAGAGCGCCTCCTCTTGAGATGCGACGGGAACGCCGGGAATTCTTTCCCTACGAAACAGGGAAAGGATCCCTCATCTCGAGCTAGGAGGCGGAAACGGGGCTCCCCTGGATGTGTGCGGGACCCACGTGCTTCCTCTCGAGTGGAGACGGGTATGTCGGGGAACTTCTTGAGTTGCAGCAAGGGTGTGAAGGACCCTTTGGAAGTTCCAGTGGTTAGACGTGATTAGCCTCAAGAAGCCTCAGCGGAAATGGGCCTCATCTCGCCTGGAGGGCAAAACCTCCTGGATTTTCTCGAGTTGCGGCAGGTGCTCTCGACTTACGACGGGGACGTCAGGGACCCGCTCTGGTGGCCTCAGGAAAGGCCAGTCCCCATGCGAGTTCCTCGTGGGCCTCTCGGGATTCCTCTCCCGTCGATGCCGGGGCCTAAGACCTTGTGTGGAGTCGGGCCCGGAACCTGAGGATTCCTCTCCAGTGCTGACATGGATCTTGGGGTACTTCTGGAGTCTCCCCAGGGGAGTCAGTCCTCGTCTCGAATGCGGGCATGCACTTGCGCTTTCCTTCAGAGCTGTAGCAGCAGTGTCACGCACTCCGCCGCGTGGATCAAAGGATCTATGGTTTTCCCTCGAGTCTTTCCCACGAGGCTTTCCCACGAGTCTTTCCCACAGGGCTGTCCCACGTGCACACGTGGTGGGAGTCGATCCTCGGCTTGAACGTCAAGGCAGTGCAGGGAAAACAGGTTCCTCTGGAATGGACTGACACATCTGGGGGACTCTTGGAATGATGGCACGACCCTGGAGTTCCTCTCTCCTTTCTGTGGAGAGCGCCTCCTCTTGAGATGCGACGGGAACGCCGGGAATTCTTTCCCTACGAAAAAGGGAAAGGATCCCTCATCTCGAGCTAGGAGGCGGAAACGGGGCTCCCCTGGATGTGTGCGGGACCCCACGTGCTTCCTCTCGAGTGGAGACGGGTATGTCGGGGACCTTCTTGAGTTGCAGCAAGGGTGTGAAGGACCCTTTGGAAGTTCCAGTGGTTAGATGTGATTGGCCTCGAGAAGCCTCAGCGGAAATGGGCCTCATCTCGCCTGGAGGGCAAAACCTCCTGGATTTTCTCGAGTTGCGGCAGGTGCTCTCGACTTACGACGGGGACCTCAGGGAACCGCTCTGGTGGCCTCAGGAAAGGCCAGTCCCCATGCGAGTTCCTCGGGGGCCTCTCGGGATTCCTCTCCCGTCGATGCCGGGGCCTAAGACCTTGTGTGGAGTCGGGGCCGGAACCTGAGGATTCCTCTCCAGTGCTGACATGGATCTTGGGGTACTTCTGGAGTCTCCCCAGGGGAGTCAGTCCTCGTCTCGAATGCGGGCATGCAATTGCGCTTTCCTCCAGAGCGGTAGCAGCAGTGTCACGCAGTCCGCCGCGTGGATCAAAGGATCTATGGTTTTCCCTCGAGTCTTTCCCACGAGGCTTTCCCACGAGGCTTTCCCACAGGGCTGTCCCACGTGCACACGTGGTGGGAGTCGATCCTCGGCTTGAACGTAAAGGCAGTGCAGGGAAAACAGGTTCCTCTGGAATGGACTGACACATCTGGGGGACTCTTGGAATGATGGCACGACCCTGGAGTTCCTCTCGCCTTTCTGTGGAGAGCGCCTCCTCTTGAGATGCGACGGGAACGCCGGGAATTCTTTCCCTATGAAACAGGGAAAGGATCCCTCATCTCGAGCTAGGAGGCGGAAACGGGGCTCCCCTGGATGTGTGCGGGACCCCACGTGCTTCCTCTCGAGTGGAGACGGGTATGTCGGGGACCTTCTTGAGTTGCAGCAAGGGTGTGAAGGACCCTTTGGAAGTTCCAGTGGTTAGATGTGATTGGCCTCGAGAAGCCTCAGCGGAAATGGGCCTCATCTCGCCTGGAGGGCAAAACCTCCTGGATTTTCTCGAGTTGCGGCAGGTGCTCTCGACTTACGACGGGGACCTCAGGGAACCGCTCTGGTGGCCTCAGGAAAGGCCAGTCCCCATGCGAGTTCCTCGGGGGCCTCTCGGGATTCCTCTCCCGTCGATGCCGGTGCCTAAGACCTTGTGTGGAGTCGGGGCCGGAACCTGAGGATTCCTCTCCAGTGCTGACATGGATCTTGGGGTACTTCTGGAGTCTCCCCAGGGGAGTCAGTCCTCGTCTCGAATGCGGGCATGCACTTGCGCTTTCCTCCAGAGCGGTAGCAGCAGTGTCACGCAGTCCGCCGCGTGGATCAAAGGATCTATGGTTTTCCCTCGAGTCTTTCCCACGAGGCTTTCTCACGAGGCTTTCCCACAGGGCTGTCCCACGTGCACACGTGGTGGGAGTCGATCCTCGGCTTGAACGTCAAGGCAGTGCAGGGAAAACAGGTTCCTCTGGAATGGACTGACACATCTGGGGGACTCTTGGAATGGTGGCACGACCCTGGAGTTCCTCTCGCCTTTCCTGTGGAGAGCGCCTCCTCTTGAGATGCGACGGGAACACCGGGAATTTTTTCCCTACGAAACAGGGAAAGGATCCCTCATCTCGAGCTAGGAGGCGGAAACGGGGCTCCCCTGGATGTGTGCGGGACCCACGTGCTTCCTCTCGAGTGGAGACGGGTATGTCGGGGAACTTCTTGAGTTGCAGCAAGGGTGTGAAGGACCCTTTGGAAGTTCCAGTGGTTAGACGTGATTAGCCTCGAGAAGCCTCAGCGGAAATGGGCCTCATTTCGCCTGGAGGGCAAAACCTCCTGGATTTTCTCGAGTTGCGGCAGGTGCTCTCGACTTACGACGGGGACCTCAGGGACCCGCTCTGGTGGCCTCAGGAAAGGCCAATCCCCATGCGAGTTCCTCGGGGGCCTCTCGGGATTCCTCTCCTGTCGATGCCGGGGCCTAAGACCTTGTGTGGAGTCGGGGCCGGAACCTGAGGATTCCTCTCCAGTGCTGACATGGATCTTGGGGTACTTCTGGAGTCTCCCCAGGGGAGTCAGTCCTCGTCTCGAATGCGGGCATGCACTTGCGCTTTCCTCCAGAGCGGTAGCAGCAGTGTCACGCAGTCCGCCGCGTGGATCAAAGGATCTATGGTTTTCCCTCGAGTCTTTCCCACGAGGCTTTCCCACGAGGCTTTCCCACAGGGCTGTCCCACGTGCACACGTGGTGGGAGTCGATCCTCGGCTTGAACGTCAAGGCAGTGCAGGGAAAACAGGTTCCTCTGGAATGGACTGAAACATCTGGGGGACTCTTGGAATGGTGGCACGACCCTGGAGTTCCTCTCGCCTTTCCTGTGGAGAGCACCTCCTCTTGAGATGCGACGGGAACGCCGGGAATTCTTTCCCTACGAAACATTGAAAGGATCCCTCATCTCGAGCTGGGAGGCGGAAACGGGGCTCCCCTGGATGTGTGCGGGACACCACGAGCTTCCTCTCGAGTGGAGACGGGTATGTCGGGGAACTTCTTGAGTTGCAGCAAGGGTTTGAAGGACCCTTTGGAAGTTCCAGTGGTTAGATGTGATTGGCCTCGAGAAGCCTCAGCGGAAATGGGCCTCATCTCGCCTGGAGAGCAAAACCTCCTGGTTTTCTCGAGTTGCGGCAGGTGCTCTCGACTTACGACGGGGACCTCAGGGACCCGCTCTGGTGGCCTCAGGAAAGGCCAGTCCCCATGCGAGTTCCTCGGGGGCCTCTCGGGATTCCTCTCCCGTCGATACCGGGGCCTAAGACCTTGTGTGGAGTCGGGGCCGGAACCTGAGGATTCCTCTCCAGTGCTGACATGGATCTTGGGGTACTTCTGGAGTCTCCCCAGGGGAGTCAGTCCTCGTCTCGAATGCGGGCATGCACTTGCGCTTTCCTCCAGAGTGGTAGCAGCAGTGTCACGCAGTCCGCCGCGTGGATCAAAGGATCTATGGTTTTCCCTCGAGTCTTTCCCACGAGGCATTCTCACGAGGCTTTCCCACAGGGCTGTCCCACGTGCACACGTGGTGGGAGTCGATCCTCGGCTTGAACGTCAAGGCAGTGCAGGGAAAACAGGTTCCTCTGGAATGGATTGACACATCTGGGGGACTCTTGGAATGGTGGCACGACCCTGGAGTTCCTCTCGCCTTTCCTGTGGAGAGCGCCTCCTCTTGAGATGCGACGGGAACGCCGGGAATTCTTTCCCTACGAAACAGGGAAAGGATCCCTCATCTCGAGCTAGGAGGCGGAAACGGGGCTCCCCTGGATGTGTGCGGGACCCACGTGCTTCCTCTCGAGTGGAGACGGGTATGTCGGGGAACTTCTTGAGTTGCAGCAAGGGTGTGAAGGACCCTTTGGAAGTTCCAGTGGTTAGACGTGCTTAGCCTCGAGAAGCCTCAGCGGAAATGGGCCTCATTTCGCCTGGAGGGCAAAACCTCCTGGATTTTCTCGAGTTGCGGCAGGTGCTATCGACTTACGACGGGGACCTCAGGGACCCGCTCTGGTCGCCTCAGGAAAGGCCAGTCCCCATGCGAGTTCCTCGGGGGCCTCTCGGGTTTCCTCTCCCGTCGATGCCGGGGCCTAAGACCTTGTGTGGAGTCGGGGCCGGAACCTGAGGATTCCTCTCCAGTGCTGACATGGATCTTGGGGTACTTCTGGAGTCTCCCCAGGGGAGTCAGTCCTCGTCTCGAATGCGGGCATGCACTTGCGCTTTCCTCCAGAGCGGTAGCAGCAGTGTCACGCAGTCCGCCGCGTGGATCAAAGGATCTATGGTTTTCCCTCGAGTCTTTCCCACGAGGCTTTCCCACGAGGCTTTCCCACAGGGCTGTCCCACGTGCACACGTGGTGGGAGTCGATCCTCGGCTTGAACGTCAAGGCAGTGCAGGGAAAACAGGTTCCTCTGGAATGGACTGACACATCTGGGGGACTCTTGGAATGGTGGCACGACCCTGGAGTTCCTCTCGACTTTCCTGTGGAGAGCGCCTCCTCTTGAGATGCGACGGGAACGCCAGGAATTCTTTCCCTACGAAACAGGGAAAGGATCCCTCATCTCGAGCTGCGAGGCAGAAACGGGGCTCCCCTGGATGTGTCCGGGACACCACGAGCTTCCTCTCGAGTGGAGACGGGTATGTCGGGGAACTTCTTGAGTTGCAGCAAGGGTGTGAAGGACCCTTTGGAAGTTCCAGTGGTTAGATGTGATTGGCCTCGAGAAGCCTCAGCGGAAATGGGCCTCATCTCGCCTGGAGGGCAAAACCTCCTGGATTTTCTCGAGTTGCGGCAGGTGCTCTCGACTTACGACGGGGACCTCAGGGACCCGCTCTGGTGGCCTCAGGAAAGGCCAGTCCCCATGCGAGTTCCTCGGGGGCCTCTCGGGATTCCTCTCCCGTCGATGCCGGGGCCTAAGACCTTGTGTGGAGTCGGGGCCGGAACCTGAGGATTCCTCTCCAGTGCTGACATGGATCTTGGGGTACTTCTGGAGTCTCCCCAGGGGAGTCAGTCCTCGTCTCGAATGCGGGCATGCACTTGCGCTTTCCTCCAGAGCGGTAGCAGCAGTGTCACGCAGTCCGCTGCGTGGATCAAAGGATCTATGGTTTTCCCTCGAGTCTTTCCCACGAGGCTTTCCCACGAGGCTTTCCCACAGGGCTGTCCCACGTGCACACGTGGTGGGAGTCGATCCTCGGATTGAACGTCAAGGCAGTGCAGGGAAAACAGGTTCCTCTGGAATGGACTGACACATCTGGGGGCTCTTGGAATGGTGGCACGACCCTGGAGTTCCTCTCACCTTTCCTGTGGAGAGCGCCTCCTCTTGAGATGCGACGGGAACGCCGGGAATTCTTTCCCTACGAAACAGGGAAAGGATCCCTCATCTCGAGCAAGGAGGCGGAAACGGGGATCCCCTGGATGTGTGCGGGACCCACGTGCTTCCTCTCGAGTGGAGACGGGTATGTCGGGGAACTTCTTGAGTTGCAGCAAGGGTGTGAAGGACCCTTTGGAAGTTCCAGTGGTTAGACGTGATTAGCCTCGAGAAGCCTCAGCGGAAATGGGCCTCATCTCGCCTGGAGGGCAAAACCTCCTGGATTTTCTCGAGTTGCGGCAGGTGCTCTCGACTTACGACGGGGACCTCAGGGACCCGCTCTGGTGGCCTCAGGAAAGGCCAGTCCCCATGCGAGTTCCTCGGGGGCCTCTCGGGATTCCTCTCCCGTCGATGCCGGGGCCTAAGACCTTGTGTGGAGTCGGGGCCGGAACCTGAGGATTCCTCTCCAGTGCTGACATGGATCTTGGGGTACTTCTGGAGTCTCCCCAGGGGATTCAGTCCTCGTCTCGAATGCGGGCATGCACTTGCGCTTTCCTCCAGAGCGGTAGCAGCAGTGTCACGCAGTCCGCCGCGTGGATCAAAGGATCTATGGTTTTCCCTCGAGTCTTTCCCACGAGGCTTTCCCACGAGGCTTTCCCACAGGGCTGTCCCACGTGCACACGTGGTGGGAGTCGATCCTCGGCTTGAACGTCAAGGCAGTGCAGGGAAAACAGGTTCCTCTGGAATGGACTGACACATCTGGGGGACTCTTGGAATGGTGGCACGACCCTGGAGTTCCTCTCGCCTTTCCTGTGGAGAGCGCCTCCTCTTGAGATGCGACGGGAACGCCGGGAATTCTTTCCCTACGAAACAGGGAAAGGATCCCTCATCTCGAGCTAGGAGGCGGAAACGGGGCTCCCCTGGATGCGTGCGGGACCCACGTGCTTCCTCTCGAGTGGAGACGGGTATGTCGGGGAACTTCTTGAGTTGCAGCAAGGGTGTGAAGGACCCTTTGGAAGTTCCAGTGGTTAGACGTGATTAGCCTCGAGAAGCCTCAGCGGAAATGGGCCTCATCTCGCCTGGAGGGCAAAACCTCCTGGATTTTCTCGAGTTGCGGCAGGTGCTCTCGACTTACGACGGGGACGTCAGGGACCCGCTCTGGTGGCCTCAGGAAAGGCCAGTCCCCATGCGAGTTCCTCGTGGGCCTCTCGGGATTCCTCTCCCGTCGATGCCGGGGCCTAAGACCTTGTGTGGAGTCGGGGCCGGAACCTGAGGATTCCTCTCCAGTGCTGACATGGATCTTGGGGTACTTCTGGAGTCTCCCCAGAGGAGTCAGTCCTCGTCTCGAATGCGGGCATGCACTTGCGCTTTCCTCCAGAGCGGTAGCAGCAGTGTCACGCACTCCGCCGCGTGGATCAAAGGATCTATGGTTTTCCCTCGAGTCTTTCCCACGAGGCTTTCCCACGAGGCTTTCCCACAGGGCTGTCCCACGTGCACACGTGGTGGGAGTCGATCCTCGGCTTGAACGTCAAGGCAGTGCAGGGAAAACAGGTTCCTCTGGAATGGACTGACACATCTGGGGGACTCTTGGAATGGTGGCACGACCCTGGAGTTCCTCTCGCCTTTCCTGTGGAGAGCGCCTCCTCTTGAGATGCGACGGGAACGCCGGGAATTCTTTCCCTACGAAACAGGGAAAGGATCCCTCATCTCGAGCTAGGAGGCGGAAACGGGGCTCCCTGGATGTGTGCGGGACCCACGTGCTTCCTCTCGAGTGGAGACGGGTATGTCGGGGAACTTCTTGAGTTGCAGCAAGGGTGTGAAGGACCCTTTGGAAGTTCCAGTGGTTAGACGTGATTAGCCTCGAGAAGCCTCAGCGGAAATGGGCCTCATCTCGCCTGGAGGGCAAAACCTCCTGGATTTTCTCGAGTTGCGGCAGGTGCTCTCGACTTACGACGGGGACGTCAGGGACCCGCTCTGGTGGCCTCAGGAAAGGCCAGTCCCCATGCGAGTTCCTCGTGGGCCTCTCGGGATTCCTCTCCCGTCGATGCCGGGGCCTAAGACCTTGTGTGGAGTCGGGGCCGGAACCTGAGGATTCCTCTCCAGTGCTGACATGGATCTTGGGGTACTTCTGGAGTCTCCCCAGGGGAGTCAGTCCTCGTCTCGAATGCGGGCATGCACTTGCGCTTTCCTCCAGAGCGGTAGCAGCAGTGTCACGCAGTCCGCCGCGTGGATCAAAGGATCTATGGTTCTCCCTCGAGTCTTTCCCACGAGGCTTTCCCACAGGGCTGTCCCACGTGCACACGTGGTGCGAGTCGATCCTCGGCTTGAACGTCAAGGCAGTGCAGGGAAAACAGATTCCTCTGGAATGGACTGACACATCTGGGGACTCTTGGAATGGTGTCACGACCCTGGAGTTCCTCTCGCCTTTCCTGTTGAGAGCGCCTCCTCTTGAGATGCGACGGGAACGCCGGGAATTCTTTCCCTACGAAACAGGGAAAGGATCCCTCATCTCGAGCTAGGAGGCGGAAACGGGGCTCCCCTGGATGTGTGCGGGACCCACGTGCTTCCTCTCGACTGGAGACGGGTATGTCGGGGAACTTCTTGAGTTGCAGCAAGGGTGTGAAGGACCCTTTGGAAGTTCCTGTGGTTAGACGTGATTAGCCTCGAGAAGCCTCAGCGGAAATGGGCCTCATCTCGCCTGGAGGGCAAAACCTCCTGGATTTTCTCGAGTTGCGGCAGGTGCTTTCGACTTACGACGGGGACCTCAGGGACCCGCTCTGGTGGCCTCAGGAAAGGCCAGTCCCCATGCGAGTTCCTCGGGGGCCTCTCGGGTTTCCTCTCCCGTCGATGCCGGGGCCTAAGACCTTGTGTGGAGTCGGGGCCGGAACCTGAGGATTCCTCTCCAGTGCTGACATGGATCTTGGGGTACTTCTGGAGTCTCCCCAGGGGAGTCAGTCCTCGTCTCGAATGCGGGCATGCACTTGCGCTTTCCTCCAGAGCGGTAGCAGCAGTGTCACGCAGTCCGCCGCGTGGATCAAAGGATCTATGGTTCTCCCTCGAGTCTTTCCCACGAGGCTTTCCCACAGGGCTGTCCCACGTGCACACGTGGTGCGAGTCGATCCTCGGCTTGAACGTCAAGGCAGTGCAGGGAAAACAGGTTCCTCTGGAATGGACTGACACATCTGGGGGACTCTTGGAATGGTGTCACGACCCTGGAGTTCCTCTCGCCTTTCCTGTTGAGAGCGCCTCCTCTTGAGATGCGACGGGAACGCCGGGAATTCTTTCCCTACGAAACAGGGAAAGGATCCCTCATCTCGAGCTAGGAGGCGGAAACGGGGCTCCCCTGGATGTGTGCGGGACCCACGTGCTTCCTCTCGAGTGGAGACGGGTATGTCGGGGAACTTCTTGAGTTGCAGCAAGGGTGTGAAGGACCCTTTGGAAGTTCCAGTGGTTAGACGTGATTAGCCTCGAGAAGCCTCAGCGGAAATGGGCCTCATCTCGCCTGGAGGGCAAAACCTCCTGGATTTTCTCGAGTTGCGGCAGGTGCTCTCGACTTACGACGGGGACCTCAGGGACCCGCTCTGGTGGCCTCAGGAAAGGCCAGTCCCCATGCGAGTTCCTCGGGGGCCTCTCGGGATTCCTCTCCCGTCGATGCCGGGGCCTAAGACCTTGTGTGGAGTCGGGGCCGGAACCTGAGGATTCCTCTCCAGTGCTGACATGGATCTTGGGGTACTTCTGGAGTCTCCCCAGGGGAGTCAGTCCTCGTCTCGAATGCGGGCATGCACTTGCGCTTTCCTCCAGAGCGGTAGCAGCAGTGTCACGCAGTCCGCCGCGTGGATCAAAGGATCTATGGATTTCCCTCGAGTCTTTCCCACGAGGCTTTCCCACGAGGCTTTCCCACAGGGCTGTCCCACGTGCACACGTGGTGCGAGTCGATCCTCGGCTTGAACGTCAAGGCAGTGCAGGGAAAACAGGTTCCTCTGGAATGGACTGACACATCTGGGGGACTCTTGGAATGGTGGCATGACCCTGGAGTTTCTCTCGCCTTTCCTGTGGAGAGCGCCTCCTCTTGAGATGCGACGGGAACGCCGGGAATTCTTTCCCTACGAAACAGGGAAAGGATCCCTCATCTCGAGCTAGGAGGCGGAAACGGGGCTTCCCTGGATGTGTGCGGGACACCACGTGCTTCCTCTCGAGTGCAGACGGGTATGTCGGGGAACTTCTTGAGTTGCAGCAAGGGTGTGAAGGACCCTTTGGAAGTTCCAGTGGTTAGATATGATTGGCCTCGAGAAGCCTCAGCGGAAATGGGCCTCATCTCGCCTGGAGGGCAAAACCTCCTGGATTTTCTCGAGTTGCAGCAGGTGCTCTCGACTTACGACGGGGACCTCAGGGACCCGCTCTGGTGGCCTCAGGAAAGGCCAGTCCCCATGCGAGTTCCTCGGGGGCCTCTCGGGATTCCTCTCCCGTCGATGCCGGGGCCTAAGACCTTGTGTGGAGTCGGGGCCGGAACCTGAGGATTCCTCTCCAGTGCTGACATGGATCTTGGGGTACTTCTGGAGTCTCCCCAGGGGAGTCAGTCCTCGTCTCGAATGCGGGCATGCACTTGCGCTTTCCTCCAGAGCGGTAGCAGCAGTGTCACGCAGTCCGCCGCGTGGATCAAAGGATCTATGTTTTTCCCTCGAGTCTTTCCCACGAGGCTTTCCCACGAGGCTTTCCCACAGGGCTGTCCCACGTGCACACGTGGTGGGAGTCGATCCTCGGCTTGAACGTCAAGGCAGTGCAGGGAAAACAGGTTCCTCTGGAATGGACTGACACATCTGGGGGACTCTTGGAATGGTGGCATGACCCTGGAGTTTCTCTCGCCTTTCCTGTGGAGAGCGCCTCCTCTTGAGATGCGACGGGAACGCCGGGAATTCTTTCCCTACGAAACAGGGAAAGGATCCCTCATCTCGAGCTAGGAGGCGGAAACGGGGCTCCCCTGGATGTGTGCGGGACACCACGTGCTTCCTCTCGAGTGCAGACGGGTATGTCGGGGAACTTCTTGAGTTGCAGCAAGGGTGTGAAGGACCCATTGGAAGGTCCAGTGGTTAGATGTGATTGGCCTCGAGAAGCCTCAGGGGAAATGGGCCTCATCTCGCCCGGAGGGCAAAACCTCCTGGATTTTCTCGAGTTGCGACAGGTGCTCTCGACTTACGACGGGGACCTCAGGGACCCGCTCTGGTGGCCTCAGGAAAGGCCAGTCCCCATGCGATTTCCTCGGGGGCCTCTCGGGATTCCTCTCCCGTCGATGCCGTGGCCTAAGACCTTGTGTGGATCGGGGCCGGAACCTGAGGATTCCTCTCCAGTGCTGACATGGATCTTGGGGTACTTCTGGAGTCTCCCCAGGGGAGTCAGTCCTCGTCTCGAATGCGGGCATGCACTTGCGCTTTCCTCCAGAGCGGTAGCAGCAGTGTCACGCAGTCCGCCGCGTGGATCAAAGGATCTATGGTTTTCCCTCAAGTCTTTCCCACGAGGCTTTCCCACAGGGCTGTCCCAAGTGCACACGTGGTGGGAGTCGATCCTCGGCTTGAACGTCAAGGCAGTGCAGGGAAAACAGGTTCCTCTGGAATGGACTGACACATCTGGGGGACTCTTGGAATGGTGGCACGACCCTGGAGTTCCTCTCGCCTTTCCTGTGGAGAGCGCCTCCTCTTGAGATGCGACGGGAACGCCGGGAATTCTTTCCCTACGAAACAGGGAAAGGATCCCTCATCTCGAGCTAGGAGGCGGAAACGGGGCTCCCCTGGATGTGTGCGGGACCCCACGTGCTTCCTCTCGAGTGGAGACGAGTATGTCGGGGAACTTCTTCAGTTGCAGCAATGGTGTAAAGGACCCTTTGGAAGTTCCAGTGGTTAGATGTGATTGGCCTCGAGAAGCCTCAGCCGAAATGGGCCTCATCTCGCCTGGAGAGCAAAACCTCCTGGATTTTCTCGTGTTGCGGCAGGTGCTCTCGACTTACGACGGGGACCTCAGGGACCCGCTCTGGTGGCCTCAGGAAAGGCCAGTCCCCATGCGAGTTCCTCGGGGGCCTCTCGGGATTCCTCTCCCGTCGATGCCGGGGCCGAAGACCTTGTGTGGAGTCGGGGCCGGAACCTGAGGATTCCTCGCCAGTGCTGACATGGATCTTGGGGTACTTCTGGAGTCTCCCCAGGGGAGTCAGTCCTCGTCTCGAATGCGGGCATGCACTTGCGCTATCCTCCAGAGCGGTAGCAGCAGTGTCAAGCAGTCCGCCGCGTGGATCAAAGGATCTATGGTTTTCCCTCGAGTCTTTCCCACGAGGCTTTCCCACGAGGCTTTCCCACAGGGCTGTCCCACGTGCACACGTGGTGGGAGTCGATCCTCGGCTTGAACGTCAAGGCAGTGCAGGGAAAACAGGTTCCTCTGGAATGGACTGACACATCTGGGGGACTCTTGGAATGGTGGCACGACCCTGGAGTTCCTCTCGCCTTTCCTGTGGAGAGCGCCTCCTCTTGAGATGCGACGGGAACGCCGGGAATTCTTTCCCTACGAAACAGGGAAAGGATCCCTCATCTCGAGCTAGGATGCGGAAACGGGGCTCCCCTGGATGTGTGCGGGACACCACGTGCTTCCTCTCGAGTGGAGACGGGTATGTCGGGGAACTTCTTGAGTTGCAGCAAGGGTGTGAAGGACCCTTTGGAAGTTCCAGTGGTTAGATGTGATTGGCCTCGAGAAGCCTCAGCGGAAATGGGCCTCATCTCGCCTGGAGGGCAAAACCTCCTGGATTTTCTCGAGTTGCGGCAGGTGCTCTCGACTTACGACGGGGACCTCAGGGACCCGCTCTGGTGGCCTCAGGAAAGGCCAGTCCCCATGCGAGTTCCTCGGGGGCCTCTCGGGATTCCTCTCCCGTCGATGCCGGGGCCTAAGACCTTGTGTGGAGTCGGGGCCGGAACCTGAGGATTCCTCTGCAGTGCTGACATGGATCTTGGGGTACATCTGGAGTCTCCCCAGGGGAGTCAGTCCTCGTCTCGAATGCGGGCATGCACTTGCGCTTTCCTCCAGAGCGGTAGCAGCAGTGTCACGCAGTCCGCCGCGTGCATCAAAGGATCTTTGGTTTTCCCTCGAGTCTTTCCCACGAGGCTTTCCCACGAGGCTTTCCCACAGGGCTGTCCCACGTGCACACGTGGTGGGAGTCGATCCTCGGCTTGAACGTAAAGGCAGTGCAGGGAAAACAGGTTCCTCTGGAATGGACTGACACATCTGGGGGACTCTTGGAATGGTGGCATGACCCTGGAGTTCCTCTCGCCTTTCCTGTGGAAAGCGCCTCCTCTTGAGATGCGACGGGAACGCCGGGAATTCTTTCCCTACGAAACAGGGAAAGGATCCCTCATCTCGAGCTAGGAGGCGGAAACGGGGCTCCCCTGGTAGTGTGCGGGACCCCACGTGCTTCCTCTCGAGTGGAGACGGGTATGTCGGGGAACTTCTTGAGTTGCAGCAAGGGTGTGAAGGACCCTTTGGAAGTTCCAGTGGTTAGACGTGATTGGCCTCGAGAAGCCTCAGCGGAAATGGGCCTCATCTCGCCTGGAGGGCAAAACCTCCTGGATTTTCTCGAGTTGCGGCAGGTGCTCTCGACTTACGACGGGGACCTCAGGGACCCGCTCTGGTGGCCTCAGGAAAGGCCAGTCCCCATGCGAGTTCCTCGTGGGCCTCTCGGGATTCCTCTCCCGTCGATGCCGGGGCCTAAGACCTTGTGTGGAGTCGGGGCCGGAACCTGAGGATTCCTCTCCAGTGCTGACATGGATCTTGGGGTACTTCTGGAGTCTCCCCAGAGGAGTCAGTCCTCGTCTCGAATGCGGGCATGCACTTGCGCTTTCCTCCAGAGCGGTAGCAGCAGTGTCACGCACTCCGCCGCGTGGATCAAAGGATCTATGGTTTTCCCTCGAGTCTTTCCCACGAGGCTTTCCCACGAGGCTTTCCCACAGGGCTGTCCCACGTGCACACGTGGTGGGAGTCGATCCTCGGCTTGAACGTCAAGGCAGTGCAGGGAAAACAGGTTCCTCTGGAATTGACTGACACATCTGGGGGACTCTTGGAATGGTGGCACGACCCTGGAGTTCCTCTCGCCTTTCCTGTGGAGAGCGCCTCCTCTTGAGATGCGACGGGAACGCCGGGAATTCTTTCCCTACGAAACAGGGAAAGGATCCCTCATCTCGAGCTAGGAGGCGGAAACGGGGCTCCCCTGGATGTGTGCGGGACCCACGTGCTTCCTCTCGAGTGGAGACGGGTATGTCGGGGAACTTCTTGAGTTGCAGCAAGGGTGTGAAGGACCCTTTGGAAGTTCCAGTGGTTAGATGTGATTGGCCTCGAGAAGCCTCAGCGGAAATGGGCCTCATCTCGCCTGGAGGGCAAAACCTCCTGGATTTTCTCGAGTTGCGGCAGGTGCTCTCGACTTACGACGGGGACCTCAGCGACCCGCTCTGGTGGCCTCAGGAAAGGCCAGTCCCCATGCGATTTCCTCGGGGGCCTCTCGGGATTCCTCTCCCGTCGATGCCGTGGCCTAAGACCTTGTGTGGATCGGGGCCGGAACCTGAGGATTCCTCTCCAGTGCTGACATGGATCTTGGGGTACTTCTGGAGTCTCCCCAGGGGAGTCAGTCCTCGTCTCGAATGCGGGCATGCACTTGCGCTTTCCTCCAGAGCGGTAGCAGCAGTGTCACGCAGTCCGCCGCGTGGATCAAAGGATCTATGGTTTTCCCTCGAGTCTTTCCCACGAGGCTTTCCCACGAGGCTTTCCCACAGGGCTGTCCCACGTGCACACGTGGTGGGAGTCGATCCTCGGCTTGAACGTCAAGGCAGTGCAGGGAAAACAGGTTCCTCTGGAATGGACTGACACATCTGGGGGACTCTTGGAATGGTGTCACGACCCTGGAGTTCCTCTCGCCTTTCCTGTTGAGAGCGCCTCCTCTTGAGATGCGACGGGAACGCCGGGAATTCTTTCCCTACGAAACAGGGAAAGGATCCCTCATCTCGAGCTAGGAGGCGGAAACGGGGCTTCCCTGGATGTGTGCGGGACACCACGTGCTTCCTCTCGAGTGCAGACGGGGATGTCGGGGAACTTCTTGAGTTGCAGCAAGGGTGTGAAGGACCCTTTGGAAGTTCCAGTGGTTAGATATGATTGGCCTCGAGAAGCCTCAGCGGAAATGGGCCTCATCTCGCCTGGAGGGCAAAACCTCCTGGATTTTCTCGAGTTGCGGCAGGTGCTCTCGACTTACGACGGGGACCTCAGGGACCCGCTCTGGTGGCCTCAGGAAAGGCCAGTCCCCATGCGAGTTCCTTGGGGGCCTCTCGGGATTCCTCTCCCGTCGATGCCGGGGCCTAAGACCTTGTGTGGAGTCGGGGCCGGAACCTGAGGATTCCTCTCCAGTGCTGACATGGATCTTGGGGTACTTCTGGAGTCTCCCCAGGGGAGTCAGTCCTCGTCTCGAATGCGGGCATGCACTTGCGCTTTCCTCCAGAGCGGTAGCAGCATTGTCACGCAGTCCGCCGCGTGGATCAATGGATCTATGGTTCTCCCTCGAGTCTTTCCCACGAGGCTTTCCCACAGGGCTGTCCCACGTGCACACGTGGTGGGAGTCGATCCTCGGCTTGAACGTCAAGGCAGTGCAGGGAAAACAGGTTCCTCTGGAATGGACTGACACATCTGGGGGACTCTTGGAATGGTGGCACGACCCTGGAGTTCCTCTCGCCTTTCCTGTGGAGAGCGCCTCCTCCTGAGATGCGACGGGAACGCCGGAAATTCTTTCCCTACGAAACAGGGAAAGGATCCCTCATCTCGAGCTAGGAGGCGGAAACGGGGCTCCCCTGGATGTGTGCGGGACCCACGTGCTTCCTCTCGACTGGAGACGGGTATGTCGGGGAACGTCTTGAGTTGCAGCAAGGGTGTGAAGGACCCTTTGGAAGTTCCTGTGGTTAGACGTGATTAGCCTCGAGAAGCCTCAGCGGAAATGGGCCTCATCTCGCCTGGAGGGCAAAACCTCCTGGATTTTCTCGAGTTGCGGCAGGTGCTCTCGACTTACGACGGGGACCTCAGGGACCCGCTCTGGTGGCCTCAGGAAAGGCCAGTCCCCATGCGAGTTCCTCGTGGGCCTCTCGGGATTCCTCTCCCGTCGATGCCGGGGCCTAAGACCTTGTGTGGAGTCGGGGCCGGAACCTGAGGATTCCTCTCCAGTGCTGACATGGATCTTGGGGTACTTCTGGAGTCTCCCCAGGGGAGTCAGTCCTCGTCTCGAATGCGGGCATGCACTTGCGCTTTCCTCCAGAGCGGTAGCAGCAGTGTCACGCAGTCCGCCGCGTGGATCAAAGGATCTATGGTTTTCCCTCGAGTCTTTCCCACGAGGCTTTCTCACGAGGCTTTCCCACAGGGCTGTCCCACGTGCACACGTGGTGGGAGTCGATCCTCGGCTTGAACGTCAAGGCAGTGCAGGGAAAACAGGTTCCTCTGGAATGGACTGACACATCTGGGGGACTCTTGGAATGGTGTCACGACCCTGGAGTTCCTCTCGCCTTTCCTGTTGAGAGCGCCTCCTCTTGAGATGCGACGGGAACGCCGGTAATTCTTTCCCTACGAAACAGGGAAAGGATCCCTCATCTCGACCTAGGAGGCGGAAACGGGGCTTCCCTGGATGTGTGCGGGACACCACGTGCTTCCTCTCGAGTGCAGACGGGTATGTCGGGGAACTTCTTGAGTTGCAGCAAGGGTGTGAAGGACCCTTTGGAAGTTCCAGTGGTTAGATATGATTGGCCTCGAGAAGCCTCAGCGGAAATGGGCCTCATCTCGCCTGGAGGGCAAAACCTCCTGGATATTCTCGAGTTGCGGCAGGTGCTCTCGACTTACGACGGGGACCTCAGGGACCCGCTCTGGTGGCCTCAGGAAAGGCCAGTCCCCATGCGAGTTCCTCGGGGGCCTCTCGGGATTCCTCTCCCGTCGATGCCGGGGCCTAAGACCTTGTGTGGAGTCGGGGCCGGAACCTGAGGATTCCTCTCCAGTGCTGACATGGATCTTGGGGTACTTCTGGAGTCTCCCCAGGGGAGTCAGTCCTCGTCTCGAATGCGGGCATGCACTTGCGCTTTCCTCCAGAGCGGTAGCAGCAGTGTCACGCAGTCCGCCGCGTGGATCAAAGGATCTATGGTTTTCCCTCGAGTCTTTCCCACGAGGCTTTCCCACGAGGCTTTCCCACAGGGCTGTCCCACGTGCACACGTGGTGGGAGTTGATCCTCGGCTTGAACGTCAAGGCAGTGCAGGGAAAACAGGTTCATCTGGAATGGACTGACACATCTGGGGGACTCTTGGAATGGTGGCATGACCCTGGAGTTCCTCTCGCCTTTCCTGTGGAGAGCGCCTCCTCTTGAGATGCGACGGGAACGCCGGGAATTCTTTCCCTACGAAACAGGGAAAGGATCCCTCATCTCGAGCTAGGAGGCGGAAACGGGGCTCCCCTGGATGTGTGCGGGACACCACGTGCTTCCTCTCGAGTGCAGACGGGTATGTCGGGGAACGTCTTGAGTTGCAGCAATGGTGTGAAGGACCCTTTGGAAGTTCCAGTGGTTAGATGTGATCGGCCTCGAGAAGCCTCAGCGGAAATGGGCCTCATCTCGCCTGGAGGGCAAAACCTCCTAGATTTTCTCGAGTTGCGGCAGGTGCCCTCGACTTACGACGGGGACCTCAGGGACCCGCTCTGGTGGCCTCAGGAAAGGCCAGTCCCCATGCGATTTCCTCCGGGGCCTCTCGGGATTCCTCTTCCGTCGATGCCGTGGCCTAAGACCTTGTGCGGAGTCGGGGCCGGAACCTGAGGATTCCTCTCCATTGCTGACATGGATCTTGGGGTACTTCTGGAGTCTCCCCAGAGGAGTCAGTCCTCGTCTCGAATGCGGGCATGCACTTGCGCTTTCCTCCAGAGCGGTAGCAGCAGTGTCACGCACTCCGCCGCGTGGATCAAAGGATCTATGGTTTTCCCTCGAGTCTTTCCCACGAGGCTTTCCCACGAGGCTTTCCCACAGGGCTGTCCCACGTGTACACGTGGTGGGAGTCGATCCTCGGCTTGAACGTCAAGGCAGTGCAGGGAAAACAGGTTCCTCTGGAATTGACTGACACATCTGGGGGACTCTTGGAATGGTGGCACGACCCTGGAGTTCCTCTCGCCTTTCCTGTGGAGAGCGCCTCCTCTTGAGATGCGACGGGAACGCCGGGAATTCTTTCCCTACGAAACAGGGAAAGGATCCCTCATCTCGAGCTAGGAGGGGGAAACGGGGCTCCCCTGGATGTGTGCGGGACCCACGTGCTTCCTCTCGAGTGGAGACGGGTATGTCGGGGAACTTCTTGAGTTGCAGCAAGGGTGTGAAGGACCCTTTGGAAGTTCCAGTGGTTAGATGTGATTGGCCTCGAGAAGCCTCAGCGGAAATGGGCCTCATCTCGCCTGGAGGGCAAAACCTCCTGGATTTTCTCGAGTTGCGGCAGGTGCTCTCGACTTACGTCGGGGACCTCAGCGACCCGCTCTGGTGGCCTCAGGAAAGGCCAGTCCCCATGCGATTTCCTCGGGGGCCTCTCAGGATTCCTCTCCCGTCGATGCCGTGGCCTAAGACCTTGTCTGGATCGGGGCCGGAACCTGAGGATTCCTCTCCAGTGCTGACATGGATCTTGGGGTACTTCTGGAGTCTCCCCAGGGGAGTCAGTCCTCGTCTCGAATGCGGGCATGCACTTGCGCTTTCCTCCAGAGCGGTAGCAGCAGTGTCACGCAGTCCGCCGCGTGGATCAAAGGATCTATGGTTTTCCCTCGAGTCTTTCCCACGAGGCTTTCCCACGAGGCTTTCCCACAGGGCTGTCCCACGTGCACACGTGGTGGGAGTCGATCCTCGGCTTGAACGTCAAGGCAGTGCAGGGAAAACAGGTTCCTCTGGAATGGACTGACACATCTGGGGGACTCTTGGAATGGTGTCACGACCCTGGAGTTCCTCTCGCCTTTCCTGTGGAGAGCGCCTCCTCTTGAGATGCGACGGGAACGCCGGTAATTCTTTCCCTACGAAACAGGGAAAGGATCCCTCATCTCGAGCTAGGAGGCGGAAACGGGGCTTCCCTGGATGTGTGCGGGACACCACGTGCTTCCTCTCGAGTGCAGACGGGTATGTCGGGGAACTTCTTGAGTTGCAGCAAGGGTGTGAAGGACCCTTTGGAAGTTCCAGTGGTTAGATATGATTGGCCTCGAGAAGCCTCAGCGGAAATGGGCCTCATCTCGCCTGGAGGGCAAAACCTCCTGGATATTCTCGAGTTGCGGCAGGTGCTCTCGACTTACGACGGGGACCTCAGGGACCCGCTCTGGTGGCCTCAGGAAAGGCCAGTCCCCATGCGAGTTCCTCGGGGGCCTCTCGGGATTCCTCTCCCGTCGATGCCGGGGCCTAAGACCTTGTGTGGAGTCGGGGCCGGAACCTGAGGATTCCTCTCCAGTGCTGACATGGATCTTGGGGTACTTCTGGAGTCTCCCCAGGGGAGTCAGTCCTCGTCTCGAATGCGGGCATGCACTTGCGCTTTCCTCCAGAGCGGTAGCAGCAGTGTCACGCAGTCCGCCGCGTGGATCAAAGGATCTATGGTTTTCCCTCGAGTCTTTCCCACGAGGCTTTCCCACGAGGCTTTCCCACAGGGCTGTCCCACGTGCACACGTGGTGGGAGTTGATCCTCGGCTTGAACGTCAAGGCAGTGCAGGGAAAACAGGTTCATCTGGAATGGACTGACACATCTGGGGGACTCTTGGAATGGTGGCATGACCCTGGAGTTCCTCTCGCCTTTCCTGTGGAGAGCGCCTCCTCTTGAGATGCGACGGGAACGCCGGGAATTCTTTCCCTACGAAACAGGGAAAGGATCCCTCATCTCGAGCTAGGAGGCGGAAACGGGGCTCCCCTGGATGTGTGCGGGACACCACGTGCTTCCTCTCGAGTGCAGACGGGTATGTCGGGGAACGTCTTGAGTTGCAGCAATGGTGTGAAGGACCCTTTGGAAGTTCCAGTGGTTAGATGTGATCGGCCTCGAGAAGCCTCAGCGGAAATGGGCCTCATCTCGCCTGGAGGGCAAAACCTCCTAGATTTTCTCGAGTTGCGGCAGGTGCCCTCGACTTACGACGGGGACCTCAGGGACCCGCTCTGGTGGCCTCAGGAAAGGCCAGTCCCCATGCGATTTCCTCCGGGGCCTCTCGGGATTCCTCTTCCGTCGATGCCGTGGCCTAAGACCTTGTGCGGAGTCGGGGCCGGAACCTGAGGATTCCTCTCCATTGCTGACATGGATCTTGGGGTACTTCTGGAGTCTCCCCAGAGGAGTCAGTCCTCGTCTCGAATGCGGGCATGCACTTGCGCTTTCCTCCAGAGCGGTAGCAGCAGTGTCACGCACTCCGCCGCGTGGATCAAAGGATCTATGGTTTTCCCTCGAGTCTTTCCCACGAGGCTTTCCCACGAGGCTTTCCCACAGGGCTGTCCCACGTGTACACGTGGTGGGAGTCGATCCTCGGCTTGAACGTCAAGGCAGTGCAGGGAAAACAGGTTCCTCTGGAATTGACTGACACATCTGGGGGACTCTTGGAATGGTGGCACGACCCTGGAGTTCCTCTCGCCTTTCCTGTGGAGAGCGCCTCCTCTTGAGATGCGACGGGAACGCCGGGAATTCTTTCCCTACGAAACAGGGAAAGGATCCCTCATCTCGAGCTAGGAGGGGGAAACGGGGCTCCCCTGGATGTGTGCGGGACCCACGTGCTTCCTCTCGAGTGGAGACGGGTATGTCGGGGAACTTCTTGAGTTGCAGCAAGGGTGTGAAGGACCCTTTGGAAGTTCCAGTGGTTAGATGTGATTGGCCTCGAGAAGCCTCAGCGGAAATGGGCCTCATCTCGCCTGGAGGGCAAAACCTCCTGGATTTTCTCGAGTTGCGGCAGGTGCTCTCGACTTACGTCGGGGACCTCAGCGACCCGCTCTGGTGGCCTCAGGAAAGGCCAGTCCCCATGCGATTTCCTCGGGGGCCTCTCGGGATTCCTCTCCCGTCGATGCCGTGGCCTAAGACCTTGTCTGGATCGGGGCCGGAACCTGAGGATTCCTCTCCAGTGCTGACATGGATCTTGGGGTACTTCTGGAGTCTCCCCAGGGGAGTCAGTCCTCGTCTCGAATGCGGGCATGCACTTGCGCTTTCCTCCAGAGCGGTAGCAGCAGTGTCACGCAGTCCGCCGCGTGGATCAAAGGATCTATGGTTTTCCCTCGAGTCTTTCCCACGAGGCTTTCCCACGAGGCTTTCCCACAGGGCTGTCCCACGTGCACACGTGGTGGGAGTCGATCCTCGGCTTGAACGTCAAGGCAGTGCAGGGAAAACAGGTTCCTCTGGAATGGACTGACACATCTGGGGGACTCTTGGAATGGTGTCACGACCCTGGAGTTCCTCTCGCCTTTCCTGTGGAGAGCGCCTCCTCTTGAGATGCGACGGGAACGCCGGTAATTCTTTCCCTACGAAACAGGGAAAGGATCCCTCATCTCGAGCTAGGAGGCGGAAACGGGGCTTCCCTGGATGTGTGCGGGACACCACGTGCTTCCTCTCGAGTGCAGACGGGTATGTCGGGGAACTTCTTGAGTTGCAGCAAGGGTGTGAAGGACCCTTTGGAAGTTCCAGTGGTTAGATATGATTGGCCTCGAGAAGCCTCAGCGGAAATGGGCCTCATCTCGCCTGGAGGGCAAAACCTCCTGGATTTTCTCGAGTTGCGGCAGGTGCTCTCGACTTACGACGGGGACCTCAGGGACCCGCTCTGGTGGCCTCAGGAAAGGCCAGTCCCCATGCGAGTTCCTCGGGGGCCTCTGGGGATTCCTCTCCCGTCGATGCCGGGGCCTAAGACCTTGTGTGGAGTCGGGGCCGGAACCTGAGGATTCCTCTCCAGTGCTGACATGGATCTTGGGGTACTTCTGGAGTCTCCCCAGGGGAGTCAGTCCTCGTCTCGAATGCGGGCATGCACTTGCGCTTTCCTCCAGAGCGGTAGCAGCAGTGTCACGCAGTCCGCCGCGTGGATCAAAGGATCTATGGTTCTCCCTCGAGTTTTCCCACGAGGCTTTCCCACAGGGCTGTCCCACGTGCACACGTGGTGGGAGTCGATCCTCGGCTTGAACGTCAAGGCAGTGCAGGGAAAACAGGTTCCTCTGGAATGGACTGACACATCTGGGGGACTCTTGGAATGGTGGCACGACCCTGGAGTTCCTCTCGCCTTTCCTGTGGAGAGCGCCTCCTCCTGAGATGCGACGGGAACGCCGGGAATTCTTTCCCTACGAAACAGGGAAAGGATCCCTCATCTCGAGCTAGGAGGCGGAAACGGGGCTCCCCTGGATGTGTGCGGGACCCACGTGCTTCCTCTCGACTGGAGACGGGTATGTCGGGGAACTTCTTGAGTTGCAGCAAGGGTGTGAAGGACCCTTTGGAAGTTCCTGTGGTTAGACGTGATTAGCCTCGAGAAGCCTCAGCGGAAATGGGCCTCATCTCGCCTGGAGGGCAAAACCTCCTGGATTTTCTCGAGTTGCGGCAGGTGCTCTCGACTTACGACGGGGACCTCAGGGACCCGCTCTGGTGGCCTCAGGAAAGGCCAGTCCCCATGCGAGTTCCTCGTGGGCCTCTCGGGATTCCTCTCCCGTCGATGCCGGGGCCTAAGACCTTGTGTGGAGTCGGGGCCGGAACCTGAGGATTCCTCTCCAGTGCTGACATGGATCTTGGGGTACTTCTGGAGTCTCCCCAGGGGAGTCAGTCCTCGTCTCGAATGCGGGCATGCACTTGCGCTTTCCTCCAGAGCGGTAGCAGCAGTGTCACGCAGTCCGCCGCGTGGATCAAAGGATCTATGGTTTTCCCTCGAGTCTTTCCCACGAGGCTTTCCCACGAGGCTTTCCCACAGGGCTGTCGCACGTGCACACGTGGTGGGAGTCGATCCTCGGCTTGAACGTCAAGGCAGTGCAGGGAAAACAGGTTCCTCTGGAATGGACTGACACATCTGGGGGACTCTTGGAATGGTGGCACGACCCTGGAGTTCCTCTCGCCTTTCCTGTTGAGAGCGCCTCCTCTTGAGATGCGACGGGAACGCCGGTAATTCTTTCCCTACGAAACAGGGAAAGGATCCCTCATCTCGACCTAGGAGGCGGAAACGGGGCTTCCCTGGATGTGTGCGGGACACCACGTGCTTCCTCTCGAGTGCAGACGGGTATGTCGGGGAACTTCTTGAGTTGCAGCAAGGGTGTGAAGGACCCTTTGGAAGTTCCAGTGGTTAGATATGATTGGCCTCGAGAAGCCTCAGCGGAAATGGGCCTCATCTCGCCTGGAGGGCAAAACCTCCTGGATATTCTCGAGTTGCGGCAGGTGCTCTCGACTTACGACGGGGACCTCAGGGACCCGCTCTGGTGGCCTCAGGAAAGGCCAGTCCCCATGCGAGTTCCTCGGGGGCCTCTCGGGATTCCTCTCCCGTCGATGCCGGGGCCTAAGACCTTGTGTGGAGTCGGGGCCGGAACCTGAGGATTCCTCTCCAGTGCTGACATGGATCTTGGGGTACTTCTGGAGTCTCCCCAGGGGAGTCAGTCCTCGTCTCGAAAGCGGGCATGCACTTGCGCTTTACTCCAGAGCGGTAGCAGCAGTGTCACGCAGTCCGCCGCGTGGATCAAAGGATCTATGGTTTTCCCTCGAGTCTTTCCCACGAGGCTTTCCCACTGGGCTGTCCCACGTGCACACGTGATGGGAGTCGATCCTCGGCTTGAACGTCAAGGCAGTGCAGGGAAAACAGGTTCCTCTGGAATGGACTGACACATCTGGGGGACTCTTGGAATGGTGGCACGACCCTGGAGTTCCTCTCGCCTTTCCTGTGGAGAGCGCCTCCTCTTGAGATGCGACGGGAACGCCGGGAATTCTTTCCCTACGAAACAGGGAAAGGATCCCTCATCTCGAGCTAGGAGGCGGAAACGGGGCTCCCCTGGATGTGTGCGGGACCCCACGTGCTTCCTCTCGAGTGGAGACGAGTATGTCGGGGAACTTCTTCAGTTGCAGCAATGGTGTGAAGGACCCTTTGGAAGTTCCAGTGGTTAGATGTGATTGGCCTCGAGAAGCCTCAGCGGAAATGGGCCTCATCTCGCCTGGAGGGCAAAACCTCCTGGATTTTCTCGAGTTGCGGCAGGTGCTCTCGACTTACGACGGGGACCTCAGGGACCCACTCTGGTGGCCTCAGGAAAGGCCAGTCCCCATGCGAGTACCTCGGGGGCCTCTCGGGATTCCTCTCCTGTCGATGCCGTGGCCTAAGACCTTGTGTGGAGTCGGGGCCGGAACCTGAGGATTCCTCTCCAGTGCTGACATGGATCTTGGGGTACTTCTGGAGTCTCCCCAGGGGAGTCAGTCCTCGTCTCGAATGCGGGCATGCACTTGCGCTTTCCTCCAGAGCGGTAGCAGCAGTGTCACGCAGTCCGCCGCGTGGATCAAAGGATCTATGGTTTTCCCTCGAGTCTTTCCCACGAGGCTTTCCCACAGGGCTGTCCCACGTGCACACGTGGTGGGAGTGGATCCTCGGCTTGAACGTCAAGGCAGTGCAGGGAAAACAGGTTCCTCTGGAATGGACTGACACATCTGGGGGACTCTTGGAATGGTGGCACGACCCTGGAGTTCCTCTCGCCTTTCCTGTGGAGAGCGCCTCCTCTTGAGATGCGACGGGAACGCCGGGAATTCTTTCCCTACGAAACAGGGAAAGGATCCCTCATCTCGAGCTAGGAGGCGGAAACGGGGCTCCCCTGGATGTGTGCGGGACACCACGTGCTTCCTCTCGAGTGGAGACGGGTATGTCGGGGAACTTCTTGAGTTGCAGCAAGGGTGTGAAGGACCCTTTGGAAGTTCCAGTGGTTAGATGTGATTGGCCTCGAGAAGCCTCAGCGGAAATGGGCCTCATCTCGCCTGGAGGGCAAAACCTCCTGGATTTTCTCGAGTTGCGGCAGGTGCTCTCGACTTACGACGGGGACCTCAGGGACCCGCTCTGGTGGCCTCAGGAAAGGCCAGTCCCCATGCGAGTTCCTCGGGGGCTTCTCGGGATTCCTCTCCCGTCGA
Organism: Ovis canadensis; assembly: GCF_042477335.2. Taxonomy (NCBI): domain Eukaryota; kingdom Metazoa; phylum Chordata; class Mammalia; order Artiodactyla; family Bovidae; genus Ovis; species Ovis canadensis. The sequence goes on along the minus strand of NC_091248.1, from coordinate 1,599,406 downwards.
TGCCGGGGCCTAAGACCTTGTGTGGAGTCGGGGCCGGAACCTGAGGATTCCTCTGCAGTGCTGACATGGATCTTGGGGTACATCTGGAGTCTCCCCAGGGGAGTCAGTCCTCGTCTCGAATGCGGGCATGCACTTGCGCTTTCCTCCAGAGCGGTAGCAGCATTGTCACGCAGTCCGCCGCGTGCATCAAAGGATCTTTGGTTTTCCCTCGAGTCTTTCCCACGAGGCTTTCCCACGAGGCTTTCCCACAGGGCTGTCCCACGTGCACACGTGGTGGGAGTCGATCCTCGGCTTGAAAGTCAAGGCAGTGCAGGGAAAACAGGTTCCTCTGGAATGGACTGACACATCTGGGGGACTCTTGGAATGGTGGCATGACCCTGGAGTTCCTCTCGCCTTTCCTGTGGAAAGCGCCTCCTCTTGAGATGCGACGGGAACGCCGGTAATTCTTTCCTACGAAACAGGGAAAGGATCCCTCATCTCGAGCTAGGAGGCGGAAACGGGGCTCCCCTGGATGTGTGCGGGACCCCACGTGCTTCCTCTCGAGTGGAGACGGGTATGTCGGGGAACTTCTTGAGTTGCAGCAAGGGTGTGAAGGACCCTTTGGAAGTTCCAGTGGTTAGATGTGATTGGCCTCGAGAAGCCTCAGCGGAAATGGGCCTCATCTCGCCTGGAGGGCAAAACCTCCTGGATTTTCTCGAGTTGCGGCAGGTGCTCTCGACTTACGACGGGGACGTCAGGGACCCGCTCTGGTGGCCTCAGGAAAGGCCAGTCCCCATGCGAGTTCCTCGGGGGCCTCTCGGGATTCCTCTCCCGTCGATGCCGGGGCCTAAGACCTTGTGTGGAGTCGGGGCCGGAACCTGAGGATTCCTCTCCAGTCCTGACATGGATCTTGGGGTACTTCTGGAGTCTCCCCAGGGGAGTCAGTCCTCGTCTCGAATGCGGGCATGCACTTGCGCTTTCCTCCAGAGCGGTAGCAGCAGTGTCACGCAGTCCGCCGCGTGGATCAAAGGATCTATGGATTTCCCTCGAGTCTTTCCCACGAGGCTTTCCCACGAGGCTTTCCCACAGGGCTGGCCCACGTGCACACGTGGTGGGAGTCGATCCTCGGCTTGAACGTCAAGGCAGTGCAGGGAAAACAGGTTCCTCTGGAATGGACTGACACATCTGGGGGACTCTTGGAATGGTGGCATGACCCTGGAGTTTCTCTCGCCTTTCCTGTGGAGAGCGCCTCCTCTTGAGATGCGACGGGAACGCCGGGAATTCTTTCCCTACGAAACAGGGAAAGGATCCCTCATCTCGAGCTAGGAGGCGGAAACGGGGCTCCCCTGGATGTGTGCGGGACCCCACGTGCTTCCTCTCGAGTGCAGACGGGTATGTCGGGGAACTTCTTGAGTTGCAGCAAGGGTGTGAAGGACCCATTGGAAGGTCCAGTGGTTAGATGTGATTGGCCTCGAGAAGCCTCAGGGGAAATGGGCCTCATCTCGCCCGGAGGGCAAAACCTCCTGGATTTTCTCGAGTTGCGACAGGTGCTCTCGACTTACGACGGGGACCTCAGGGACCCGCTCTGGTGGCCTCAGGAAAGGCCAGTCCCCATGCGATTTCCTCGGGGGCCTCTTGGGATTCCTCTCCCGTCGATGCCGTGGCCTAAGACCTTGTGTGGATCGGGGCCGGAACCTGAGGATTCCTCTCCAGTGCTGACATGGACCTTGGGGTACTTCTGGAGTCTCCCCAGGGGAGTCAGTCCTCGTCTCGAATGCGGGCATGCACTTGCGCTTTCCTCCAGAGCGGTAGCAGCAGTGTCACGCAGTCCGCCGCGTGGATCAAAGGATCTATGGTTTTCCCTCGATTCTTTCCCACGAGGCTTTCCCACAGGGCTGTCCCACGTGCACACGTGGTGGGAGTCGATCCTCGGCTTGAACGTCAAGGCAGTGCAGGGAAAACAGGTTCCTCTGGAATGGACTGACACATCTGGGGGACTCTTGGAATGGTGGCACGACCCTGGAGTTCCTCTCGCCTTTCCTGTGGAGAGCGCCTCCTCTTGAGATGCGACGGGAACGCCGGGAATTCTTTCCCTACGAAACAGGGAAAGGATCCCTCATCTCGAGCTAGGAGGCGGAAACGGGGCTCCCCTGGATGTGTGCGGGACCCCACGTGCTTCCTCTCGAGTGGAGACGAGTATGTCGGGAAACTTCTTCAGTTGCAGCAATGGTGTGAAGGACCCTTTGGAAGTTCCAGTGGTTAGATGTGATTGGCCTCGAGAAGCCTCAGCGGAAATGGGCCTCATCTCGCCTGGAGGGCAAAACCTCCTGGATTTTCTCGAGTTGCGGCAGGTGCTCTCGACTTACGACGGGGACCTCAGGGACCCACTCTGGTGGCCTCAGGAAAGGCCAGTCCCCATGCGAGTTCCTCGTGGGCCTCTCGGGATTCCTCTCCCGTCGATGCCGTGGCCTAAGACCTTGTGTGGAGTCGGGGCCGGAACCTGAGGATTCCTCTCCAGTGCTGACATGGATCTTGGGGTACTTCTGGAGTCTCCCCAGGGGAGTCAGTCCTCGTCTCGAATGCGGGCATGCACTTGCGCTTTCCTCCAGAGCGGTAGCAGCAGTGTCACGCAGTCCGCCGCCTGGATCAAAGGATCTATGGTTTTCCCTCGAGTCTTTCCCACGAGGCTTTCCCACAGGGCTGTCCCACGTGCACACGTGGTGGGAGTCGATCCTCGGCTTGACCGTCAAGGCAGTGCAGGGAAGAGAGGTTCCTCTGAAATGGACTGACACATCTGGGGGACTCTTGGAATGGTGGCACGACCCTGGAGTTCCTCTCGCCTTTCCTGTGGAGAGCGCCTCCTCTTGAGATGCGACGGGAACGCCGGGAATTCTTTCCCTACGAAACAGGGAAAGGATCCCTCATCTCGAGCTAGGAGGCGGAAATGGGGCTCCCCTGGATTTTTGCGGGACCCCACCTGCTTCCTCTCTAGTGGAGACGGGTATGTCGGGGAACTTCTTGAGTTGCAGCAAGGGTGTGAAGGACCCATTGGAAGTTCCAGTGGTTAGATGTGAATGGCCTCGAGAAGCCTCAGCCGAAATGGGCCTCATCTCGCCTGGAGGGCAAAACCTCCTGGATTTTCTCGAGTTGCGGCAGGTGCTCTCGACTTACGACGGGGACCTCAGGGACCCGCTCTGGTGGCCTCAGGAAAGGCCAGTCCCCATGCGAGTTCCTCGGGGGCCTCTCGGGATTCCTCTCCCGTCGATGCCGGGGCCTAAGACCTTGTGTGGAGTCGGGGCCGGAACCTGAGGATTCCTCGCCAGTGCTGACATGGATCTTGGGGTACTTCTGGAGTCTCCCCAGGGGAGTCAGTCCTCGTCTCGAATGCGGGCATGCACTTGCGCTATCCTCCAGAGCGGTAGCAGCAGTGTCAAGCAGTCCGCCGCGTGGATCAAAGGATCTATGGTTTTCCCTCGAGTCTTTCCCACGAGGCTTTCCCACGAGGCTTTCCCACAGGGCTGTCCCACGTGCACACGTGGTGGGAGTCGATCCTCGGCTTGAACGTCAAGGCAGTGCAGGGAAAACAGGTTCCTCTGGAATGGACTGACACATCTGGGGGACTCTTGGAATGGTGGCACGACCCTGGAGTTCCTCTCGCCTTTCCTGTGGAGAGCGCCTCCTCTTGAGATGCGACGGGAACGCCGGGAATTCTTTCCCTACGAAACAGGGAAAGGATCCCTCATCTCGAGCTAGGAGGCGGAAACGGGGCTCCCCTGGATGTGTACGGGACACCACGTGCTTCCTCTCGAGTGCAGACGGGTATGTGGGGGAACTTCTTGAGTTGCAGCAAGGGTGTGAAGGACCCTTTGGAAGTTCCAGTGGTTAGATGTGATTGGCCTCGAGAAGCCTCAGCGGAAATGGGCCTCATCTCGCCTGGAGGGCAAAACCTCCTGGATTTTCTCGAGTTGCGGCAGGTGCTGTCGACTTACGACGGGGACCTCAGGGACCCGCTCTGGTGGCCTCAGGAAAGGCCAGTCCCCATGCCAGTTCCTCGGGGGCCTCTCGGGATTCCTCTCCCGTCGATGCCGGGGCCTAAGACCTTGTGTGGAGTCGAGGCCGGAACCTGAGGATTCCTCTCCAGTGCTGACATGGATCTTGGGGTACTTCTGGAGTCTCCCCAGGGGAGTCAGTCCTCGTCTCGAATGCGGGCATGCACTTGCGCTTTCCTCCAGAGCGGTAGCAGCAGTGTCACGCAGTCCGCCGCGTGGATCAAAGGATCTATGGTTTTCCCTCGAGTCTTTCCGTCGAGGCTTTCCCACCACGCTTTCCCACAGGGCTGTCCCACGTGCACACGTGGTGGGAGTCGATCCTCGGCTTGAACGTCAAGGAAGTGCAGGGAAAACAGGTTCCTCTGGTATGGACTGACACATCTGGGGGTCTCTTGGAATGGTGTCACGACCCTAGAGTTCCTCTCGCCTTTCCTGTGGAGAGCGCCACCTCTTGAGATGCGACGGGAACGCCAGGAATTCTTTCCCTACGAAACAGGGAAAGGATCCCTCATCTCGAGCTAGGAGGCGGAAACGGGGCTCCCCTGGATGTGTGCGGGACCCCACGTGCTTCCTCTCGAGTGGAGACGGGTATGTCGGGGAACTTTTAGAGTTGCAGCAAGGGTGTGAAGGACCGTTTGGAAGTTCCAGTTGTTAGATGTGATTAGCCTCGAGAAGCCTCAGCGGAAATGGGCTTCATCTCGCCTGGAGGGCAAAATCTCCTGGATTTTCTCGAGTTGCGGCAGGTGCTCTCGACTTACGACGGGGACCTCAGGGACCCTCTCTGGTGACCTCAGGAAAGGCCAGTCCCCATGCGAGTTCCTCGGGGGCCTCTCGGGATTCCTCTCCCGTCGATGCCGGGGCCTAAGACCTTGCGTGGATTCGGGGCCGGAACCTGAGGATTCCTCTCCAGTGCTGACATGGATCTTGGGGCACTTCTGGAGTCACCCCAGGGGAGTCAGTCCTCGTCTCGATTGTGGGCATGCACTTGCGCTTTCCTCCACAGCGGTAGCAGCAGTGTCACGCAGTCCGCTGCGGGGAGCAAAGGATCTATGGTTTTCCCTCGAGTCTTTCCCACGAGGCTTTCCCACGAGGCTTTCCCACAGGGCTGTCCCACGTGCACACGTGGTGGGAGTCGATCCTCGGCTTGAACGTCAAGGCAGTGCAGGGAAAACAGGTTCCGCTGGAATGGACTGACACATCTGGGGGACTCTTGGAATGGTGGCACGACCCTGGAGTTCCTCTCGCTTTCCTGTGGAGAGCGCCTCCTCTTGAGATGCGACGGGAATGCCGGGAATTGTTTCCCTACGAAACAGGGAAAGGATCCCTCATCTCGAGCTAGGAGGCGGAAACGGGGCTCCCCTGGATGTGTACGGGACACCACGTGCTTCCTCTCGAGTGCAGACGGGTATGTGGGGGAACTTCTTGAGTTGCAGCAAGGGTGTGAAGGACCCTTTGGAAGTTCCAGTGGTTAGATGTGATTGGCCTCGAGAAGCCTCAGCGGAAATGGGCCTCATCTCGCCTGGAGGGCAAAACCTCCTGGATTTTCTCGAGTTGCGGCAGGTGCTGTCGACTTACGACGGGGACCTCAGGGACCCGCTCTGGTGGCCTCAGGAAAGGCCAGTCCCCATGCCAGTTCCTCGGGGGCCTCTCGGGATTCCTCTCCCGTCGATGCCGGGGCCTAAGACCTTGTGTGGAGTCGAGGCCGGAACCTGAGGATTCCTCTCCAGTGCTGACATGGATCTTGGGGTACTTCTGGAGTCTCCCCAGGGGAGTCAGTCCTCGTCTCGAATGCGGGCATGCACTTGCGCTTTCCTCCAGAGCGGTAGCAGCAGTGTCACGCAGTCCGCCGCGTGGATCAAAGGATCTATGGTTTTCCCTCGAGTCTTTCCGTCGAGGCTTTCCCACCACGCTTTCCCACAGGGCTGTCCCACGTGCACACGTGGTGGGAGTCGATCCTCGGCTTGAACGTCAAGGAAGTGCAGGGAAAACAGGTTCCTCTGGTATGGACTGACACATCTGGGGGTCTCTTGGAATGGTGTCACGACCCTAGAGTTCCTCTCGCCTTTCCTGTGGAGAGCGCCACCTCTTGAGATGCGACGGGAACGCCAGGAATTCTTTCCCTAGGAAACAGGGAAAGGATCCCTCATCTCGAGCTAGGAGGCGGAAACGGGGCTCCCCTGGATGTGTGCGGGACCCCACGTGCTTCCTCTCGAGTGGAGACGGGTATGTCGGGGAACTTTTAGAGTTGCAGCAAGGGTGTGAAGGACCGTTTGGAAGTTCCAGTTGTTAGATGTGATTAGCCTCGAGAAGCCTCAGCGGAAATGGGCTTCATCTCGCCTGGAGGGCAAAATCTCCTGGATTTTCTCGAGTTGCGGCAGGTGCTCTCGACTTACGACGGGGACCTCAGGGACCCTCTCTGGTGACCTCAGGAAAGGCCAGTCCCCATGCGAGTTCCTCGGGGGCCTCTCGGGATTCCTCTCCCGTCGATGCCGGGGCCTAAGACCTTGCGTGGATTCGGGGCCGGAACCTGAGGATTCCTCTCCAGTGCTGACATGGATCTTGGGGCACTTCTGGAGTCACCCCAGGGGAGTCAGTCCTCGTCTCGATTGTGGGCATGCACTTGCGCTTTCCTCCACAGCGGTAGCAGCAGTGTCACGCAGTCCGCTGCGGGGAGCAAAGGATCTATGGTTTTCCCTCGAGTCTTTCCCACGAGGCTTTCCCACGAGGCTTTCCCACAGGGCTGTCCCACGTGCACACGTGGTGGGAGTCGATCCTCGGCTTGAACGTCAAGGCAGTGCAGGGAAAACAGGTTCCGCTGGAATGGACTGACACATCTGGGGGACTCTTGGAATGGTGGCACGACCCTGGAGTTCCTCTCGCTTTCCTGTGGAGAGCGCCTCCTCTTGAGATGCGACGGGAATGCCGGGAATTGTTTCCCTACGAAACAGGTAAAGGATCCCTCATCTCGAGCTAGGAGGCGGAAACCGGGCTCCCCTGGATGTGTTCGGGACCCTCGTGCTTCCGCTCGAGTGGAGACGTGTATGTCGGGGAACTTCTTGAGTTGCAGCAAGGGTGTGAAGGACCCTTTGGAAGTTCCAGTGGTTAGATGTGATTAGCCTCGAGAAGCCTCAGCGATAATGGGCCTCATCTCGCCTGGAGGGCAAAACCTCCTGGATTTTCTCGAGTTGCGGCAGGTGCTCTCGACTTACGACGGGGACCTCAGGGACCCGCTCTGGTGGCCTCAGGAAAGGCCAGTCCCCATGCGAGTTCCTCGGGTGCCTCTCGGGATTCCTCTCCCGTCGATGCCGGGGCCTAAGACCTTGTGTGGAGTCGGGGCCGGAACCTGAGGATTCCTCTCCAGTGCTGACATGGATCTTGGGGTACTTCTGGAGTCTCCCCAGGGGAGTCAGTCCTCGTCTCGAATGCGGGCATGCACTTGCGCTTTCCTCCAGAGCGGTAGCAGCAGTGTCACGCAGTCCGCCGCGTGGATCAAAGGATCTATGGTTTTCCCTCGAGTCTTTCCCACGAGGCTTTCCCACGAGGCTTTCCCACAGGGCTGTCCCACGTGCACACGTGGTGGGAGTCGATCCTCGGCTTGAACGTCAAGGCAGTGCAGGGAAAAAAGGTTCCTCTGGAATGGACTGACACATCTGGGGGACTCTTGGAATGGTGGCACGACCCTGGAGTTCCTCTCGCCTTTCCTGAGGAGAGCGCCTCCTCTTGAGATGCGACGGGAACGCCGGGAATTCGTTCCCTGCGAAACAGGGAAAGGATCCCTCATCTCGAGCTAGGAGGCGGAAACCGGGCTCCCCTCGATGTGTGCGGGACCCCACGTGCTTCCTCTCGAGTGGAGATGGGTATGTCGCGGAACTGCTTGAGTTGCAGCAAGGGTGTGAAGGACCCTTTGGAAGTTACAGTGGTTAGATGTGATTAGCCTCGAGAAGCCTCAGCGGAAATGGGCCTCATCTCGCCTGGAGGGCAAAACCTCCTGGATTTTCACGAGTTGCGGCAGGTGCTCTCGACTTACGACGGGGACCTCAGGGACCCGCTCTGGTGGCCTCAGGAAAGGCCAGTCCCCATGCGAGTTCCTCGGGGGCCTCTCGGCATTCCTCTCCCGTCAATGCCGGGGCCTAAGACCTTGTGTGGAGTCGGGGCGGGAACCTGAGGATTCCTCTCCAGTGCTGACATGGATCTTGGGGTACTTCTGGAATCTCCCTAGGGGAGTCAGTCCTCGTCTCGAATGCGGGCATGCACTTGCGCTTTCCTCCAGAGCGGTAGCAGCAGTGTCACGCAGTCCGCCGCGTGGATCAAAGGATCTATGGTTTTCCCTCGAGTCTTTCCCACGAGGCTTTCCCACGAGGCTTTCCCACAGGGCTGTCCCACGTGCACACGTGGTGGGAGTCGATGCTCGGCTTGACCATCAAGGCAGTGCAGGGAAAACAGGTTCCTCTGAAATGGACTGACACATCTGGGGGACTCTTGGAATGGTGGCACGACCCTGGAGTTCCTCTCGCCTTTCCTGTGGAGAGCGCCTCCTCTTGAGATGCGACGGGAACGCCGGGAATTCTTTCCCTACGAAACAGGGAAAGGATCCCTCATCTCGAGCTAGGAGGCGGAAACGGGGCTCCCCTGGATTTTTGCGGGACCCCACGTGCTTCCTCTCGAGTGGAGACGGGTATGTCGGGGAACTTCTTGAGTTGCAGCAAGGGTGTGAAGGACCCATTGGAAGTTCCAGTGGTTAGATGTGATTGGCCTCGAGAAGCCTCAGCGGAAATGGGCCTCATCTCGCCTGGAGGGCAAAACCTCCTGGATTTTCTCGAGTTGCGGCAGGTGCTCTCGACCTACGACGGGGACCTCAGGGACCCGCTCTGGTGGCCTCAGGAAAGGCCAGTCCCCATGCGAGTTCCTCGGGGCCTCTCGGGATTCCTCTCCCTTCGATGCCGGGGCCGAAGACCTTGTGTGGATTCGGGGCCGGAACCTGAGGATTCCTCTCCAGTGCTGACATGGATCTTGGGGTACTTCTGAAGTCTCCCCATTGGAGTCAGTCCTCGTCTCGAATGAGGGCATGCACTTGCGCTATCCTCCAGAGCGGTAGCAGCAGTGTCAAACAGTCCGCCGCGTGCATCAAAGGATCTATGGTTTTCCCTCGAGTCTTTCCCACGAGGCTTTCCCACGAGGCTTTCCCACAGGGCTGTCCCACGTGCACACGTGGTGGGAGTCGATCCTCGGCTTGAACGTCAAGGCAGTGCAGGGAAAACAGGTTCCTCTGGAATGGACTGACACATCTGGGGGACTCTTGGAATGGTGGCACGACCCTGGAGTTCCTCTCGCCTTTCCTGTGGAGAGCGCCTCCTCTTGAGATGCGACGGGAACGCCGGGAATTCTTTCCCTACGAAACAGGGAAAGGATCCCTCATCTCGAGCTAGGAGGCAGAAACGGGGCTCCCCTGGATGTGTGCGGGACCCCACGTGCTTCCTCTCGAGTGCAGACGGGTATGTCGGGGAACTTCTTGAGTTGCAGCAATGGTGTGAAGGACCCTTTTGAAGTTCCAGTGGTTAGATGTGATTGGCCTCGAGAAGCCTCAGCGGAAATGGGCCTCATCTCGCCTGGAGGGCAAAACCTCCTGGATTTTCTCGAGTTGCGGCAGGTGCTCTCGACTTACGACGGGGACCTCAGGGACCCGCTCTGGTGGCCTCAGGAAAGGCCAGTCCCCATGCGAGTTCCTCGGGGCCTCTCGGGATTCCTCTCCCGTCGATGCCGGGGCCTAAGACCTTGTGTGGAGTCGGGGCCGGAACCTGAGGATTCCTCTCCAGTGCTGACATGGATCTTGCGGTACTTCTGGAGTCTCCCCAGGGGAGTCAGTCCTCGTCTCGAATGCGGGCATGCACTTGCACTTTCCTCCAGAGCGGTAGCAGCAGTATCACGCAGTCCGCCACGTGGATCAAAGGATCTATGGTTTTCCCTCGAGTCTTTCCCACGAGGCTTTCCCACGAGGCTTTCCCACAGGGCTGTCCCACGTGCACACGTGGTGGGAGTCGATCCTCGGCTTGAACGTCAAGGCAGTGCAGGGAAAACAGGTTCCTCTGGAATGGACTGACACATCTGGGGGACTCTTGGAATGGTGGCACGACCCTGGAGTTCCTCTCGCCTTTCCTGTGGAGAGCGCCTCCTCTTGAGATGCGACGGGAACGCCGGGAATTCTTTCCCTACGAAACAGGGAAAGGATCCCTCATCTCGAGCTAGAAGGCGGAAACGGGGCTCCCCTGGATGTGTGCGGGACCCCACGTGCTTCCTGTCGAGTGGAGACGGGTATGTCGGGGAACTTCTTGAGTTGCAGCAAGGGTGTGAAGGACCCTTTGGAAGTTCCAGTTGTTAGACGTGATTGGCCTCGAGAAGCCTCAGCGGAAATGAGCCTCATCTCGCCTGGAGGGCAAAACCTCCTGGATTTTCTCGAGTTGCGGCAGGTGCTCTCGACTTACGAAGGGGACCTCAGGGACCCGCTCTGGTGGCCTCAGGAAAGGCCATTCCCCATGCGAGTTCCTCGGGGGCCTCTCGGGATTCCTCTCCCGTCGATGCCGGGGACTAAGACCTTGTGTGGAGTCGGGGCCGGAACCTGAGGATTCCTCTCCAGTGCTGACATGGATCTTGGGGTACTTCTGGAGTCTCCCCAGGGGAGTCAGTCCTTGTCTCGAATGCGGGCATGCACTTGCGCTTTCCTCCAGAGCGGTAGCAGCAGTGTCACGCAGTCTGCCGCGTGGATCAAAGGATCTATGGTTTTCCCTCGAGTCTTTCCCACGAGGCTTTCCCACGAGGCTTTCCCACAGGGCTGTCCCACGTGAACACGTGGTGGGAGTCGATCATCGGCTTGAACGTCAAGGCAGTGCAGGGAAAACAGGTTCCTCTGGAATGGACTGACACATCTGGGGGACTCTTGGAATGGTGGCACGACCCTGGAGTTCTTCTCGCCTTTCCTGTGGAGAGCGCCTCCTCTTGAGATGCGACGGGAACGCCGGGAATTCTTTCCCTACGAAACAGGGAAAGGATCCCTCATCTCGAGCTAGGAGGCGGAAACGGGGCTCCCCTGGATGTGTGCGGGACACCACGTGCTTCCTCTCGAGTGGAGACGGGTATGTCGGGGAACTTCTTGAGTTGCAGCAAGGGTGTGAAGGACCCTTTGGAAGTTCCAGTGGTTAGACGTGATTGGCCTCGAGAAGCCTCAGCGGAAATGGGCCTCATCTCGCCTGGAGGGCAAAACCTCCTGGATTTTCTCGAGGTGCGGCAGGTGCTCTCGACTTACGAAGGGGACCTCAGGGACCCGCTCTGGTGGCCTCAGGAAAGGCCAGTCCCCATGCGAGTTCCTCGGGGGCCTATCGGGATTCCTCTCCCGTCGATGCCGGGGCCTAAGACCTTGTGTGGAGTCGGGGCCGGAACCTGAGGATTCCTCTCCAGTGCTGACATGGATCTTGGGGTACTTCTGGAGTCTCCCCGGGGGAGTCAGTCCTCGTCTCGAATGCGGGCATGCACTTGCGCTTTCCTCCAGAGCGGTAGCAGCAGTGTCACGCAGTCCGCCGCGTGGATCAAAGGATCTATGGTTTTCCCTCGAGTCTTTCCCACGAGGCTTTCCCACGAGGCTTTCCCACAGGGCTGTCCCACGTGCACACGTGGTGGGAGTCGATCCTCGGCTTGAACGTCAAGGCAGTGCAGGGAAAACAGGTTCCTCTGGAATGGACTGACACATCTGGGGGCTCTTGGAATGGTGGCACGACCCTGGAGTTCCTCTCGCCTTTCCTGTGGAGAGCGCCTCCTCTTGAGATGCGACGGGAACGCCGGGAATTCTTTCCCTACGAAACAGGGAAAGGATCCCTCATCTCGAGCTAGGAGGCGGAAACGGGGCTCCCCTGTATGTGTGCGGGACCCACGTGCTTCCTCTCGAGTGGAGACGGGTATGTCGGGGAACTTCTTGAGTTGCAGCAAGGGTGTGAAGGACCCTTTGGAAGTTCCAGTGGTTAGACGTGATTAGCCTCGAGAAGCCTCAGCGGAAATGGGCCTCATCTCGCCTGGAGGGCAAAACCTCCTGGATTTTCTCGAGTTGCGGCAGGTGCTCTCGACTTACGACGGGGACGTCAGGGACCCGCTCTGGTGGCCCCAGGAAAGGCCAGTCCCCATGCGAGTTCCTCGGGGGCCTCTCGGGATTCCTCTCCCGTCGATGCCGGGGCCTAAGACCTTGTGTGGAGTCGGGGCCGGAACCTGAGGATTCCTCTCCAGTGCTGACATGGATCTTGGGGTACTTCTGGAGTCTCCCCAGAGGAGTCAGTCCTCGTCTCGAATGCGGGCATGCACTTGCGCTTTCCTCCAGAGCGGTAGCAGCAGTGTCACGCACTCCGCCGTGTGGATCAAAGGATCTATGGTTTTCCCTCGAGTCTTTCCCACGAGGCTTTCCCACGAGGCTTTCCCACAGGGCTGTCCCACGTGCACACGTGGTGGGAGTCGATCCTCGGCTTGGACGTCAAGGCAGTGCAGAGAAAACAGGTTCCTCTGGAATGGACTGACACATCTGGGGGACTCTTGGAATGGTGGCACGACCCTGGAATTCCTCTCGCCTTTCCTGTGGAGAGCGCCTCCTCTTGAGATGCGACGGGAACGCCGGGAATTCTTTCCCTACGAAACAGGGAAAGGATCCCTCATCTCGAGCTAGGAGGCGGAAACGGGGCTCCCCTGGATGTGTGCGGGACCCACGTGCTTCCTCTCGAGTGGAGACGGGTATGTCGGGGAACTTCTTGAGTTGCAGCAAGGGTGTGAAGGACCCTTTGGAAGTTCCAGTGGTTAGACGTGATTAGCCTCGAGAAGCCTCAGCGGAAATGGGCCTCATCTCGCCTGGAGGGCAAAACCTCCTGGATTTTCTCGAGTTGCGGCAGGTGCTCTCGACTTACGACGGGGACCTCAGGGACCCGCTCTGGTGGCCTCAGGAAAGGCCAGTCCCCATGCGAGTTCCTCGGGGGCCTCTCGGGATTCCTCTCCCGTCGATGCCGGGGCCTAAGACCTTGTGTGGAGTCGGGGCCGGAACCTGAGGATTCCTCTCCAGTGCTGACATGGATCTTGGGGTACTTCTGGAGTCTCCCCAGGGGAGTCAGTCCTCGTCTCGAATGCGGGCATGCACTTGCGCTTTCCTCCAGAGCGGTAGCAGCAGTGTCACGCAGTCCGCCGCGTGGATCAAAGGATCTATGGTTTTCCCTCGAGTCTTTCCCACGAGGCTTTCCCACGAGGCTTTCCCACAGGGCTGTCCCACGTGCACACGTGGTGGGAGTCGATCCTCGGCTTGAACGTCAAGGCAGTGCAGGGAAAACAGGTTCCTCTGGAATGGACTGACACATCTGGGGGACTCTTGGAATGGTGGCACGACCCTGGAGTTCCTCTCGCCTTTCCTGTGGAGAGCACCTCCTCTTGAGATGCGACGGGAACGCCGGGAATTCTTTCCCTGCGAAACAGGGAAAGGATCCCTCATCTCGAGCTGGGAGGCGGAAACGGGGCTCCCCTGGATGTGTGCGGGACACCACGAGCTTCCTCTCGAGTGGAGACGGGTATGTCGGGGAACTTCTTGAGTTGCAGCAAGGGTGTGAAGGACCCTTTGGAAGTTCCAGTGGTTAGATGTGATTGGCCTCGAGAAGCCTCAGCGGAAATGGGCCTCATCTCGCCTGGAGGGCAAAACCTCCTGGATTTTCTCGAGTTGCGGCAGGTGCTCTCGACTTACGACGGGGACCTCAGGGACCCGCTCTGGTGGCCTCAGGAAAGGCCAGTCCCCATGCGAGTTCCTCGGGGGCCTCTCGGGATTCCTCTCCCGTCGATGCCGGGGCCTAAGACCTTGTGTGGAGTCGGGGCCGGAACCTGAGGATTCCTCTCCAGTGCTGACATGGATCTTGGGGTACTTCTGGAGTCTCCCCAGGGGAGTCAGTCCTCGTCTCGAATGAGGGCATGCACTTGCGCTTTCCTCCAGAGCGGTAGCAGCAGTGTCACGCAGTCCGCCGCGTGGATCAAAGGATCTATGGTTTTCCCTCGAGTCTTTCCCACGAGGCTTTCCCACGAGGCTTTCTCACAGGGCTGTCCCACGTGCACACGTGGTGGGAGTCGATCCTCGGCTTGAACGTCAAGGCAGTGCAGGGAAAACAGGTTCCTCTGGAATGGACTGACACATCTGGGGGACTCTTGGAATGGTGGCACGACCCTGGAGTTCCTCTCGCCTTTCCTGTGGAGAGCGCCTCCTCTTGAGATGCGACGGGAACGCCGGGAATTCTTTCCCTACGAAACAGGGAAAGGATCCCTAATCTCGAGCTAGGAGGCGGAAACGGGGCTCCCCTGGATGTGTGCGGGACCCACGTGCTTCCTCTCGAGTGGAGACGGGTATGTCGGGGAACTTCTTGAGTTGCAGCAAGGGTGTGAAGGACCCTTTGGAAGTTCCAGTGGTTAGACGTGATTAGCCTCGAGAAGCCTCAGCGGAAATGGGCCTCATCTCGCCTGGAGGGCAAAACCTCCTGGATTTTCTCGAGTTGCGGCAGGTGCTCTCGACTTACGACGGGGACCTCAGGGACCCGCTCTGGTGGCCTCAGGAAAGGCCAGTCCCCATGCGAGTTCCTCGGGGGCCTCTCGGGATTCCTCTCCCGTCGATGCCGGGGCCTAAGACCTTGTGTGGAGTCGGGGCCGGAACCTGAGGATTCCTCTCCAGTGCTGACATGGATCTTGGGGTACTTCTGGAGTCTCCCCAGAGGAGTCAGTCCTCGTCTCGAATGCGGGCATGCACTTGCGCTTTCCTCCAGAGCGGTAGCAGCAGTGTCACGCAGTCCGCCGCGTGGATCAAAGGATCTATGGTTTTCCCTCGAGTCTTTCCCACGAGGCTTTCCCACGAGGCTTTCCCACAGGGCTGTCCCACGTGCACACGTGGTGGGAGTCGATCCTCGGCTTGAACGTCAAGGCAGTGCAGGGAAAACAGGTTCCTCTGGAATGGACTGACACATCTGGGGGACTCTTGGAATGGTGGCACGACCATGGAGTTCCTCTCGCCTTTCCTGTGGAGAGCGCCTCCTCTTGAGATGCGACGGGAACGCCGGTAATTCTTTCCCTACGAAACAGGGAAAGGATCCCTCATCTCGAGCTAGGAGGCGGAAACGGGGCTCCCCTGGATGTGTGCGGGACCCACGTGCTTCCTCTCGAGTGGAGACGGGTATGTCGGGGAACTTCTTGAGTTGCAGCAAGGGTGTGAAGGACCCTTTGGAAGTTCCAGTGGTTAGAAGTGATTAGCCTCAAGAAGCCTCAGCGGAAATGGGCCTCATCTCGCCTGGAGGGCAAAACCTCCTGGATTTTCTCGAGTTGCGGCAGGTGCTCTCGACTTACGACGGGGACGTCAGGGACCCGCTCTGGTGGCCTCAGGAAAGGCCAGTCACCATGCGAGTTCCTCGTGGGCCTCTCGGGATTCCTCTCCCGTCGATGCCGGGGCCTAAGACCTTGTGTGGAGTCGGGGCCGGAACCTGAGGATTCCTCTCCAGTGCTGACATGGATCTTGGGGTACTTCTGGAGTCTCCCCAGGGGAGTCAGTCCTCGTCTCGAATGCGGGCATGCACTTGCGCTTTCCTCCAGAGCGGTAGCAGCAGTGTCACGCACTCTGCCGCGTGGATCAAAGGATCTATGGTTTTCCCTCGAGTCTTTCCCACGAGGCTTTCCCACGAGGCTTTCCCACAGGGCTGTCCCACGTGCACACGTGGTGGGAGTCGATCCTCGGCTTGAACGTCAAGGCAGTGCAGGGAAAACAGGTTCCTCTGGAATGGACTGACACATCTGGGGGACTCTTGGAATGATGGCACGACCCTGGAGTTCCTCTCTCCTTTCTGTGGAGAGCGCCTCCTCTTGAGATGCGACGGGAACGCCGGGAATTCTTTCCCTACGAAACAGGGAAAGGATCCCTCATCTCGAGCTAGGAGGCGGAAACGGGGCTCCCCTGGATGTGTGCGGGACCCCACGTGCTTCCTCTCGAGTGGAGACGGGTATGTCGGGGACCTTCTTGAGTTGCAGCAAGGGTGTGAAGGACCCTTTGGAAGTTCCAGTGGTTAGATGTGATTGGCCTCGAGAAGCCTCAGCGGAAATGGGCCTCATCTCGCCTGGAGGGCAAAACCTCCTGGATTTTCTCGAGTTGCGGCAGGTGCTCTCGACTTACGACGGGGACCTCAGGGAACCGCTCTGGTGGCCTCAGGAAAGGCCAGTCCCCATGCGAGTTCCTCGGGGGCCTCTCGGGATTCCTCTCCCGTCGATGCCGGGGCCTAAGACCTTGTGTGGAGTCGGGGCCGGAACCTGAGGATTCCTCTCCAGTGCTGACATGGATCTTGGGGTACTTCTGGAGTCTCCCCAGGGGAGTCAGTCCTCGTCTCGAATGAGGGCATGCACTTGCGCTTTCCTCCAGAGCGGTAGCAGCAGTGTCACGCAGTCCGCCGCGTGGATCAAAGGATCTATGGTTTTCCCTCGAGTCTTTCCCACGAGGCTTTCTCACGAGGCTTTCCCACAGGGCTGTCCCACGTGCACACGTGGTGGGAGTCGATCCTCGACTTGAACGTCAAGGCAGTGCAGGGAAAACAGGTTCCTCTGGAATGGATTGACACATCTGGGGGACTCTTGCAATGGTGGCACGACCCTGGAGTTCCTCTCGCCTTTCCTGTGGAGAGCGCCTCCTCTTGAGATGCGACGGGAACGCCGGGAATTCTTTCCCTACGAAACAGGGAAAGGATCCCTCATCTCGAGCTAGGAGGCGGAAACGGGGCTCCCCTGGATGTGTGCGGGACCCACGTGCTTCCTCTCGAGTGGAGACGGGTATGTCGGGGAACTTCTTGAGTTGCAGCAAGGGTGTGAAGGACCCTTTGGAAGTTCCAGTGGTTAGACGTGATTAGCCTCGAGAAGCCTCAGCGGAAATGGGCCTCATCTCGCCTGGAGGGCAAAACCTCCTGGATTTTCTCGAGTTGCGGCAGGTGCTCTCGACTTACGACGGGGACCTCAGGGACCCGCTCTGGTGGCCTCAGGAAAGGCCAGTCCCCATGCGAGTTCCTCGGGGGCCTCTCGGGATTCCTCTCCCGTCGATGCCGGGGCCTAAGACCTTGTGTGGAGTCGGGGCCGGAACCTGAGGATTCCTCTCCAGTGCTGACATGGATCTTGGGGTACTTCTGGAGTCTCCCCAGGGGAGTCAGTCCTCGTCTCGAATGCGGGCATGCACTTGCGCTTTCCTCCAGAGCGGTAGCAGCAGTGTCACGCAGTCCGCCGCGTGGATCAAAGGATCTATGGTTTTCCCTCGAGTCTTTCCCACGAGGCTTTCCCACGAGGCTTTCCCACAGGGCTGTCCCACGTGCACACGTGGTGGGAGTCGATCCTCGGCTTGAACGTCAAGGCAGTGCAGGGAAAACAGGTTCCTCTGGAATGGACTGACACATCTGGGGGACTCTTGGAATGGTGGCACGACCCTGGAGTTCCTCTCGCCTTTCCTGTGGAGAGCACCTCCTCTTGAGATGCGACGGGAACGCCGGGAATTCTTTCCCTGCGAAACAGGGAAAGGATCCCTCATCTCGAGCTGGGAGGCGGAAACGGGGCTCCCCTGGATGTGTGCGGGACACCACGAGCTTCCTCTCGAGTGGAGACGGGTATGTCGGGGAACTTCTTGAGTTGCAGCAAGGGTGTGAAGGACCCTTTGGAAGTTCCAGTGGTTAGATGTGATTGGCCTCGAGAAGCCTCAGCGGAAATGGGCCTCATCTCGCCTGGAGGGCAAAACCTCCTGGATTTTCTCGAGTTGCGGCAGGTGCTCTCGACTTACGACGGGGACCTCAGGGACCCGCTCTGGTGGCCTCAGGAAAGGCCAGTCCCCATGCGAGTTCCTCGGGGGCCTCTCGGGATTCCTCTCCCGTCGATGCCGGGGCCTAAGACCTTGTGTGGAGTCGGGGCCGGAACCTGAGGATTCCTCTCCAGTGCTGACATGGATCTTGGGGTACTTCTGGAGTCTCCCCAGGGGAGTCAGTCCTCGTCTCGAATGAGGGCATGCACTTGCGCTTTCCTCCAGAGCGGTAGCAGCAGTGTCACGCAGTCCGCCGCGTGGATCAAAGGATCTATGGTTTTCCCTCGAGTCTTTCCCACGAGGCTTTCCCACGAGGCTTTCTCACAGGGCTGTCCCACGTGCACACGTGGTGGGAGTCGATCCTCGGCTTGAACGTCAAGGCAGTGCAGGGAAAACAGGTTCCTCTGGAATGGACTGACACATCTGGGGGACTCTTGGAATGGTGGCACGACCCTGGAGTTCCTCTCGCCTTTCCTGTGGAGAGCGCCTCCTCTTGAGATGCGACGGGAACGCCGGGAATTCTTTCCCTACGAAACAGGGAAAGGATCCCTAATCTCGAGCTAGGAGGCGGAAACGGGGCTCCCCTGGATGTGTGCGGGACCCACGTGCTTCCTCTCGAGTGGAGACGGGTATGTCGGGGAACTTCTTGAGTTGCAGCAAGGGTGTGAAGGACCCTTTGGAAGTTCCAGTGGTTAGACGTGATTAGCCTCGAGAAGCCTCAGCGGAAATGGGCCTCATCTCGCCTGGAGGGCAAAACCTCCTGGATTTTCTCGAGTTGCGGCAGGTGCTCTCGACTTACGACGGGGACCTCAGGGACCCGCTCTGGTGGCCTCAGGAAAGGCCAGTCCCCATGCGAGTTCCTCGGGGGCCTCTCGGGATTCCTCTCCCGTCGATGCCGGGGCCTAAGACCTTGTGTGGAGTCGGGGCCGGAACCTGAGGATTCCTCTCCAGTGCTGACATGGATCTTGGGGTACTTCTGGAGTCTCCCCAGAGGAGTCAGTCCTCGTCTCGAATGCGGGCATGCACTTGCGCTTTCCTCCAGAGCGGTAGCAGCAGTGTCACGCAGTCCGCCGCGTGGATCAAAGGATCTATGGTTTTCCCTCGAGTCTTTCCCACGAGGCTTTCCCACGAGGCTTTCCCACAGGGCTGTCCCACGTGCACACGTGGTGGGAGTCGATCCTCGGCTTGAACGTCAAGGCAGTGCAGGGAAAACAGGTTCCTCTGGAATGGACTGACACATCTGGGGGACTCTTGGAATGGTGGCACGACCATGGAGTTCCTCTCGCCTTTCCTGTGGAGAGCGCCTCCTCTTGAGATGCGACGGGAACGCCGGTAATTCTTTCCCTACGAAACAGGGAAAGGATCCCTCATCTCGAGCTAGGAGGCGGAAACGGGGCTCCCCTGGATGTGTGCGGGACCCACGTGCTTCCTCTCGAGTGGAGACGGGTATGTCGGGGAACTTCTTGAGTTGCAGCAAGGGTGTGAAGGACCCTTTGGAAGTTCCAGTGGTTAGAAGTGATTAGCCTCAAGAAGCCTCAGCGGAAATGGGCCTCATCTCGCCTGGAGGGCAAAACCTCCTGGATTTTCTCGAGTTGCGGCAGGTGCTCTCGACTTACGACGGGGACGTCAGGGACCCGCTCTGGTGGCCTCAGGAAAGGCCAGTCACCATGCGAGTTCCTCGTGGGCCTCTCGGGATTCCTCTCCCGTCGATGCCGGGGCCTAAGACCTTGTGTGGAGTCGGGGCCGGAACCTGAGGATTCCTCTCCAGTGCTGACATGGATCTTGGGGTACTTCTGGAGTCTCCCCAGGGGAGTCAGTCCTCGTCTCGAATGCGGGCATGCACTTGCGCTTTCCTCCAGAGCGGTAGCAGCAGTGTCACGCACTCTGCCGCGTGGATCAAAGGATCTATGGTTTTCCCTCGAGTCTTTCCCATGAGGCTTTCCCACGAGGCTTTCCCACAGGGCTGTCCCACGTGCACACGTGGTGGGAGTCGATCCTCGGCTTGAACGTCAAGGCAGTGCAGGGAAAACAGGTTCCTCTGGAATGGACTGACACATCTGGGGGACTCTTGGAATGATGGCACGACCCTGGAGTTCCTCTCTCCTTTCTGTGGAGAGCGCCTCCTCTTGAGATGCGACGGGAACGCCGGGAATTCTTTCCCTACGAAACAGGGAAAGGATCCCTCATCTCGAGCTAGGAGGCGGAAACGGGGCTCCCCTGGATGTGTGCGGGACCCCACGTGCTTCCTCTCGAGTGGAGACGGGTATGTCGGGGACCTTCTTGAGTTGCAGCAAGGGTGTGAAGGACCCTTTGGAAGTTCCAGTGGTTAGATGTGATTGGCCTCGAGAAGCCTCAGCGGAAATGGGCCTCATCTCGCCTGGAGGGCAAAACCTCCTGGATTTTCTCGAGTTGCGGCAGGTGCTCTCGACTTACGACGGGGACCTCAGGGAACCGCTCTGGTGGCCTCAGGAAAGGCCAGTCCCCATGCGAGTTCCTCGGGGGCCTCTCGGGATTCCTCTCCCGTCGATGCCGGGGCCTAAGACCTTGTGTGGAGTCGGGGCCGGAACCTGAGGATTCCTCTCCAGTGCTGACATGGATCTTGGGGTACTTCTGGAGTCTCCCCAGGGGAGTCAGTCCACGTCTCGAATGAGGGCATGCACTTGCGCTTTCCTCCAGAGCGGTAGCAGCAGTGTCACGCAGTCCGCCGCGTGGATCAAAGGATCTATGGTTTTCCCTCGAGTCTTTCCCACGAGGCTTTCTCACGAGGCTTTCCCACAGGGCTGTCCCACGTGCACACGTGGTGGGAGTCGATCCTCGACTTGAACGTCAAGGCAGTGCAGGGAAAACAGGTTCCTCTGGAATGGATTGACACATCTGGGGGACTCTTGCAATGGTGGCACGACCCTGGAGTTCCTCTCGCCTTTCCTGTGGAGAGCGCCTCCTCTTGAGATGCGACGGGAACGCCGGGAATTCTTTCCCTACGAAACAGGGAAAGGATCCCTCATCTCGAGCTAGGAGGCGGAAACGGGGCTCCCCTGGATGTGTGCGGGACCCACGTGCTTCCTCTCGAGTGGAGACGGGTATGTCGGGGAACTTCTTGAGTTGCAGCAAGGGTGTGAAGGACCCTTTGGAAGTTCCAGTGGTTAGACGTGATTAGCCTCGAGAAGCCTCAGCGGAAATGGGCCTCATTTCGCCTGGAGGGCAAAACCTCCTGGATTTTCTCGAGTTGCGGCAGGTGCTCTCGACTTACGACGGGGACCTCAGGGACCCGCTCTGGTGGCCTCAGGAAAGGCCAATCCCCATGCGAGTTCCTCGGGGGCCTCTCGGGATTCCTCTCCCGTAGATGCCGGGGCCTAAGACCTTGTGTGGAGTCGGGGCCGGAACCTGAGGATTCCTCTCCAGTGCTGACATGGATCTTGGGGTACTTCTGGAGTCTCCCCAGGGGAGTCAGTCCTCGTCTCGAATGCGGGCATGCACTTGCGCTTTCCTCCAGAGCGGTAGCAGCAGTGTCACGCAGTCCGCCGCGTGGATCAAAGGATCTATGGTTTTCCCTCGAGTCTTTCCCACGAGGCTTTCCCACGAGGCTTTCCCACAGGGCTGTCCCACGTGCACACGTGGTGGGAGTCGATCCTCGGCTTGAACGTCAAGGCAGTGCAGGGAAAACAGGTTCCTCTGGAATGGACTGACACATCTGGGGGACTCTTGGAATGGTGGCACGACCCTGGAGTTCCTCTCGCCTTTCCTGTGGAGAGCACCTCCTCTTGAGATGCGACGGGAACGCCGGGAATTCTTTCCCTACGAAACAGGGAAAGGATCCCTCATCTCGAGCTGGGAGGCGGAAACGGGGCTCCCCTGGATGTGTGCGGGACACCACGAGCTTCCTCTCGAGTGGAGACGGGTATGTCGGGGAACTTCTTGAGTTGCAGCAAGGGTTTGAAGGACCCTTTGGAAGTTCCAGTGGTTAGATGTGATTGGCCTCGAGAAGCCTCAGCGGAAATGGGCCTCATCTCGCCTGGAGGGCAAAACCTCCTGGTTTTCTCGAGTTGCGGCAGGTGCTCTCGACTTACGACGGGGACCTCAGGGACCCGCTCTGGTGGCCTCAGGAAAGGCCAGTCCCCATGCGAGTTCCTCGGGGGCCTCTCGGGATTCCTCTCCCGTCGATACCGGGGCCTAAGACCTTGTGTGGAGTCGGGGCCGGAACCTGAGGATTCCTCTCCAGTGCTGACATGGATCTTGGGGTACTTCTGGAGTCTCCCCAGGGGAGTCAGTCCTCGTCTCGAATGCGGGCATGCACTTGCGCTTTCCTCCAGAGTGGTAGCAGCAGTGTCACGCAGTCCGCCGCGTGGATCAAAGGATCTATGGTTTTCCCTCGAGTCTTTCCCACGAGGCATTCTCACGAGGCTTTCCCACAGGGCTGTCCCACGTGCACACGTGGTGGGAGTCGATCCTCGGCTTGAACGTCAAGGCAGTGCAGGGAAAACAGGTTCCTCTGGAATGGATTGACACATCTGGGGGACTCTTGGAATGGTGGCACGACCCTGGAGTTCCTCTCGCCTTTCCTGTGGAGAGCGCCTCCTCTTGAGATGCGACGGGAACGCCGGGAATTCTTTCCCTACGAAACAGGGAAAGGATCCCTCATCTCGAGCTGCGAGGCGGAAACGGGGCTCCCCTGGATGTGTGCGGGACCCACGTGCTTCCTCTCGAGTGGAGACGGGTATGTCGGGGAACTTCTTGAGTTGCAGCAAGGGTGTGAAGGACCCTTTGGAAGTTCCAGTGGTTAGACGTGATTAGCCTCGAGAAGCCTCAGCGGAAATGGGCCTCATTTCGCCTGGAGGGCAAAACCTCCTGGATTTTCTCGAGTTGCGGCAGGTGCTATCGACTTACGACGGGGACCTCAGGGACCCGCTCTGGTGGCCTCAGGAAAGGCCAGTCCCCATGCGAGTTCCTCGGGGGCCTCTCGGGTTTCCTCTCCCGTCGATGCCGGGGCCTAAGACCTTGTGTGGAGTCGGGGCCGGAACCTGAGGATTCCTCTCCAGTGCTGACATGGATCTTGGGGTACGTCTGGAGTCTCCCCAGGGGAGTCAGTCCTCGTCTCGAATGCGGGCATGCACTTGCGCTTTCCTCCAGAGCGGTAGCAGCAGTGTCACGCAGTCCGCCGCGTGGATCAAAGGATCTATGGTTTTCCCTCGAGTCTTTCCCACGAGGCTTTCCCACGAGGCTTTCCCACAGGGCTGTCCCACGTGCACACGTGGTGGGAGTCGATCCTCGGCTTGAACGTCAAGGCAGTGCAGGGAAAACAGGTTCCTCTGGAATGGACTGACACATCTGGGGGACTCTTGGAATGGTGGCACGACCCTGAAGTTCCTCTCGACTTTCCTGTGGAGAGCGCCTCCTCTTGAGATGCGACGGGAACGCCAGGAATTCTTTCCCTACGAAACAGGGAAAGGATCCCTCATCTCGAGCTGCGAGGCGGAAACGGGGCTCCCCTGGATGTGTCCGGGACACCACGAGCTTCCTCTCGAGTGGAGACGGGTATGTCGGGGAACTTCTTGAGTTGCAGCAAGGGTGTGAAGGACCCTTTGGAAGTTCCAGTGGTTAGATGTGATTGGCCTCGAGAAGCCTCAGCGGAAATGGGCCTCATCTCGCCTGGAGGGCAAAACCTCCTGGATTTTCTCGAGTTGCGGCAGGTGCTCTCGACTTACGACGGGGACCTCAGGGACCCGCTCTGGTGGCCTCAGGAAAGGCCAGTCCCCATGCGAGTTCCTCGGGGGCCTCTCGGGATTCCTCTCCCGTCGATGCCGGGGCCTAAGACCTTGTGTGGAGTCGGGGCCGGAACCTGAGGATTCCTCTCCAGTGCTGACATGGATCTTGGGGTACTTCTGGAGTCTCCCCAGGGGAGTCAGTCCTCGTCTCGAATGCGGGCATGCACTTGCGCTTTCCTCCAGAGCGGTAGCAGCAGTGTCACGCAGTCCGCTGCGTGGATCAAAGGATCTATGGTTTTCCCTCGAGTCTTTCCCACGAGGCTTTCCCACGAGGCTTTCCCACAGGGCTGTCCCACGTGCACACGTGGTGGGAGTCGATCCTCGGCTTGAACGTCAAGGCAGTGCAGGGAAAACAGGTTCCTCTGGAATGGACTGACACATCTGGGGGACTCTTGGAATGGTGGCACGACCCTGGAGTTCCTC
This sequence comes from Ovis canadensis, assembly GCF_042477335.2. Lineage (NCBI taxonomy): Eukaryota > Metazoa > Chordata > Mammalia > Artiodactyla > Bovidae > Ovis > Ovis canadensis. The sequence continues at coordinate 1,575,341 of NC_091248.1, read as the reverse complement.
TCGACTTTCCTGTGGAGAGCGCCTCCTCTTGAGATGCGACGGGAACGCCAGGAATTCTTTCCCTACGAAACAGGGAAAGGATCCCTCATCTCGAGCTGCGAGGCGGAAACGGGGCTCCCCTGGATGTGTCCGGGACACCACGAGCTTCCTCTCGAGTGGAGACGGGTATGTCGGGGAACTTCTTGAGTTGCAGCAAGGGTGTGAAGGACCCTTTGGAAGTTCCAGTGGTTAGATGTGATTGGCCTCGAGAAGCCTCAGCGGAAATGGGCCTCATCTCGCCTGGAGGGCAAAACCTCCTGGATTTTCTCGAGTTGCGGCAGGTGCTCTCGACTTACGACGGGGACCTCAGGGACCCGCTCTGGTGGCCTCAGGAAAGGCCAGTCCCCATGCGAGTTCCTCGGGGGCCTCTCGGGATTCCTCTCCCGTCGATGCCGGGGCCTAAGACCTTGTGTGGAGTCGGGGCCGGAACCTGAGGATTCCTCTCCAGTGCTGACATGGATCTTGGGGTACTTCTGGAGTCTCCCCAGGGGAGTCAGTCCTCGTCTCGAATGCGGGCATGCACTTGCGCTTTCCTCCAGAGCGGTAGCAGCAGTGTCACGCAGTCCGCTGCGTGGATCAAAGGATCTATGGTTTTCCCTCGAGTCTTTCCCACGAGGCTTTCCCACGAGGCTTTCCCACAGGGCTGTCCCACGTGCACACGTGGTGGGAGTCGATCCTCGGCTTGAACGTCAAGGCAGTGCAGGGAAAACAGGTTCCTCTGGAATGGACTGACACATCTGGGGACTCTTGGAATGGTGGCACGACCCTGGAGTTCCTCTCGCCTTTCCTGTGGAGAGCGCCTCCTCCTGAGATGCGACGGGAACGCCGGGAATTCTTTCCCTACGAAACAGGGAAAGGATCCCTCATCTCGAGCTAGGAGGCGGAAACGGGGCTCCCCTGGATGTGTGCGGGACCCACGTGCTTCCTCTCGACTGGAGACGGGTATGTCGGGGAACTTCTTGAGTTGCAGCAAGGGTGTGAAGGACCCTTTGGAAGTTCCTGTGGTTAGACGTGATTAGCCTCGAGAAGCATCAGCGGAAATGGGCCTCATCTCGCCTGGAGGGCAAAACCTCCTGGATTTTCTCGAGTTGCGGCAGGTGCTCTCGACTTACGACGGGGACCTCAGGGACCCGCTCTGGTGGCCTCAGGAAAGGCCAGTCCCCATGCGAGTTCCTCGTGGGCCTCTCGGGATTCCTCTCCCGTCGATGCCGGGGCCTAAGACCTTGTGTGGAGTCGGGGCCGGAACCTGAGGATTCCTCTCCAGTGCTGACATGGATCTTGGGGTACTTCTGGAGTCTCCCCAGGGGAGTCAGTCCTCGTCTCGAATGCGGGCATGCACTTGCGCTTTCCTCCAGAGCGGTAGCAGCAGTGTCACGCAGTCCGCCGCGTGGATCAAAGGATCTATGGTTTTCCCTCGAGTCTTTCCCACGAGGCTTTCCCACGAGGCTTTCCCACAGGGCTGTCCCACGTGCACACGTGGTGGGAGTCGATCCTCGGCTTGAACGTCAAGGCAGTGCAGGGAAAACAGGTTCCTCTGGAATGGACTGACACATCTGGGGGACTCTTGGAATGGTGTCACGACCCTGGAGTTCCTCTCGCCTTTCCTGTTGAGAGCGCCTCCTCTTGAGATGCGACGGGAACGCCGGTAATTCTTTCCCTACGAAACAGGGAAAGATCCCTCATCTCGACCTAGGAGGCGGAAACGGGGCTTCCCTGGATGTGTGCGGGACACCACGTGCTTCCTCTCGAGTGCAGACGGGTATCTCGGGGAACTTCTTGAGTTGCAGCAAGGGTGTGAAGGACCCTTTGAAAGTTCCAGTGGTTAGATATGATTGGCCTCGAGAAGCCTCAGCGGAAATGGGCCTCATCTCGCCTGGAGGGCAAAACCTCCTGGATATTCTCGAGTTGCGGCAGGTGCTCTCGACTTACGACGGGGACCTCAGGGACCCGCTCTGGTGGCCTCAGGAAAGGCCAGTCCCCATGCGAGTTCCTCGGGGGCCTCTCGGGATTCCTCTCCCGTCGATGCCGGGGCCTAAGACCTTGTGTGGAGTCGGGGCCGGAACCTGAGGATTCCTCTCCAGTGCTGACATGGATCTTGGGGTACTTCTGGAGTCTCCCCAGGGGAGTCAGTCCTCGTCTCGAATGCGGGCATGCACTTGGGCTTTACTCCAGAGCGGTAGCAGCAGTGTCACGCAGTCCGCCGCGTGGATCAAAGGATCTATGGTTTTCCCTCGAGTCTTTCCCACGAGGCTTTCCCACGAGGCTTTCCCACAGGGCTGTCCCACGTGCACACGTGGTGGGAGTTGATCCTCGGCTTGAACGTCAAGGCAGTGCAGGGAAAACAGGTTCATCTGGAATGGACTGACACATCTGGGGGACTCTTGGAATGGTGGCATGACCCTGGAGTTCCTCTCGCCTTTCCTGTGGAGAGCGCCTCCTCTTGAGATGCGACGGGAACGTCGGGAATTCTTTCCCTACGAAACAGGGAAAGGATCCCTCATCTCGAGCTAGGAGGCGGAAACGGGGCTCCCCTGGATGTGTGCGGGACACCACGTGCTTCCTCTCGAGTGCAGACGGGTATGTCGGGGAACGTCTTGAGTTGCAGCAATGGTGTGAAGGACCCTTTGGAAGTTCCAGTGGTTAGATGTGATTGGCCTCGAGAAGCCTCAGCGGAAATGGGCCTCATCTCGCCTGGAGGGCAAAACCTCCTGGATTTTCTCGATTTGCGGCAGGTGCTCTCGACTTACGACGGGGACCTCAGGGACCCGCTCTGGTGGCCTCAGGAAAGGCCAGTCCCCATGCGATTTCCTCCGGGGCCTCTCGGGATTCCTCTTCCGTCGATGCCGTGGCCTAAGACCTTGTGCGGAGTCGGGGCCGGAACCTGAGGATTCCTCTCCATTGCTGACATGGATCTTGGGGTACTTCTGGAGTCTCCCCAGGGGAGTCAGTCCTCGTCTCGAATGCGGGCATGCACTTGCGCTTTCCTCCAGAGCGGTAGCAGCAGTGTCACGCAGTCCGCCGCGTGGATCAAAGGATCTATGGTTTTCCCTCGAGTCTTTCCCACGAGGCTTTCCCACTGGGCTGTCCCACGTGCACACGTGATGGGAGTCGATCCTCGGCTTGAACGTCAAGGCAGTGCAGGGAAACAGGTTCCTCTGGAATGGACTGACACATCTGGGGGACTCTTGGAATGGTGGCATGACCCTGGAGTTTCTCTCGCCTTTCCTGTGGAGAGCGCCTCCTCTTGAGATGCGACGGGAACGCCGGGAATTCTTTCCCTACGAAACAGGGAAAGGATCCCTCATCTCGAGCTAGGAGGCGGAAACGGGGCTCCCCTGGATGTGTGCGGGACACCACGTGCTTCCTCTCGAGTGCAGACGGGTATGTCGGGGAACTTCTTGAGTTGCAGCAAGGGTGTGAAGGACCCATTGGATGGTCCAGTGGTTAGATGTGATTGGCCTCGAGAAGCCTCAGGGGAAATGGGCCTCATCTCGCCTGGAGGGCAAAACCTCCTGGATTTTCTCGAGTTGCGACAGGTGCTCTCGACTTACGACGGGGACCTCAGCGACCCGCTCTGGTGGCCTCAGGAAAGGCCAGTCCCCATGCGATTTCCTCGGGGGCCTCTCGGGATTCCTCTCCCGTCGATGCCGTGGCCTAAGACCTTGTGTGGATCGGGGCCGGAACCTGAGGATTCCTCTCCAGTGCTGACATGGATCTTGGGGTACTTCTGGAGTCTCCCAAGGGGAGTCAGTCCTCGTCTCGAATGCGGGCATGCACTTGCGCTTTCCTCCAGAGCGGTAGCAGCAGTGTCACGCAGTCCGCCGCGTGGATCAAAGGATCTATGGTTTTCCCTCGAGTCTTTCCCACGAGGCTTTCCCACGAGGCTTTCCCACAGGGCTGTCCCACGTGCACACGTGGTGGGAGTCGATCCTCGGCTTGAACGTCAAGGCAGTGCAGGGAAAACATGTTCCTCTGGAATGGACTGACACATCTGGGGGACTCTTGGAATGGTGTCACGACCCTGGAGTTCCTCTCGCCTTTCCTGTTGAGAGCGCCTCCTCTTGAGATGCGACGGGAACGCCGGGAATTCTTTCCCTACGAAACAGGGAAAGGATCCCTCATCTCGAGCTAGGAGGCGGAAACGGGGCTCCCCTGGATGTGTGCGGGACACCACGTGCTTCCTCTCGAGTGCAGACGGGTATGTCGGGGAACGTCTTGAGTTGCAGCAATGGTGTGAAGGACCCTTTGGACGTTCCAGTGGTTAGATGTGATTGGCCTCGAGAAGCCTCAGCGGAAATGGGCCTCATCTCGCCTGGAGGGCAAAACCTCCTGGATTTTCTCGATTTGCGGCAGGTGCTCTCGACTTACGACGGGGACCTCAGGGACCCGCTCTGGTGGCCTCAGGAAAGGCCAGTCCCCATGCGATTTCCTCCGGGGCCTCTCGGGATTCCTCTTCCGTCGATGCCGTGGCCTAAGACCTTGTGCGGAGTCGGGGCCGGAACCTGAGGATTCCTCTCCATTGCTGACATGGATCTTGGGGTACTTTGGAATCTCCCCAGGGGAGTGAGTCCTCGTCTCGAAGGGGGGCATGCACTTGCGCTTTCCTCCAGAGCGGTAGCAGCAGTGTCACGCAGTCCGCCGCGTGGATCAAAGGATCTATGATTTTCCCTCGAGTCTTTCCCACGAGGCTTTCCCACAGGGCTGTCCCACGTGCACACGTGATGGGAGTCGATCCTCGGCTTGAACGTCAAGGCAGTGCAGGGAAAACAGGTTCCTCTGGAATGGACTGACACATCTGGGGGACTCTTGGAATGGTGGCACGACCCTGGAGTTCCTCTCGCCTTTCCTGTGGAGAGCGCCTCCTCTTGAGATGCGACGGGAACGCCGGGAATTCTTTCCCTACGAAACAGGGAAAGGATCCCTCATCTCGAGCTAGGAGGCGGAAACGGGGCTCCCCTGGATGTGTGCGGGACCCCACGTGCTTCCTCTCGAGTGGAGACGAGTATGTCGGGGAACTTCTTCAGTTGCAGCAATGGTGTGAAGGACCCTTTGGAAGTTCCAGTGGTTAGATGTGATTGGCCTCGAGAAGCCTCAGCGGAAATGGGCCTCATCTCGCCTGGAGGGCAAAACCTCCTGGATTTTCTCGAGTTGCAGCAGGTGCTCTCGACTTACGACGGGGACCTCAGGGACCCACTCTGGTGGCCTCAGGAAAGGCCAGTCCCCATGCGAGTTCCTCGGGGGCCTCTCGGGATTCCTCTCCCGTCGATGCCGTGGCCTAAGACCTTGTGTGGAGTCGGGGCCGGAACCTGAGGATTCCTCTCCAGTGCTGACATGGATCTTGGGGTACTTCTGGAGTCTCCCCAGGGGAGTCAGTCCTCGTCTCGAATGCGGGCATGCACTTGCGCTTTCCTCCAGAGCGGTAGCAGCAGTGTCACGCAGTCCGCCGCGTGGATCAAAGGATCTATGGTTTTCTCTCGAGTCTTTCCCACGAGGCTTTCCCACAGGGCTGTCCCACGTGCACACGTGGTGGGAGTCGATCCTCGGCTTGAACGTCAAGGCAGTGCAGGGAAAACAGGTTCCTCTGGAATGGACTGACACATCTGGGGGACTCTTGGAATGGTGGCACGACCCTGGAGTTCCTCTCGCCTTTCCTGTGGAGAGCGCCTCCTCTTGAGATGCGACGGGAACGCCGGGAATTCTTTCCCTACGAAACAGGGAAAGGATCCCTCATCTCGAGCTAGGAGGCGGAAACGGGGCTCCCCTGGATGTGTGCGGGACACCACGTGCTTCCTCTCGAGTGGAGACGGGTATGTCGGGGAACTTCTTGAGTTGCAGCAAGGGTGTGAAGGACCCTTTGGAAGTTTCAGTGGTTAGATGTGATTGGCCTCGAGAAGCCTCAGCGGAAATGGGCCTCATCTCGCCTGGAGGGCAAAACCTCCTGGATTTTCTCGAGTTGCGGCAGGTGCTCTCGACTTACGACGGGGACCTCAGGGACCCGCTCTGGTGGCCTCAGGAAAGGCCAGTCCCCATGCGAGTTCCTCGGGGGCCTCTCGGGATTCCTCTCCCGTCGATGCCGGGGCCTGAGACCTTGTGTGGAGTCGGGGCCGGAACCTGAGGATTCCTCTGCAGTGCTGACATGGATCTTGGGGTACATCTGGAGTCTCCCCAGGGGAGTCAGTCCTCGTCTCGAATGCGGGCATGCACTTGCGCTTTCCTCCAGAGCGGTAGCAGCAGTGTCACGCAGTCCGCCGCGTGCATCAAAGGATCTTTGGTTTTCCCTCGAGTCTTTCCCACGAGGCTTTCCCACGAGGCTTTCCCACAGGGCTGTCCCACGTGCACACGTGGTGGGAGTCGATCCTCGGCTTGAACGTCAAGGCAGTGCAGGGAAAACAGGTTCCTCTGGAATGGACTGACACATCTGGGGGACTCTTGGAATGGTGGCATGACCCTGGAGTTCCTCTCGCCTTTCCTGTGGAAAGCGCCTCCTCTTGAGATGCGACGGGAGCGCCGGGAATTCTTTCCCTACGAAACAGGGAAAGGATCCCTCATCTCGAGCTAGGAGGCGGAAACGGGGCTCCCCTGGATGTGTGCGGGACCCCACGTGCTTCCTCTCGAGTGGAGACGGGTATGTCGGGGAACTTCTTGAGTTGCAGCAAGGGTGTGAAGGACCCTTTGGAAGTTCCAGTGGTTAGATGTGATTGGCCTCGAGAAGCCTCAGCGGAAATGGGCCTCATCTCGCCTGGAGGGCAAAACCTCCTGGATTTTCTCGAGTTGTAGCAGGTGCTCTCGACTTATGATGGGAACCTCAGGGACCCGCTCTGGTGGCCTCAGGAAAGGCCAGTCCCCATGCGATTTCATCGGGGGCCTCTGGGGATTCCTCTCCCGTCGATGCCGTGGCCTAAGACCTTGTGTGGAGTCGGGGCCGGAACCTGAGGATTCCTCTCCAGTGCTGACATGGATCTTGGGGTAATTCTGGAGTCTCCCCAGGGGAGTCAGTCCTCGTCTCGAATGCGGGCATGCACTTGCGCTTTCCTCCAGATCGTTAGCAGCAGTGTCACGCAGTCCGCGGCGTGGATCAAAGGATCTATGGTTTTCCCTCGAGTCTTTCCCACGAGGCTTTCCCACGAGGCTTTCCCACAGGGCTGTCCCACGTGCACACGTGGTGGGAGTCGATCCTCGGCTTGAACGTCAAGGCAGTGCAGGGAAAACAGGTTCCTCTGGAATGGACTGACACATCTGGGGGACTCTTGGAATGGTGGCACGACCCTGGAGTTCCTCTCGCCTTTCCTGTGGAGAGCGCCTCCTCTTGAGATGCGACGGGAACGCCGGGAATTCTTTCCCTACGAAACAGGGAAAGGATCCCTCATCTCGAGCTAGGAGGTGGAAACGGGGCTCCCCTGGATGTGTGCGGGACCCCACGTGCTTCCTCTCGAGTGGAGACGGGTATGTCGGGGTACTTCTTGAGTTGCAGCAAGGGTGTGAAGGAACCTTTGGAAGTTCCAGTGGTTAGATGTGATTGGCCTCGAGAAGCCTCAGCGGAAATGGGCCTCATCTCGCCTGGAGGGCAAAACCTCCTGGATTTTCTCGAGTTGCGGCAGGTGCTCTCGACTTACGACGGGGACCTCAGGGACCCGCTCTGGTGGCCTCAGCAAAGGCCAGTCCCCATGCGAGTTCCTCGGGGGCCTCTCGGGATTCCTCTCCCGTCCATGCCAGGGCCTAAAACCTTGTGTGGAGTCGGGGCCGGAACCTGAGGATTCCTCTCCAGTGCTGACATGGATCTTGGGGTACTTCTGGAGTCTCCCCAGGGGAGTCAGCCCTCGTCTCGAATGCGGGCATGCACTTGCGCTTTCCTCCAGAGCGGTAGCAGCAGTGTCACGCAGTCCGCCGCGTGGATCAAAGGATCTATGGTTTTCCCTCGAGTCTTTCCCACGAAGCTTTCTCACGAGGCTTTCCCACAGGGCTGTCCCACGTACACACGTGGTGGGAGTCGATCCTCGGCTTGAACGTCAAGGCAGTGCAGGGAAAACAGGTTCCTCTGGAATGGACTGACACATCTGGGGGACTCTTGGAATGGTGGCACGACCCTGGAGTTCCTCTCGCCTTTCCTGTGGAGAGCGCCTCCTCTTGAGATGCGACGGGAACGCCGGGAATTCTTTCCCTACGAAACAGGGAAAGGATCCCTCATCTCGAGCTAGGAGGCGGAAACGGGGCTCCCCTGGATGTGTGCGGGACCCACGTTCTTCCTCTCGAGTGGAGACGGGTATGTCGGGGAACTTCTTGAGTTGCAGCAAGGGTGTGAAGGACCCTTTGGAAGTTCCAGTGGTTAGACGTGATTAGCCTCGAGAAGCCTCAGCGGAAATGGGCCTCATTTCGCCTGGAGGGCAAAACCTCCTGGATTTTCTCGAGTTGTAGCAGGTGCTCTCGACTTATGATGGGAACCTCAGGGGCCCGCTCTGGTGGCCTCAGGAAAGGCCAGTCCCCATGCGATTTCATCGGGGGCCTCTCGGGATTCCTCTCCCGTCGATGCCGTGGCCTAAGACCTTGTGTGGAGTCGGGGCCGGAACCTGAGGATTCCTCTCCAGTGCTGACATGGATCTTGGGGTACTTCTGGAGTCTCCCCAGGGGAGTCAGTCCTCGTCTCGAATGCGGGCATGCACTTGCGCTTTCCTCCAGATCGTTAGCAGCAGTGTCACGCAGTCCGCCGCGTGGATCAAAGGATCTATGGTTTTCCCTCGAGTCTTTCCCACGAGGCTTTCCCACGAGGCTTTCCCACAGGGCTGTCCCACGTGCACACGTGGTGGGAGTCGATCCTCGGCTTGAACGTCAAGGCAGTGCAGGGAAAACAGGTTCCTCTGGAATGGACTGACACATCTGGGGGACTCTTGGAATGGTGGCACGACCCTGGAGTTCCTCTCGCCTTTCCTGTGGAGAGCGCCTCCTCTTGAGATGCGACGGGAACGCCGGGAATTCTTTCCCTACGAAACAGGAAAAGGATCCCTCATCTCGAGCTAGGAGGCGGAAACGGGGCTCCCCTGGATGTGTGCGGGACCCCACGTGCTTCCTCTCGAGTGGAGACGGGTATGTCGGGGAACTTCTTGAGTTGCAGCAAGGGTGTGAAGGAACCTTTGGAAGTTCCAGTGGTTAGATGTGATTGGCCTCGAGAAGCCTCAGCGGAAATGGGCCTCATCTCGCCTGGAGGGCAAAACCTCCTGGATTTTCTCGAGTTGCGGCAGGTGCTCTCGACTTACGACGGGGACCTCAGGGACCCGCTCTGGTGCCCTCAGCAAAGGCCAGTCCCCATGCGAGTTCCTCGGGGGCCTCTCGGGATTCCTCTCCCGTCAATGCCGGGGCCTAAAACCTTGTGTGGAGTCGGGGCCGGAACCTGAGGATTCCTCTCCAGTGCTGACATGGATCTTGGGGTACTTCTGGAGTCTCCCCAGGGGAGTCAGTCCTCGTCTCGAATGCGGGCATGCACTTGCGCTTTCCTCCAGAGCGGTAGCAGCAGTGTCACGCAGTCCGCCGCGTGGATCAAAGGATCTATGGTTTTCCCTCGAGTCTTTCCCACGAGGCTTTCTCACGAGGCTTTCCCACAGGGCTGTCCCACGTACACACGTGGTGGGAGTCGATCCTCGGCTTGAACGTCAAGGCAGTGCAGGGAAAACAGGTTCCTCTGGAATGGACTGACACATCTGGGGGACTCTTGGAATGGTGGCACGACCCTGGAGTTCCTCTCGCCTTTCCTGTGGAGAGCGCCTCCTCTTGAGATGCGACGGGAACGCCGGGAATTCTTTCCCTACGAAACAGGGAAAGGATCCCTCATCTCGAGCTGGGAGGCGGAAACGGGGCTCCCCTGGATGTGTGCGGGACACCACGAGCTTCCTCTCGAGTGGAGACGGGTATGTCGGGGAACTTCTTGAGTTGCAGCAAGGTTGTGAAGGACCCTTTGGAAGTTCCAGTGGTTAGATGTGATTGGCCTCGAGAAGCCTCAGCGGAAATGGGCCTCATCTCGCCTGGAGGGCAAAACCTCCTGGATTTTCTCGAGTTGCGGCAGGTGCTCTCGACTTACGACGGGGACCTCAGGGACCCGCTCTGGTGGCCTCAGCAAAGGCCAGTCCCCATGCGAGTTCCTCGGGGGCCTCTCGGGATTCCTCTCCCGTCGATGCCGGGGCCTAAGACCTTGTGTGGAGTCGGGGCCGGAACCTGAGGATTCCTCTCCAGTGCTGACATGGATCTTGGGGTACTTCTGGAGTCTCCCCAGGGGAGTCAGTCCTCGTCTCGAATGCGGGCATGCACTTGCGCTTTCCTCCAGAGCGGTAGCAGCAGTGTCACGCAGTCCGCCGCGTGGATCAAAGGATCTATGGTTTTCCCTCGAGTCTTCCCCACGAGGCTTTCCCACGAGGCTTTCCCACAGGGCTGTCCCACGTGCACACGTGGTGGGAGTCGATCCTCGGCTTGAACGTCAAGGCAGTGCAGGGAAAACAGGTTCCTCTGGAATGGACTGACACATCTGGGGGACTCTTGGAATGGTGGCACGACCCTGGAGTTCCTCTCGCCTTTCCTGTGGAGAGCACCTCCTCTTGAGATGCGACGGGAACGCCGGGAATTCTTTCCCTACGAAACAGGGAAAGGATCCCTCATCTCGAGCTGGGAGGCGGAAACGGGGCTCCCCTGGATGTGTGCGGGACACCACGAGCTTCCTCTCGAGTGGAGACGGGTATGTCGGGGAACTTCTTGAGTTGCAGCAAGGGTGTGAAGAACCCTTTGGAAGTTCCAGTGGTTAGATGTGATTGGCCTCAAGAAGCCTCAGCGGAAATGGGCCTCATCTCGCCTGGAGGGCAAAACCTCCTGGATTTTCTCGAGTTGCGGCAGGTGCTCTCGACTTACGACGGGGACCTCAGGGACCCGCTCTGGTGGCCTCAGGAAAGGCCAGTCCCCATGCGAGTTCCTCGGGGGCCTCTCGGTATTCCTCTCCCGTCGATGCCGGGGCCTAAGACCTTGTGTGGAGTCGGGGCCGGAACCTGAGGATTCCTCTCCAGTGCTGACATGGATCTTGGGGTACTTCTGGAGTCTCCCCAGGGGAGTCAGTCCTCGTCTCGAATGCGGGCATGCACTTGCGCTTTCCTCCAGAGCGGTAGCAGCAGTGTCACGCAGTCCGCCGCGTGGATCAAAGGATCTATGGTTTTCCCTCGAGTCTTTCCCACGAGGCTTTCCCACGAGGCTTTCCCACAGGGCTGTCCCACGTGCACACGTGGTGGAAGTCGATCCTCGGCTTGAACGTCAAGGCAGTGCAGGGAAAACAGGTTCCTCTGGAATGGACTGACACATCTGGGGGACTCTTAGAATGGTGGCACGACCCTGGAGTTCCTCTCGCCTTTCCTGTGGAGAGCGCCTCCTCTTGAGATGCGACGGGAACGCCGGGAATTCTTTCCCTACGAAACAGGGAAAGGATCCCTCATCTCGAGCTAGGAGGCGGAAACGGGGCTCCCCTGGATGTGTGCGGTACCCCACGTGCTTCCTCTCGAGTGGAGACGGGTATGTCGGGGAACTTCTTGAGTTGCAGCAAGGGTGTGAAGGACCCTTTGGAAGTTCCAGTGGTTAGACGTGATTAGCCTCGAGAAGCCTCAGCGGAAATGGGCCTCATCTCGCCTGGAGGGCAAAACCTCCTGGATTTTCTCGAGTTGCGGCAGGTGCTCTCGACTTACGACGGGGACCTCAGGGACCCGCTCTGGTGGCCTCAGGAAAGGCCAGTCCCCATGCGATTTCCTCGGGGGCCTCTCGGGATTCCTCTCCCGTCGATGCCGTGGCCTAAGACCTTGTGTGGATCGGGGCCGGAACCTGAGGATTCCTCTCCAGTGCTGACATGGATCTTGGGGTACTTCTGGAGTCTCCCCAGGGGAGTCAGTCCTCGTCTCGAATGCGGGCATGCACTTGCGCTTTCCTCCAGAGCGGTAGCAGCAGTGTCACGCAGTCCGCCGCGTGGATCAAAGGATCTATGGTTCTCCCTCGAGTCTTTCCCACGAGGCTTTCCCACAGGGCTGTCCCACGTGCACACGTGGTGGGAGTCGATCCTCGGCTTGAACGTCAAGGCAGTGCAGGGAAAACAGGTTCCTCTGGAATGGACTGACCGATCTGGGGGACTCTTGGAATGGTGGCATGACCCTGGAGTTTCTCTCGCCTTTCCTGTGGAGAGCGCCTCCTCTTGAGATGCGACGGGAACGCCGGGAATTCTTTCCCTACGAAACAGGGAAAGGATCCCTCATCTCGAGCTAGGAGGCGGAAACGGGGTTCCCCTGGATGTGTGCGGGACCCCACGTGCTTCCTCTCGAGTGGAGACGGGTATGTCGGGGAACTTCTTGAGTTGCAGCAAGGGTGTGAAGGACCCTTTGGAAGTTCCAGTGGTTAGACGTGATTGGCCTCGAGAAGCCTCAGCGGAAATGGGCCTCATCTCGCCTGGAGGGCAAAACCTCCTGGATTTTCTCGAGTTGCGGCAGGTGCTCTCGACTTACGACGGGGACGTCAGGGACCCGCTCTGGTGGCCTCAGGAAAGGCCAGTCCCCATGCGAGTTCCTCGTGGGCCTCTCGGGATTCCTCTCCCGTCGATGCCGGGGCCTAAGACCTTGTGTGGAGTCGGGGCCGGAACCTGAGGATTCCTCTCCAGTGCTGACATGGATCTTGGGGTACTTCTGGAGTCTCCCCAGAGGAGTCAGTCCTCGTCTCGAATGCGGGCATGCACTTGCGCTTTCCTCCAGAGCGGTAGCAGCAGTGTCACGCACTCCGCCGCGTGGATCAAAGGATCTATGGTTTTCCCTCGAGTCTTTCCCACGAGGCTTTCCCACGAGGCTTTCCCACAGGGCTGTCCCACGTGCACACGTGGTGGGAGTCGATCCTCGGCTTGAACATCAAGGCAGTGCAGGGAAAACAGGTTCCTCTGGAATGGACTGACACATCTGGGGACTCTTGGAATGGTGGCACGACCCTGGAGTTCCTCTCGCCTTTCCTGTGGAGAGCACCTCCTCTTGAGATGCGACGGGAACGCCGGGAATTCTTTCCCTAGGAAACAGGGAAAGGATCCCTCATCTCGAGCTAGGAGGCGGAAACGGGGCTCCCCTGGATGTGTGCGGGACCCACGTGCTTCCTCTCGAGTGGAGACGGGTATGTCGGGGAACTTCTTGAGTTGCAGCAAGGGTGTGAAGGACCCTTTGGAAGTTCCAGTGGTTAGATATGATTGGCCTCGAGAAGCCTCAGCGGAAATGGGCCTCATCTCGCCTGGAGGGCAAAACCTCCTGGATTTTCTCGAGTTGCGGCAGGTGCTCTCGACTTACGACGGGGACCTCAGGAACCCGCTCTGGTGGCCTCAGGAAAGGCCAGTCCCCATGCGAGTTCCTCGGGGGCCTCTCGGGATTCCTCTCCCGTCGATGCCGGGGCCTAAGACCTTGTGTGGAGTCGGGGCCGGAACCTGAGGATTCCTCTCCAGTGCTGACATGGATCTTGGGGTACTTCTGGAGTCTCCCCAGGGGAGTCAGTCCTCGTCTCGAATGCGGGCATGCACTTGCGCTTTCCTCCAGAGCGGTAGCAGCAGTGTCACGCAGTCCGCCGCGAGGATCAAAGGATCTATGGTTTTCCGTCGAGTCTTTCCCACGAGGCTTTCCCACGAGGCTTTCCCACAGGGCTGTCCCACGTGCACACGTGGTGGGAGTTGATCCTCGGCTTGAACGTCAAGGCAGTGCAGGGAAAACAGGTTCATCTGGAATGGACTGACACATCTGGGGGACTCTTGGAATGGTGGCATGACCCTGGAGTTCCTCTCGCCTTTCCTGTGGAGAGCGCCTCCTCTTGAGATGCGACGGGAACGCCGGGAATTCTTTCCCTACGAAACAGGGAAAGGATCCCTCATCTCGAGCTAGGAGGCGGAAACGGGGCTCCCCTGGATGTGTGCGGGACACCACGTGCTTCCTCTCGAGTGCAGACGGGTATGTCGGGGAACGTCTTGAGTTGCAGCAATGGTGTGAAGGACCCTTTGGAAGTTCCAGTGGTTAGATGTGATTGGCCTCGAGAAGCCTCAGCGGAAATGGGCCTCATCTCGCCTGGAGGGCAAAACCTCCTGGATTTTCTCGAGTTGCGGCAGGTGCTCTCGACTTACGACGGGGACCTCAGGGACCCACTCTGGTGGCCTCAGGAAAGGCCAGTCCCCATGCGAGTTCCTCGGGGGCCTCTCGGGATTCCTCTCCCGTCGATGCCGTGGCCTAAGACCTTGTGTGGAGTCGGGGCCGGAACCTGAGGATTCCTCTCCATTGCTGACATGGATCTTGGGGTACTTCTGGAGTCTCCCCAGGGGAGTCAGTCCTCGTCTCGAATGCGGGCATGCACTTGCGCTTTCCTCCAGAGCGGTAGCAGCAGTGTCACGCAGTCCGCCGCGTGGATCAAAGGATCTATGGTTTTCCCTCGAGTCTTTCCCACGAGGCTTTCCCACAGGGCTGTCCCACGTGCACACGTGGTGGGAGTCGATCCTCGGCTTGAACGTCAAGGCAGTGCAGGGAAAACAGGTTCCTCTGGAATGGACTGACACATCTGGGGGACTCTTGGAATGGTGGTACGACCCTGGAGTTCCTCTCGCCTTTCCTGTGGAGAGCGCCTCCTCTTGAGATGCGACGGGAACGCCGGGAATTCTTTCCCTACGAAACAGGGAAAGGATCCCTCATCTCGAGCTAGGAGGCGGAAACGGGGCTCCCCTGGATGTGTGCGGAACACCACGTGCTTCCTCTCGAGTGCAGACGGGTATGTCGGGGAACTTCTTGAGTTGCAGCAAGGGTGTGAAGGACCCTTTGCAAGTTCCAGTGGTTAGATGTGATTGGCCTCGAGAAGCCTCAGCGGAAATGGGCCTCATCTCGCCTGGAGGGCAAAACCTCCTGGATTTTCTCGAGTTGCGGCAGGTGCTCTCGACTTACGACGGGGACCTCAGGGACCCGCTCTGGTGGCCTCAGGAAAGGCCAGTCCCCATGCGAGTTCCTCGGGGGCCTCTCGGGATTCCTCTCCCGTCGATGCCGGGGCCTAAGACCTTGTGTGGAGTCGGGGCCGGAACCTGAGGATTCCTCTGCAGTGCTGACATGGATCTTGGGGTACATCTGGAGTCTCCCCAGGGGAGTCAGTCCTCGTCTCGAATGCGGGCATGCACTTGCGCTTTCCTCCAGAGCGGTAGCAGCAGTGTCACGCAGTCCGCCGCGTGCATCAAAGGATCTTTGGTTTTCCCTCGAGTCTTTCCCACGAGGCTTTCCCACGAGGCTTTCCCACAGGGCTGTCCCACGTGCACACGTGGTGGGAGTCGATCCTCGGCTTGAACGTCAAGGCAGTGCAGGGAAAACAGGTTCCTCTGGAATGGACTGACACATCTGGGGGACTCTTGGAATGGTGGCATGACCCTGGAGTTCCTCTCGCCTTTCCTGTGGAAAGCGCCTCCTCTTGAGATGCGACGGGAACGCCGGGAATTCTTTCCCTACGAAACAGGGAAAGGATCCCTCATCTCGAGCTAGGAGGCGGAAACGGGGCTCCCCTGGATGTGTGCGGGACCCCACGTGCTTCCTCTCGAGTGGAGACGGGTATGTCGGGGACCTTCTTGAGTTGCAGCAAGGGTGTGAAGGACCCTTTGGAAGTTCCAGTGGTTAGATGTGATTGGCCTCGAGAAGCCTCAGCGGAAATGGGCCTCATCTCGCCTGGAGGGCAAAACCTCCTGGATTTTCTCGAGTTGCGGCAGGTGCTCTCGACTTACGACGGGGACCTCAGGGACCCGCTCTGGTGGCCTCAGGAAAGGCCAGTCCCCATGCGAGTTCCTCGGGGGCCTCTCGGGATTCCTCTCCCGTCGATGCCGGGGCCTAAGACCTTGTGTGGAGTCGGGGCCGGAACCTGAGGATTCCTCTCCATTGCTGACATGGATCTTGGGGTACTTCTTGAGTCTCCCCAGGGGAGTCAGTCCTCGTCTCGAATGCGGGCATGCACTTGCGCTTTCCTCCAGAGCGGTAGCAGCAGTGTCACGCAGTCCGCCGCGTGGATCAAAGGATCTATGGATTTCCCTCGAGTCTTTCCCACGAGGCTTTCCCACGAGGCTTTCCCACAGGGCTGTCCCACGTGCACACGTGGTGGGAGTCGATCCTCGGCTTGAACGTCAAGGCAGTGCAGGGAAAACAGGTTCCTCTGGAATGGACTGACACATCTGGGGGACTCTTGGAATGGTGGCATGACCCTGGAGTTTCTCTCGCCTTTCCTGTGGAGAGCGCCTCCTCTTGAGATGCGACGGGAACGCCGGGAATTCTTTCCCTACGAAACAGGGAAAGGATCCCTCATCTCGAGCTAGGAGGCGGAAACGGGGCTCCCCTGGATGTGTGCGGGACCCCACGTGCCTCCTCTCGAGTGCAGACGGGTATGTCGGGGAACTTCTTGAGTTGCAGCAAGGGTGTGAAGGACCCATTGGAAGGTCCAGTGGTTAGATGTGATTGGCCTCGAGAAGCCTCAGGGGAAATGGGCCTCATCTCGCCCGGAGGGCAAAACCTCCTGGATTTTCTCGAGTTGCGACAGGTGCTCTCGACTTACAACGGGGACCTCAGGGACCCGCTCTGGCGGCCTCAGGAAAGGCCAGTCCCCATGCGGGTTCCTCGGGGGCCTCTCGGGATTCCTCTCCCGTCGATGCCGGGGCCTAAGACCTTGTGTGGAGTCGGGGCCGGAACCTGAGGATTCCTCTCCAGTGCTGACATGGATCTTGGGGTACTTCTGGAGTCTCCCCAGGGGAGTCAGTCCTCGTCTCGAATGCGGGCATGCACTTGCGCTTTCCTCCAGAGCGGTAGCAGCAGTGTCACGCAGTCCGCCGCGTGCATCAAAGGATCTTTGGTTTTCCCTCGAGTCTTTCCCACGAGGCTTTCCCACGAGGCTTTCCCACAGGGCTGTCCCACGTGCACACGTGGTGGGAGTCGATCCTCGGCTTGAACGTAAAGGCAGTGCAGGGAAAACAGGTTCCTCTGGAATGGACTGACACATCTGGGGGACTCTTGGAATGGTGGCATGACCCTGGAGTTCCTCTCGCCTTTCCTGTGGAAAGCGCCTCCTCTTGAGATGCGACGGGAATGCCGGGAATTCTTTCCCTACGAAACAGGGAAAGGATCCCTCATCTCGAGCTAGGAGGCGGAAACGGGGCTCCCCTGGATGTGTGCGGGACCCCACGTGCTTCCTCTCGAGTGGAGACGGGTATGTCGGGGAACTTCTTGAGTTGCAGCAAGGGTGTGAAGGACCCTTTGGAAGTTCCAGTGGTTAGACGTGATTGGCCTCGAGAAGCCTCAGCGGAAATGGGCCTCATCTCGCCTGGAGGGCAAAACCTCCTGGATTTTCTCGAGTTGCGGCAGGTGCTCTCGACTTACGACGGGGACGTCAGGGACCCGCTCTGGTGGCCTCAGGAAAGGCCAGTCCCCATGCGAGTTCCTCGTGGGCCTCTCGGGATTCCTCTCCCGTCGATGCCGGGGCCTAAGACCTTGTGTGGAGTCGGGGCCGGAACCTGAGGATTCCTCTCCAGTGCTGACATGGATCTTGGGGTACTTCTGGAGTCTCCCCAGAGGAGTCAGTCCTCGTCTCGAATGCGGGCATGCACTTGCGCTTTCCTCCAGAGCGGTAGCAGCAGTGTCACGCACTCCGCCGCGTGGATCAAAGGATCTATGGTTTTCCCTCGAGTCTTTCCCACGACTCTTTCCCACGAGGCTTTCCCACAGGGCTGTCCCACGTGCACACGTGGTGGGAGTCGATCCTCGGCTTGAACGTCAAGGCAGTGCAGGGAAAACAGGTTCCTCTGGAATGGACTGACACATCTGGGGGACTCTTGGAATGGTGGCACGACCCTGGAGTTCCTCTCGCCTTTCCTGTGGAGAGCGCCTCCTCTTGAGATGCGACGGGAACGCCGGGAATTCTTTCCCTACGAAACAGGGAAAGGATCCCTCATCTCGAGCTAGGAGGCGGAAACGGGGCTCCCCTGGATGTGTGCGGGACCCACGTGCTTCCTCTCGAGTGGAGACGGGTATGTCGGGGAACTTCTTGAGTTGCAGCAAGGGTGTGAAGGACCCTTTGGAAGTTCCAGTGGTTAGATGTGATTGGCCTCGAGAAGCCTCAGCGGAAATGGGCCTCATCTCGCCTGGAGGGCAAAACCTCCTGGATTTTCTCGAGTTGCGGCAGGTGCTCTCGACTTACGACGGGGACCTCAGCGACCCGCTCTGGTGGCCTCAGGAAAGGCCAGTCCCCATGCGATTTCCTCGGGGGCCTCTCGGGATTCCTCTCCCGTCGATTCCGTGGCCTAAGACCTTGTGTGGATCGGGGCCGGAACCTGAGGATTCCTCTCCAGTGCTGACATGGATCTTGGGGTACTTCTGGAGTCTCCCCAGGGGAGTCAGTCCTCGTCTCGAATGCGGGCATGCACTTGCGCTTTCCTCCAGAGCGGTAGCAGCAGTGTCACGCAGTCCGCCGCGTGGATCAAAGGATCTATGGTTTTCCCTCGAGTCTTTCCCACGAGGCTTTCCCACGAGGCTTTCCCACAGGGCTGTCCCACGTGCACACGTGGTGGGAGTCGATCCTCGGCTTGAACGTCAAGGCAGTGCAGGGAAAACAGGTTCCTCTGGAATTGACTGACACATCTGGGGGACTCTTGGAATGGTGGCATGACCCTGGAGTTTCTCTCGCCTTTCCTGTGGAGAGCGCCTCCTCTTGAGATGCGACGGGAACGCCGGGAATTCTTTCCCTACGAAACAGGGAAAGGATCCCTCATCTAGAGCTAGGAGGCGGAAACGGGGCTCCCCTGGATGTGTGCGGGACACCACGTGCTTCCTCTCGAGTGGAGACGGGTATGTCGGGGAACTTCTTGAGTTGCAGCAAGGGTGTGAAGGACCCTTTGGAAGGTCCAGTGGTTAGATGTGATTGGCCTCGAGAAGCCTCAGGGGAAATGGGCCTCATCTCGCCCAGAGGGCAAAACCTCCTGGATTTTCTCGAGTTGCGACAGGTGCTCTCGACTTACCACGGGGACCTCAGGGACCCGCTCTGGTGGCCTCAGGAAAGGCCAGTCCCCATGCGATTTCCTCGGGGGCTCTCGGGATTCCTCTCCCGTCGATGCCGTGGCCTAAGACCTTGTGTGGATCGGGGCCGGAACCTGAGGATTCCTCTCCAGTGCTGACATGGATCTTGGGGTACTTCTGGAGTCTCCCCAGGGGAGTCAGTCCTCGTCTCGAATGCGGGCATGCACTTGCGCTTTCCTCCAGAGCGGTAGCAGCAGTGTCACGCAGTCCGCCGCGTGGATCAAAGGATCTATGGTTTTCCCTCGAGTCTTTCCCACGAGGCTTTCAAACGAGGCTTTCCCACAGGGCTGTCCCACGTGCACACGTGGTGGGAGTCGATCCTCGGCTTGAACGTCAAGGCAGTGCAGGGAAAACAGGTTCCTCTGGAATGGACTGACACATCTGGGGGACTCTTGGAATGGTGGCATGACCCTGGAGTTCCTCTCGCCTTTCCTGTGGAGAGCGCCTCCTCTTGAGATGCGACGGGAACTCCGGGAATTCTCTCCCTACGAAACAGGGAAAGGATCCCTCATCTCGAGCTAAGAGGCGGAAACGGGGCTCCCCTGGATGTGTGCGGGACACCACGTGCTTCCTCTCGAGTGGAGACGGGTATGTCGGGGAACTTCTTGAGTTGCAGCAAGGGTGTGAAGGACCCTTTGGAAGTTCCAGTGGTTAGATGTGATTGGCCTCGAGAAGCCTCAGCGGATGTGGGCCTCATCTCGCCTGGAGGGCAAAACCTCCTGGATTTTCTCGAGTTGCGGCAGGTGCTCTCGACTTACGACGGGGGCCTCAGGGACCCGCTCTGGTGGCCTCAGGAAAGGCCAGTCCCCATGCGAGTTACTCGGGGGCCTCTCGGGATTCCTCTCCCGTCGATGCCGGGGCCTAAGACCTTGTGTGGAGTCGGGGCCGGAACCTGAGGATTCCTCTCCAGTGCTGACTTGTATCTTGCGGTACATCTGGAGTCTCCTCAGGGGAGTCAGTCCTCGTCTCGAATGCGGTCATGCACTTGCGCTTTCCTCCAGAGCGGTAGCAGCAGTGTCACGCAGTCCGCCGCGTGGATCAAAGGATGTATGGTTTTCCCTGGAGTCTTTCCCACGAGGCTTTCCCACGAGGATTTCCCACAGGGCTGTCCCACGTGCACACGTGGTGGGAGTCGATCCTCGGCTTGAACGTCAAGGCAGTGCAGGGAAAACAGGTTCCTCTGGAATGGACTGACACATCTGGGGGACTCTTGGAATGGTGGCACGACCCTGGAGTTCCTCTCGCCTTTCCTGTGGAGAGCGCCACCTCTTGAGATGCGACGGGAACGCCGGGAATTCTTTCCCTACGAAACAGGGAAAGGATCCCTCATCTCGAGCTAGGAGGCGGAAACGGGACTCCCCTGGATGTGTGCGGGACCCACGTGCTTCCTCTCGAGTGGAGACGGGTATGTCGGGGAACTTCTTGAGTTGCATCAAGGGTGGGAAGGACCCTTTGGAAGTTCCAGTGGTTAGACGAGATTAGCCTCGAGAAGCCTCATCGGAAATGGGCCTCATCTCGCCTGGAGGTGAAAACCTCCTGGATTTTATCGAGTTGCGGCAGGTGCTCTCGACTTACGACGGGGACCTCAGGGACCCGCTCTGGTGGCCTCAGGAAAGGCCAGTCCCCATGCGAGTTCCTCGGGGGCCTCTCGGGATTCCTCTCCCGTCGATGCCGGGCCTAAGACCTTGTGTGGAGTCGGGGCGGGAACCTGAGGATTCCTCTCCAGTGCTGACATGGATCTTGGGGTACTTCTGAAGTCTCCCCAGGGGAGTCAGTCCTCGTCTCGAATGCGGGCATGCACTTGCGCTTTCCTCCAGAGCGGTAGCAGCAGTGTCACGCAGTCCGCCGCGTGGATCAAAGGATCTATGGATTTCCCTCGAGTCTTTCCCACGAGGCTTTCCCACGAGGCTTTCCCACAGGGCTGTCCCACGTGCACACGTGGTGGGAGTCGATCCTCGGCTTGAACGTCAAGGCAGTGCAGGGAAAACAGGTTCCTCTGGAATGGACTGACACATCTGGGGGACTCTTGGAATGGTGTCACGACCCTGGAGTTCCTCTCGCCTTTCCTGTGGAGAGCGCCTCCTCTTGAGATGCGACGGGAACGCCGGGAATTCTTTCCCTACGAAACAGGGAAAGGATCCCTCATCTCGAGCTAGGAGGCGGAAACGGGGCTCCCCTGGATGTGTGCGGGACCCCACGTGCTTCCTCTCGAGTCGAGATGGGTATGTCGGGGAACTTCTTGAGTTGCAGCAATGGTGTGAAGGACCCTTTGGAAGTTCCAGTGGTTAGATGTGATTGGCCTCGAGAAGCCTCAGCGGAAATGGGCCTCATCTCGCCTGGAGGGCAAAACCTCCTGGATTTTCTCGAGTTGCGGCAGGTGCTCTCGACTTACAACGGGGACCTCAGGGACCCGCTCTGGTGGCCTCAGGAAAGGCCAGTCCCCATGCGAGTTCCTCGGGGGCCTCTCGGGATTCCTCTCCCTTCGATGCCGGGGCCTAAGACCTTGTGTGGAGTCGGGGCCGGAACCTGAGGATTCCTCTCCAGTGCTGACATGGATCTTGGGGTATTTCTGGAGTCTCCCCAGGGGAGTCAGTCCTCGTCTCGAATGCGGGCATGCACTTGCGCTTTCCTCCAGAGCGGTAGCAGCAGTGTCACGCAGTCCGCCGCGTGGATCAAAGAATGTATGGTTTTCCCTGGAGTCTTTCCCACGAGGCTTTCCCACGAGGCTTTCCCACAGGGCTGTCCCACGTGCACACGTGGTGGGAGTCGATCCTCGGCTTGAACGTCAAGGCAGTGCAGGGAAAACAGGTTCCTCTGGAATGGACTGACACATCTGGGGGACTCTTGGAATGGTGGCACGACCCTGGAGTTCCTCTCGCCTTTCCTGTGGAGAGCGCCTCCTCTTGAGATGCGACGGGAACGCCGGGAATTCTTTCCCTACGAAACAGGGAAAGGATCCCTCATCTCGAGCTAGCAGGCGGAAACGGGGCTCCCCTGGATGTGTGCGGGACCCCACGTGCATCCTCTCCAGTGGAGACGGGTATGTCGGGGAACTTCTTGAGTTGCAGCAAGGGTGTGAAGGACCCTTTGGAAGTTCCAGTGGTTAGATGTGATTGGCCTCGAGAAGCCTCAGCAGAAATGGGCCTCATCTCGCCTGGAGGGCAAAACCTCCTGGATTTTCTCGAGTTGCGGCAGGTGCTCTCGACTTACGACGGGGACCTCAGGGACCCGCTCTGGTGGCCTCAGGAAAAGCCAGTCCCCATGCGAGTTCATCGGGGGCGTCTCGGGATTCCTCTCCCGTCGATGCCGGGGCCTAAGACCTTGTGTGGAGTCGGGGCCGGAACCTGAGGATTCCTCTCCAGTGCTGACATGGATCTTGGGGTACTTCTGGAGTCTCCCCAGGGGAGTCAGTCCTCGTCTCGAATGCGGGCATGCATTGCGCTTTCCTCCAGAGCGGTAGCAGCAGTGTCACGCAGTCCGCCGCGTGGATCAAAGGATCTATGGTTTTCCCTCGAGTCTTTCCAACGAGGCTTTCCCACGAGGCTTTCCCACAGGGCTGTCCCACGTGCACACGTGGTGGGAGTCGATCCTCGGCTTGAACGTCAAGGCAGTGCAGGGAAAACAGGTTCCTCTGGAATGGACTGACACATCTGGGGGACTCTTGGAATGGTGGCACGACCCTGGAGTTCCTCTCGCCTTTCCTGTGGAGAGCGCCTCCTCTTGAGATGCGACGGGAACGCCGGGAATTCTTTCCCTACGAAACAGGGAAAGGATCCCTCATCTCGAGCTATTAGGCGGAAACGGGGCTCCCCTGGATGTGTGCGGGACACCACGTGCTTCCTCTCGAGTGGAGACGGGTATGTCGGGGAACTTCTTGAGTTGCAGCAAGGGTGTGAAGGACCCTTTGGAAGTTCCAGTGGTTAGATGTGATTGGCCTCAAGAAGCCTCAGCGGAAATGGGCCTCATCTCGCCTGGAGGGCAAAACCTCCTGGATTTTCTCGAGTTGCGGCAGGTGCTCTCGACTTACGACGGGGACCTCAGGGACCCGCTCTGGTGGCCTCAGGAAAGGCCAGTCCCCATGCGAGTTCCTCGGGGGCCTCTCGGGATTCCTCTCCCGTCGATGCCGGGGCCTAAGACCTTGTGTGGAGTCGGGGCCGGAACCTGAGGATTCCTCTCCAGTGCTGACATGGATCTTGGGGTACTTCTGGAGTCTCCCCAGTGGAGTCAGTCCTCGTCTCGAATGCGGGCATGCACTTGCGCTTTCCTCCAGAGCGGTAGCAGCAGTGTCACGCAGTCCGCCGCGCGGATCAAAGGATCTATGGTTTTCCCTTGAGTCTTTCCCACGAGGCTTTCCCACGAGGCTTTCCCACAGGGCTGTCCCACGTGCACACGTGGTGGGAGTCGATCCTCGGCTTGAACGTCAAGGCAGTGCAGGGAAAACAGGTTCCTCTGGAATGGACTGACACATCTGGGGGACTCTTGGAATGGTGGCACGACCCTGGAGTTCCTCTCGCCTTTCCTGTGGAGAGCGCCTCCTCTTGAGATGCGACGGGAACGCTGGGAATTCTTTCCCTACGAAACAGGGAAAGGATCCCTCATCTCGAGCTAGGAGGCGGAAACGGGGCTCCCCTGGATGTGTGCGGGACACCACGTGCTTCCTCTCGAGTGGAGACGGGTATGTCGGGGAACTTCTTGAGTTGCAGCAAGGGTGTGAAGGACCCTTTGGAAGTTCCAGTGGTTAGATGTGATTGGCCTCGAGAAGCCTCAGCGGAAATGGGCCTCATCTCGCCTGGAGGGCAAAACCTCCTGGATTTTCTCGAGTTGCGGCAGGTGCTCTCGACTTACGACGGGGACCTCAGGGACCCGCTCTGGTGGCCTCAGGAAAGGCCAGTCCCCATGCGAGTTCCTCGGGGGCCTCTCGGGATTCCTCTCCCGTCGATGCCGGGGCCTAAGACCTTGTGTGGAGTCGGGGCCGGAACCTGAGGATTCCTCTCCAGTGCTGACATGGATCTTGGGGTACTTCTGGAGTCTCCCCAGTGGAGTCAGTCCTCGTCTCGAATGCGGGCATGCACTTGCGCTTTCCTCCAGAGCGGTAGCAGCAGTGTCACGCAGTCCGCCGCGTGGATCAAAGGATGTATGGTTTTCCCTCGAGTCTTTCCCACGAGGCTTTCCCACGAGGCTTTCCCACAGGGCTGTCCCACGTGCACACGTGGTGGGAGTCGATCCTCGGCTTGAACGTCAAGGCAGTGCAGGGAAAGCAGGTTCCTCTGGAATGGACTGACACATCTGGGGGACTCTTGGAATGGTGGCACGACCCTGGAGTTCCTCTCGCCTTTCCTGTTGAGAGCGCCTCCTCTTGAGATGCGACGGGAACGCCGGGAATTCTTTCCCTACGAAACAGGGAAAGGATCCCTCATCTCGAGCTAGGAGGCGGAAACGGGGCTCCCCTGGATGTGTGCGGGACCCCACGTGCTTCCTCTCGAGTGGAGACGGGTATGTCGGGGAACTTCTTGAGTTGCAGCAAGGGTGTGAAGGACCCTTTGGAAGTTCCAGTGGTTAGATGTGATTGGCCTCGAGAAGCCTCAGCGGAAATGGGCCTCATCTCGCCTGGAGGGCAAAACCTCTTGGATTTTCTCGAGTTGCGGCAGGTGCTCTCGACTTACGACGGGGACCTCAGGGACCCGCTCTGGTGACATCAGGAAAGGCCACTCCCCATGCGAGTTCCTCGGGGGCCTCTCGGGATTCCTCTCCCGTCGATGCCGGGGCCTAAGACCTTGTGTGGAGTCGGGGCCGGAACCTGAGGATTCCTCTCCAGTGCTGACATGGATCTTGGGGTACTTCTGGAGTCTCCCCAGGGGAGTCAGTCCTCGTCTCGAATGCGGGCATGCACTTGCGCTTTCCTCCAGAGCGGTAGCAGCAGTGTCACGCAGTCCGCCGCGTGGATCAAAGGATCTATGGTTTTCCCTCGAGTCTTTTCCACGAGGCTTTCCCACGAGGCTTTCCCACAGGGCTGTCCCACGTGCACACGTGTTGGGATTCGATCCCCGGCTTCAACGTCAAGGCAGTGCAGAGAAAAAAGTTTCCTCTGGAATGGACTGACACATGTGGGGGACTCTTGGAATGGTGGCACGACCCTGGAGTTCCTCTCGCCTTTCCTGTGGAGAGCGCCTCCTCTTGAGATGCGACGGGAACGCCGGGAATTCTTTCCCTAAGAAACACGGAAAGGATCCCTCATCTCGAGCTAGGAGGCGGAAACGGGGCTCCCCTGGATGTGTGCGGGACCCTCGTGCTTCCTCTCGAGTGGAGACGGGTATGTCGGGGAACTTCTTGAGTTGCAGCAAGGGTGTGAAGGACCCTTTGGAAGTTCCAGTGGTTAGACGTGATTAGCCTCGGGAAGCCTTAGCGGAAATGTGTCTCATCTCGCCTGGAGGGCAAAACCTCCTGGATTTTCTCGAGTTGCGGCAGGTGTTCTCGACTTACGACGGGGACCTCAGGGACCCGCTCTAGTGGCCTCAGGAAAGGCCAGTCCCCATGTGATTTCCTCGGGGGCCTCTCGGGATTCCTCTCCCGTCGATGCCGGGGCCTAAGACCTTGTGTGGAGTCGGGGACGGAACGTGAGGATTCCTCTCCAGTGCTGACATGGATCTTGGGGTACTTCTGGAGTCTCCCCAGGGGAGTCAGTCCTCGTCTCGAATGCGGGCATGCACTTGCGCTTTCCTCCAGAGCGGTAGCAGCAGTGTCACGCAGTCCGCCGCGTGGATCAAAGGATCTATGGTTTTCCCTCAAGTCTTTCCCACGAGGCTTTCCCACGAGGCTTTCCCACAGGGCTGTCCCACGTGCACACGTGGTGGGAGTCGATCCTCGGCTTGAACGTCAAGGCAGTGCAGGGAAAACAGGTTCCTCTGGAATGGACTGACACATCTGGGGGACTCTGGGAATGGAGGCACGACCCTGGAGTTCCTCTCGCCTTTCCTGTGAAGAGCGCCTCCTCTTGAGATGCGACGGGAACGCCGGGAATTCTTTCCCTACGAAACAGGGAAAGGATCCCTCATCTCGAGCTAGGAGGCGAAACGTGGCTCCCCTGGATGTGTGCGGGACCCTCGTGCTTCCTCTCGAGTGGAGACGGGTATGTCGGGGAACTTCTGGAGTTGCAGCAAGGGTGTGAAAGACCCTTTGGAATTTCCAGTGGTTAGATGTGATTAGCCTCGAGAAGCCTCAGCGGAAATGGGCCTCATCTCGCCTGGAGGGCAAAACCTCCTGGATTTTCTCGAGTTGCGGCAGGTGCTCTCGACTTACGACTGGGACCTCAGGGACCTGCTCTGGTGGCCTCAGGAAAGGCCAGTCCCCATGCGAGTTCCTCGGGGGCCTCTCGGGATTCCTCTCCCGTCGATGCCGTGGCCTAAGACCTTGTGTGGAGTCGGGGCCGGAACCTGAGGATTCCTCTCCAGTGCTGACATGGATCTTGGGGTACTTCTGGAGTCTCCCCAGGGGAGTCAGTCCTCGTCTCGAATGCGGGCATGCACTTGCGCTTTCCTCCAGAGCGGTAGCAGCAGTGTCACGCAGTCCGCCGCGTGGATCAAAGGATCTATGGTTTTCCCTCGAGTCTTTTCCACGAGGCTTTCCCACGAGGCTTTCCCACAGGGCTGTCCCACGTGCACACGTGTTGGGATTCGATCCCCGGCTTCAACGTCAAGGCAGTGCAGAGAAAAAAGTTTCCTCTGGAATGGACTGACACATGTGGGGGACTCTTGGAATGGTGGCACGACCCTGGAGTTCCTCTCGCCTTTCCTGTGGAGAGCGCCTCCTCTTGAGATGCGACGGGAACGCCGGGAATTCTTTCCCTAAGAAACACGGAAAGGATCCCTCATCTCGAGCTAGGAGGCGGAAACGGGGCTCCCCTGGATGTGTGCGGGACCCTCGTGCTTCCTCTCGAGTGGAGACGGGTATGTCGGGGAACTTCTTGAGTTGCAGCAAGGGTGTGAAGGACCCTTTGGAAGTTCCAGTGGTTAGACGTGATTAGCCTCGGGAAGCCTTAGCGGAAATGTGTCTCATCTCGCCTGGAGGGCAAAACCTCCTGGATTTTCTCGAGTTGCGGCAGGTGTTCTCGACTTACGACGGGGACCTCAGGGACCCGCTCTAGTGGCCTCAGGAAAGGCCAGTCCCCATGTGATTTCCTCGGGGGCCTCTCGGGATTCCTCTCCCGTCGATGCCGGGGCCTAAGACCTTGTGTGGAGTCGGGGACGGAACGTGAGGATTCCTCTCCAGTGCTGACATGGATCTTGGGGTACTTCTGGAGTCTCCCCAGGGGAGTCAGTCCTCGTCTCGAATGCGGGCATGCACTTGCGCTTTCCTCCAGAGCGGTAGCAGCAGTGTCACGCAGTCCGCCGCGTGGATCAAAGGATCTATGGTTTTCCCTCAAGTCTTTCCCACGAGGCTTTCCCACGAGGCTTTCCCACAGGGCTGTCCCACGTGCACACGTGGTGGGAGTCGATCCTCGGCTTGAACGTCAAGGCAGTGCAGGGAAAACAGGTTCCTCTGGAATGGACTGACACATCTGGGGGACTCTGGGAATGGAGGCACGACCCTGGAGTTCCTCTCGCCTTTCCTGTGGAGAGCGCCTCCTCTTGAGATGCGACGGGAATGCCGGGAATTCTTTCCCTACGAAACAGGGAAAGGATCCCTCATCTCGAGCTAGGAGGCGAAACGTGGCTCCCCTGGATGTGTGCGGGACCCTCGTGCTTCCTCTCGAGTGGAGACGGGTATGTTGGGGAACTTCTGGAGTTGCAGCAAGGGTGTGAAGGACCCTTTGGAATTTCCAGTGGTTAGATGTGATTAGCCTCGAGAAGCCTCAGCGGAAATGGGCCTCATCTAGCCTGGAGGGCAAAACCTCCTGCATTTTCTCGAGTTGCGGCAGGTGCTCTCGACTTACGACGGGGACCTCAGGGACTCGCTCTGGTGGCCTCAGGAAAGGCCAGTCCCCATGCGAGTTCCTCGGGGGTCTCTCGGGATTCCTCTCCCGTCGATGCCGGGGCCTAAGACCTTTTGTGGAGTCGGGGCCGGAACCTGAGGATTCCTCGCCAGTGCTGACATGGATCTTGGGGTATTTCTGGAGTCTCCCCAGGGGAGTCAGTCCTCGTCTCGAATGCGGGCATGCACTTGCGCTTTCCTCCAGAGAAGTAGCAGCAGTTTCACGCATTCCGCCGCGTGGATAAAGGGATCTATGGTTTTCCCTCAAGTCTTAACCACGAGGTTTTCCCACAGGGCTGTCCCACGTGCCACCGTGGTGGGAGTAGATCCTCGGCTTGAACGTCATGGCAGTGCAGGGAAAACAGGTTCCTCTGCAATGGACTGACACATCTGGGGGACTCTTGGAATGGTGGCACGACCCTGGAGTTCCTCTCGCCTTTCCTGTGGAGAGCGCCTCCTCTTGAGTTGCGACGGGAACGCCGGGAATTCTTTCCCTGCGAAACAGGGAAAGGATCCCTCATCTCGAGCTAGGAGGCGGAAACGGGGCTACCCTGAATGTGTGCGGGACCCTCGTGCTTCCTCTCGAGTGGAGACGGGTATGTCGGGGAACTTTTAGAGTTGCAGCAAGGGTGTGAAGGACCGTTTGGAAGTTCCAGTGGTTAGATGTGATTAGCCTCGAGAAGCCTCAGCGGAAATGGGCTTCATCTCGCCTGGAGGGCAAAATCTCCTGGATTTTCTCGAGTTGCGGCAGGTGCTCTCGACTTACGATGGGGACCTCAGGGACCCTCTCTGGTGACCTCAGGAAAGGCCAGTCCCCATGCGAGTTCCTCGGGGGCCTCTCGGGATTCCTCTCCCGTCGATGCCGGGGCCTAAGACCTTGTGTGGAGTCGGGGCCGGAACCTGAGGATTCCTCTCCAGTGCTGACATGGATCTTGGGGCAATTCTGGAGTCACCCCAGGGGAGTCAGTCCTCGTCTCGAATGCGGGCATGCACTTGCGCTTTCCTCCACAGCGGTAGCAGCAGTGTCACGCAGTCCGCCGCGTGGATCAAAGGATCTATGGTTTTCCCTCAAGTCTTTCCCACGAGGCTTTCCCACGAGGCTTTCCCACAGGGCTGTCCCACGTGCACACGTGGTGGGAGTCGATCCTCGGCTTGAACGTCAAGGCAGTGCAGGGAAAACAGGTTCCGCTGGAATGGACTGACACATCTGGGGGACTCTTGGAATGGTGGCACGACCCTGGAGTTCCTCTCGCTTTCCTGTGGAGAGCGCCTCCTCTTGAGATGCGACGGGAATGCCGGGAATTGTTTCCCTACGAAACAGGTAAAGGATCCCTCATCTCGAGCTAGGAGGTGGAAACGGGGCACCCCTGGATGTGTTCGGGACCCTCGTGCTTCCGCTCGAGTGGAGACGTGTATGTCGGGGAACTTCTTGAGTTGCAGCAAGGGTGTGAAGGACCCTTTGGAAGTTCCAGTGGTTAGATGTGATTGGCCTCGAGAAGCCTCAGCTGAAATGGGCCTCATCTCGCCTGGAGGGCAAAACCTCCTGGATTTTCTCGAGTTGCGGCAGGTGCTCTCGACTTAAGACGAGACCCTCAGGGACCCGCTCTGTTGGCCTCAGGAAAGGCCAGTCCCCATGCGAGTTCCTCGGGGGCCTCTCGGGATTGCTCTCCCGTCGATGCCGGGGCCTAAGACCTTGTGTGGAGTCGGGGCCGGAACCTGAGGATTCCTCTCCAGTGCTGACATTGATCTTGGGGTACTTCTGGAGTCTCCCGAAGGGAGTCAATCCTCGTCTCGAATGCGGGCATGCACTTGCGCTTTCCTCCAGAGCGGTAGCAGCAGTGTCACGCAGTCCGCCGCGTGGATCAAAGGATCTATGGTTTTCCCTCAAGTCTTTCCCACGAGGCTTTCCCACGAGGCTTTCCCACAGGGCTGTCCCACGTGCACACGTGGTGGGAGTCGATCCTCGGCTTGAACGTCAAGGCAGTGCAGGGAAAACAGGTTCCTCTGGAATGGACTGACACATCTGGGGGACTCTGGGAATGGAGGCACGACCCTGGAGTTCCTCTCGCCTTTCCTGTGAAGAGCGCCTCCTCTTGAGATGCGACGGGAACGCCGGGAATTCTTTCCCTACGAAACAGGGAAAGGATCCCTCATCTCGAGCTAGGAGGCGAAACGTGGCTCCCCTGGATGTGTGCGGGACCCTCGTGCTTCCTCTCGAGTGGAGACGGGTATGTCGGGGAACTTCTGGAGTTGCAGCAAGGGTGTGAAAGACCCTTTGGAATTTCCAGTGGTTAGATGTGATTAGCCTCGAGAAGCCTCAGCGGAAATGGGCCTCATCTCGCCTGGAGGGCAAAACCTCCTGGATTTTCTCGAGTTGCGGCAGGTGCTCTCGACTTACGACGGGGACCTCAGGGACCCGCTCTGGTGGCCTCAGGAAAGGCCAGTCCCCATGCGAGTTCCTCGGGGGCCTCTCGGGATTCCTCTCCCGTCGATGCCGGGGCCTAAGACCTTGTGTGGAGTCGGGGCCGGAACCTGAGGATTCCTCTCCAGTGCTGACATGGATCTTGGGGTACTTCTGGAGTCTCCCCAGGGGAGTCAGTCCTCGTCTCGAATGCGGGCATGCACTTGCGCTTTCCTCCAGAGCGGTAGCAGCAGTGTCACGCAGTCCGCCGCGTGGATCAAAGGATCTATGGTTTTCCCTCGAGTCTTTTCCACGAGGCTTTCCCACGAGGCTTTCCCACAGGGCTGTCCCACGTGCACACGTGGTGGGATTCGATCCCCGGCTTCAACGTCAAGGCAGTGCAGAGAAAAAAGTTTCCTCTGGAATGGACTGACACATCTGGGGGACTCTTGGAATGGTGGCACGACCCTGGAGTTCCTCTCACCTTTCCTGTGGAGAGCGCCTCCTCTTGAGATGCGACGGGAACGCCGGGAATTCTTTCCCTACGAAACAGGGAAAGGATCCCTCATCTCGAGCTAGGAGGCGGAAACGGGGCTCCCCTAGATGTGTGCGGGACCCTCGTGCTTCCTCTCGAGTGGAGACAGGTATGTCGGGGAACTTCTTGAGTAGCAGCAAGGGTGTGAAGGACTCTTTGAAAGTTCCAGTGGTTAGATGTGATTAGCCTCGAGAAGCCTCAGCGGAAATGGGCCTCATCTCGCCTGGAGGGCAAAACCTCCTGGATTTTTTCGAGTTGCGGCAGGTGCTCTCGACTTAAGACGAGGCCCTCAGGGACCCGCTCTGGTGGCCTCAGGAAAGGCCAGTCCCCATGCGAGTTCCTCGGGGGCCTCTCGGGATTGCTCTCCCGTCGATGCCGGGGCCTAAGACCTTGTGTGGAGTCGGGGCCGGAACCTGAGGATTCCTCTCCAGTGCTGACATTGATCTTGGGGTACTTCTGGAGTCTCCCGAAGGGAGTCAATCCTCGTCTCGAATGCGGGCATGCACTTGCGCTTTCCTACAGAGCGGTAGCAGCAGTGTCTCACAGTCCTGCGCGTGGATCTAAGTATCTATGGTTTTCCCCCGAGTCTTTCCCACGAGGCTTTCCCACAGGGCTGTCCCTCGTGCACACGTGGTGGGAGTCGATCCTCGGCTTGAACGTCAAGGCAGTGCAGGGAAAACAGGTTCCTCTGGAATGGACTGACACATCTGGGGGACTCTTGGAATGGTGGCATGAACCTGGAGTTGCTCTCGCCTTTCCTGTGGAGAGCGCCTCCTCTTGAGATGCGACGGGAACGCCGGGATTTCTTTCCCTACGAAACAGGGAAAGGATCCCTCATCTCGAGCTAGGAGGCGGAAACGGGGCTCCCCTGGATGTGTGCGGGACCCTCGTGCTTCCTCTCGAGTGGAGACGGGTATGTCGGGGAACTTCTTGAGTTGCAGCAAGGGTGTGAAGGACCCTTTGGCAGTTCCAGTGGTTAGATGTGATTAGCCTCGAGAAGCCTCAGCGGAAATGGGCCTCATCTCGCCTGGAGGGCAAAACTTCCTGGATTTTCTCGAGTTGCGGCAGGTGCTCTCGACTTAAGACGGGGCCCTCAGGGTCCCGCTCTTGTGGCCTCAGGAAAGGCCAGTCCCCATGCGAGTTCCTCGCGGGCCTCTCGGGATTCCTCTCCCGTCGATGCCGGGGCCTAAGACCTTGTGTGGAGTAGGGGCCGGAACCTGAGGATTCCTCTCCAGTGCTGACATGGATCTTGGGGTAATTCTGGAGTCTCCCGAGGGGAGTCAGTCCTCGTCTCGAATGTGGGCATGCACTTGCGCTTTCCTCCAGAGCGGTAGCAGCAGTGTCACGCAGTCCGCCGCATGGATCAAAGGATCTATGGTTTTCCCTCGTGTCTTTCCCACGAGGCTTTCCCACGACGCTTTCCACAGGGCTGTCCCACGTGCACACGTGGTGTGAGTCGATCCTCGGCTTGAACGTCAAGGCAGTGCAGGGAAAACAGGTTCCTCTGGAATGGACTGACACATCTGGGGGTCTCTTGGAATGGTGGCACGACCCTGGAGTTCCTCTGGCCTTTCATGTGGAGAGCGCCTCCTCTTGAGATGTGACGGGAACGCCGGAAATTCTTTCCCTACGAAACAGGGAAAGGATCCCTCATCTCGAGCTAGGAGGCGGAAACGGGGCTCCCCTGGATGTGTGCGGGACCCTCGTGCTTCCTCTCGAGTGGAGACGGGTATGTCGGGGAACTTCTTGAGTTGCAGCAAGGGTGTGAAGGACCGTTTGGAAGTTCCAGTGGTTAGATGTGATTAGCCTCGAGAAGCTTCAGCGGAAATGGGCCTCATCTCGCCTGGAGGGCAAAACCTCCTGGATTTTCTCGAGTTGCGGCAGGTGCTGTCGACTTACGACGGGGACCTCAGGGACCCGCTCTGGTGGCCTCAGGAAAGGCCAGTCCCCATGCGAGTTCTTTGGGGGCCTCTCGGGATTCCTCTCCCGTCGATGCCGGGCCCTGAGACCTTGTGTGGAGTCGGGGCCGGAACCTGAGGATTCCTCTCCAGTGCTGACATGGATCTTGGGGTACTTCTGGAGTCTCCCCAGGGGAGTCAGTCCTCATCTCGAATGCGGGCATGCACTTGCGCTTTCCTCCAGGGCAGTAGCAGCAGTGTCACGCAGTCCGCCCCGTGGATTAAAGGATCTATGGTTTTCCCTCGAGTCTTTCCCACGAGGCTTTCTCACGAGGCTTTCCCACAGGGCTGTCCCACGTGCACACGTGGTGGGAATCGATCCTCGGCTTGAACGTCAAGGCAGTGCAGGGAAAACAGGTTCCTCTGGAATGGACTGACACATCTGGGGGACTCTTGGAATGGTGGCACGACCCTGGAGTTCCTCTCGCCTTTCCTGTGGAGGGCGCCTCCTCTTGAGATGCGTCGGGAACGCCGGGAATTCTTTCCCTACGAAACAGGGAAAGGATCCCTCATCTCGAGCTCAGAGGCGGAAACGGGGCTCCCCTGGAAGTGTTCGGGACCCTCATGCTCCTCTCGAGTGCAGACGGTATGTTGGGGAACTTCTTGAGTTGCAGCAAGGGTGTGAAGGACCGTTTGGAAGTTCCATTGGTTAGATGTGATAAGCCTCGAGAAGCTTCAGCGGAAATGGGCCTCATCTCGCCTGGAGGGCAAAACCTCCTGGATTTTCTCGAGTTGCGGCAGGTGCTCTCGACTTACGACGGGGACCTCAGGGACCCGCTCTGGTGGCCTCAGGAAAGGCCAGTCCCCATGCGAGTTCCTCGGGGGCCTCTCGGGATTCCTCTCCCGTCGATGTCGGAGCCTCAGTCCTTGTGTGAAGTTGGGGCCGGAACCTGAGGATTCCTGTCCAGTGCTGACATGGGTCTTGGGGTACTTCTGGAGTCTCCCCAGGGGAGTCAGTCCTCATCTCGAATGCGGGCATGCACTTGCGCTTTCCTCCAGGGAGGTAGCAGCAGTGTCACGCAGTCCACCCCGTGGATTAAAGGATCTATGGTTTTCCCTCGAGTCTTTCCCACGAGGCTTTCCCACGAGGCTTTCCCACAGGGCTGTCCCACGTGCACACGTGGTGGGAGTCGATCCTCGGCTTGATCGTCAAGGCAGTGCAGGGAAAACAGGTTCCTCTGGAATGGACTGACACATCTGGGGGACTCTTGGAATGGTGGCATGACCCTGGAGTGCCTCTCGCCTTTCCTGTGGAGAGCGCCTCCTCTTGAGATGCGACGGGAACGCCGGGAATTCTTTCCCTACGAAACAGGGAAAGGATCCCTCATCTCGAGCTAGGAGGCGGAAACGGGGCTCCCCTGGATGTGTGCGGGACCCTCGTGCTTCCTCTCGAGTGGAGACGGGTATGTCGGGGAACTTCTTGAGTTGCAGCAAGGGTGTGAAGGACCCTTTGGAAGTTCCAGTGGTTAGATGTGATTAGCCTCGAGAAGCCTCGGCGGAAATGGGCCTCATCTCGCCTGGAGGGCAAAACCTCCTGGATTTTCTCGAGTTGCGGCAGGTGCTCTCGACTTATGGCGGGGACCTCAGGGACCCGCTCTGGTGGCCTCAGGAAAGGCCAGTCCCCATGTGAGTTCCTCGGGGGCCTCTCGGGATCCCTCTCCCGTCGATGCCGGGGGCTAAGACCTTGTGTGGAGTCGGGGCCAGAACCTGAGGATTCCTCTCCAGTGCTGACATGGATCTTGGGGTACTTCTGGAGTCTCCCCAGGGGAGTCAGTCCTCGTCTCGAATGCGGGCATGCACTTGCGCTTTCCTCCAGAGCGGTAGCAGCAGTGTCACGCAGTCCGCCCCGTGGATCAAAGGATCTATGGTTTTCCCTAGTGTCTTTCCCACGAGGCTTTCCCACGAGGCTTTCCCACAGGGCTGTCCCACGTGCACACGTGGTGGGAGTCGATCCTCGGCTTGAACGTCAAGGCAGTGCAGGGAAAACAGGTTCCTCTGGAATGGACTGACACATCTGGGGGACTCTTGGAATTGTGGCACGACCCTGGAGTCCTCTCGCCTTTCCTGTGGAGAGCACCTCCACTTGAGATGCGACGGCAACGCCGGGAATTCTTTCCCTACGAAACAGGGAAAGGATCCCTCATCTCGAGCTCAGAGGCGGAAACGGGGCTCCCCTGGATGTGTGCGGGACCCTCGTGCTTCCTCTCGAGTGGAGACGTTTATGTCGGGGAACTTCTTGAGTTGCAGCAAGGGTGTGAAGGACCCTTTGGAAGTTCCAGTGGTTAGATGTGATTAGCCTCGAGAAGCCTCAGCGGAAATGGGCCTCATCTCGCCTGGAGGGCAAAACCTCCTGGATTTTCTCGAGTTGCGGCAGGTGCTCTCGACTTACGACGGGGACCTCAGGGACCCGCTCTGGTGGCCTCAGGAAAGGCCAGTCCCCATGCGAAATCCCCGAGGGCCTCTCGGGATTCCTCTCCCGTCGATGACTGGCCTAAGACCTTGTGTGGAGTCGGGGCCGGAACCTGAGGATTCCTCTCCAGTGCTGACATGGATCTTGGGGTACTTCTGGAGTCTCCCTAGGGGAGTCAGTCCTCGTCTCGAATGCGGGCATGCACTTGCGCTTTCCTTCAGAGCAGTAGCAGCAGTGTCACGCAGTCCGCCGCGTGGATCAAAGGATCTATGGTTTTCCCTCGAGTCTTTCCACGAGGCTTTCCCACGAGGCTTTCCTACAGGGCTGTCCCACGTGCACACGTGGTGGGAGTCGATCCTCGACTTGAACGTCAAGGCAGTGCAGGGAAAACAGGTTCCTCTGGAATGGACTGACACATCTGGGGGACTCTTGGAATGGTGGCACGACCCTGGAGTTCTTCTCGCCTTTCCTGGTGAGAGCGCCTCCTCTTGAGTTGCGACGGGAACGCCGGGAATTCTTTCCCTATGAAACAGGGAAAGGATCTCTCATCTCGAGCTAGGAGGCGGAAACGGGGCTCCCCTGGATGTGTGCGGGACCCTCGTGCTTCCTCTCGAGTGGAGACGGGTATGTCGGGGAACTTCTTGAGTTGCAGCAAGGGTGTGAAAGACCCGTTGGAAGTTCCAGGGGTTAGTGTGATTAGCCTCGAGAAGCCTCAGCAGAAATGGGCCTCATCTCGCCTGGAGGGCAAAACCTCCTGGATTCGCTCGAGTTGCGGCAGGTGCTCTCGACTTACGACGGGGACCTGAGGGACCCGCTCTGGTGGCCTCAGGAAAGGCCAGTCCCCATGTGAGTTCCTCGGGGGCCTCTCGGGATCCCTCTCCCGTCGATGCCGGGGGCTAAGACCTTGTGTGGAGTCGGGGCCAGAACCTGAGGATTCCTCTCCAGTGCTGACATGG
Organism: Ovis canadensis; assembly: GCF_042477335.2. Taxonomy (NCBI): domain Eukaryota; kingdom Metazoa; phylum Chordata; class Mammalia; order Artiodactyla; family Bovidae; genus Ovis; species Ovis canadensis. The sequence goes on along the minus strand of NC_091248.1, from coordinate 1,538,984 downwards.
ATCTTGGGGTACTTCTGGAGTCTCCCCAGGGGAGGCAGTCCTCGTCTCGAATGCGGGCATGCACTTGCGCTTTCCTCCAGAGCGGTAGCAGCAGTGTCACGCAGTCCGCCCCGTGGATCAAAGGATCTATGGTTTTCCCTCGAGTCTTTCCCACGAGGCTTTCCCACGAGGCTTTCCCACAGGGCTGTCCCACGTGCACACGTGGTGGGAGTCGATCCTCGGCTTGAACGTCAAGGCAGTGCAGGGAAAACAGGTTCCTCTGGAATGGACTGACACATCTGGGGGACTCTTGGAATTGTGGCACGACCCTGGAGTCCTCTCGCCTTTCCTGTGGAGAGCACCTCCTCTTGAGATGCGACGGCAACGCCGAGAATTCTTTCCCTACGAAACAGGGAAAGGATCCCTCCTCTCGAGCTCAGAGTCGGAAACGGGGTTCCCCTGGATGTGTGCGGGACCCTCGTGCTTCCTCTCGAGTGGAGACGGGTATGTCGGGGAACTTCTTGAGTTGCAGCAAGGGTGTGAAGGACCCTTTGGAAGTTCCAGTGGTTAGATGTGATTAGCCTCGAGAAGCCTCAGCGGAAATGGGCCTCATCTCGCCTGGAGGGCAAAACCTCCTGGATTTTCTCGAGTTGCGGCAGGTGCTCTCGACTTACGACGGGGACCTCAGGGACCCGCTCTGGTGGCCTCAGGAAAGGCCAGTCCCCATGCGAAATCCACGAGGGCCTCTCGGGATTCCTCTCCCGTCGATGACGGGCCTAAGACCTTGTGTGGAGTCGGGGCCGGAACCTGAGGATTGCTCTCCAGTGCTGACATGGATCTTGGGGTACTTCTGGAGTCTCCCCAGGGGAGTCAGTCCTCGTCTCGAATGCGGGCATGCACTTGCGCTTTCCTCCAGAGCGGTAGCAGCAGTGTCACGCAGTCCGCCGTGTGGATCAAAGGATCTATGGTTTTCCCTCGAGACTTTCCCACGAGGCTTTCCCACGAGGCTTTCCCACAGGGCTGTCCCACGTGCACACGTGGTGGGAGTCGATCCTCGGTTTGAACGTCAAGGCAGTGCAGGGAAAACAGGTTCCTCTGGAATGGACTGACACATATGGGGGACTCTTGGAATGATGGCACGACCCTGGGGTTCCTCTCGCCTTTCCTGTTGAGAGGGCCTCCTCTTGAGATGCGACGGAAACCCCGGGAATTCTTTCCCTACGAAACAGGGATAGGATCGGTCATCTCGAGCTAGGAGGCGGAAACGGGTCTCCCCTGGATGTGTGTGGGACCCTCGTGCTTCCTCTTGAGGGGAGACGGGTATGTCGGGGAACTTCTTGAGTTGCAGCAAGGGTGTGAAGGACCCTTTGGAAGTTCCAGTGTTTAGATTTGATTAGCCTCGAGAACCCTCAGCGGAAATGGGCCTCATCTCGCCTGGAGGGCAAAACCTCCTGTATTTTCTCGCATTGCGGCAGTTGCTTTCGACTCTACGACGGGGCCCTCAGTGACCCACTCTGGTGGCCTCCGGAAAGTCCAGTCCCCATGCGAGTTCCTCAAGGGCCTTTCGGGCTAACTGTCCCGTCGATGCCGGGGCCTAAGACCTTGTGTGGAGTCGGGGCCGGAACCTGAGGATTCCTCTCCGGTGCTGACATGGATCTTGGGGTACTTCTGGAGTCTCCCCAGGGGAGTCAGTCCTCGTCTCGAATGCGGGCATGCACTTGCGCTTTCCTCCAGAGCGGTAGCAGCAGTGTCACGCAGTCCGCCGCGTGGCGCAAAGGATCTATGGTTTTCCCTCGAGGCTTTCCCACGAGGCTTTCCCACAGGGCTGTCCCACGTGCACACGTGCTGGGAGTCGATCCTCGGCTTGAACGTCAAGGCAGTGAAGGGAAAACAGGTTCCGCTGGAATGGACTGACACATCTGGGGGACTCTTGGAATGGTGGCACGACCCTGGAGTCCTCTCGCCTTTCCTGTGGAGAGCACCTCCTCTTGAGATGCGACGGCAACGCCGGGAATTCTTTCCCTACGAAACAGGGAAAGGATCCCTCCTCTCGAGCTCAGAGTCGGAAACGGGGCTCCCCTGGATGTGTGCGGGACCCTCGTGCTTCCTCTCGAGTGGAGACGGGTATGTCGGGGAACTTCTTGAGTTGCAGCAAGGGTGTGAAGGACCCTTTGGAAGTTCCAGTGGTTAGATGTGATTAGCCTCGAGAAGCCTCAGCGGAAATGGGCCTCATCTCGCCTGGAGGGCAAAACCTCCTGGATTTTCTCGAGTTGCGGCAGGTGCTCTCGACTTACGACGGGGACCTCAGGGACCCGCTCTGGTGGCCTCAGGAAAGGCCAGTCCCCATGCGAAATCCACGAGGGCCTCTCGGGATTCCTCTCCCGTCGATGACGGGCCTAAGACCTTGTGTGGAGTCGGGGCCGGAACCTGAGGATTCCTCTCCAGTGCTGACATGGATCTTGGGGTACTTCTGGAGTCTCCCCAGTGGAGTCAGTCCTCGTCTCGAATGCGGGCATGCACTTGCTCTTTCCTCCAGAGCGGTAGCAGCAGTGTCACGCAGTCCGCCGTGTGGATCAAAGGATCTATGGTTTTCCCTCGAGACTTTCCCACGAGGCTTACCCACGAGGCTTTCCCACAGGGCTGTCCCACGTGCACACGTGGTGGGAGTCGATCCTCGGTTTGAACGTCAAGGCAGTGCAGGGAAAACAGGTTCCTCTGGAATGGACTGATACATATGGGGGACTCTTGGAATGGTGGCACGACCCTCGGGTTCCTCTCGCCTTTCCTGTTGAGAGGGCCTCCTCTTGAGATGCGACGGAAACCCCGGGAATTCTTTCCCTACGAAACAGGGATAGGATCGGTCATCTCGAGCTAGGAGGCGGAAACGGGTCTCCCCTGGATGTGTGTGGGACCCTCGTGCTTCCTCTCGAGGGGAGACGGGTATGTCGGGGAACTTCTTGAGTTGCAGCAAGGGTGTGAAGGACCCTTTGGAAGTTCCAGTGTTTAGATGTGATTAGCCTCGAGAACCCTCAGCGGAAATGGGCCTCATCTCGCCTGGAGGGCAAAACCTCCTGTATTTTCTCGCATTGCGGCAGTTGCTTTCGACTCTACGACGGGGCCCTCAGTGACCCACTCTGGTGGCCTCCGGAAAGTCCAGTCCCCATGCGAGTTCCTCAAGGGCCTTTCGGGCTAACTGTCCCGTCGATGCCGGGGCCTAAGACCTTGTGTGGAGTCGGGGCCGGAACCTGAGGATTCCTCTCCGGTGCTGACATGGATCTTGGGGTACTTCTGGAGTCTCCCCAGGGGAGTCAGTCCTCGTCTCGAATGCGGGCATGCACTTGCGCTTTCCTCCAGAGCTGTAGCAGCAGTGTCAACCTTCTGTCGCGTGGATCAAAGGATCTATGGTTTTCCCTCGAGTCTTTCCCATGAGGCTTTCCCATGAGGCTTTCCCACAGGGCTGTCCCACGTGCACACGTGGTGGGAGTCGATCCTCGGCTTGAACGTCAAGGCAGTGCAGGGAAAACAGGTTCCTCTGGAATGGACTGACACATCTGGGGGACTCTTGGAATGGTGGCACGACCCTGGAGTTCCTCTCGCCTTTCCTGTGGAGAGCGCCTCCTCTTGAGATGCGAAGGGAACGCCGGGAATTCTTTCCCTACGAAACAGGGAAAGGATCCCTCATCTTGAGCTAGGAGCCGGAAACGGGGCTCCCCTGCATGTGTGCGGGACCCTCGTGTTTCCTCTCGAGTGGAGACGGGTATGTCGGGGAACTTCTTGAGTTGCAGCAAGGGTGTGAAGGACCCTTTGGAAGTTCCAGTGGTTAGATGTGATTAGCCTCGAGAAGCCTCAGCAGAAATGGGCCTCATCTCACCTGGAGGGGAAAACATCCTGGATTTTCTCGAGTTGTGGCAGTTGCTCTCGACTTACGACAGGGACCTCAGGGACCCGCTCTGGTGGCCTCAGGAAAGGCCAGTCCCCATGCGAGTTCCTCGGGGGCCTCTCGGGATTCCTCTCCTGGCGATGCCGGGGCCTAAGACCTTGTGTGGATTCGGGGCCGGAACCTGAGATTCCTCTCCAGTGCTGACATGGAACTTGGGGTACTTCTGGAGTCTCCCCAGGGGAGTCAGTCCTCGTCTCGAATGCGGGCATGCACTTGCGCTTTCCTCCTGAGCAGTAGCAGCAGTGTCTCGCTTCCCGTCTTGTGGATCAAGGGATCTGTGTCTTTCCCTCGAGGCTTTTCCATGGGCTTTCCCACAGGGCTTTTCCACGTGCCACCATGCAGTGCTGGGAAAACAGGAACCTCCTTCCCCACATAGGGGGTACACTGTCCCCTTGGGCGTGTATCTCCGGGGCATTCGCGCTTGGGGGTTGCCACGGATGTTGGCCTCGGGCTCCACATGAGAAAAGCCCCTAATGGCATTAGCTGCCGGTCCAGACGCTGGCCCCTCAGGTCTCTGGCCGGAGCCTTGGGCTCCAGGCAACTCAAAGCCCTCGGGGCTGGTGCTCTGGGACTGCTGTAGGGAAAGGACGCCAGGAGCCCACGGAGGAGTTGGGGAGGCGCAGGTGGCATATGGAGGCGAGGACAGCGTGGGATCTAGGTGGAGGCCCTGGAGAGAGCGTCCGTTGTCCCGGAATGCCTCGGAGGAGCCAGCGGGGGACAGTCCAGGCCCAGGGACCTGTGGTATGTGAAAAGGTGGGAAACCCCAGAACAAGGCAGGCTGGGAAAGGGGGCGTGGGCGGCCAATTCAAAGGGACCTAGGGGGCGTTTCCTGGGCGGTGAGCTCCCTTGGCACTGCTGAGGGCCCCTGATTGATCCACCCGGGGTTGATCCCACCATCCGCTGCGAGGGAGGGCCACAAACCAAAGCCCCCGAACTGCCCACCCACCCCAACGGGGATCTTGGCGGTCCGGGGCACAGCTGTGCCCGGGAAAAGCCCACTCACTCCACGGGACTCCGTCCAGGGTCTCTGCTTGGAAAGAGGCCAGGGGCGGCCCCCTCCATCTACGCACCCAAACCCTATTGACGTCAATGGGGGCGGAGACGCCTCCCGCTCTCCAGAGTCCTGGGCTGCTGGGTCCCCGCCCACTCGGCCAGCAGTCTGCAGCGCTCCTGTGTGCCTCTCCCACCATGGCTTCGTCCAGCTCCTCCAGCACCTCAAGCGGTACGTTTGCCCTCGGTCCCTGGGGTCGGATCACGTCTCAGGGGATTTGCGGGTGGCCCGGGCAAGGGCTCTCGGCCCACGTGTCGACCCCCGCTCCCGCCCGAGAACGGCGGGGACCCATCGGCCGGGCCCCGGGTTCCCAGGCGTCAGGTGTGCCCAAAGTTGGAGGGCGTTGCATCGTTCGTTCATCTTGCTCCTTTGGCACACACATGGCTTTTCCGTTCTCTTTTCTGGGAAGACAGTGTTGTTTTAGGGGGCATGCTGTGGGAGTCAGGGGCCGGTGGGAGCGGGTGCTCTGCTGGGATGAGGCCCTTTATCCTCACGTCTTCCTGTGGGAACGGGAGTCGGGGAGCTCTGTGGCCTTGCCGCCTTCAGTGGCTTCCTCTGCACACGGGCTTAGTGCCTTCTGCCTTCTGTCAGTCGTTACGGGGTTTGGGCTTCGCTTTGGCGGCCTTGGCCTTGGCCCTGGCCTGGGCCTTGGCCTTACCCTTGGCGTTGCCCTTGCCCTTGCCCTTGGCCTTCGGATTGGCCTTCCCTAGGCCTTGCCCTTGGCCTTACCTTGTCCTTGCCCTTACCTTGTCCTTGCCCTTAAACTTAAACTTGACCTTGACTTTGACCTTGAACTTGAACTTGAACTTGACCTTGACTTTGACCTTGAACTTGAACTTGAACTTGACCTTGACTTTGACCTTGAACTTTACCATGACTTTGACCTTGAACTTGAACTTGACCTTGACCTTGAACTTGACCTTGAACTTGACCTTGACTTTGACCTTGAACTTGAACTTGAACTTGACCTTGACTTTGACCTTGAACTTGAACTTGAACTTGAATTTGACCTTGAACTTGAACTTGAACTTGACCTTGACCTTGACCTTGAACTTGACCAAGAACGGGAGACCAGATTTGCTCAGAGCACCGGAGGTCCAGAGGCAGGGCCGTGTATCTCCCCTTCCCTTTGTGATCATTGCAAAGACATTCCTAGCTGATAGCGGGAGTGCCCATGAAGAAGCAAGCAGTGGGAGTGTGTTTGACACGACTGTGTGCCTCAACTCCACAAGGGGCCTTTCCTCTCGAAGTAGGCCCCATGTCCCCTTGGGGAGGGTGTCATGCCTCTTTTCTCCACACTGCCAAAGGGTGGAGCAAAGCTCGCTCTGTCAGAGGTACAAAAACAGCAATTGAATGGATTTTCAAGCTCTTGCTAGGCTGCACCCTTTCAGGGCCCACTTTACTGAAACAGGTGCTCTGTGGCCCCCGGTTGGGTATGCAGGTTCACAAACAGGGTGAGATCCTGTCCAAGCCAACAATTTTCCTGAAAGACCTAGGCTCACTAAAGCTCTCCTCCTGAGCAAAGGGGATAGAGGAGATGTATGGAGGAGTCTTTGCCTTTCCCTGTGAGTGTGGGGCTACTCCCTACAGCCCCAAGCTCAGGGATAACTGCCTCTAAGAAAGGAATGGCAAGAAGCGCTAATCTTGGAGGTTGGGACAGGGAGTTCGCAGCATGTGGGGAAAGAAAGACTTCTTCGGGGAAGAAGAGGCAACCACCGGGGGTGTGTTCGCAAGCCTCTATTTGGAAGGAACACGTTTGCTTATACAACTCAAGACCTCCAGATCTGCTCAGAGGACTGAAGTTCCAGAGACAGGGCCATGTATCTCCCCTTCCCTTTGAGATCCTTGCCAAGACATTCCTAGCAGATTGTCGGAGTGCCCATGAAGAAGCAAGCAGCGGGAGTGTGCTTGACATCACTGGCTGCCTACCTGGGCTCAGCTCCTCAAGGGGCCTTTCTCTCCTGGTAGGCCCTATGTCCCCTTTGGGAGAGGGTTGTGCCCTCTTCCCTCCACACTGCCAAAGGGTGGAGGTGGAGCAAACTCGTTCTCTCCGAGGTAAAAGAAAGACAAATTGGATGGATCTTTAAGCTCTTGCTATGCTGCACCCCTCCAGGACCCACTCGAGCAAAACAGGTGCCCTGTGGCCCCTAGGTCGGGTATGCAGGTTCACACACCGGGTGTGATCCCGTCAAAGCCAAGAATTTTCCTGACAGACCTAGGCTCACTAGAGCTCTCCTCCAGAGGAAAGGGGACAGAAAAGATGTGTGTGTGGAGGTGGCTCTGCCTTTCCAGGTCCCAATCTCAGGGATAACTGCCCCTAAGAAAGGAACTGCTGCTGCTGCTGCTGCTGCTGCTGCTGCTGCTGCTGCTGCTGCTGCTGCTGCTGCTGCTAAGTTGGTTCAGTCGTGTTCGACTCTGTGCGACGCCATAGACGGTAGCCCACTAGGCTCCCCCGTCCCTGGGATTCTCCAGGCAAGAACAGTAAGTGGGTTGCCATTGCCTTCTCCAATGCATGAAAGTGAAAATGAAAGTGCAGTCGCTCAGTCGTGTCCGACCCTCAGCGACCCCATGGACTGCAGCCTACCAGGCTTCTCTGTCCATAGGATTTTCTGAAAGGAACTGCAAGAAGCACTTTTCCAGGAGGCTGGGAAAGGGAGTTTGCAGGATGTGGGGAAAGAGAGCCTCCTTCGGGGAAGAATAGGCGGCCACTTGTTTTGTGTTGCAAACCTCTATTTGGAAGGAACAGGTTAGCTTATACAAAGGGAGACCTCCAGATCTGCTCAGAGGACCGAAGTTGCAGAGGCAGGTCGGTGTATCTTCCCTTCACTTTGCGATCCTTGCAAAGACATTCCTTGCTGCTAGATGACTCAGCAAGGGCCTTTGAGACTGTTGTTTTCTTTCCTAGGTTCAAAGATTCCTTCAGTTCCTAATATAGATATCCTAGAAATGATATGACATCCGTGAAAATCTGATATGTCCTGGTCAAATGCTGTCAGTTATCATTCTAGTTATCATATTAAAGCATTTCAAGTCGCAGCAGTGACCAGATGACATTGTCAATTTCTATTTCATCAGGTTTTAACCATGTCCTCTGTGGTTTCACACTGATGCCTTTGCAGAAATACTGCTACTTCAAGATACATGGAAAATACTTTTTTTAAGCTTACTGATAATTTGTTTGTTTGTTTGCTTGTCTTCTGGTAAGCTGCTACCAGATGGAATTTAGTCTCCTCTCTAGGTTAAGAGAACTAAGTTTTCTTAGAATGCAATTTTTGATCACAGACTATGAGTTTCTCTACCTTTCATTGATTTATAATTGTTTTCATCATCTGTTTTTTTACTTCGGTAAAGTAAATAAGCCTTATTTAAGATTTTGGTACATGTAGGATGGACTAAGCTTTCCCCACTCTTGCAAGTTCCCTTAACCCTTCAGATTCTTCTCGTGGGACCAAGATCTCACTTTCCTCCAGAGGGACAATCCAAGCTTTTTATCAGTTGATCTGCCCCTGACATCAGAGTCAAGTTGAGCACGAGTTGGCCTATAATTTAGGCATGAAACTATGACTACATAAAGAAAAGGTGACTTTATGATTCAGGGATGGCCATGATATGCCTTGCACTTCAGAGAAAATGGGTTAAAATGATTTTTTTTTTCCTTCAAAACTGCACACCCAGTTCTTTCAGCATATGCAATTGAAAACATCTAGTCATTAGGTCAGTTTTCATTCCAATCCCAAAGAAAGGCAATGACAAAGACTATTCAAGCTGCTGCACAATTGCACTCATCTCACACACTAGTAAAGTAATGCTCAAAATTCTCCAAGTTCACATGAACTGTGAACTTCCAGATGTTCAAGAGGGATTTAAAAAATGCAGAGAAACCAGAGATCAAATTGCCAACATCCACTGGATCATTGAAAAAGCAAGAGAGTTCCGGAAAAAAAAAAACACCATCTATTTCTGCTTTATTGACAATGCCAAAGCCTTTGACTGTGTGGATCACAAGAAACTGGGAAAAATTCTGAAAGAGATGGGAATACCAGACCACCTGATCTGTCTCTTGAGAAACCTGTATGCAGGTCAGGAAGAAACAGTTCGAACTGGACATGGAACAACAGACTGGTTCTACATAGGAAAAGGAACATGTCAAGGCTGTATATTGTCACCCTGCTTATTTAACTTATATGCAGAGTACAGCATGAGAAACACTGGGCTGGAGGAAGCACACGCTGGAATCAAGGTTGCTGGGAGAAACATCAATAATCTCAGATATTCAGATGACACCACCCTTATGGCAGAAAGTGAAGAAGAGCTAAAGAGTCTCCTGATGAAAGTGAAAGAGGAGAGTGAAAAAGTTAGCTTAAAGCTCAGCATTCAGAAAACTACAATCATTGCATCCAGTCTCATCACTTCATGGCAAATAGATGGGAAAACATTGGAAACAGCAGCAGACTATTTTGGGGGGCTTGGGAATCACTGCAGGTGATGGCTGCCTCCATGAACTTAAAACATATTTATGACTTGGAAGAAAAGTGATGACCAAACTAGACAGCATATTAAAAAGCTGAGACGTTGCTTTGCCAACAAAGATCCATCCGGTCAAGGCTATGGTTTTTCCATATGTCATGGATGGATATGAAAGATGTACTATAAAGAAAGTGACAGCTGAAAATTTGATGCTTTTGAACAGTGGTGTTGGAGAAGATGCTTGTAGGTCGCTTAGACTACAAGGAGACGCAACCACTCCATCCTAAAGGAAATCAGGTCTGAATATCCATTGGAAGGACTAATACTGAACCTGAAACTCCAATACTTTGGCCACTTGATGTGAAGAGCTGACTCACTTGGAAGTTGCTTTGATTTGCCTATGAGTGTGGGAGCCCTCCCTGGGCAAAGGGCCTCAGGGGTCATTGCCACTGAATCATGACATCCAAGCAAGCGCATTCCAGCTGTGTGACATGCAGGAAGCAGGAGACTGGGACATCTGTCTTCCTTAGAGGAAGGAAAGTCATCCACAGAGAGTGTGTTTTCAGGCCTCTCTTTGCAGCAAGTGTTTTGCTTCTCAGACATCAGAGCTGCAGGCTTGCTCTGAGGGCCTCAATTCCAGAGTCAGGGCTGTGTGTCTCACTGCACTTTCCAAGCATTGCAGACACATTCCTAGGTTGGAGCAGTGCTTCCCATGAGAAAGAAGCCTCGGGAGTGTGTCTGAGCGGGCTGAGTGCCATGCTAGGGTCACCTAGTCGAGGGCACCTTGCACATCCAATGGGCCCCAGGCGAGTAGCTATGGACCGGCCCCTCGGTTGAGATATCCCAAAGCAGGGAACAAAGCTAGCTCTGTCTGTCAGAAGGAGGAAAACAGCAATGGGATGGATTTTCAAGCAGTTGCTAAGTCACACCATGTGAGGGCTCCGCGGGAAAGAAATGCGAATTTTGGCCTCTAGGCCCAGTATCCAGATGTGTGCACAGGATATTTTCCCCACAGGATCCAAGAATGTTCCAGACAGACCTAAGCTCACTAGCTCTCTCCTGCAGAGGAAATGAAATATTGTTGCTGAACCACGAAAAGATGCTGGGATTCTTGGCTTATGGAGGAGAAGAATTCAATCCAGGGCCCAAGACGAGGCTTGATTGCTCAGAGCTTTTGTGCAATCGAGTCTTATTCAAGTAGAAAGGAGATAGAGAAAGCTTCTGACAGAGACATCACAAGGGGCAGAAAGTGTACCCCCTTGCTAGTGTTAGTAATGGAGTTATATACTCTCCAATAAGTTATTACAACGAACAAAAGAATGTCTGGAGGTTGTAAAGACTCACTAGACCTACTCCCATCATTTACATTTTAAGATAACAGGATTAGCCAGAAGGTTTTTCCAGAGACCGTCCTCAAGAAGGATGCATGATTGTTATATAATCCGAAGGAATGTAGAGGGAAAAAAGTGTGCCCTTTCTTCCTCCTTGAGAATTCTAGACCCCTCTCTCCTTGGGGACCCTCGAACTTCTTATAAACCTGCCTTGGCAATGACTCTCTCCGAAACATGATTGAACAGCCGTTTGGAGCTTCCTTTGACTTTCCCTGGGAGGGAGGGAGCCCTCCCTGAGCACAGGGCCTCAGGGGCCATGGCCAATGAAAACTAATCTCCCAGTAAGTGCTTTTCAGCCCTGTGTGACTCTCAGCCCACAGGAGGCTGAGAAAACTCTCTTCCTTGGAGGAAGGAAAGGCAGCCCAAGAGTGTGTTTTCAGGCCTGTATCTTGCAGCAAGTGTTTGGCTTGTTAGACATAAGACCTGCAGGCCTGCTCCAACAGACTCCATTCCAGAATCAGGGCCTTGTGTCTCCCTGCAGTTTCCTGGCCTCGCAAACACATTCCTAGGGGAGAGCAGTCCTGCCCATGGGGAAGCAGGCTGCGGGAGTGTGTCTGAGGGGGCCAGGTGCCATGCTGGGGTCACCTGGTCGAGGGCACCTTGCACCTCCAATGGACCCCAGGCAAGGAGTTGCAGGCCACCACCTTGCTTCTGAAATCCCAAAGTGGGGAGCAAAGCTCGCTCTGTCAGAGGGAAGAAAACAGCAACAGGATGGATTTTCAAGCAGTTGCTAGGCTGTACTGCGTTAGGGCTCCAAGGAAGAAAAATGCAGATGTTAGCCCCTACAACTGGTATCCAGGTGGGCTCCCAGGATGATTTCCCCGCAGGATCCAAGAACGTTCCAGACAGACCTGGGCTCACTAGCTCCCTCCTGCAGAGGAAACATGATAGAACAGCTGTTTGGAGGTTGCTTTGACTTCCCCTGGGAGGGTAGGATCCCTCCCTGGGTGCAGGGCCTCAGGGGCCATTGCCGCTGAGAAATGCCCTCTAAGCCAGACCTTTCCAGCCTTGTATGACTCAGCACGGAGGAGACTGGAAAAGCTATCTTCCTTGGAGGAAGGAAAGGCAGCCCCAGAGAGTGTGTTTTCACACCTGTATCTCGCAGCAAGCGTTTGCCGTCTCAGACGTCAGACCTCCAGGCCTGCTCCAACGGCCTCAGTTCCAGAGTCAGGGCCGTGTGTCTCCCTGCATTTTCTGAGCCTTGGGAACACATTCCTAGGTCAGAACAGTCCTGCCCATGGGGAAGGAGGCTGCGGGAGTGTGTCTGAGGGGGTCGGGTGCCATGCTGGGGTCCAGTAGACCTGGTACCTCCAATAGACCCCAGGACAACAGCGGTGGGGCTCCCCCTGGCTTCCGAAATGCCAAAGCGAGAAGCAAAGCTAGCTCTATCAGAAGGAAGAAAAGAGCAATTAGATGGATGTTCAGGCTGTTGCTGGGCCGCACCACTTCAGGTTACCCCCCGAGAGGAGCAGGCGCCCTGTGGCCCCTAGGTCCCATATGCAGGTTAACACACAGGATGTGTCCCCATAGGAGCCAAGAATTTTCCTGACAGACCTAGGCTCACTAGAGCTCTCCTACAGGGCAAAAGGGATAGAACAGACTGTGGATGTGACTCTGCCTTTCCCAGCGAGCATGGGGCCCTCCCTACGGCCCCGGGCTCCAGGGAAAATTGTCCCTGAAAAATGACCTCCAAGAAGCGCTTTTCCAGCAGGCTGGGATGCAGAGTTCACAGGATGTGGGGAAAGTGATCGTCCTTCAGGGAAGAAGAGGCAGCCACCCAGTGTGTGTTTGCAAGCCTGTATTTGGAAGAAACTGGTTTGCTTCTTCAAGGGGAGACCTCCAGGTCTGCTCAGAGGACCGAAATTCCAGAGGCAGCACCATGCATCTCCCCTGTCCTTTCTGAGCCTTGGAAAGACATTCCTAGCTTATAGCGGTATTGCTCATGAAGAAGCAGGATGCAGGAATGTGTCAGACATGACTGGGTGCCTTCCTGGGTTCAGCTCCGTGAGGGGCCTTTCCACTCAAAGTAGGTCCCATGCCTCCTTGGGGAGGAAGTGGGGCCCGCTTGCCTCCAAATTGCCAAAGGCTGGAACAAAGCTAGTTCTATCAGAGGTAAGAAAAGAGCAATTGGATGGATGTGGAAGCTGTTGCTGGGCCGCACTGCTTCAGGCCCCCCACCCCTCCGGCCCCGAGAGAAACAGGCGCCCTGTGGCCCCTCGGTCCTGTATGCAGTTTCACACATAGAATGTGTCCCCATAGGAGCCAAGAATTTTCCTGACAGACCTAGGCTCACTAGAGCTCTCCTACAGAGCAAAGGGGATGGGACAGATGTGTGGCTGTGGCTCTGCCTTTCCCTGGGAGTGTGGAGCCACTCCCTATGGCCCCGGGCTCCAGGGGAAATTGCCCCTGAATAATGACCTCCAAGAAGCGCTTTTCCAACTGGCTGAGACGTGGAGTTCTCAGGATGCAGGGAAAGCGAGTGTCCCTTCGGGGAAGCAAAGGCAGTCACCTGTTATTATTACTTACTAGAATAGTAGGTACCTTCTCTGGTTGGGCAGAGGCCTTCCCTACCTGATCTGAAAAAGAAAATGAAGTAGCTCGCTGATTTGAGAAATAATTCCCAGACTTGGGTTTCCAACCAGTATAGAATCCGACAATGGCCCTGTCTTTGTAGCCGCGTTAATTAACAGGTATGTGAAGCTCTAAATATCAGTGGAAATTACATACAGCATATAGGCCCCAGTGTTCTGGAATGGTGGAAAGAAACAACCAAACTCTTGAAGAGACTCTTTCAAAATGGATCATAGAGACTGACTGTACATGGATGGGCTTGCTTCTGGCAGACTTACTCATATTACGGGTAACTGCACGTTCCCATAGTTGTTGTCCTTATGAAATTTTCTATGGGAGAACCCCCCACCCCAAATGAGGCAGGTGTTAGCAGATTTGCCACAAGTAAGGAGGTGGGATTTCACAGCAGCTGGAACAATTAGGTAAGGTAATAAATCAGGTAACTAAGTTTGTGTAAAAAAAAATATCATTCCCCCTTGAGGAACAGATTCATGAATTTGTGCTCAGTGATCAGGTGTGGCTCAATGACTGGAAACACAATTCCTTGGCCTGACATCGGAAAGGTCCTTATACTGTTGTTTTAGCCACAATTCTGAAAGAGAAGGGAATACTAGACCACCTAACCTGCCTCTTGAGAAATCTGTATGAAGGTCAGGAAGCAACAGTTAGAGCAGGACATGGAACAACATACTGGTTCCAAAAAGGAAAAGGAGTATGTCAAGGCTGTATATTGTCACCCTGTTTATTTAGCTTATATGCAGACTACATCATGAAAAATGCTGGGATGGAAGATACCTGAGCTGGAATCAAGATTGCCGGAAGAAATAGCAATAAACTTAGATATGCAGATGTCACCACCATTATGGCAGAATGGGAAGAGGAACGCGTATGTCGGGGAACTTCTTGAGTTGCAGCAAAGGTGTGAAGGACCCTTTCGAATTCCAGAGGTTAGGTGTGGTTAGTCTCGAGATGTCTCAGCAGAAATGGGCCTCATGTCGCCTGGAATGGAGAGGCTTCTGGATATTCCCCAGTTTCAGCAGGTGCTCTCAAGTTACCACGGGGACTTCAGGGACCCGCTCTGGCGGCCTCAGGAAAGGCCAGTCATCATGCGTGTTGCTAGGGGGCCTCTCGTGATTCCTCTCCCGTCGGTGCCGGGGCCTAAGAAGTTGTGTGGAGTCGGGGCCGGAACCTGAGGATTCCTCACCAATGCTGACATGGATCATGGGGTAATTATGGAGTCTCCCCAGGGGAGTCAGTCCTCGTCTCAAGAGGGGGCATGCAGGTGCGCTTTCCTCCTGATCTGTAGCAGCAGTGTCACGCTTCCCATCTCGTGAGTCATGGGATCTGCGGCTTTCCCTCCAGGATTTTCCACGAGGCTTTCCCACGAGGCTTTCCCACAGGGCTGTCCCACTAGGCTTTCGCACAGGGCTGTCTCACGTGCCACCTTGGTGGCAGTCGATCCTCGGCGTGAAAGTCGAGGCAGTGCAGGGAAAACAGGTTCCTCTGGAATGGACTGAGACATCTGGGGGACTCTTGGAATGGTGGAACGACGCTGGCATACCTCTCGCCTTTCCTGTGGAGAGGGCCTCCTCTTGAGATGCGACGGGAACTCCGGGAATTCTTTCCCGGCCACCAGCGAAAGGATCCCTCATGTCGAGCTAGGAGGCGGAAACGGGGCTCCTCTGGATGTGGGCGGGACCCTCGTGCTTCCTCTCGAGTGGAGACAGGTATGTCGGGGAACTTCTTGAGTTGCAGCAAGGGTGTGAAGGACCTTTTGAAAGTCCCAGATGTTAGGTGTGATTAGCCTTGAGACGCCTCAGCGGAAATGGGCCCCATCTCGCCTGGAGGGCAAAACCTCCTGGATTTTCTCGAGTTGCGGCAGGTGCTCTCGACTTATGTCGGGGACATCAGGGACCCGCTCTGGTGGCCTCAGGAAAGGCCAGTCCCCTGCGAGTTGCTCGGGTGCCTTTGGGGATTCCTCTCCCTTCGATGCCGGGGCCTAAGGCCTGTGTGGAGGCGGGGCCGGAACCTGAGGATTCCTCTCCTATGCTGACATGGATCTTGGGGTACTTCTGGAGTCTCCTCAGGGGAGTAAGTCCTCATCTCGAATGGGGACATGCACCTGCGCTTTCCTCCAGAGCTCTAGCAGCAGTGTCACGCTTTCCATCGCCTGGATCAAGGGATCTGTGACTTTAACTCCAGGCTTTCCCAGGAGGCTTTCTCACGAGGCTTCCCCACAGGGGTCCCACGTGCCACCTTGGTTTGAGTCGATCCTCGGTGTGAAAGTCGAGGCAGTGCAGGGAAAACAGATTCCTCTGAAATGACTGAGATATTTGGGGGACTCTTGGAATGGTGGCACGATGCTGGAGATCCGCTCGCCTTTGCTGTGGAGAGCGCCTCCTCTTGAAATGCGACAGGAATGCCCAGAATTCTTTCCCGACCAAGCAGGGAAAGTGTCCCTCATCTTGAGCTACGAGGAAGAAACAGGGCTCCTCTGGATGTGGGCGGGACCCTCATGCTTCCTCTAGAGTGGAGACAGGGAAGTCGGGGAACGTCTCGAGTTGCAGCAAGGGTGTGAAGGACCTTTTGGAAGTTCCAGGGCTTAGATGTGATTAGCCTTGAGAAGCTTCAGCGGAAATGGGCCTAATCTCGCCTGGAGGGCAAAACCTCCTGGATTTTCTCGAGTTGCGGCAGGTACTCTCGACTTACGACGGGGACCTCAGGGACCCGCTCTTGTGGCCTCAGGAAAGGCCAGTCCCAATGCAAGTTGCTCGGGGGCCTCTCGGGATTCCTCTCCCGTCGATGCCGGGGCCTAAGACCTTGTGTGGAGGCGGTGCTGGAACCTGAAGATTCCTCTCCAGTGCTGACATGGATCTTGGGGTACTTCTGGAGTCTCCCCAGGGGAGTAAGACCTCGTCTCAAATGGGGGCATGCACGTGCGCTTTCCTCCATAGCGGCAGCAGCAGTGTCACGCTTCCCATCTCCTGGATCAAGATATCTGTGGCTTTCCCTAGAGGCTTTCCCACGAGGCTTTTCCACGAGGCTTTCCCACTGGGCTGTCACACGTGCCAGCGTGGTGGGAGTCGATCCTCTGCGTGGGAGTCGATCCTCTGCGTGAAAGCCGAGGCAGTGCAGGGCAAACAGGTTCCTCTGGAATGGACTGAGACATCTCGGGGACTCTTGGAATGGTGGCACGACGCTGGAGTTCCTCTCGCCTTTCCTGTGGAGAGCGCCTCCTCTTGAGGTGAGAGGGGAACGCCGGGAATTCTTTCCGGACAAAGCAGCGAAAAGTCCCTCATCTCGAGCTACGAGGCAGAAACGGGGCTCCTCTGGATGTGGATGGGAGACTCGTGCTTCCTCTAGAGTGGAGACGCGCATGTCAGGCAACTTCTTGAGTTGCAGCAAGGGTGTGAAGGACCTTTTGGAAGTTCCAGAGGCTAGAATTGATTAGCCTGGAGAAGCCTCAGCGGAAATGGGCCTCATCTCGCCTGGAGGGAAAAACCTCCTGGTTTTACTCGAGTTGCGGCAGGTGCTCTCGTCTTACGACGGTGACCTAAGGGACCCGCTCTGGTGGCCTCAGGACTGGCCAGTCCCCATTCCAGTGGCTCGGGAGCGTCTCGGGATTCCTCTCCCGTCGATGCCGGGCCTAAGACCTTGTGTGGAGTCAGGGCCGGATCCTAAGGATTCCTCTCCAGTGCTGACATGGAACTTTGGGTACTTCTGGAGTCTCCCCAGGGGAGTCAGTCCTCGTCTCTAGAGGGGACATGCAAATGGGCTTTCCTCCCGCGCTGGAGCAGAAATGTCACGCTTCCCGTCGGGTCGATCATGGGATCTGTGGCTTTCCCTCGAGGCTTTCCCCCGAGGCTTTCCCAGGAGGCTTTCCCCCAGGGCTGTCCCACGTGCCACCGTGGTGGGAGTCCATCCTCGGCATGAAAGTCGAAGCAGTGGAGCAAAACAGTTTCCTCTGGAATGGACTGAGACATCTGCGGGACTCTTGGAATGTGAACACGACCCTGGAGTTACTCTCGCCTTTCCTGTGGAGAGCGCCTCCTCTTCAGATGCGACGTGAACGCTGGGAATGCTTTCCTGACCAAGCAGGGAAAGGATCCCTCATCTCGAGCTACGAGGCGGAAACGGGGCTCCTCTGGATGTGGGCGGGACCCTCGTTCTTCCTCTAGAATGGAGACCTGTATGTCGGGAAACTTCTTGATTTGAAGCAAGTGTGTGAAGGACCTTTTGGAATTTCGAGAAGTTAGGTGTGATTAGCATTGAGAAGGCTCAGCGGAAATGGGTCTCATCTCGCCTGGAGGGCAAAACCTTCTGGATTTTCTCGAGTTGGGGCAGGTGCTCTCGACTTACGACGGGGACCTCAGGGACCCTCTCTGGTGGCCTCAGGAAAGGCTAGTTCCCATGCGAGTTGCTCGGGGCCCTCTCGGGATTCTTCTCCCTTCGATGCCGGGGCCTAAGACCTTGTGTGGAGTCGAGACCGGGACCTGAGGATTCCTCTCCAGTGCTGACATGGATCTTGGGGTACTTCTGGAGTCTCCCAGTGGAGTAAGTCCTCGTCTCGAATGGGGCCATGCACGTGCGCTTTCCTCCAGAGCAGTAGAAATAGTGCCATGCTTCCCGTCGCGTGGATCAAGGGATCTGTGGCTTTCCTTCAATGCTTTCCCATGAGGCTTTCCCACGAGGCTTTCCCGCAGGGCTGTCCCACGTGAGACAGTGGTGGGAGTCGATCCTCGGCGTGAAAGTCAAGGCAGTGCAGGGAAAACAGGTTCCTCCGGAATGGACTGAGACATCTGGGGGCTCTTGGAATGGTGGCACGACCCTGGAGTTCCTCTCGCCTTTCCTGTGGAGAGCGCCGCCTCTTGTGATGCGACGGGAACGCCCAGGATTCTCTCCCGAACAAGCAGTGAAAGGATCCCTCATCTCTACCTACGAGGCGGGAACGGAGCTCTTCTGGATGTGGGCGGGACCCACGTGCTACCTCTCGAGTGGAGAGGGGTATGTCGGGGAACTTCTTGAGATGCAGCAATGGTGTGAAGGACCCTTTGGAAGTTCCAGAGGTTAGATGTGATTAGCCTCGAGACGCCTCAGCGAAAATGGGCCTCATCGAGCCTGGATGGGAGAACTTCCTGGATTTTCTCGAATTTTGGCAGGTGGTCTCGTCTTACGACGGTGATCTAAGGAACCCGCTCTGGTGACCTCAGGACTGGCCAGTCCCCATACGACTTGTTCGGTGGCCTCCTGGGATTACACTGCCGTTGATGCCGGGGCCTAAGAGGTTGTGTGGAGTCGGGGCCGGAACCTGAGGCTTCCTCTCCAGTGCTGAAATGGATATTGGGGTAATTCCCTTCCCCAGGGAAGTCAGTCCTCGTCTCAAGAAGGGGCATGCACGTGCGCTTTCCTCCTGAGCTGTAGCAGCAGTTTCACGCTTCCCATCGCGTGAGTCATGGGATCTGTGGCTTTCCCTCGAGGATTTAACATGAGGCATTCCCACGAGGCTTTCCCACAGGGCTGTCACACGTGCCACCGTGGTGGGAGTCGATCCTCGGCGTGAAAGTCGAGGCAGTGCAGGGAAAACAGGTTCCTCTAGAATGGAATGAAACATCTGGGGTTTTCTGGGAATGGTGGCACGACGCTGGAGTTCTAGCCTTTCCTGTGGAGAGCACCTCCTAATTGAGATGCGACAGGAATGCACAGAATTCTTTCCCGAACACGCAGCGAAAGGATTCCTCATCTCGAGCTACGTAGCGGAAACGGGGCTCCTCTGAATGTGGCCGGGACCCTCGTGTTTCCTCTAGATGTGAGACGGGTATGTCAGGCAACTTCTTGAGCTGCAGCAAGGGTGCGAAAGACCTTTTGGAAATTCCATAGGTTAGGTGTGATTAGCTTCGGAAAGCCTCAGTGGAAATGGGCCTCATCTCTCCTGGAGGGCAAAACCTCTTGGATTCTGTCGAGTTGCGGCAGGTGCTCTCAACTTCCGACGGGGACCTCATGGACCCGCTCTGGTTGCCTCAGGAAAGGCCAGTCCCTATGCGAGTTGCACGGGGGCCACTCAGGATAACTTTCCCTTCGAAGCCGGGGCCTAAGACCTTGTGTGGAGTCGTGCCTGGAACATGAGGTTTCCTCTCCAGTGCTGACATGGATCGTGGGGTACTTCTGGAGTCTCCCCAGGGGAGTAAGTCCTCGTCTCGAATGGGTGCATGCACGTGTGCTTTCCTCCAGAGCTGTAGCTGCAGTGTCATGCTTCCCGTCCCGTGGATCAAGGGATCTGTGGCTTTCCCTCGAGGCTTTCCCACGAGGCTTTCCACTAGGCTTTCCCACAGGGCTGCTTCACGTGCCACCGTTGTGGCTGTCGATCCTCGGCGAGAAAGTCGAGGCAGTGCAGGGAAAACAGGTTCCTCTGAAATGAACTGAGAAATCTGGGGGACTCGGAATGGTGGCGCGGCCCTGGAGTTCCTCTTGCCTTTCCTGTGGAGACGGCCTCCTCTTGAGATGCAACGGGAACGACGGGAATTCTTTCCCAACCAAGCAGGGAAAGGATCCCTCATCTCGAGCTATGAGGCAGAAACGGGGCTCCCCTGGATGTGCGAGGGAGCCTCGTGCTCCCTCTAGAGTGGATACAGGTATGTCGGGGTCCTTCTTGAGTTGCGGCAAGTGTGTGAAGGACCTTTTAGAATTTCCACAAATTAGGTGTGATTAGCCTTGAGAAGCCTCAAAGGAAATGGGCCTCATCTCGCCTGGAGGGCAAAACCTCCTGGATTTTCTCGAGTTGGGGCAGGTGCTCTCGACTTACGATGGGGACCTCAGGGACCCGCTCTGGTGACTTCAGGAAAGGCCAGTCCCCATGCGAGTTGCTCGGGGGCCTCTCGGGATTCCTCTCCCGTCCTTGCCGGGGTCTAAGACCTTGTGTGGAGTCGGGGCCGGAAAGTGAAGATTCCACTCCAGTGCTGACATGGATCTTGGGGTTCTTCTGAAGTCCCCCGAGGGGAGGCAGTACTCGTCTTTAGAGGGGGCATGCACGTTCGCTTTCATCCCGAGGTGTAACAACAGTGTCACGCCTCCCGGCACGCCGATCATGGGATCTGTGGCTTACCCACGAGGCTTTCCCATGAGGCTTTCCCACAGGGCTGTCCCACGTGCCACCGTGGTGTGAGTCGATGCTCGGTGTGAAACTCGAGGCAATGCAGGGAAAACAGGTTCCTCTGGAATGGACTGAGATATCTGGGGGACTCTGGGAATAGTGGCACGACGCTGGAGTTCCTCTCGCCTTTCCTGTGGGGAGCGCCTCCACTTGAGATGCAACAGGAACTCCCAGAATTATTTCCCGAAAAAGCTGCGAAAGGATCCCTCATCTTGAGCAAAGAGGCGGACACGGGGCTCCTCTGGATGTGGGCGGGACCGTCGTGCTTCCTCTAGAGTGGAGATGGGTATGTTAGGGAACTTCTTGAGTTGCAGAAAGGGTGTGAAGGACCTTTTAGAAGTTCCAGAGGTTAGATGTGATTACCTTCCAGAAGCCTCAGCGGAAATGGGCGTCATCTCGCCTGGAGTGCCAAACCTCCTTGATTTTCCCGAGTTGCCGCAGGTGCTCTCGACTTACGACGGGGACTTTAGGGACCCGCTCTGGTGGCCTCAAGACTGGCCCGTCCCCATCCGAATTGCTCGGGGTCCTCTCGGGTTTCCTCTTCCGTAGATGCCGGGGCCTAAGTCCATG
The DNA here is from genome assembly GCF_042477335.2 of Ovis canadensis. Classification (NCBI taxonomy): domain Eukaryota; kingdom Metazoa; phylum Chordata; class Mammalia; order Artiodactyla; family Bovidae; genus Ovis; species Ovis canadensis. The sequence continues at coordinate 1,517,868 of NC_091248.1, read as the reverse complement.
TGTGGAGTCGGGGCCGGAACATGAGGATTCCTCTCCAGTACTGACATGGATCTTGGAGTACTTTTGGAGTCTCCCCAAGGGAGTAAGTCCTCGTCTCGAATGGGGGCATGCACGTGCGCTTTCCTCCGAGCTGTAGCACCAGCGTCACGATTCCTGTCGCGTGGATCAAGGGATCTGTGGCTTTCCCTCGAGGCTTTCCCACGAGGCTTTCCCACAGTGCTGTCCCACGTGAGACCATGGTTGGAGTCGATCCTCCTCGTGAAAGTCAAGGCAGTGCAGGGAAAACAGTTTCCTCAGGAATGTTCTGAGATATCTGGGGGACTCTTGGAATCGTGGCACTACGCTGGAGTTGCTCTCAGCTTTCCTGTGGAGAGCCCCTACTCTTGAGATGCAACGGGAACGCCCAGGAATCTCTCCTGAACAAGCAGCGAAAGGATTCCTCATCTCGACCTACGAGGCGGAAATGGAGCTCTTCTGGATGTGGGTGGGACCCACGTGCTTCCTCTCGAGTGGAGAGGGGTATCTCGGGGAACTTCTTGAGTTGCAGCAAGGGTGTCAAGGACCCTTTGAAAGTTCCAGAGCTTAGGTGTGATTAGCCTTGAGAAGCCTCAGCGGAAATGGTCCTCATCTCGCCTGGAGGGCAAATCCTCCTGGATTTTCTCGAGTTGCCGCAGGTGCTCTCGACATACGACGGGGACCTCTGGGACCCGCTCTGGTGGCCTCAGGAAAGGCCAGTCCCCATGCGAGTTGCACGTGGGCCTCTCGGGATACCTCTCCCTTCGATGCCTGCGCCTAATACCTTGTGTGGAGGCGGGGCCGGAATTGGAGGATTCCTCTCCAGTGCTGACATGGATAATGGGGTAATTCTGGAGTCTCCCCAGGGGAGTAAGTCCTCGTCTCAAATGGGGGCATGCACGTGTGCTTTCCTCCAGAGCAGTAGCAGCAGTGTCATGCTTTCCATCGCCTGGAACAAGGGATCTGTGGCTTTCCCTCGAGGCTTTCCCACGAGGCTTTCCCACAGGGCTGTCACACGTGCCACTGTGGTGGGAGTCAATCCTCGGCGTGAAAGTCGAGGCTGTGCAGGGAAAACAGGTTCCAAAGGAATGGACTGAGACTTCTGGGGAACTCTTGGAATGGTGGCACGACGCTGGAGTTCCTCTCGCCTTTCCTGTGGAGAGCACCTCCTCTTGAGGTGAGAGTGGAACGCCGGGAATTCTTTCCCGACAAAGCAGCGAAATGTCCCTCATCTCGAGGCGGAAACGGGTCTCCTCTGGATGTGGCCGGGACCCTTGTGCTTCCTCTAGAGTGGAGACGGGTATGTCAGGCAACTTCTTGAGTTACAGCAAGGGTGTGAAGGAACTTTTGGAAGTTACAGAGGTTAGGTTTGATTAGCTTCGAGAAGCCTCAGCGGAAATGGGCTCTTCTCGCCTGGAGGGCAATACCTCCTAGATTTTTTCGAGTTGCGGCAGGTGCTCTCGATTTACGACGGGGACCTCAGGGACTCGCTCTGGTGGCCTCAGGCAATGCCAGTCCTCATGCGAGTTGCTCGGGTGCCTCTCGGGATTCCTCTCGCTTCGATGCCGGGGCCTGAGACCTTGTGTGGCGTCGGGGCGGAACATGAGGATTCCTCTTCAGTGCTGACATGGATCTTGGGGGAACTTCTGGAGTCTCCCCAGGGGAGTAAGTCCTCGTCTCGAATGGGGGCATGCACGTGCCCTTTCCTCCCGAGCGGTAGCAGCAATGTCACGCTTCCCGTTGCATGGTTCAAGGGATCTGTGGCTTTCCCTCGAGGCTTTCCCACGAGGCTTTCCCACGAGGCTTTCCCACAGGGCTGTCCCACGTGCCACCCTGGTGGAGTCGTACCTCGGCGAGAAAGTCGAGGCAGTGCAGGGAAAACAGGTTCCTCTGGAATGGACCTAGAATTCTGGGGGACTCTTGGAATGGTGGCACGACGCTGGAGTTCCTCTCGCCTTTCCTGTGGAGAGCGGCTCCTCTTGAGAAGCGACGGGAATGCCAAGAATTCTTTCCCGTCCAAGCCGCGAAAGGATCACTCATCTCGAGGTACGAGGCGGAAACAGGGCTTCTCTGAATGTGGCCGGGACCCTCGTGCTTCCTCTAGATTGGAGACGGGTATGTCAGGGAACATCTTGAGTTGCAGCAAGGGTGTGAAGGACCTCTCGGAAGTTCCAGAGGTTAGGTGTGATTAGCCTCGAGAAGCCTCAGCGGAAATGGGCCTAATCTCGCCTGGAGGGCAAAACCTCCTAGATTTTCTCGAGTTGTGGCAGGTGCTCTCGACTTATGACGGAGACCTCAGGGACCCGCTCTGGTGGCCTCAGGAAAGGCCAGTCCCAATGCGAGTTGCTCGGGGGCCTCTCGGGATTCCTCTCCTTTCGATGCCACGGCCTAAGTCCTTGTGTGGTGTCGGGCCCGGAACCTTAGGATTCCTCTCCTGTGCTGACATGGATCTTCGAGTATGTCTGGAGACTCCCCAGGGGAGTAAGTCCTCGTCTCGAATGGAGGCATGCACGAGCGCTTTCCTCAAGACTGTACCAGCAGTGTCACGCTTCCCATCGCCTGGATCAAGGGATCTGTACCTTTCCCTCGAGGCTTTCCCCCGAGGTGTTCTCACGAGGCTATCCAACAGGGCTGTCCCACGTACCACCATTGTGTGAGTAGATCCTCAGCGTGAAAGTCGTGGCAGTGCAAGGAAAACATGTTCCTCTTGAATGGACTGAGATATCTGGGGGACTTTGGGATAGCGGCACGGCCCTCGATTTCCCCTCGCTTTTGCTGTCGAGAGTGCCTCCTCTTGAGATGCGATGGGAACCCCGGGAATTCTTTCCCGAGGAAGCATGGGAAGGATCCCTCATCTCGAGCTACAAGGCGTAAACGGGGGCTCCTCTGGATGTGGGCGGGACCCTCGTGCTTCCTCTACAGTGGAGACGGAGATGTCGGGGAACTTCTTGAGTTGCAGCAAGGGTGTGAAGTACCTTTTGGAAGTTCCAGAGGTTAGGTGTTATTAGCCTCGAGAAGCCTCAGCCGAAATGGGCCTCATCTCGCCTGGAGGGCAAAACCTCCTGGATTTTCTCCAGTTGCCCCAGGTGCTCTCGACTTACGACGGGGACCTCAGGGACCCTGTCTGGTGGCCTCAGGAAAGGCCAGTCCCCATGCGAGTTCCTCGGGGGCCTCTCGGGATTCCTCTCCCTTCGATTTCAGGGCCTAAGACCTTGTGTGGAGTCGGGGCCGGAACCTGAGGATTCCTCTCCAGTGCTGACATGGATCTTGGGGTACTTCTGGAGTCTCCCCAGGGGAGTCAGTCCTCGTCTCGAATGCGGGCATGCACTTGCGCTTTCCTCCAGAGCGGTAGAAGCCGTGTCTCGCAGTCCGCCGCGTGGATCAAAGGATCTATGTTTTTCCCTCGAGTCTTACCCACGAGGCTTTCCCACGAGGCTTTCCCATGAGGCTTTATCACAGGGATGTCCCACGTGCACACGTGGTGAGAGTCGATCCTCAGCTTGAACGTCAAGGCAGTGCAGGGAAAACAGGTTCCTCTGGAATGGACTGACATATCTGGGGGTCTCTTGGAATGGTGGCACGACCCTGGAGTTACTCTCGCCTTTCCTGCGGAGAGCAACTCCTCTTGAGATGCGACGGGAACGCCGGGAATTCTTTCCCTACGAAACAGGGAAAGGATCCCTCATCTCGAGCTAGGAGGCGGAAAAGGGGCTCCCCTGGATGGGTGCGGGACCCTCGTGCTTCCTCTCGAGTGGAGACGGGTATGTCGGGGAACTTCTTGAGTTGCAGCAAGGGTGTGAAGGACCCTTTGGAAGTTCCAGTGGTTAGATGTGATTAGCCTCGAGAAGCCTCAGCGGAAATGGCCCTCATCTCGCCTGGAGGGCAAAACCTCCTGGATTTTCTCCAGTTGCGGCAGGTGCTCTCGACTTACGACGGGGACCTCAGGGACCCGCTCTGTTGGCCTCAGGAAAGGCCAGGCCCATGCGAGTTCCTCGGGGGCCTCTGGGGATTCCTCTCCCGTCGATGGCGGGGCCTAAGTCCTTGTGTGGGGTCGGGGCCGGAACCTGAGGATTCCTCTCCAGTGCTGACATGAATCTTGGGGTACTTCTGGAGTCTCCCCAGGGGAGTCAGTCTTCGTCTCGAATGCGGGCATGCACTTTCGCTTTCCTCCAGAGCGGTAGCAGCAGTGTCACGCAGTCCGCCTCGTGGATCAAAGGATCTATGGTTTTCCCTCGAGTCTTTTCCACGAGGCTTTCCCACGAGGCTTTCCCACAGGGCTCTCCCACGTGCACACGTGGTGGGAGTCGATCCTTGGCTTGAAAGTCAAGGCAGTGCAGGGAAAACAGGTTCCTCTGGAATGGACTGACACATCTGGGGGACTCTTGGAATGGTGGCACGCCCCTGGAGCTCCTCTCGCCTTTCCTATGGAGAGCGCCTCCTCTTGAGATGCGACGGGAACGCCGGGAATTCTTTCCCTACGAAACAGGGAAAGGATCCCTCATCTCGAGCTACGAGTTGGAAACGGAGCTCCCCTGGATGTGGGCGGAACACCACGTGCTTCCTCTCGAGTGGAGACGGGTATGTCGGGGAACTTCTTGAGTTGCAGCAAGGGTGTGAAGGACCCTTTGGAAGTTCTAGTGGTTAGACGTGATTAGCCTCGAGAAGCCTCAGCGGAAATGGGCCTCATCTCGCCTGGAGGGCAAAACCTCCTGGATTTTCTCGAGTTGCGGCAGGTGCTCTCGACTTATGACGGGGACCTCAGGGACCCGCTCTGGTGGCCTCAGGAAAGGCCAGTCCCCATGCGAGTTCCTCGGGGGCCTCTGGGGATTCCTCTCCCGTCGATTCCGGGGCCTAAGACCTTGTGTGGAGTCGGGGCCGGAACCTGAGGATTCCTCTCCAGTGCTGACATGGATCTTGGGGTTCTTCTGGAGTCTCCCCAGGGGAGTCAGTCCTCGTCTCGAATGCGGGCATGCACTTGCGGTTTCCTCCAGAGCGGTAGCAGCAGTGTCATGCAGTCCGCCGCGTGGATCAAAGGATCTATGGTTTTCCCTCGAGTCTTTCCCACGAGGCTTTCCCACGAGGCTTTCCCACAGGGCTGTCCCACGTGCACACGTGGTGGGAGTCGATCCTCGGCTTGAACGTCAAGGCAGTGCAGGGAAAACAGGTTCCTCTGGAATGGACTGACACATCTGGGGGACTCTTGGAATGGTGGCACGACCCTGGAGTTCCTCTCGCCTTTCCTGTGGAGAGCGCCTCCTCTTGAGATGCGACAGGAACGCCGGAAATTCTTTCCCTACGAAACAGGGAAAGGATCCCTCATCTCAAGCTAGGAGGCGGAAACGGGGCTCCCCTGGATGTGTGCGGGACCCCACGTGCTTCCTCTCGAGTGGAGACGGGTATGTCGGGGACCTTCTTGAGTTGCAGCAAGGGTGTGAAGGACCCTTTGGAAGTTCCAGTGGTTAGATGTGATTGGCCTCGAGAAGCCTCAGCGGAAATGGGCCTCATCTCGCCTGGAGGGCAAAACCTCCTGGATTTTCTCGAGTTGCGGCAGGTGCTCTCGACTTACGACGGGGACCTCAGGGACCCGCTCTGGTGGCCTCAGGAAAGGCCAGTCCCCATGCGAGTTCCTCGCGGGCCTCTCGGGATTCCTCTCCCGTCGATGCCGGGGCCTAAGACCTTGTGTGGAGTCGGAGCCGGAACCTGAGGATTCCTCTCCAGTGCTGACATGGATCTTGGGGTACTTCTAGAGTCTCCCCAGGGGAGTCAGTCCTCGTCTCGAATGCGGGCATGCACTTGCGCTTTCCTCCAGAGCGGTAGCAGCAGTGTCACGCAGTCCGCCGCGTGGATCAAAGGATCTATGGTTTTCCCTCGAGTCTTTCCCACGAGGCTTTCCCACGAGGCTTTCCCACAGGGCTGTCCCACGTGCACACGTGGTGGGAGTCGATCCTCGGCTTGAACGTCAAGGCAGTGCAGGGAAAACAGGTTCCTCTGGAATGGACTGACACATCTGGGGGACTCTTGGAATGGTGGCACGACCCTTCAGTTCCTCTCGCCTTTCCTGTGGAGAGCGCCTCCTCTTGAGATGCGACGGGAACGCCGGGAATTCTTTCCCTACGAAACAGGGAAAGGATCCCTCATCTCGAGCTAGGAGGCGGAAACGGGGCTCCCCTGGATGTGTGCGGGACCCACGTGCTTCCTCTCGAGTGGAGACGGGTATATCGGGGAACTTCTTGAGTTGCAGCAAGGGTGTGAAGGACCCTTTGGAAGTTCCAGTGGTTAGACTTGATTAGCCTCGAGAAGCCTCAGCGGAAATGGGCCTCATCTCGCCTGGAGGGCAAAACCTCCTGGATTTTCTCGAGTTGCGGCAGGTGCTCTCGACTTACGACGGGGACCTCAGGGACCCGCTCTGGTGGCCTCAGGAAAGGCCAGTCCCCATGCGAGTTCCTCGGGGGCCTATGGGGATTCCTCTCCCGTCGATGCCGGGGCTTAAGTCCTTGTGTGGAGTCGGGGCCGGAACCTGAGGATTCCTCTCCAGTGCTGACATGGATCTTGGGGTACTTCTGGAGTCTCCCCAGGGGAGTCAGTCTTCGTCTCGAATGCGGGCATGCACTTGCGCTTTCCTCCAGAGCGGTAGCAGCAGTGTCACGCAGTCCGCCGCGTGGATCAAAGGATCTATGTTTTTCCCTCGAGTCTTTCCCACGAGGCTTTCCCACGAGGCTTTCCCACAGGGCTGTCCCACGTGCACACGTGGTGGGAGTCGATCCTCGGCTTGAACGTCAAGGCAGTGCAGGGAAAACAGGTTCCTCTGGAATGGACTGACACATCTGGGGGACTCTTGGAATGGTGGCACGACCCTGGAGTTCCTCTCGCCTTTCCTGTGGAGAGCGCCTCCTCTTGAGATGCGACGAGAACGCCGGGAATTCTTTCCCTACGAAACAGGGAAAGGATCCCTCATCTCGAGCTAGGAGGCGGAAACGGGGCTCCCCTGGATGTGTGCGGGACACCACGTGCTTCCTCTCGAGTGCAGACGGGTATGTCGGGGAACTTCTTGAGTTGCAGCAAGGGTGTGAAGGACCCTTTGGAAGTTCCAGTGGTTAGATGTGATTGGCCTCGAGAAGCCTCAGCGGAAATGGGCCTCATCTCGCCTGGAGGGCAAAACCTCCTGGATTTTCTCGAGTTGCGGCAGGTGCTCTCGACTTACGACGGGGACCTCAGGGTCCCGCTCTGGTGGCCTCAGGAAAGACCAGTCCCCATGCGAGTTCCTCGGGGGCCTCTCGGGATTCCTCTCCCGTCGATGCCGGGGCCTAAGACCTTGTGTGGATTCGGGGCCGGAACGTGAGCATTCCTCTCCAGTGCTGACATGGATCTTGGGGTACTTCTGGAGTCTCCCCAGGGGAGTCAGTCCTCGTCTCGAATGCGGGCATGCACTTGCGCTTTCCTCCAGAGCGGTAGCAGCAGTGTCACGCAGTCCGCCGCGTGGATCAAAGGATCTATGGTTTTCCCTCGAGTCTTTCCCACGAGGCTTTCCCACGAGGCTTTCCCACAGGGCTGTCCCACGTGCACACGTGGTGGGAGTCGATCCTCGGCTTGAACGTCAAGGCAGTGCAGGGAAAACAGGTTCCTCTGGAATGGACAGACACATCTGGGGGACTCTTGGAATGGTGTCACGACCCTGGAGTTCCTCTCGCCTTTCCTGTGGAGAGCGCCTCCTCTTGAGATGCGACGGGAACGCCGGGAATTCTTTCCCTACGAAACAGGGAAAGGATCCCTCATCTCGAGCTAGGAGGCGGAAACGGGGCTCCCCTGGATGTGTGCGGGACCCCACGTGCTTCCTCTCGAGTGGAGACGGGTATGTCGGGGAACTTCTTGAGTTGCAGCCAGGGTGTGAAGGACCCTTTGGAAGTTCCAGTGGTTAGATGTGATTGGCCTCGAGAAGCCTCAGCGGAAATGGGCCTCATCTCGCCTGGAGGGCAAAACCTCCTGGATTTTCTCGAGCTGCGGCAGGTGCTCTCGACTTACGACGGGGACCTCAGGGACCCGCTCTGGTGGCCTCAGGAAAGGCCAGTCCCCATGCGAGTTCCTCGGGGGCCTCTCGGGATTCCTCTCCCATCGATGCCGGGGCCTAAGACCTTGTGTGGAGTCGGGGCCCGAACCTGAGGATTCCTCTCGAGTGCTGACATGGATCTTGGGGTACTTCTGGAGTCTCCCCAGGGGAGTCAGTCCTCGTCTCGAATGCGGGCATGCACTTGCGCTTTCCTCCAGTGCGGTAGCAGCAGTGTCACGCTGTCCGCCGCGTGGATCAAAGGATCTATGGTTTTCCCTCGAGTCTTTCCCACGAGGCTTTCCCACGAGGCTTTCCCACAGGGCTGTCCCACGTGCACACGTGGTGGGAGTCGATCCTCGACTTGAACGTCAAGGCAGTGCAGGGAAAACAGGTTCCTCTGGAATGGACTGACACATCTGGGGGACTCTTGGAATGGTGGCACGACCCTGGAGTTCCTCTCGCCTTTCCTGTGGAGAGCGCCTCCTCTTGAGATGCGACGGGAACGCCGGGAATTCTTTCCCTACGAAACAGGGAAAGGATCCCTCATCTCGAGCTAGGAGGCGGAAACGGGGCTCCCCTGGATGTGTGCGGGACCCCACGTGCTTCCTCTCGAGTGGAGACGGGTATGTCGGGGACCTTCTTGAGTTGCAGCAAGGGTGTGAAGGACCCTTTGGAAGTTCCAGTGGTTAGATGTGATTGGCCTCGAGAAGCCTCAGCGGAAATGGGCCTCATCTCGCCTGGAGGGCAAAACCTCCTGGATTTTCTCGAGTTGCGGCAGGTGCTCTCGACTTACGTCGGGGACTTGAGGGACCCGCTCTGTTGGCCTCAGGAAAAGCCAGTCCCCATGCGAGTTCCACGGGGGCCTCTGGGGATTCCTCTCCCGTCGATGCCGGGGCCTAAGACCTTGTGTGGAGTCGGGGCCGGAACCTGAGGATTCCTCTCCAGTGCTGACATGGATCTTGGGGTACTTCTGGAGTCTCCCCAGGGGAGTCAGTCCTCGTCTCGAATGCGGGCATGTACTTGCGCTTTCCTCCAGAGCGGTAGCAGCAGTGTCACGCAGTCCGCCGCGTGGATCAAAGGATCTATGGTTTTCCCTCGAGTCTTTCCCACGAGGCTTTCCCACGAGGCTTTCCCACAGGGCTGTCCCACGTGCACACGTGGTGGGAGTCGATCCTCGGCTTGAACGTCAAGGCAGTGCAGGGAAAACAGGTTCCTCTGGAATGGACTGACACATCTGGGGGACTCTTGGAATGGTGGCACGACCCTGGAGTTCCTCTCGCCTTTCCTGTGGAGAGCGCCTCCTCTTGAGATGCGACGGGAACGCCGGGAATTCTTTCCCTACGAAACAGGGAAAGGATCCCTCATCTCGAGCTAGGAGGCGGAAACGGGGCTCCCCTGGATGTGTGCGGGACCCCACGTGCTTCCTCTCGAGTGGAGACGGGTATGTCGGGGACCTTCTTGAGTTGCAGCAAGGGTGTGAAGGACCCTTTGGAAGTTCCAGTGGTTAGATGTGATTGGCCTCGAGAAGCCTCAGCGGAAATGGGCCTCATCTCGCCTGGAGGGCAAAACCTCCTGGATTTTCTCGAGTTGCGGCAGGTGCTCTCGACTTACGTCGGGGACTTGAGGGACCCGCTCTGTTGGCCTCAGGAAAAGCCAGTCCCCATGCGAGTTCCTCGGGGGCCTCTCGGGATTCCTCTCCCGTCGATGCCGGGGCCTAAGACCTTGTGTGGAGTCGGGGCCGGAACCTGAGGATTGCTCTCCAGTGCTGACATGGATCTTGGGGTACTTCTGGAGTCTCCCCAGGGGAGTCAGTCCTCGTCTCGAATGCGGGCATGTACTTGCGCTTTCCTCCAGAGCGGTAGCAGCAGTGTCACGCAGTCCGCCGCGTGGATCAAAGGATCTATGGTTTTCCCTCGAGTCTTTCCCACGAGGCTTTCCCACGAGGCTTTCCCACAGGGCTGTCCCACGTGCACACGTGGTGGGAGTCGATCCTCGGCTTGAACGTCAAGGCAGTGCAGGGAAAACAGGTTCCCCTGGAATGGACTGACACATCTGGGGGACTCTTGGAATGGTGTCTCGACCCTGGAGTTCCTCCCGCCTTTCCTGTGGAGAGCGCCTCCTCTTGAGATGCGACGGGAACGCCGGGAATTCTTTCCCTACGAAACAGGGAAAGGATCCCTCATCTCGAGCTAGGAGGCAGAAACGGGGCTCCCCTGGATGTGTGCGGGACCCCACGTGATTCCTCTCGAGTGGAGACGGGTATGTCGGGAAACTTCTTGAGTTGCAGCAAGGGTGTGAAGGACCCTTTGGAAGTTCCAGTGGTTAGACGTGATTGGCCTCGAGAAGCCTCAGTGGAAATGGGCCTCTTCTCGCCTGGAGGGCAAAACCTCCTGGATTTTCTCCAGTTGCGGCAGGTGCTCTCGACTTACGACGGGGACCTCAGGGACCCGCTCTGGTGGCCTCAGGAAAGGCCAGTCCCCATGCGAGTTCCTCGGGGGCCTCTCGGGATTCCTCTCCCGTCGATGCCGGGGCCTAAGACCTTGTGTGGAGTCGGGGCCGGAACCTGAGGATTCCTCTCCAGTGCTGACATGGATCTTGGGGTACTTCTGGAGTCTCCCCAGGGGAGTCAGTCCTCGTCTCGAATGCGGGCATGCACTTGCGCTTTCCTCCAGAGCGGTAGCAGCAGTGTCACGCAGTCCGCCGCGTGGATCAAAGGATCTATGGTTTTCCCTCGAGTCTTTCCCACGAGGCTTTCCCACGAGGCTTTCCCACAGGGCTGTCCCACGTGCACACGTGGTGGGAGTCGATCCTCGGCTTGAACGTCAAGGCAGTGCAGGGAAAACAGGTTCGTCTGGAATGGACTGACACATCTGGGGGACTCTTGGAATGGTGGCACGACCCTGGAGTTCCTCTCGCCTTTCCTGTGCAGAGCGCCTCCTCTTGAGATGCGACGGGAACGCCGGGAATTCTTTCCCTACGAAACAGGGAAAGGATCCCTCATCTCGAGCTAGGAGGCGGAAACGGGGCTCCCCTGGATGTGTGCGGGACCCCACGTGCTTCCTCTCTAGTGGAGACGGGTATGTCGGGGAACTTCTTGAGTTGCAGCAAGGGTGTGAAGGACCCTTTGGAAGTTCCAGTGGTTAGACGTGATTAGCATCCAGAAGCCTCAACGGAAATGGGCCTCATCTCGCCTGGAGGGCAAAACCGCCTGGATTTTCTCGAGTTGCGGCAGGTACTCTCGACTTACGACGAGGACCTCAGGGACCCGCTCTGGTGGCCTCAGGAAAGGCCAGTCCCCATGCGAGTTCCTCGGGGGCCTCTCGGGATTCCTCTCCCGTCGATGCCGGGGCCTAAGACCTTGTGTGGAGTCGGGGCCGGAAACTGAGGATTCCTCTCCAGTGCTGACATGGATCTTGGGGTACTTCTGGAGTCTCCCCAGGGGAGTCAGTCCTCGTCTCGAATGCGGGCATGCACTTGCGCTTTCCTCCAGAGCGGTAGCAGCAGTGTCACGCAGTCCGCCGCGTGGATCAAAGGATCTATGGTTTTCCCTCGAGTCTTTCCCACGAGGCTTTCCGACGAGGCTTTCCCACAGGGCTGTCCCACGTGCACACGTGGTGGGAGTCGATCCTCGGCTTGAACGTCACGGCAGTGCCGGGAAAACAGGTTCTTCTGGAATGGACTGACACATCTGGGGGTCTCTTGGAATGGTGACACGACCCTGAAGTTCCTCTCGCCTTTCCTGTGGAGAGCGCCTCCTCTTGAGATGCGACGGGAACGCCGGGAATTCTTTCCCTACGAAACAGGGAAGGGATCCCTCATCTCGAGCTAGGAGGCGGAAACGGGGCTCCCCTGGATGTGTGCGGGCCCCTCGTGCTTCCTCTCGAGTGGAGACGGGTATGTAGGGGAACTTCTTGTGTTGCAGCAAGGGTGTGAAGGACCCTTTGGAAATTCCAGTGGTTAGATGTGATTAGCCTCGAGAAGCCTCAGCGGAAATGGGCCTCATCTCGCCTGGAGGTCAAAACCTCCTGGATTTTCTCGAGTTGCGGCAGGTGCTCTCGACTTATGACGTGGACCTCAGGGACCCGCTCTGGTGGCCTCAGGAAAGCCCAGTCCCCATGCGAGTTCTTCGGGGGCCACTCGGGATTCCTCTCCCGTCGATGCCGGGTCCTAAGACCTTGTGAGGAGTCGGGGCCGGAACCTGCGGATTCCTCTCCAGTGCTGACAAGGATCTTGGGGTACTTCTGGATTCTCCCCAGGGGAGTCAGTCCTCGTCTCGAATGGGTGCATGCACTTGCACTTTCCTCCAGAGCGGTAGCAGCAGTGTCACCCAGTCCGCCGCGTGGATCAAAGGATCTATGGTTTTCCCTCGAGTCTTTCCCACGAGGCTTTCCCACGAGGCTTTCCCACAGGGCTGTCCCACGTGCACACGTGGTGGGAGTCGATCCTCGGCTTGAACGTCAAGGCAGTGCAGGGAAAACAGGTTCCTCTGGAATGGACTGACACATCTGGGGGACTCTTGGAATGGTGGCACGACCCTGGAGTTCCTCTCGCCTTTCCTGTGGAGAGCGCCTCCTCTTGAGATGCGACGGGAACGCCGGGAATTCTTTCCCTAGGAAACAGGGAAAGGATCCCTCATCTCGAGCTAGGAGGCGGAAACGGGGCTCCCCTGGATGTGTGAGGGACCCTCGTGCTTCCTTTCGAGTGGAGACGGGTATGTCGGGGAACTTCTTGAGTTGCAGCAAGGGTGTGAAGAACCCTTTGGATGTTCCAGTGGTTTGATGTTATTAGCCTCGAGAAGCCTCAGCGGAAATGGGCCTCATCTCGCCTGGAGGGCAAAACCTCCTGGAATTTCTCGTGTTGCGGCAGGTGCTCTCGACTTCCGACGGGGACCTCGGGAACCCGCTCTGGTGGCCTCAGGAAAGGCCAGTCCCCATGCGAGTTCCTCGGGGGCCTCTGGGGATTCCTCTCCCATCAATGCCGGGGCCTAAGACCTTGTGTGGAGTCGGGGCCGGAACCTGAGGATTCCTCTGCAGTGCTGACATGGATCTTGGGGTACTTCTGGAGTCTCCCCAGGGGAGTCAGTCCTCGTCTCGAATGCGGGCATGCACTTGCGCTTTCCTCCAGATCGGTAGCAGCAGTGTCACGCAGTCTGCCGCGTGGATCACAGGATCTATGGTTTTCCCTCGAGTCTTTCCCACGAGGCTTTCCCACGAGGCTTTCCCACAGGGCTGTCCCACATGCACACGTGGTGGGAGTCGATCCTCAGCTTGAACGTCAAGGCAGCGCAGGGAAAACAGGTTCCTCTGGAATGGACTGACACATCTGGGGGACTCTTGGAATGGTGTCACGACCCTGGAGTTCCTCTCGCCTTTCCTGTGGAGAGCGCCTCCTCTTGAGATGCGACGGGAACGCCGGGAATTCTTTCCCTACGAAACAGGGAAAGGATCCCTCATCTCGAGCTAGGAGGCGGAAACGGGGCTCCCCTGGATATGTGCGGGACCCCACGTGCTTCCTCTCGAGTGTAGACGGGTATGTCGGGGAACTTCTTGAGTTGCAGCAAGGGTGTGAAGGACCCTTTGGAAGTTCCAGTGGTTAGATGTGATTAGCCTCGAGAAGCCTCAGTGGAAATGCCCTCATCTCGCCTGGAGGGCAAAACCTCCTGGATTTTCTCGAGTTGCGGCAGGTGCTCTCGACTTACGACGGGGACCTCAGGGACCCGCTCTGGTGGCCTCAGGAAAGGCCAGCCACCATGCGAGTTCCACGGGGGCCTCTCGGGATACCTCTCCCGTCGATGCCGGGGCCTTAAACCTTGTGTGGAGTCGGGGCCGGAACCTGAGGATTCCTCTCCAGTGCTGACATGGATCTTGGGGTACTTCTGGAGTCTCCCCAGGGGAGTCAGTCCTCGTCTCGAATGCGGGCATGTCTTGCGCTTTCCTCCAGAGCGGTAGCAGCAGTGTCACGCAGACCGCCGTGTGGATCAAAGGATCTATGGTTTTCCCTCGAGTCTTTCCCACGAGGCTTTCCCACGAGGCTTTCCACAGGGCTGTCCCACGAGCACACGTGGTGGTAGTCGATCCTCGGCTTGAACGTCAAGGCAGTGCAGGGAAAACAGGTTCCTCTGTAATGGACAGACACATCTGGGGTCTCTTTGAGTGGTCGCACGACCCTGGAGTTCCTCTCGCCTTTTCTGTGGGAGCGCCTCCTCTTGAGATGCGACGGGAACGCCGGGAATTCTTTCCCTACGAAACAGGGAAAGGATCCCTCATCTCGAGCTAGGAGGCGGAAACGGGGCTCCCCTGGATGTGTGAGGGACCCTCGTGCTTCCTCTTGAGTGGAGACGGGTATGTCGGGGAACTTCTAGAGTTGCAGCAAGGGTGTGAAGGACCCTTTGGAAGTTCCAGTGGTTAGATGTGATTAGCCTCGAGAAGCCTCAGCGGAAATGGGCCTCATCTCGCCTGGAGGGCAAAACCTCCTGGATTTTTTCGAGTTGCGGCAGGTGCTCTCGACTTATGACGAGGACCTCAGGGACCGGCTCTGATGGCCTCAGGAAAGGCCAGTCCCCATGCGAGTTCCTCGGGGGCCTCTCGGGATTCCTCTCCCGTCGATGCCGGGGCCGAAAACCTTGTGTGGAGTCGGGCCCGGAACCTGAGGATTCCTCTCCAGTGCTGACATGTATCTTGGGGTACTTCTGGAGTCTCCCCAGGGGAGTCAGTCCTCGTCTCGAATGCGGGCATGCACTTGCGCTTTCCTCCAGCGCGGTAGCAGCAGTGTCACGCAGTCCGCCGCGTGGATCAAAGGATCTATGGCTTTTCCTCGAGTCTTTCCCACGAGGCTTTCCCACGAGGCTTTCCCACAGGGCTGTCCCACGTGCACACGTGGTGGGAGTCGATCCTCGGCTTGAACGTCAAGGCAGTGCAGGGAAAACAGGTTCCTCTGGAATGGACTGACACATCTGGGGGACTCTTGGAATGGTGGCACGACCCTGGAGTTCCTCTCGCCTTTCCTGTGGAGAGCGCCTCCTCTTGAGATGCGACGGGAACGCCGGGAATTCTTTCCCTACGAAACAGGGAAAGGATCCCTCATCTCGAGCTAGGAGGCGGAAACGGGGCTCCCCTGGATGTGTGCGGGACCCACGTGCTTCCTCTCGAGTGGAGACGGGTATGTCGGGGAACTTCTTGAGTTGCAGCAAGGGTGTGAAGGACCCTTTGGAAGTTCCAGTGGTAGACGTGATTAGCCTCGAGAAGCCTCAGCGGAAATGGGCCTCATCTCACCTGGAGGGCAAAACCTCCTGGATTTTCTCGAGTTGCGGCAGGTGCTCTCGACTTACGACGGGGACCTCAGGGACCCGCTCTGGTGGCCTCAGGAAAGGCCAGTCACCATGCGAGTTCCTCGGGGGCCTCTCGGGATTCCTCTCCCGTCGATGCCGGGGCCTAAGACCTTGTGTGGAGTCGGGGCCGGAACCTGAGGATTCCTCTCCAGTGCTGACATGGATCTTGGGGTACTTCTGGAATTTCCCCAGGGGAGTCAGTCCTCGTCTCGAATGCGGGCATGCACTTGCGCTTTCCTCCAGAGCGGTAGCAGCAGTGTCACGCAGACCGCCGCGTGGATCAAATGATCTATGGTTTTCCCTCGAGTCTTTCACACGAGGCTTTCCAACGAGGCTTTCCCACAGGGCTGTCCCACGAGCACACGTGGTTGGAGTCAATCCTCGGCTTGAATGTCAAGGCAGTGCAGGGAAAACAGGTTCCTCTGTAATGGACAGACACATCTGGGGTCTCTTGGAATGGTCGCACGACCCTCGAGTTCCTCTCGCCTTTTCTGTGGGAGCGCCTCCTCTTGAGATGCGACGGGAACGCCGTGAATTCTTTCCCTACGAAACAGGGAAAGGATCCCTCATCTCGACCTAGGAGACGGAAACGGGGCTCCCCTGGATGTGTGAGGGACCCTCGTGCTTCCTCTTGAGTGGAGACGGGTATGTCGGGGAACTTCTAGAGTTGCAGCAAGGGTGTGAAGTACCCTTTGGAAGTTCCAGTGGTTAGATGTGATTAGCCTCGAGAAGTCTCAGCGGAAATGGGCCTCATCTCGCCTGGAGGGCAAAACCTCCTGGATTTTCTCGAGTTGCGGCATGTGCTCTCGACTTACGACGGGGACCTCAGGGACCCGCTCTGGTGACCTCAGGAAAGGCCAGTCCCCATGCGAGTTCCTCTGGGGCCTCTCGGGATTCCTCTCCCGTCGATGCCGGGGCCTAAGACCTTGTGTGGAGTCGGGGCCGGAACCTGAGGATTCCTCTCCGGTGCTGACATGGATCTTGGGGTAATTCTGGAGTCTCCCCAGGGGAGTCAGTCCTCGTCTCGAATGCGGGCATGCACTTGCGCTTTCCTCCAGAGCGGTAGCAGCAGTGTCACGCAGTCCGCCGCGTGGATCAAAGGATCTATGGTTTTCCCTCGAGTCTTTCCCACGAGGCTTTCCCACGAGGCTTTCCCACAGGGCTGTCCCACGTGCACACGTGGTGGGAGTCGATCCTCGTCTTGAACGTCAAGGCAGTGCAGGGAAAACAGGTTCCTCTGGAATGGACTGACACATCTGGGGGACTCTTGGAATGGTGTCACGACCATGGAGTTCCTCTCGCCTTTCCTGTGGAGAGCACCTCCTCTTGAGATGCGACGGGAACGCCGGGAATTCTTTCCCTACGAAACAGGGAAAGGATCCCTCATCTCGAGCTAGGAGGCGGAAACGGGGCTCCCCTGGATGTGTGCGGGACCCCACGTGCTTCCTCTCGAGTGGAGACGGGTATGTCGGGGAACTTCTTGAGTTGCAGCAATGGTGTGAAGGACCCTTTGGAAGTTCCAGTGGTTAGATGTGAATGGCCTCGAGAAGCCTCAGCGGAAATGGGCCTCATCTCGCCTGGAGGGCAAAACCTCCTGGATTTTCTCGAGTTGCGGCAGGTGCTCTCGACTTACGACGGGGACCTCAGGGAACCGCTCTGGTGGCCTCAGGAAAGGCCAGTCCCCATGCGAGTTTCTCGGGGGCCTCTCGGGAAACCTCGCCCGTCGATGCCGGGGCCTAAGACCATGTGTGGAGGCGGGGCCGGAACCTGAGGATTCCTCTCCAGTGCTGACATGGATCTTGGGGTACTTCTGGAGTCTCCCCAGGGGAGTCAGTCCTCGTCTCGGATGCGGTCATGCACTTGTGCTTTCCTCCAGAGCGGTAGCAGCAGTGTTACGCAGTCCGCCGCGTGGATCAAAGGATCTATGGTTTTCCCTCGAGTCTTTCCCACGAGGCTTTCCCACGAGGCTTTCCCACAGTGCTGTCCCATGTGCACACGTGGTGGGAGTCGGTCCTCGGCTTGAACGTCAAGGCAGTGCAGGGAAAACAGGTTCCTCTGGAATGGACTGACACATCTGGGGGACTCTTGCAATGGTGGCACGACCCTGGAGTTCCTCTCGCCTTTCCTGTGGAGAGCCCCTCCTCTTGAAATGCGACGGGAACGCCGGGAATTCTTTCCCTACGAAACAGGGAAAGGATCCCTCATCTCGAACTAGGAGGCGGAAACGGGGCTCCCCTGGATGTGTGCGGGACACCACGTTCTTCCTCTCGAGTGCAGACGGCTTTGTCGGGGAACTTCTTGAGTTGCAGCAAGGGTGTGAAGGACCCTTTGGAAGTTCCAGTGGTTAGATGTGATTGGCCTCGAGAAGCCTCAGCGGAAATGGGCCTCATCTCGCCTGGAGGGCAAAACCTCCTGGATTTTCTCGAGTTGCGGCAGGTGCTCTCGACTTACGACGGGGACCTCAGGGACCCGCTCTGGTGGCCTCAGGAAAGGCCAGTCCCCATGCGAGTTCCTCGGGGGCCTCTCGGGATTCCTCTCCCGTCGATGCCGGGGCCTAAGACCTTGTGTGGAGTCGGGGCCGGAACCTGAGGATTCCTCTCCAGTGCTGACATGGATCTTGGGGTAATTCTGGAGTCTCCCCAGGGGAGTCAGTCCTCGTCTCGAATGCGGGCATGCACTTGCGCTTTCCTCCAGAGCGGTAGCAGCAGTGTCACGCAGTCCGCCGCGTGGATCAAAGGATCTATGGTTTTCCCTCGAGTCTTTCCCACGAGGCTTTCCCACGAGGCTTTCCCACAGGGCTGTCCCACGTGCACACGTGGTGGGAGTCGATCCTCGGCTTGAACGTCAAGGCAGTGCAGGGAAAACAGGTTCCTCTGGAATGGACTGACACATCTGGGGGACTCTTGGAATGGTGGCACGACCCTGGAGTTCCTCTCGCCTTTCCTGTGGAGAGCGCCTCCTCTTGAGATGCGACGGGAACGCCGGGAATTCTTTCCCTACGAAACAGGGAAAGGATCCCTCATCTCGAGCTAGGAGGCGGAAACGGGGCTCCCCTGGATGTGTGCGGGACCCCACGTGCTTCCTCTCGAGTGGAGACGGGTATGTCGGGGAACTTCTTGAGTTGCAGCAATGGTGTGAAGGACCCTTTGGAAGTTCCAGTGGTTAGATGTGAATGGCCTCGAGAAGCCTCAGCGGAAATGGGCCTCATCTCGCCTGGAGGGCAAAACCTCCTGGATTTTCTCGAGTTGCGGCAGGTGCTCTCGAATTACGACGGGGACCTCAGGGAACCGCTCTGGTGGCCTCAGGAAAGGCCAGTCCCCATGCGAGTTCCTCGGGGGCCTCTCGGGATTCCTCTCCCGTGGATGCCGGGGCCTAAGACCTTGTGTGGAGTCGGGGCCGGAACCTGAGGATTCCTCTGCAGTGCTGACATGGATCTTGGGGTACTTCTGGATTCTCCCCAGGGGAGTCAGTCCTCGTCTCGAATGGGGGCATGCACTTGCACTTTCCTCCAGAGCGGTAGCAGCAGTGTCACGCAGTCCGCCGCGTGGATCAAAGGATCTATGGTTTTCTCTCGAGACTTTCCCACGAGGCTTTCCCACGAGGCTTTCCCACAGGGCTGTCCCACGTGCACACGTGGTGGGAGTCGATCCTCGGCTTGAACGTCAAGGCAGTGCAGGGAAAACAGGTTCCACTGGAATGGACTGACACATCTGGGGGACTCTTGGAATGGTGGCACGACCCTGGAGTTCCTCTCGCCTTTCCTGTGGAGAGCGCCTCCTCTTGAGATGCGACGGGAACGCCGGGAATTCTTTCCCTAGGAAACAGGGAAAGGATCCCTCATCTCGAGCTAGGAGGCGGAAACGGGGCTCCCCTGGATGTGTGAGGGACCCTCGTGCTTCCTTTCGAGTGGAGACGGGTATGTCGGGGAACTTCTTGAGTTGCAGCAAGGGTGTGAAGAACCCTTTGGATGTTCCAGTGGTTTGATGTTATTAGCCTCGAGAAGCCTCAGCGGAAATGGGCCTCATCTCGCCTGGAGGGCAAAACCTCCTGGAATTTCTCGTGTTGCGGCAGGTGCTCTCGACTTACGACGGGGACCTCGGGAACCCGCTCTGGTGGCCTCAGGAAAGGACAGTCCCCATGCGAGTTCCTCGGGGGCCTCTGGGGATTCCTCTCCCGTCAATGCCGGGGCCTAAGACCTTGTGTGGAGTCGGGGCCGGAACCTGAGGATTCCTCTGCAGTGCTGACATGGATCTTGGGGTACTTCTGGAGTCTCCCCAGGGGAGTCAGTCCTCGTCTCGAATGCGGGCATGCACTTGCGCTTTCCTCCAGATCGGTAGCAGCAGTGTCACGCAGTCTGCCGCGTGGATCACAGGATCTATGGTTTTCCCTCGAGTCTTTCCCACGAGGCTTTCCCACGAGGCTTTCCCACAGGGCTGTCCCACATGCACACGTGGTGGGAGTCGATCCTCAGCTTGAACGTCAAGGCAGCGCAGGGAAAACAGGTTCCTCTGGAATGGACTGACACATCTGGGGGACTCTTGGAATGGTGTCACGACCCTGGAGTTCCTCTCGCCTTTCCTGTGGAGAGCGCCTCCTCTTGAGATGCGACGGGAACGCCGGGAATTCTTTCCCTACGAAACAGGGAAAGGATCCCTCATCTCGAGCTAGGAGGCGGAAACGGGGCTCCCCTGGATATGTGCGGGACCCCACGTGCTTCCTCTCGAGTGTAGACGGGTATGTCGGGGAACTTCTTGAGTTGCAGCAAGGGTGTGAAGGACCCTTTGGAAGTTCCAGTGGTTAGATGTGATTGGCCTCGAGAAGCCTCAGCGGAAATGGCCCTCATCTCGCCTGGAGGGCAAAACCTCCTGGATTTTCTCGAGTTGCGGCAGGTGCTCTCGACTTACGACGGGGACCTCAGGGACCCGCTCTGGTGGCCTCAGGAAAGGCCAGCCCCCATGCGAGTTCCACGGGGGCCTCTCGGGATACCTCTCCCGTCGATGCCGGGGCCTAAGACCTTGTGTGGAGTCGGGGCCGGAACCTGAGGATTCCTCTCCAGTGCTGACATGGATCTTGGGGTACTTCTGGAGTCTCCCCAGGGGAGTCAGTCCTCGTCTCGAATGCGGGCATGTCTTGCGCTTTCCTCCAGAGCGGTAGCAGCAGTGTCACGCAGACCGCCGTGTGGATCAAAGGATCTATGGTTTTCCCTCGAGTCTTTCCCACGAGGCTTTCCCACGAGGCTTTCCACAGGGCTGTCCCACGAGCACACGTGGTGGTAGTCGATCCTCGGCTTGAACGTCAAGGCAATGCAGGGAAAGCAGGTTCCTCTGTAATGGACAGACACATCTGGGGTCTCTTTGAGTGGTCGCACGACCCTGGAGTTCCTCTCGCCTTTTCTGTGGGAGCGCCTCCTCTTGAGATGCGACGGGAACGCCGGGAATTCTTTCCCTACGAAACAGGGAAAGGATCCCTCATCTCGAGCTAGGAGGCGGAAACGGGGCTCCCCTGGATGTGTGAGGGACCCTCGTGCTTCCTCTTGAGTGGAGACGGGTATGTCGGGGAACTTCTAGAGTTGCAGCAAGGGTGTGAAGGACCCTTTGAAAGTTCCAGTGGTTAGATGTGATTAGCCTCGAGAAGCCTCAGCGGAAATGGGCCTCATCTCGCCTGGAGGGCAAAACCTCCTGGATTTTTTCGAGTTGCGGCAGGTGTTCTCGACTTATGACGAGGACCTCAGGGACCGGCTCTGATGGCCTCAGGAAAGGCCAGTCCCCATGCGAGTTCCTCGGGGGCCTCTCGGGATTCCTCTCCCGTCGATGCCGGGGCCGAAAACCTTGTGTGGAGTCGGGCCCGGAACCTGAGGATTCCTCTCCAGTGCTGACATGTATCTTGGGGTACTTCTGGAGTCTCCCCAGGGGAGTCAGTCCTCGTCTCGAATGCGGGCATGCACTTGCGCTTTCCTCCAGCGCGGTAGCAGCAGTGTCACGCAGTCCGCCGCGTGGATCAAAGCATCTATGGCTTTTCCTCGAGTCTTTCCCACGAGGCTTTCCCACGAGGCTTTCCCACAGGGCTGTCCCACGTGCACACGTGGTGGGAGTCGATCCTCGGCTTGAACGTCAAGGCAGTGCAGGGAAAACAGGTTCCTCTGGAATGGACTGACACATCTGGGGGACTCTTGGAATGGTGGCACGACCCTGGAGTTCCTCTCGCCTTTCCTGTGGAGAGCGCCTCCTCTTGAGATGCGACGGGAACGCCGGGAATTCTTTCCCTACGAAACAGGGAAAGGATCCCTCATCTCGAGCTAGGAGGCGGAAACGGGGCTCCCCTGGATGTGTGCGGGACCCACGTGCTTCCTCTCGAGTGGAGACGGGTATGTCGGGGAACTTCTTGAGTTGCAGCAAGGGTGTGAAGGACCCTTTGGAAGTTCCAGTGGTAGACGTGATTAGCCTCGAGAAGCCTCAGCGGAAATGGGCCTCATCTCACCTGGAGGGCAAAACCTCCTGGATTTTCTCGAGTTGCGGCAGGTGCTCTCGACTTACGTCGGGGACTTGAGGGACCCGCTCTGTTGGCCTCAGGAAAGGCCAGTCACCATGCGAGTTCCTCGGGGGCCTCTCGGGATTCCTCTCCCGTCGATGCCGGGGCCTAAGACCTTGTGTGGAGTCGGGGCCGGAACCTGAGGATTCCTCTCCAGTGCTGACATGGATCTTGGGGTACTTCTGGAATTTCCCCAGGGGAGTCAGTCCTCGTCTCGAATGCGGGCATGCACTTGCGCTTTCCTCCAGAGCGGTAGCAGCAGTGTCACGCAGACCGCCGCGTGGATCAAATGATCTATGGTTTTCCCTCGAGTCTTTCACACGAGGCTTTCCAACGAGGCTTTCCCACAGGGCTGTCCCACGAGCACACGTGGTGGGAGTCAATCCTCGGCTTGAATGTCAAGGCAGTGCAGGGAAAACAGGTTCCTCTGTAATGGACAGACACATCTGGGGTCTCTTGGAATGGTCGCACGACCCTCGAGTTCCTCTCGCCTTTTCTGTGGGAGCGCCTCCTCTTGAGATGCGACGGGAACGCCGTGAATTCTTTCCCTACGAAACAGGGAAAGGATCCCTCATCTCGACCTAGGAGACGGAAACGGGGCTCCCCTGGATGTGTGAGGGACCCTCGTGCTTCCTCTTGAGTGGAGACGGGTATGTCGGGGAACTTCTAGAGTTGCAGCAAGGGTGTGAAGTACCCTTTGGAAGTTCCAGTGGTTAGATGTGATTAGCCTCGAGAAGTCTCAGCGGAAATGGGCCTCATCTCGCCTGGAGGGCAAAACCTCCTGGATTTTCTCGAGTTGCGGCATGTGCTCTCGACTTACGACGGGGACCTCAGGGACCCGCTCTGGTGACCTCAGGAAAGGCCAGTCCCCATGCGAGTTCCTCTGGGGCCTCTCGGGATTCCTCTCCCGTCGATGCCGGGGCCTAAGACCTTGTGTGGAGTCGGGGCCGGAACCTGAGGATTCCTCTCCGGTGCTGACATGGATCTTGGGGTAATTCTGGAGTCTCCCCAGGGGAGTCAGTCCTCGTCTCGAATGCGGGCATGCACTTGCGCTTTCCTCCAGAGCGGTAGCAGCAGTGTCACGCAGTCCGCCGCGTGGATCAAAGGATCTATGGTTTTCCCTCGAGTCTTTCCCACGAGGCTTTCCCACGAGGCTTTCCCACAGGGCTGTCCCACGTGCACACGTGGTGGGAGTCGATCCTCGTCTTGAACGTCAAGGCAGTGCAGGGAAAACAGGTTCCTCTGGAATGGACTGACACATCTGGGGGACTCTTGGAATGGTGTCACGACCATGGAGTTCCTCTCGCCTTTCCTGTGGAGAGCACCTCCTCTTGAGATGCGACGGGAACGCCGGGAATTCTTTCCCTACGAAACAGGGAAAGGATCCCTCATCTCGAGCTAGGAGGCGGAAACGGGGCTCCCCTGGATGTGTGCGGGACCCCACGTGCTTCCTCTCGAGTGGAGACGGGTATGTCGGGGAACTTCTTGAGTTGCAGCAATGGTGTGAAGGACCCTTTGGAAGTTCCAGTGGTTAGATGTGAATGGCCTCGAGAAGCCTCAGCGGAAATGGGCCTCATCTCGCCTGGAGGGCAAAACCTCCTGGATTTTCTCGAGTTGCGGCAGGTGCTCTCGACTTACGACGGGGACCTCAGGGAACCGCTCTGGTGGCCTCAGGAAAGGCCAGTCCCCATGCGAGTTTCTCGGGGGCCTCTCGGGAAACCTCGCCCGTCGATGCCGGGGCCTAAGACCTTGTGTGGAGGCGGGGCCGGAACCTGAGGATTCCTCTCCAGTGCTGACATGGATCTTGGGGTACTTCTGGAGTCTCCCCAGGGGAGTCAGTCCTCGTCTCGGATGCGGTCATGCACTTGTGCTTTCCTCCAGAGCGGTAGCAGCAGTGTTACGCAGTCCGCCGCGTGGATCAAAGGATCTATGGTTTTCCCTCGAGTCTTTCCCACGAGGCTTTCCCACGAGGCTTTCCCACAGTGCTGTCCCATGTGCACACGTGGTGGGAGTCGGTCCTCGGCTTGAACGTCAAGGCAGTGCAGGGAAAACAGGTTCCTCTGGAATGGACTGACACATCTGGGGGACTCTTGCAATGGTGGCACGACCCTGGAGTTCCTCTCGCCTTTCCTGTGGAGAGCCCCTCCTCTTGAAATGCGACGGGAACGCCGGGAATTCTTTCCCTACGAAACAGGGAAAGGATCCCTCATCTCGAGCTAGGAGGCGGAAACGGGGCTCCCCTGGATGTGTGCGGGACACCACGTTCTTCCTCTCGAGTGCAGACGGCTTTGTCGGGGAACTTCTTGAGTTGCAGCAAGGGTGTGAAGGACCCTTTGGAAGTTCCAGTGGTTAGATGTGATTGGCCTCGAGAAGCCTCAGCGGAAATGGGCCTCATCTCGCCTGGAGGGCAAAACCTCCTGGATTTTCTCGAGTTGCGGCAGGTGCTCTCGACTTACGACGGGGACCTCAGGGACCCGCTCTGGTGGCCTCAGGAAAGGCCAGTCCCCATGCGAGTTCCTCGGGGGCCTCTCGGGATTCCTCTCCCGTCGATGCCGGGGCCTAAGACCTTGTGTGGAGTCGGGGCCGGAACCTGAGGATTCCTCTCCAGTGCTGACATGGATCTTGGGGTAATTCTGGAGTCTCCCCAGGGGAGTCAGTCCTCGTCTCGAATGCGGGCATGCACTTGCGCTTTCCTCCAGAGCGGTAGCAGCAGTGTCACGCAGTCCGCCGCGTGGATCAAAGGATCTATGGTTTTCCCTCGAGTCTTTCCCACGAGGCTTTCCCACGAGGCTTTCCCACAGGGCTGTCCCACGTGCACACGTGGTGGGAGTCGATCCTCGGCTTGAACGTCAAGGCAGTGCAGGGAAAACAGGTTCCTCTGGAATGGACTGACACATCTGGGGGACTCTTGGAATGGTGGCACGACCCTGGAGTTCCTCTCGCCTTTCCTGTGGAGAGCGCCTCCTCTTGAGATGCGACGGGAACGCCGGGAATTCTTTCCCTACGAAACAGGGAAAGGATCCCTCATCTCGAGCTAGGAGGCGGAAACGGGGCTCCCCTGGATGTGTGCGGGACCCCACGTGCTTCCTCTCGAGTGGAGACGGGTATGTCGGGGAACTTCTTGAGTTGCAGCAATGGTGTGAAGGACCCTTTGGAAGTTCCAGTGGTTAGATGTGAATGGCCTCGAGAAGCCTCAGCGGAAATGGGCCTCATCTCGCCTGGAGGGCAAAACCTCCTGGATTTTCTCGAGTTGCGGCAGGTGCTCTCGAATTACGACGGGGACCTCAGGGAACCGCTCTGGTGGCCTCAGGAAAGGCCAGTCCCCATGCGAGTTCCTCGGGGGCCTCTCGGGATTCCTCTCCCGTGGATGCCGGGGCCTAAGACCTTGTGTGGAGTCGGGGCCGGAACCTGAGGATTCCTCTGCAGTGCTGACATGGATCTTGGGGTACTTCTGGATTCTCCCCAGGGGAGTCAGTCCTCGTCTCGAATGGGGGCATGCACTTGCACTTTCCTCCAGAGCGGTAGCAGCAGTGTCACGCAGTCCGCCGCGTGGATCAAAGGATCTATGGTTTTCTCTCGAGACTTTCCCACGAGGCTTTCCCACGAGGCTTTCCCACAGGGCTGTCCCACGTGCACACGTGGTGGGAGTCGATCCTCGGCTTGAACGTCAAGGCAGTGCAGGGAAAACAGGTTCCACTGGAATGGACTGACACATCTGGGGGACTCTTGGAATGGTGGCACGACCCTGGAGTTCCTCTCGCCTTTCCTGTGGAGAGCGCCTCCTCTTGAGATGCGACGGGAACGCCGGGAATTCTTTCCCTAGGAAACAGGGAAAGGATCCCTCATCTCGAGCTAGGAGGCGGAAACGGGGCTCCCTTGGATGTGTGAGGGACCCTCGTGCTTCCTTTCGAGTGGAGACGGGTATGTCGGGGAACTTCTTGAGTTGCAGCAAGGGTGTGAAGAACCCTTTGGATGTTCCAGTGGTTTGATGTGATTAGCCTCGAGAAGCCTCAGCGGAAATGGGCCTCATCTCGCCTGGAGGGCAAAACCTCCTGGAATTTCTCGTGTTGCGGCAGGTGCTCTCGACTTACGACGGGGACCTCGGGAACCCGCTCTGGTGGCCTCAGGAAAGGCCAGTCCCCATGCGAGTTCCTCGGGGGCCTCTGGGGATTCCTCTCCCGTCAATGCCGGGGCCTAAGACCTTGTGTGGAGTCGGGGCCGGAACCTGAGGATTCCTCTGCAGTGCTGACATGGATCTTGGGGTACTTCTGGAGTCTCCCCAGGGGAGTCAGTCCTCGTCTCGAATGCGGGCATGCACTTGCGCTTTCCTCCAGATCGGTAGCAGCAGTGTCACGCAGTCTGCCGCGTGGATCACAGGATCTATGGTTTTCCCTCGAGTCTTTCCCACGAGGCTTTCCCACGAGGCTTTCCCACAGGGCTGTCCCACATGCACACGTGGTGGGAGTCGATCCTCAGCTTGAACGTCAAGGCAGCGCAGGGAAAACAGGTTCCTCTGGAATGGACTGACACATCTGGGGGACTCTTGGAATGGTGTCACGACCCTGGAGTTCCTCTCGCCTTTCCTGTGGAGAGCGCCTCCTCTTGAGATGCGACGGGAACGCCGGGAATTCTTTCCCTACGAAACAGGGAAAGGATCCCTCATCTCGAGCTAGGAGGCGGAAACGGGGCTCCCCTGGATATGTGCGGGACCCCACGTGCTTCCTCTCGAGTGTAGACGGGTATGTCGGGGAACTTCTTGAGTTGCAGCAAGGGTGTGAAGGACCCTTTGGAAGTTCCAGTGGTTAGATGTGATTGGCCTCGAGAAGCCTCAGCGGAAATGGCCCTCATCTCGCCTGGAGGGCAAAACCTCCTGGATTTTCTCGAGTTGCGGCAGGTGCTCTCGACTTACGACGGGGACCTCAGGGACCCGCTCTGGTGGCCTCAGGAAAGGCCAGCCCCCATGCGAGTTCCACGGGGGCCTCTCGGGATACCTCTCCCGTCGATGCCGGGGCCTAAGACCTTGTGTGGAGTCGGGGCCGGAACCTGAGGATTCCTCTCCAGTGCTGACATGGATCTTGGGGTACTTCTGGAGTCTCCCCAGGGGAGTCAGTCCTCGTCTCGAATGCGGGCATGTCTTGCGCTTTCCTCCAGAGCGGTAGCAGCAGTGTCACGCAGACCGCCGTGTGGATCAAAGGATCTATGGTTTTCCCTCGAGTCTTTCCCACGAGGCTTTCCCACGAGGCTTTCCACAGGGCTGTCCCACGAGCACACGTGGTGGTAGTCGATCCTCGGCTTGAACGTCAAGGCAATGCAGGGAAAGCAGGTTCCTCTGTAATGGACAGACACATCTGGGGTCTCTTTGAGTGGTCGCACGACCCTGGAGTTCCTCTCGCCTTTTCTGTGGGAGCGCCTCCTCTTGAGATGCGACGGGAACGCCGGGAATTCTTTCCCTACGAAACAGGGAAAGGATCCCTCATCTCGAGCTAGGAGGCGGAAACGGGGCTCCCCTGGATGTGTGAGGGACCCTCGTGCTTCCTCTTGAGTGGAGACGGGTATGTCGGGGAACTTCTAGAGTTGCAGCAAGGGTGTGAAGGACCCTTTGAAAGTTCCAGTGGTTAGATGTGATTAGCCTCGAGAAGCCTCAGCGGAAATGGGCCTCATCTCGCCTGGAGGGCAAAACCTCCTGGATTTTTTCGAGTTGCGGCAGGTGCTCTCGACTTATGACGAGGACCTCAGGGACCGGCTCTGATGGCCTCAGGAAAGGCCAGTCCCCATGCGAGTTCCTCGGGGGCCTCTCGGGATTCCTCTCCCGTCGATGCCGGGGCCGAAAACCTTGTGTGGAGTCGGGCCCGGAACCTGAGGATTCCTCTCCAGTGCTCACATGTATCTTGGGGTACTTCTGGAGTCTCCCCAGGGGAGTCAGTCCTCGTCTCGAATGCGGGCATGCACTTGCGCTTTCCTCCAGCGCGGTAGCAGCAGTGTCACGCAGTCCGCCGCGTGGATCAAAGCATCTATGGCTTTTCCTCGAGTCTTTCCCACGAGGCTTTCCCACGAGGCTTTCCCACAGGGCTGTCCCACGTGCACACGTGGTGGGAGTCGATCCTCGGCTTGAACGTCAAGGCAGTGCAGGGAAAACAGGTTCCTCTGGAATGGACTTACACATCTGGGGGACTCTTGGAATTGTGGCACGACCCTGGAGTTCCTCTCGCCTTTCCTGTGGAGAGCGCCTCCTCTTGAGATGCGACGGTAACGCCGGGAATTCTTTCCCTACGAAACAGGGAAAGGATCCCTCATCTCGAGCTAGGAGGCGGAAACGGGGCTCCTCTGGATGTGTGCGGGACCCACGTGCTTCCTCTCGAGTGGAGACGGGTATGTCGGGGAACTTCTTGAGTTGCAGCAAGGGTGTGAAGGACCCTTTGGAAGTTCCAGTGGTAGACGTGATTAGCCTCGAGAAGCCTCAGCGGAAATGGGCCTCATCTCACCTGGAGGGCAAAACCTCCTGGATTTTCTCGAGTTGCGGCAGGTGCTCTCGACTTACGACGGGGACCTCAGGGACCCGCTCTGGTGGCCTCAGGAAAGGCCAGTCACCATGCGAGTTCCTCGGGGGCCTCTCGGGATTCCTCTCCCGTCGATGCCGGGGCCTAAGACCTTGTGTGGAGTCGGGGCCGGAACCTGAGGATTCCTCTTCAGTGCTGACATGGATCTTGGGGTACTTCTGGAATTTCCCCAGGGGAGTCAGTCCTCGTCTCGAATGCGGGCATGCACTTGCGCTTTCCTCCAGAGCGGTAGCAGCAGTGTCACGCAGACCGCCGCGTGTATCAAATGATCTATGGTTTTCCCTCGAGTCTTTCACACGAGGCTTTCCAACGAGGCTTTCCCACAGGGCTGTCCCACGAGCACACGTGGTGGGAGTCAATCCTCGGCTTGAATGTCAAGGCAGTGCAGGGAAAACAGGTTCCTCTGTAATGGACAGACACATCTGGGGTCTCTTGGAATGGTCGCACGACCCTGGAGTTCCTCTCGCCTTTTCTGTGGGAGCGCCTCCTCTTGAGATGCGACGGTAACGCCGGGAATTCTTTCCCTACGAAACAGGGAAAGGATCCCTCATCTCGACCTAGGAGACGGAAACGGGGCTCCCCTGGATGTGTGAGGGACCCTCGTGCTTCCTCTTGAGTGGAGACGGATATGTCGGGGAACTTCTCGAGTTGCAGCAAGGGTGTGAAGTACCCTTTGGAAGTTCCAGTGGTTAGATGTGATTAGCCTCGAGAAGTCTCAGCGGAAATGGGCCTCATCTCGCCTGGAGGGCAAAACCTCCTGGATTTTCTCGAGTTGCGGCATGTGCTCTCGACTTACGACGGGGACCTCAGGGACCCCCTCTGGTGACCTCAGGAAAGGCCAGTCCCCATGCGAGTTCCTCTGGGGCCTCTCGGGATTCCTCTCCCGTCGATGCCGGGGCCTAAGACCTTGTGTGGAGTCGGGGCCGGAACCTGAGGATTCCTCTCCGGTGCTGACATGGATCTTGGGGTAATTCTGGAGTCTCCCCAGGGGAGTCAGTCCTCGGCTCGAATGCGGGCATGCACTTGCGCTTTCCTCCAGAGCGGTAGCAGCAGTGTCACGCAGTCCGCCGCGTGAATCAAAGGATCTATGGTTTTCCCTCGAGTCTTTCCCACGAGGCTTTCCCACGAGGCTTTCCCACAGGGCTGTCCCACGTGCACACGTGGTGGGAGTCGATCCTCGGCTTGAACGTCAAGGCAGTGCAGGGAAAACAGGTTCCTCTGGAATGGACTGACACATCTGGGGGACTCTTGGAATGGTGTCACGACCATGGAGTTCCTCTCGCCTTTCCTGTGGAGAGCGCCTCCTCTTGAGATGCGACGGGAACGCCGGGAATTCTTTCCCTACGAAACAGGGAAAGGATCCCTCATCTCGAGCTAGGAGGCGGAAACGGGGCTCCCCTGGATGTGTGCGGGACCCCACGTGCTTCCTCTCGAGTGGAGACGGGTATGTCGGGGAACTTCTTGAGTTGCAGCAATGGTGTGAAGGACCCTTTGGAAGTTCCAGTGGTTAGATGTGAATGGCCTCGAGAAGCCTCAGCGGAAATGGGCCTCATCTCGCCTGGAGGGCAAAACCTCCTGGATTTTCTCGAGTTGCGGCAGGTGCTCTCGACTTACGACGGGGACCTCAGGGAACCGCTCTGGTGGCCTCAGGAAAGGCCAGTCCCCATGCGAGTTTCTCGGGGGCCTCTCGGGAAACCTCTCTCATCGATGCCGGGGCCTAAGACCTTGTGTGGAGTCGGGGCCGGAACCTGAGGATTCCTCTCCAGTGCTGACATGGATCTTGGGGTACTTCTGGAGTCTCCCCAGGGGAGTCAGTCCTCGTCTCGGATGCGGTCATGCACTTGTGCTTTCCTCCAGAGCGGTAGCAGCAGTGTTACGCAGTCCGCCGCGTGGATCAAAGGATCTATGGTTTTCCCTCGAGTCTTTCCCACGAGGCTTTCCCACGAGGCTTTCCCACAGTGCTGTCCCATGTGCACACGTGGTGGGAGTCGATCCTCGGCTTGAACGTCAAGGCAGTGCAGGGAAAACAGGTTCCTCTGGAATGGACTGACACATCTGGGGGACTCTTGCAATGGTGGCACGACCCTGGAGTTCCTCTCGCCTTTCCTGTGGAGAGCCCCTCCTCTTGAGATGCGACGGGAACGCCGGGAATTCTTTCCCTACGAAACAGGGAAAGGATCCCTCATCTCGAGCTAGGAGGCGGAAACGGGGCTCCCCTGGATGTGTGCGGGACACCACGTGCTTCCTCTCGAGTGCAGACGGCTTTGTCGGGGAACTTCTTGAGTTGCAGCAAGGGTGTGAAGGACCCTTTGGAAGTTCCAGTGGTTAGATGTGATTGGCCTCGAGAAGCCTCAGCGGAAATGGGCCTCATCTCGCCTGGAGGGCAAAACCTCCTGGATTTTCTCGAGTTGCGGCAGGTGCTCTCGACTTACGACGGGGACCTCAGGGACCCGCTCTGGTGGCCTCAGGAAAGGCCAGTCCCCATGCGAGTTCCTCGGGGGCCTCTCGGGATTCCTCTCCCGTCGATGCCGGGGCCTAAGACCTTGTGTGGAGTCGGGGCCGGAACCTGAGGATTCCTCTCCAGTGCTGACATGGATCTTGGGGTACTTCTGGAGTCTCCCCAGGGGAGTCAGTCCTCGTCTCGAATGCGGGCATGCACTTGCGCTTTCCTCCAGAGCGGTAGCAGCAGTGTCACGCAGTCCGCCGCGTGGATCAAAGGATCTATGGTTTTCCCTCGAGTCTTTCCCACGAGGCTTTCCCACGAGGCTTTCCCACAGGGCTGTCCCAGGTGCACACGTGGTGGGAGTCGATCCTCGGCTTGAACGTCAAGGCAGTGCAGGGAAAACAGGTTCCTCTGGAATGGACTGACACATCTGGGGGACTCTTGGAATGGTGGCACGACCCTGGAGTTCCTCTCGCCTTTCCTGTGGAGAGCGCCTCCTCTTGAGATGCGACGGGAACGCCGGGAATTCTTTCCCTACGAAACAGGGAAAGGATCCCTCATCTCGAGCTAGGAGGCGGAAACGGGGCTCCCCTGGATGTGTGCGGGACCCACGTGCTTCCTCTCGAGTGGAGACGGGTATGTCGGGGAACTTCTTGAGTTGCAGCAAGGGTGTGAAGGACCCTTTGGAAGTTCCAGTGGTAGACGTGATTAGCCTCGAGAGGCCTCAGCGGAAATGGGCCTCATCTCACCTGGAGGGCAAAACCTCCTGGATTTTCTCGAGTTGCGGCAGGTGCTCTCGACTTACGACGGGGACCTCAGGGACCCGCTCTGGTGGCCTCAGGAAAGGCCAGTCACCCTGCGAGTTCCTCGGGGGCCTCTCGGGATTCCTCTCCCGTCGATGCCGGGGCCTAAGACCTTGTGTGGAGTCGGGGCCGGAACCTGAGGATTCCTCTCCAGTGCTGACATGGATCTTGGGGTACTTCTGGAATTTCCCCAGGGGAGTCAGTCCTCGTCTCGAATGCGGGCATGCACTTGCGCTTTCCTCCAGAGCGGTAGCAGCAGTGTCACGCAGACCGCCGCGTGGATCAAATGATCTATGGTTTTCCCTCGAGTCTTTCACACGAGGCTTTCCAACGAGGCTTTCCCACAGGGCTGTCCCACGAGCACACGTGGTGGGAGTCAATCCTCGGCTTGAATGTCAAGGCAGTGCACGGAAAACAGGTTCCTCTGTAATGGACAGACACATCTGGGGTTTCTTGGAATGGTCGCACGACCCTGGAGTTCCTCTCGCCTTTTCTGTGGGAGCGCCTCCTCTTGAGATGCGACGGTAACGCCGGGAATTCTTTCCCTACGAAACAGGGAAAGGATCCCTCATCTCGACCTAGGAGACGGAAACGGGGCTCCCCTGGATGTGTGAGGGACCCTCGTGCTTCCTCTTGAGTGGAGACGGGTATGACGGGGAACTTCTAGAGTTGCAGCAAGGGTGTGAAGTACCCTTTGGAAGTTCCAGTGGTTAGATGTGATTAGCCTCGAGAAGTCTCAGCGGAAATGGGCCTCATCTCGCCTGGAGGGCAAAACCTCCTGGATTTTCTCGAGTTGCGGCATGTGCTCTCGACTTACGACGGGGACCTCAGGGACCCGCTCTGGTGACCTCAGGAAAGGCCAGTCCCCATGCGAGTTCCTCTGGGGCCTCTCGGGATTCCTCTCCCGTCGATGCCGGGGCCTAAGACCTTGTGTGGAGTCGGGGCCGGAACCTGAGGATTCCTCTCCGGTGCTGACATGGATCTTGGGGTAATTCTGGAGTCTCCCCAGGGGAGTCAGTCCTCGTCTCGAATGCGGGCATGCACTTGCGCTTTCCTCCAGAGCGGTAGCAGCAGTGTCACGCAGTCCGCCGCGTGGATCAAAGGATCTATGGTTTTCCCTCGAGTCTTTCCCACGAGGCTTTCCCACGAGGCTTTCCCACAGGGCTGTCCCACGTGCACACGTGGTGGGAGTCGATCCTCGACTTGAACGTCAAGGCAGTGCAGGGAAAACAGGTTCCTCTGGAATGGACTGACACATCTGGGGGACTCTTGGAATGGTGTCACGACCATGGAGTTCCTCTCGCCTTTCCTGTGGAGAGCACCTCCTCTTGAGATGCGACGGGAACGCCGGGAATTCTTTCCCTACGAAACAGGGAAAGGATCCCTCATCTCGAGCTAGGAGGCGGAAACGGGGCTCCCCTGGATGTGTGCGGGACCCCACGTGCTTCCTCTCGAGTGGAGACGGGTATGTCGGGGAACTTCTTGAGTTGCAGCAATGGTGTGAAGGACCCTTTGGAAGTTCCAGTGGTTAGATGTGAATGGCCTCGAGAAGCCTCAGCGGAAATGGGCCTCATCTCGCCTGGAGGGCAAAACCTCCTGGATTTTCTCGAGTTGCGGCAGGTGCTCTCGACTTACGACGGGGACCTCAGGGAACCGCTCTGGTGGCCTCAGGAAAGGCCAGTCCCCATGCGAGTTTCTCGGGGGCCTCTCGGGAAACCTCGCCCGTCGATGCCGGGGCCTAAGACCTTGTGTGGAGTCGGGGCCGGAACCTGAGGATTCCTCTCCAGTGCTGACATGGATCTTGGGGTACTTCTGGAGTCTCCCCAGGGGAGTCAGTCCTCGTCTCGGATGCTGTCATGCACTTGTGCTTTCCTCCAGAGCGGTAGCAGCAGTGTTACGCAGTCCGCCGCGTGGATCAAAGGATCTATGGTTTTCCCTCGAGTCTTTCCCACGAGGCTTTCCCACGAGGCTTTCCCACAGTGCTGTCCCATGTGCACACGTGGTGGGAGTCGGTCCTCGGCTTGAACGTCAAGGCAGTGCAGGGAAAACAGGTTCCTCTGGAATGGACTGACACATCTGGGGGACTCTTGCAATGGTGGCACGACCCTGGAGTTCCTCTCGCCTTTCCTGTGGAGAGCGCCTCCTCTTGAGATGCGACGGGAACGCCGGGAATTCTTTCCCTACGAAACAGGGAAAGGATCCCACATCTCGAGCTAGGAGGCGGAAACGGGGCTCCCCTGGATGTGTGCGGGACACCACGTGCTTCCTCTCGAGTGCAGACGGCTTTGTCGGGGAACTTCTTGAGTTGCAGCAAGGGTGTGAAGGACCCTTTGGAAGTTCCAGTGGTTAGATGTGATTGGCCTCCAGAAGCCTCAGCGGAAATGGGCCTCATCTCGCCTGGAGGGCAAAACCTCCTGGATTTTCTCGAGTTGCGGCATGTGCTCTCGACTTACGACGGGACCTCAGGGACCAGCTCTGGTGGCCTCAGGAAAGGCCAGTCCCCATGCGAGTTCCTCGGGGGCCTCTCGGGATTCCTCTCCCGTCGATGCCGGGGCCTAAGACCTTGTGTGGAGTCGGGGCCGGAACCTGAGGATTCCTCTCCAGTGCTGACATGGATCTTGGGGTACTTCTGGAGTCTCCCCAGCGGAGTCAGTCCTCGTCTCGAATGCGGGCATGCACTTGCGCTTTCCTCCAGAGCGGTAGCAGCAGTGTCACGCAGTCCGCTGCGTGGATCAAAGGATCTATGGTTTTCCCTCGAGTCTTTCCCACGAGGCTTTCCCACGAGGCTTTCCCACAGGGCTCTCCCACGTGCACACGTGGTGGGAGTCGATCCTCGGCTTGAACGTCAAGGCAGTGCAGGGAAAACAGGTTCCTCTGGAATGGACTGACACATCTGGGGGACTCTTGGAATGGTGTCACGACCATGGAGTTCCTCTCGCCTTTCCTGTGGAGAGCGCCTCCTCTTGAGATGCGACGGGAACGCCGGGAATTCTTTCCCTACGAAACAGGGAAAGGATCCCTCATCTCGAGCTAGGAGGCGGAAACGGGGCTCCCCTGGATGTGTGCGGGACCCCACGTGCTTCCTCTCGAGTGGAGACGGGTATGTCGGGGAACTTCTTGAGTTGCAGCAAGGGTGTGAAGGACCCTTTGGAAGTTCCAGTGGTTAGATGTGAATGGCCTCGAGAAGCCTCAGCGGAAATGGGCCTCATCTCGCCTGGAGGGCAAAACCTCCTGGATTTTCTCGAGTTGCGGCAGGTGCTCTCGACTTACGACGGGGACCTCAGGGAACCGCTCTGGTGGCCTCAGGAAAGGCCAGTCCCCATGCGAGTTCCTCGGGGGCCTCTCGGGATTCCTCTCCCGTCGATGCCGGGGCCTAAGACCTTGTGTGGAGTCGGGGCCGGAACCTGAGGATTCCTCTCCAGTGCTGACATGGATCTTGGGGTACTTCTGGAGTCTCCCCAGGGGAGTCAGTCCTCGTCTCGAATGCGGGCATGCACTTGCGCTTTCCTCCAGAGCGGTAGCAGCAGTGTCACGCAGACCGCCGCATGGATCAAAGGATCTATGGTTTTCCCTCGAGTCTTTCCCACGAGGCTTTCCCACGAGGCTTTCCCACAGGGCTGTCCCATGTGCACACGTGGTGGGAGTCGATCCTCGGCTTGAACGTCAAGGCAGTGCAGGGAAAACAGGTTCCGCTCGAATGGACTGACACATCTGGGGGACTCTTGGAATGGTGGCACGACCCTGGAGTTCCTCTCGCCTTTCCTGTGGAGAGCGCCTCCTCTTGAGATGCGACGGGAACGCCGGGAATTCTTTCCCTACGAAACAGGGAAAGGATCCCTCATCTCGAGCTAGGAGGCGGAAACGGGGCTCCCCTGGATGTGTGCGGGACACCACGTGATTCCTCTCGAGTGCAGACGGCTTTGTCGGGGAACTTCTTGAGTTGCAGCAAGGGTGTGAAGGACCCTTTGGAAGTTCCAGTGGTTAGATGTGATTGGCCTCGAGAAGCCTCAGCGGAAATGGGCCTCATCTCGCCTGGAGGGCAAAACCTCCTGGATTTTCTCGAGTTGCGGCAGGAGCTCTCGACTTACGACGGGGACCTCAGGGACCCGCTCTGGTGGCCTCAGGAAAGGCCAGTCCCCATGCGAGTTCCTCGGGGGCCTCTCGGGATTCCTCTCCCGTCGATGCCGGGGCCTAAGACCTTGTGTGGAGTCGGGGCTGGAACCTGAGGATTCCTCTCCAGTGCTGACATGGATCTTGGGGTACTTCTGGAGTCTCCCCAGGGGAGTCAGTCCTCGTCTCGAATGCGGGCATGCACTTGCGCTTTCCTCCAGAGTGGTAGCAGCAGTGTCACGCAGTCCGCCGCGTGGATCAAAGGATCTATGGTTTTCCCTCGAGTCTTTCCCACGAGGCTTTCCCACGAGGCTTTCCCACAGGGCTGTCCCACGTGCACACGTGGTGGGAGTCGATCCTCGGCTTGAACGTCAAGGCAGTGCAGGGAAAACAGGTTCCTCTGGAATGGACTGACACATCTGGGGGACTCTTGGAATGGTGTCACGACCCTGGAGTTCCTCCCGCCTTTCCTGTGGAGAGCGCCTCCTCTTGAGATGCGACGGGAACGCCGGGAATTCTTTCCCTACGAAACAGGGAAAGGATCCCTCATCTCGAGCTAGGAGGCAGAAACGGGGCTCCCATGGATGTGTGCGGGTCCCCACGTGCTTCCTCTCGAGTGGAGACGGGTATGTCGGGGAACTTCTTGAGTTGCAGCAAGGGTGTGAAGGACCCTTTGGAAGTTCCAGTGGTTAGATGTGATTGGCCTCGAGAAGCCTCAGCGGAAATGGGCCTCATCTCCCCTGGAGGGCAAAACCTCCTGGATTTTCTCGAGTTGCGGCAGGTGCTCTCGACTTACGACGGGGACCTCAGGGACCCGCTCTGGTGGCCTCAGGAAAGGCCAGTCCCCATGCGAGTTCCTCGGGGGCGTCTCGGGATTCCTCTCCCGTCGATGCCGGAGCCTAAGACCTTGTGTGGAGTCGGGGCCGGAACCTGAGGATTCCTCTCCAGTGCTGACATGGATCTTGGGGTACTTCTGGAGTCTCCCCAGGGGAGTCAGTCCTCGTCTCGAATGCGGGCATGCACTTGCGCTTTCCTCCAGAGCGGTAGCAGCAGTGTCACGCAGTCCGCCGCGTGGATCAAAGGATCTATGGTTTTCCCTCCAGTCTTTCCCACGAGGCGTTCCCACGAGGCTTTCCCACAGGGCTGTCCCACGTGCACACGTGGTGTGAGTCGATCCTCGGCTTGAACGTCAAGGCAGTGCAGGGAAAACAGGTTCCTCTGGAATGGACTGACACATCTGGGGGACTCTAGGAATGGTGTCATGACCCTGGAGTTCTTCTCGCCTTTCCTGTGGAGAGCGCCTCCTCTTGAGATGCGACGGGAATGCCGGGAATTCTTTCCCTAAGAAACAGGGAAAGGATCCCTCATCTCGAGCTAGGAGGTGGAAACGGGACTCCCCTGGATGTGTGCGGGACCCCACGTGCTTCCTCTCGAGTGGAGACGGGTATGTCGGGGAACTTCTTGAGTTGCAGGAAGGGTGTGAAGGACCCTTTGGAAGTTCCAGTGGTTAGATGTGATTGGCCTCGAGAAGCCTCAGCGGAAATGGGCCTCATCTCGCCTGGAGGGCAAAACCTCCTGGATTTTCTCGAGTTGCGGCAGGTGCTCTCGACTTACGACGAGGACCTCAGGGACCCGCTCTGGTGGCCTTAGGAAAGTCCAGTCCCCATGAGAGTTCCTCGGGGGCCTCTGGGGATTCCTCTCCCGTCTATGCCGGGGCCTAAGACCTTGTGTGGAGTCGGGGCCGGAACCTGAGGATTCCTCTCCAGTGCTGACATGGATCTTGGGGTAATTCTGGAGTCTCCCCAGGGGAGTCAGTCCTCGTCTCGAATGCGGGCATGCACATGCGCTTTCCTCCAGAGCGGTAGCAGCAGTGTCACGCAGTCCGCCGCGTGGATCAAAGGATCTATGGTTTTCCCTCGAGTCTTTCCCACGAGGCTTTCCCACGAGGCTTTCCCACAGGGCTGTCCCACGTGCACACGTGGTGTGAGTCGATCCTCGGCTTGAACGTCACGGCAGTGCAGGGAAAACAGGTTCCTCTGGAATGGACTGACACATCTGGGGGACTCTTGGAATGGTGGCACGACCCTGGAGTTCCTCTCGCCTTTCCTGTGGAGAGCGCCTCCTCTTGAGATGCGACGGGAACGCCGGGAATTCTTTCCCTACGAAACAGGGAAAGGATCCCTCATCTCGAGCTAGGAGGCGGAAACGGGGCTCCCCTGCATGTGTGCGGGACACCACGTGATTCCTCTCGAGTGCAGACGGCTTTGTCGGGGAACTTCTTGAGTTGCAGCAATGGTGTGAAGGACCCTTTGGAAGTTCCAGTGGTTAGATGTGAATGGCCTCGAGAAGCCTCAGCGGAAATGGGCCTCATCTCTCCTGGAGGGCAAAACCTCCTGGATTTTCTCGAGTTGCTGCAGGTGCTCTCGACTTACGACGTGGACCTCAGGGAACCGCTCTGGTGGCCTCAGGAAAGGCCAGTCCCCATGCGAGTTCCTCGGGGGCCTCTCGGGTTTCCTCTCCCGTCGATGCCAGGGCCTAAGACCTTGTGTGGAGTCGGGGCCGGAACCTGAGGATTCCTCTCCAGTGCTGACATGGATCTTGGGGTACTTCTGGAGTCTCCTCAGGGGAGTCAGTCTTCGTCTCGAATGCGGGCATGCACTTGTGCTTTCCTCCAGAGCGGTGGCAGCAGTGTCACGCAGTCCGCCGCGTGGATCAAAGGATCTATGGTTTTCCCTCGAGTCTTTCCCACGAGGCTTTCCCACGAGGCTTTCCCACAGGGCTGTCCCATGTGCACACGTGGTGGGAGTCGATCCTCGGCTTGAACGTCAAGGCAGTGCAGGGAAAACAGGTTCCTCTGGAATGGACTGACACATCTGGGGGACTCTTGGAATGGTGGCACGACCCTGGAGTTCCTCTCGCCTTTCCTGTGGAGAGCGCCTCCTCTTGAGATGCGACGGGAACGCCGGGAATTCTTTCCCTACGAAACAGGGAAAGGATCCCTCATCTCGAGCTAGGAGGCGGAAACGGGGCTCCCCTGGATGTGTGCGGGACACCACGTGCTTCCTCTCGAGTGGAGACGGGTATGTCGGGGAACTTCTTGAGTTGCAGCAAGGGTGTGAAGGACCCTTTGGAAGTTCCAGTGGTTAGATGTGATTGGCCTCGAGAAGCCTCAGCGGAAATGGGCCTCATCTCGCCTGAAGGGCAAAACCTCCTGGATTTTCTCGAGTTGCGGCAGGTGCTCTCGACTTACGACGGGGACCTCAGGGACCCGCTCTGGTGGCCTCAGGAAAGGCCAGTCCCCATGCGAGTTCCTCGGGGGCCTCTCGGGATTACTCTCCCGTCGATGCCGGGGCCTAAGACCTTGTGTGGAGTCGGGGCCGGAACCTGAGGATTCCTCTCCAGTGCTGACATGGATCTTGGGGTACTTCTGGAGTCTCCCCAGGGGAGTCAGTCCTCGTCTCGAATGCGGGCATGCACTTGCGCTTTCCTCCAGAGCGGTAGCAGCAGTGTCACGCAGACCGCCGCGTGGATCAAAGGATCTACGGTTTTCCCTCGAGTCTTTCCCACGAGGCGTTCCCACGAGGCTTTCCCACAGGGCTGTCCCACGTGCACACGTGGTGGGAGTCGATCCTCGGCTTGAACGTCAAGGCAGTGCAGGGAAAACAGGTTCCTCTGGAATGGACTGACACATCTGGGGGACTCTTGGAATGGTGGCACGACCCTGGAGTTCCTCTCGCCTTTCCTGTGGAGAGCGCCTCCTCTTGAGATGCGACGGGAACGCCGGGAATTCTTTCCCTACGAAACAGGGAAAGGATCCCTCATCTCGAGCTAGGAGGCGGAAACGGGGCTCCCCTGGATGTGTGCGGGACACCACGTGCTTCCTCTCGAGTGCAGACGGCTTTGTCGGGGAACTTCTTGAGTTGCAGCAAGGGTGTGAAGGACCCTTTGGAAGTTCCAGTGGTTAGATGTGATTGGCCTCGAGAAGCCTCAGCGGAAATGGGCCTCATCTCGCCTGGAGGGCAAAACCTCCTGGATTTTCTCGAGTTGCGGCAGGTGCTCTCGACTTACGACGGGGACCTCAGGGAACCGCTCTGGTGGCCTCAGGAAAGGCCAGTCCCCATGCGAGTTCCTCGGGGGCCTCTCGGGATTCCTCTCCCGTCGATGCCGGGTCCTAAGACCTTGTGTGGAGTCGGGGCCGGAACCTGAGGATTCCTCTCCAGTGCTGACATGGATCTTGGGGTACTTCTGGAGTCTCCCCAGCGGAGTCAGTCCTCGTCTCGAATGCGGGCATGCACTTGCGCTTTCCTTCAGAGCGGTAGCAGCAGTGTCACGCAGTCCGCCGCGTGGATCAAAGGATCTATGGTTTTCCCTCGAGTCTTTCCCACGAGGCTTTCCCACGAGGCTTTCCCACAGGGCTGTCCCACGTGCACACGTGGTGGGAATCGATCCTCGGCTTGAACGTCAAGGCAGTGCAGGGAAAACAGGTTCCTCTGGAATGGACTGACACATCTGGGGGACTCTTGGAATGGTGTCACGACCATGGAGTTCCTCTCGCCTTTCCTGTGGAGAGCGCCTCCTCTTGAGATGCGACGGGAACGCCGGGAATTCTTTCCCTACGAAACAGGGAAAGGATCCCTCATCTCGAGCTAGGAGGCGGAAACGGGGCTCCCCTGGATGTGTGCGGGACCCCACGTGCTTCCTCACGAGTGGAGACGGGTATGTCGGGGAACTTCTTGAGTTGCAGCAATGGTGTGAAGGACCCTTTGGAAGTTCCAGTGGTTAGATGTGAATGGCCTCGAGAAGCCTCAGCGGAAATGGGCCTCATCTCGCCTGGAGGGCAAAACCTCCTGGATTTTCTCGAGTTGCGGCAGGTGCTCTCGACTTACGACGGGGACCTCAGGGAACCGCTCTGGTGGCCTCAGGAAAGGCCAGTCCCCATGCGAGTTCCTCGGGGGCCTCTCGGGATTCCTCTCCCGTCGATGCCGGGGCCTAAGACCTTGTGTGGAGTCGGGGCCGGAACCTGAGGATTCCTCTCCAGTGCTGACATGGATCTTGGGGTACTTCTGGAGTCTCCTCAGGGGAGTCAGTCCTCGTCTCGAATGCGGGCATACACTTGTGCTTTCCTCCAGAGCGGTGGCAGCAGTGTCACGCAGTCCGCCGCGTGGATCAAAGGATCTATGGTTTTCCCTCGAGTCTTTCCCACGAGGCTTTCCCACGAGGCTTTCCCACAGGGCTGTCCCATGTGCACACGTGGTGGGAGTCGATCCTCGGCTTGAACGTCAAGGCAGTGCAGGGAAAACAGGTTCCTCTGGAATGGACTGACATATCTGGGGGACTCTTGGAATGGTGGCACGACCCTGGAGTTCCTCTCGCCTTTCCTGTGGAGAGCGCCTCCTCTTGAGATGCGACGGGAACGCCGGGAATTCTTTCCCTACGAAACAGGGAAAGGATCCCTCATCTCGAGCTAGGAGGCGGAAACGGGGCTCCCCTGGATGTGTGCGGGACCCTCGTGCTTCCTCTCGGGTGGAGACGGGTATGTCGGGGAACTTCTTTAGTTGCAGCAAGGGTGTGAAGGACCCTTTGGAAGTTCCAGTGGTTAGATGTGATTGGCCTCGAGAAGCCTCAGCGGAAATGGGTCTCATCTCGCCTGGAGGGCAAAACCTCCTGGATTTTCTCGAGTTGCGGCAGGTGCTCTCGACTTACGACGGGGACCTCAGGGACCCGCTCTGGTGGCCTCAGGAAAGGCCAGTCCCCATGCGAGTACCTCGGGGGCCTCTCGGGATTCCTCTCCCGTCGATGCCGGGGCCTAAGACCTTGTGTGGAGTCGGGGCCGGAACATGAGGATTCCTCTCCAGTGCTGACATGGATCTTGGGGTACTTCTGGAGTCTCCCCAGCGGAGTCAGTCCTCGTCTCGAATGCGGGCATGCACTTGCGCTTTCCTCCAGAGCGGTAGCAGCAGTGTCACGCAGTCCGCCGCGTGGATCAAAGGATCTATGGTTTTCCCTCGAGTCTTTCCCACGAGGCTTTCCCACGAGGCTTTCCCACAGGGCTGTCCCACGTGCACACGTGGTGGGAGTCGATCCTCGGCTTGAACGTCAAGGCAGTGCAGGGAAAACAGGTTCCTCTGGAATGGACTGACACATCTGGGGGACTCTTGGAATGGTGTCACGACCATGGAGTTCCTCTCGCCTTTCCTGTGGAGAGCGCCTCCTCTTGAGATGCGACGGGAACGCCGGGAATTCTTTCCCTACGAAACAGGGAAAGGATGCCTCATCTCGAGCTAGGAGGCGGAAACGGGGCTCCCCTGGATGTGTGCGGGACCCCACGTGCTTCCTCTCGAGTGGAGACGGGTATGTCGGGGAACTTCTTGAGTTGCAGCAATGGTGTGAAGGACCCTTTGGAAGTTCCAGTGGTTAGATGTGAATGGCCTCGAGAAGCCTCAGCGGAAATGGGCCTCATCTCGCCTGGAGGGCAAAACCTCCTGGATTTTCTCGAGTTGCGGCAGGTGCTCTCGACTTACGACGGGGACCTCAGGGAACCGCTCTGGTGGCCTCAGGAAAGGCCAGTCCCCATGCGAGTTCCTCGGGGGCCTCTCGGGATTCCTCTCCCGTCGATGCCGGGGCCTAAGACCTTGTGTGGAGTCGGGGCCGGAACCTGAGGATTCCTCTCCAGTGCTGACATGGATCTTGGGGTACTTCTGGAGTCTCCCCAGGGGAGTCAGTCCTCGTCTCGAATGCGGGCATGCACTTGCGCTTTCCTCCAGAGCGGTAGCAGCAGTGTCACGCAGACCGCCGCATGGATCAAAGGATCTATGGTTTTCCCTCGAGTCTTTCCCACGAGGCTTTCCCACGAGGCTTTCCCACAGGGCTGTCCCATGTGCACACGTGGTGGGAGTCGATCCTCGGCTTGAACGTCAAGGCAGTGCAGGGAAAACAGGTTCCGCTCGAATGGACTGACACATCTGGGGGACTCTTGGAATGGTGGCACGACCCTGGAGTTCCTCTCGCCTTTCCTGTGGAGAGCGCCTCCTCTTGAGATGCGACGGGAACGCCGGGAATTCTTTCCCTACGAAACAGTGAAAGGATCCCTCATCTCGAGCTAGGAGGCGGA
The DNA here is from genome assembly GCF_042477335.2 of Ovis canadensis. Classification (NCBI taxonomy): domain Eukaryota; kingdom Metazoa; phylum Chordata; class Mammalia; order Artiodactyla; family Bovidae; genus Ovis; species Ovis canadensis. The sequence goes on along the minus strand of NC_091248.1, from coordinate 1,474,930 downwards.
AACGGGGCTCCCCTGGATGTGTGCGGGACACCACGTGATTCCTCTCGAGTGCAGACGGCTTTGTCGGGGAACTTCTTGAGTTGCAGCAAGGGTGTGAAGGACCCTTTGGAAGTTCCAGTGGTTAGATGTGATTGGCCTCGAGAAGCCTCAGCGGAAATGGGCCTCATCTCGCCTGGAGGGCAAAACCTCCTGGATTTTCTCAAGTTGCGGCAGGAGCTCTCGACTTACGACGGGGACCTCAGGGACCCGCTCTGGTGGCCTCAGGAAAGGCCAGTCCCCATGCGAGTTCCTCGGGGGCCTCTCGGGATTCCTCTCCCGTCGATGCCGGGGCCTAAGACCTTGTGTGGAGTCGGGGCTGGAACCTGAGGATTCCTCTCCAGTGCTGACATGGATCTTGGGGTACTTCTGGAGTCTCCCCAGGGGAGTAAGTCCTCGTCTCGAATGCGGGCATGCACTTGCGCTTTCCTCCAGAGCGGTAGCAGCAGTGTCACGCAGTCCGCCGCGTGGATCAAAGGATCTATGGTTTTCCCTCGAGTCTTTCCCACGAGGCTTTCCCACGAGGCTTTCCCACAGGGCTGTCCCACGTGCACACGTGGTGGGAGTCGATCCTCGGCTTAAACGTCAAGGCAGTGCAGGGAAAACAGGTTCCTCTGGAATGGACTGACACATCTGGGGGACTCTTGGAATGGTGTCACGACCCTGGAGTTCCTCCCGCCTTTCCTGTGGAGAGCGCCTCCTCTTGAGATGCGACGGGAACGCCGGGAATTCTTTTCCTACGAAACAGGGAAAGGATCCCTCATCTCGAGCTAGGAGGCAGAAACGGGGCTCCCATGGATGTGTGCGGGAACCCACGTGCTTCCTCTCGAGTGGAGACGGGTATGTCGGGGAACTTCTTGAGTTGCAGCAAGGGTGTGAAGGACCCTTTGGAAGTTCCAGTGGTTAGATGTGATTGGCCTCGAGAAGCCTCAGCGGAAATGGGCCTCATCTCGCCTGGAGGGCAAAACCTCCTGGATTTTCTCGAGTTGCGGCAGGTGCTCTCGACTTACGACGGGGACCTCAGGGACCCGCTCTGGTGGCCTCAGGAAAGGCCAGTCCCCATGCGAGTTCCTCGGGGGCCTCTCGGGATTACTCTCCCGTCGATGCCGGGGCCTAAGACCTTGTGTGGAGTCGGGGCCGGAAACTGAGGATTCCTCTGCAGTGCTGACATGGATCTTGGGGTACTTCTGGAGTCTCCCCAGGGGAGTCAGTCCTCGTCTCGAATGCGGGCATGCACTTGCGCTTTCCTCCAGAGCGGTAGCAGCAGTGTCACGCAGACCGCCGCTTGGATCAAAGGATCTACGGTTTTCCCTCGAGTCTTTCCCACGAGGCGTTCCCACGAGGCTTTCCCACAGGGCTGTCCCACGTGCACACGTGGTGGGAGTGGATCCTCGGCTTGAACGTCACGGCAGTGCAGGGAAAACAGGTTCCTCTGGAATGGACTGACACATCTGGGGGACTCTTGGAATGGTGGCACGACCCTGGAGTTATTCTCGCCTTTCCTGTGGAGAGCGCCTCCTCTTGAGATGCGACGGGAACGCCGGGAATTCTTTCCCTACGAAACAGGGAAAGGATCCCTCATCTCGAGCTAGGAGGCGGAAACGGGGCTCCCCTGGATGTGTGCGGGACACCACGTGATTCCTCTCGAGTGCAGACGGCTTTGTCGGGGAACTTCTTGAGTTGCAGCAAGGGTGTGAAGGACCCTTTGGAAGTTCCAGTGGTTAGATGTGATTGGCCTCGAGAAGCCTCAGCGGAAATGGGCCTCATCTCGCCTGGAGGGCAAAACCTCCTGGATTGTCTCGAGTTGCGGCAGGAGCTTTCGACTTACGACGGGGACCTCAGGGACCCGCTCTGGTGGCCTCAGGAAAGGCCAGTCCCCATGCGAGTTCCTCGGGGGCCTCTCGGGATTCCTCTCCCGTCGATGCCGGGGCCTAAGACCTTGTGTGGAGTCGGGGCCGGAACCTGAGGATTCCTCTCCAGTGCTGACATGGATCTTGGGGTACTTCTGGAGTCTCCCCAGGGGAGTCAGTCCTCGTCTCGAATGCGGGCATGCACTTGCGCTTTCCTCCAGAGCGGTAGCAGCAGTGTCACGCAGTCCGCCGCGTGGATCAAAGGATCTATGGTTTTCCCTCGAGTCTTTCCCACGAGGCTTTCCGACGAGGCTTTCCCACAGGGCTGTCCCACGTGCACACGTCGTGGGAGTCGATCCTCGGCTTGAACGTCAAGGCAGTGCAGGGAAAACAGGTTCCTCTGGAATGGACTGACACATCTGGGGGACTCTTGGAATGGTGTCACGACCCTGGAGTTCCTCCCGCCTTTCCTGTGGAGAGCGCCTCCTCTTGAGATGCGACGGGAACGCCGGTAATTCTTTCCCTACGAAACAGGGAAAGGATCCCTCATCTCGAGCTAGGAGGCAGAAACGGGGCTCCCATGGATGTGTGCGGGACCCCACGTGCTTCCTCTCGAGTGGAGACGGGTATGTCGGGGAACTTCTTGAGTTGCAGCAAGGGTGTGAAGGACCCTTTGGAAGTTCCAGTGGTTAGATGTGATTGGCCTCGAGAAGCCTCAGCGGAAATGGGCCTCATCTCGCCTGGAGGGCAAAACCACCTGGATTTTGTCGAGTTGCGGCAGGTGCTCTCGACTTACGACGGGGACCTCAGGGATCCGCTCTGGTGGCCTCAGGAAAGGCCAGTCCCCATGCGAGTTCCACGGGGGCGTCTCGGGATTCCTCTCCCGTCGATGCCGGGGCCTAAGACCTTGTGTGGAGTCGGGGCCGGAACCTGAGGATTCCTCTCCAGTGCTGACATGGATCTTGGGGTACTTCTGGAGTCTCCCCAGGGGAGTCAGTCCTCGTCTCGAATGCGGGCATGCACTTGCGCTTTCCTCCAGAGCGGTAGCAGCAGTGTCACGCAGTCCGCCGCGTGGATCAAAGGATCTATGGTTTTCCCTCGAGTCTTTCCCACGAGGCGTTCCCACGAGGCTTTCCCACAGGGCTGTCCCACGTGCACACGTGGTGTGAGTCGATCCTCGGCTTGAACGTCAAGGCAGTGCAGGGAAAACAGGTTCCTCTGGAATGGACTGACACATCTGGGGGACTCTAGGAATGGTGGCATGACCCTGGAGTTCTTCTCGCCTTTCCTGTGGAGAGCGCCTCCTCTTGAGATGCGACGGGAATGCCGGGAATTCTTTCCCTACGAAACAGGGAAAGGATCCCTCATCTTGAGCTAGGAGGCGGAAACGGGTCTCCCCTGGATGTGTGCGGGACCCCACGTGCTTCCTCTCGAGTGCAGACGGCTTTGTCGGGGAACTTCTTGAGTTGCAGGAAGGGTGTGAAGGACCCTTTGGAAGTTCCAGTGGTTAGATGTGATTGGCCTCGAGAAGCCTCAGCGGAAATGGGCCTCATCTCCCCTGGAGGGCAAAACCTCCTGGATTTTCTCGAGTTGCGGCAGGTGCTCTCGACTTACGACGAGGACCTCAGGGACCCGCTCTGGTGGCCTTAGGAAAGTCCAGTCCCCATGAGAGTTCCTCGGGGGCCTCTGGGGATTCCTCTCCCGTCTATGCCGGGGCCTAAGACCTTGTGTGGAGTCGGGGCCGGAACCTGAGGATTCCTCTCCAGTGCTGACATGGATCTTGGGGTACTTCTGGAGTCTCCCCAGGGGAGTCAGTCCTCGTCTCGAATGCGGTCATGCACTTGCGCTTTCCTCCAGAGCGGTAGCAGCAGTGTCACGCAGTCCGCCGCGTGGATCAAAGGATCTATGGTTTTCCCTCGAGTCTTTCCCACGAGGCGTTCCCACGAGGCTTTCCCACAGGGCTGTCCCACGTGCACACGTGGTGTGAGTCGATCCTCGGCTTGAACGTCAAGGCAGTGCAGGGAAAACAGGTTCCTCTGGAATGGACTGACACATCTGGGGGACTCTTGGAATGGTGGCACGACCCTGGAGTTCCTCTCGCCTTTCCTGTGGAGAGCGCCTCCTCTTGAGATGTGACGGGAACGCCGGGAATTCTTTCCCTACGAAACAGGGAAAGGATCCCTCATCTCGAGCTAGGAGGCGGAAACGGGGCTCCCCTGGATGTTTGCGGGACCCCACGTGCTTCCTCTCGAGTGGAGACGGGTATGTCGGGGAACTTCTTGAGTTGCAGCAAGGGTGTGAAGGACCCTTTGGAAGTTCCAGTGGTTAGATGTGATTGGCCTCGAGAAGCCTCAGCGGAAATGGGCTTCATCGCGCCTGGAGGGCAAAACCTCCTGGATTTTCTCGAGTTGCGGCAGGTGCTCTCGACTTACGACGGGGACCTCAGGGACCCGCTCTGGTGGCCTCAGGAAAGGCCAGTCCCCATGCGAGTTCCTCGGGGGCCTCTCCGGATTCCTCTCCCGTCGATGCCGGGGCCTAAGACCTTGTGTGGAGTCGGGGCCGGAACCTGAGGATTCCTCTCCAGTGCTGACATGGATCTTGGGGTACTTCTGGAGTCTCCCCAGGGGAGTCAGTCCTCGTCTCGAATGCGGGCATGCACTTGCGCTTTCCTCCAGAGCGGTAGCAGCAGTGTAACGCAGTCCGCCGCGTGGATCAAAGGATGTATGGTTTTCCCTCGAGTCTTTCCCACGAGGCTTTTCCACGAGGCTTTCCCACAGGGCTGTCCCACGTGCACACGTGTTGGGAGTCGATCCTCGGCTTGAACGTCAAGGCAGTGCAGGGAAAACAGGTTCCTCTGGAATGGACTGACACATCTGGGGGACTCTTGGAATGGTGGCACGACCCTGGAGTTCCTCTCGACTTTCCTGTGGAGAGCGCCTCCTCTTGAGATGTGACGGGAACGCCGGGAATTCTTTCCCTACGAAACAGGGAAAGGATCCCTCATCTCGAGCTAGGAGGCGGAAACGGGGCTCCCCTGGATGTTTGCGGGACCCCACGTGCTTCCTCTCGAGTGGAGACGGGTATGTCGGGGAACTTCTTGAGTTGCAGCAAGGGTGTGAAGGACCCTTTGGAAGTTCCAGTGGTTAGATGTGATTGGCCTCGAGAAGCCTCAGCGGAAATGGGCCTCATCTCGCCTGGAGGGCAAAACCTCCTGGATTTTCTCGAGTTGCGGCAGGTGCTCTCGACTTACGACGGGGACCTCAGGGAACCGTTCTGGTGGCCTCAGGAAAGGCCAGTCCCCATGCGAGTTCCTCGGGGGTCTCTCGGGATTCCTCTCCCGTCGATGCCGGCGCCTAAGACCTTGTGTGGAGTCGGGCCGGAACCTAAGGATTCCTCTCCAGTGCTGACATGGATCTTGGGGTACTTCTGGAGTCTCCCCAGGGGAGTCAGTTCTCGTCTCGAATGTGGGCATGCACTTGCGCTTTCCTCCAGAGCGGTAGCAGCAGTGTCACGCAGTCCTCCGCGTGGATCAAAGGATCTATGGTTTTCCCTCGAGTCTTTCCCACGAGGCTTTTCCACGAGGCTTTCCCACAGGGCTGTCCCACGTTCACACGTGGTGGGAGTCGATCCTCGGCTTGAACGTCAAGGCAGTGCAGGGAAAACAGGTTCCTCTGGAATGGACTGACACATCTGGGGGACTCTTGGAATGGTGGCACGACCCTGGAGTTCCTCTCGCCTTTCCTGTGGAGAGCGCCTCCTCTTGAGATGCGACGGGAACGCCGGGAATTCTTTCCCTACGAAACAGGGAAAGGATCCCTCATCTCGAGCTAGGAGGCGGAAACGGGGCTCCCCTGGATGTGTGCGGGACCCCACGTGCTTCCTCTCGAGTGGAGACGGGTATGTCGGGGAACTTCTTGAGTTGCAGCAAGGGTGTGAAGGACCCTTTGGAAGTTCCAGTGGTTAGATGTGATTGGCCTCGAGAAGCCTCAGCGGAAATGGGCTTCATCGCGCCTGGAGGGCAAAACCTCCTGGATTTTCTCGAGTTGCGGCAGGTGCTCTCGACTTACGACGGGGACCTCAGGGACCCGCTCTGGTGGCCTCAGGAAAGGCCAGTCCCCATGCGAGTTCCTCGGGGGCCTCTCGGGATTCCTCTCCCGTCGATGCCGGGGCCTAAGACCTTGTGTGGAGTCGGGGCCGGAACCTGAGGATTCCTCTCCAGTGCTGACATGGATCTTGGGGTACTTCTGGAGTCTCCCCAGGGGAGTCAGTCCTCGTCTCGAATGCGGGCATGCACTTGCGCTTTCCTCCAGAGCGGTAGCAGCAGTGTCACGCAGTCCGCCGCGTGGATCAAAGGATGTATGGTTTTCCCTCGAGTCTTTCCCACGAGGCTTTTCCACGAGGCTTTCCCACAGGGCTGTCCCACGTGCACACGTGTTGGGAGTCGATCCTCGGCTTGAACGTCAAGGCAGTGCAGGGAAAACAGGTTCCTCTGGAATGGACTGACACATCTGGGGGACTCTTGGAATGGTGGCACGACCCTGGAGTTCCTCTCGACTTTCCTGTGGAGAGCGCCTCCTCTTGAGATGTGACGGGAACGCCGGGAATTCTTTCCCTACGAAACAGGGAAAGGATCCCTCATCTCGAGCTAGGAGGCGGAAACGGGGCTCCCCTGGATGTTTGCGGGACCCCACGTGCTTCCTCTCGAGTGGAGACGGGTATGTCGGGGAACTTCTTGAGTTGCAGCAAGGGTGTGAAGGACCCTTTGGAAGTTCCAGTGGTTAGATGTGATTGGCCTCGAGAAGCCTCAGCGGAAATGGGCCTCATCTCGCCTGGAGGGCAAAACCTCCTGGATTTTCTCGAGTTGCGGCAGGTGCTCTCGACTTACGACGGGGACCTCAGGGAACCGTTCTGGTGGCCTCAGGAAAGGCCAGTCCCCATGCGAGTTCCTCGGGGACCTCTCGGGATTCCTCTCCCGTCGATGCCGGGGCCTAAGACCTTGTGTGGAGTCGGGCCGGAACCTAAGGATTCCTCTCCAGTGCTGACATGGATCTTGGGGTACTTCTGGAGTCTCCCCAGGGGAGTCAGTCCTCGTCTCGAATGCGGGCATGCACTTGCGCTTTCCACCAGAGCGGTAGCAGCAGTGTCACGCAGTCCGCCGCGTGGATCAAAGGATCTATGGTTTTCCCTCGAGTCTTTCCCACGAGGCTTTTCCACGAGGCTTTCCCACAGGGCTGTCCCACGTGCACACGTGGTGGGAGTCGATCCTCGGCTTGAACGTTAAGGCAGTGCAGGGAAAACAGGTTCCTCTGGAATGGACTGACACATCTGGGGGACTCTTGGAATGGTGGCACGACCCTGGAGTTCCTCTCGCCTTTCCTGTGGAGAGCGCCTCCTCTTGAGATGCGACGGGAACGCCGGGAATTCTTTCCCTACGAAACAGGGAAAGGATCCCGCATCTCGAGCTAGGAGGCGGAAACGGGGCTCCCCTGGATGTGTGCGGGACACCACGTGCTTCCTCTCGAGTGGAGACGGGTATGTCGGGGAACTTCTTGAGTTGCAGCAAGGGTGTGAAGGACCCTTTGGAAGTTCCAGTGGTTAGATGTGATTGGCCTCGAGAAGCCTCAGCGGAAATGGGCCTCATCTCGCCTGGAGGGCAAAACCTCCTGGATTTTCTCGAGTTGCGGCAGGTGCTCTCGACTTACGACGGGGACCTGAGGGACCCGCTCTGGTGGCCTCAGGAAAGGCCAGTCCCCATGCGAGTTCCTCGGGGGCCTCTCGGGATTCCTCTCCCGTCGATGCCGGGGCCTAAGACCTTGTGTGGAGTCGGGGCCGGAACCTGAGGATTCCTCTCCAGTGCTGACATGGATCTTGGGGTAATTCTGGAGTCTCCCCAGGGGAGTCAGTATTCGTCTCGAATGCGGGCATGCACTTGCGCTTTCCTCCAGAGCGGTAGCAGCATTGTCACGCAGTCCGCCGCGTGGATCAAAGGATCTATGGTTTTCCCTCGAGTCTTTCCCACGAGGCTTTCCCACGAGGCTTTCCCACAGGGCTGTCCCACGTGCACACGTGGTGGGAGTCGATCCTCGGCTTGAACGTCAAGGCAGAGCAGGGAAAACAGGTTCCTCTGGAATGGATTGACACATCTGGGGGACTCTTGGAATGGTGGCACGACCCTGGAGTTCCTCTCGCCTTTCCTGTGGAGAGCGCCTCGTCTTGAGATGTGACGGGAACGCCGGAAATTCTTTCCCTACGAAACAGGGAAAGGATCCCTCATCTCGAGCTAGGAGGCGGAAACGGGGCTCCCCTGGATGTGTGCGGGACCCCACGTGCTTCCTCTCGAGTGGAGACGGGTATGTCGGGGAACTACTTGAGTTGCAGCAAGGGTGTGAAGGACCCTTTGGAAGCCCCAGTGGTTAGATGTGATTGGCCTCGAGAAGCCTCAGCAGAAATGGGCCTCATCTCGCCTGGAGGGCAAAACCTCCTGGATTTTCTCGAGTTGCGGCAGGTGCTCTCGACTTACGACGGGGACCTCAGGGAACTGCTCTGGTGGCCTCAGGAAAGGCCAGTCCCCATGCGAGTTCCTCGGGGGCCTCTCGGGATTCTTCTCCCGTCAATGCCGGGGCCTAAGTCCTTGTGTGGAGTCGGGCCGGAACCTGAGGATTCCTCTCCAGTGCTGACATGGATCTTGGGGTACTTCTGGAGTCTCCCCAGGGGAGTCAGTCCTCGTCTCGGATGCGGGCATGCACTTGCGCTTTCCTCCAGAGCGGTAGCAGCAGTGTCACGCAGTCCGCCGCGTGGATCAAAGAATGTATGGTTTTCCCACGAGGCTTTCCCACGAGGCTTTCCCATAGGGCTGTCCCACGAGCACACGTGGTGGGAGTCGATCCTCGGCTTGAACGTCAAGGCAGTGCAGGGAAAACAGGTTCCTCTGGAATGGACTGACACATCTGGGGGACTCTTGGAATGGTGGCACGACCCTGGAGTTCCTCTCGCCTTTCCTGTGGAGAGCGCCTCCTCTTGAGATGCGACGGGAACGCCGGGAATTCTTTCCCTACGAAACAGGGAAAGGATCCCTCATCTCGAGCTAGGAGGCGGAAACGGGGCTCCCCTGGATGTGTGCGGGACACCACGTGCTTCCTCTCGAGTGGAGACGGGTATGTCGGGGAACTTCTTGAGTTGCAGCAAGGGTGTGAAGGACCCTTTGGAAGTTCCAGTGGTTAGACGTGATTAGCCTCGAGAAGCCTCAGCGGAAATGGGCCTCATCGCGCCTGGAGGGCAAAACCTCCTGGATTTTCTCGAGTTGCGGCAGGTGCTCTCGACTTACGACGGGGACCTCAGGGACCCGCTCTGGTGGCCTCAGGAAAGGCCAGTCCCCATGCGAGTTCCTCGGGGGCCTCTCGGGATTCCTCTCCCGTCGATGCCGGGGCCTAAGACCTTGTGTGGAGTCGGGGCCGGAACCTGAGGATTCCTCTCCAGTGCTGACATGGATCTTGGGGTACTTCTGGAGTCTCCCCAGGGGAGTCAGTCCTCGTCTCGGATGCGGGCATGCACTTGCGCTTTCCTCCAGAGCGGTAGCAGCAGTGTCACGCAGTCCGCCGCGTGGACCAAAGGATCTATGGTTTTCCCTCGAGTCTTTCCCACGAGGCTTTCCCTCGAGGCTTTCCCACAGGGCTGTCCCACGTGCACACGTGGTGGGAGTCGATCCTCGGCTTGAACGTCAAGGCAGTGCAGGGAAAACAGGTTCCTCCGGAATGGACTGACACATCTGGGGGACTCTTGGAATGGTGGCACGACCCTGGAGTTCCTCTCGCCTTTCCTGTGGAGAGCGCCTCCTCTTGAGATGCGACGGGAACGCCGGGAATTCTTTCCCTACGAAACAGGGAAAGGATCCCTCATCTCGAGCTAGGAGGCGGAAACGGGGCTCCCCTGAATGTGTGCGGGACCCCATGTGCTTCCTCTCGAGTGGAGACGGGTATGTCGGGGAACTTCTTGAGTTGCAGCAAGGGTGTGAAGGACCCTTTGGAAGTTCCAGTGGTTAGATGTGATTGGCCTCGAGAAGCCTCAGCGGAAATGGGCCTCATCTCGCCTGGAGGGCAAAACCTCCTGGATTTTATCGAGTTGCGGCAGGTGCTCTCGACTTACGACGGGGACCTCAGGGAACCGCTCTGGTGGCCTCAGGAAAGGCCAGTCCCCATGCGAGTTCCTCGGGGGCCTCTCAGGATTCCTCTCCCATCGATGCCGGGGCCTAAGACCTTGTGTGGAGTCGGGGCCGGAACCTGAGAATTCCTCTCCAGTACTGACATGGATCTTGGGGTACTTCTGGAGTCTCCCCAGGGGAGTCAGTCCTCGTCTCGAATGCGGGCATGCACTTGCGCTTTCCTCCAGAGCGGTAGCAGCAGTGTCACGCAGTCCGCCGCGTGGATCAAAGGATGTATGGTTTTCCCTCGAGTCTTTCCCACGAGGCTTTCCCACAGGGCTGTCCCACGTGCACACGTGGTGGGAGTCGATCCTCGGATTGAACGACAAGGCAGTGCAGGGAAAACAGGTTCCTCTGGAATGGACTGACACATCTGGGGGACTCTTGGAATGGTGGCACGACCCTGGAGTTCCTCTCGCCTTTCCTGTGGAGAGCGCCTCCTCTTGAGATGCGACGGGAACGCCGGGAATTCTTTCCCTACGAAACAGGGAAAGGATCCCTCATCTCGAGCTAGGAGGGGGAAACGGGGCTCCCCTGGATGTGTGCGGGACCCCACGTGCTTCCTCTCGAGTGCAGACGCGTATGTGGTGGAACTTCTTGAGTTGCAGCAAGGGTGTGAAGGACCCTTTGGAAGTTCCAGTGGTTAGACGTGATTAGCCTCGAGAAGCCTCAGCGGAAATGGGCCTCATCTCGCCTGGAGGGCAAAACCTCCTGGATTTTCTCGAGTTGCGGCAGGTGCTCTCGACTTACGACGGGGACCTCAGGGAACCGCTCTGGTGGCCTCAGGAAAGGCCAGTCCCCATGCGAGTTCCTCGGGGGCGTCTCGGGATTCCTCTCCCGTCGATGCCGGGGCCTAAGACCTTGTGTGGAGTCGGGGCCGGAACCTGAGTATTCCTCTCCAGTGCTGACATGGATCTTGGGGTACTTCTGGAGTCTCCCCAGGGGAGTCAGTCCTCGTCTCGGATGCGGGCATGCACTTGCGCTTTCCTCCAGAGCGGTAGCAGCAGTGTCACCCAGTCCGCCGCGTGGAACAAAGGATCTATGGTTTTCCCTCGAGTCTTTCCCACGAGGCTTTCCCACGAGGCTTTCCCACAGGGCTGTCTCACGTGCACACGTGGTGGGAGTCGATCCTCGGCTTGAACGTCAAGGCAGTGCAAGGAAAACAGGTTCCTCTGTAATGGACTGACACATCTGGGGGACTCTTGGAATGGTGGCACGACCCTGGAGTTCCTCTCGCCTTTCCTGTGGAGAGCGCCTCCTCTTGAGATGCGACGGGAACGCCGGGAATTCTTTCCCTACGAAACAGGGAAAGGATCCCTCATCTCGAGCTAGGAGGGGGAAACGGGGCTCCCCTGGATGTGTGCGGGACCCCACGTGCTTCCTCTCGAGTGCAGACGCGTATGTGGTGGAACTTCTTGAGTTGCAGCAAGGGTGTGAAGGACCCTTTGGAAGTTCCAGTGGTTAGACGTGATTGGCCTCGAGAAGCCTCAGCGGAAATGGGCCTCATCTCGCCTGGAGGGCAAAACCTCCTGGATTTTCTCGAGTTGCCACAGTTGCTCTCGACTTACGACGGGGACCTCAGGGACCCGCTCTGGTGGCCTCAGGAAAGGCCAGTCCCCATGCGAGTTCCTCGGGGGCCTCTCGGGATTCCTCTCCCGTCGATGCCGGGGCCTAAGACCTTGTGTGGAGTCGGGGCCGGAACCTGAGGATTCCTCTCCAGTGCTGACATGGATATTGGGGTACTTCTGGAGTCTCCCCAGGGGGGTCAGTCCTCGTCTCGAATGCGGGCATGCACTTGCACTTTCCTCCAGAGCGGTAGCAGCAGTGTCACGCAGTCCGCCACGTGGATAAAAGGATGTATGGTTTTCCCTCGAGTCTTTCCCACGAGGCTTTCCCACGAGGCTTTCCCACAGGGCTGTCCCACGTGCACACGTGGTGGGAGTCGATCCTCGGCTTGAACGTCAAGGCAGTGCAGGGAAAACAGGTTCCTCTGGAATGGACTAACACATCTGGGGGACTCTTGGAATGGTGGCACGACCCTGGAGTTCCTCTCGCCTTTCCTGTGGAGAGCGCCTCCTCTTGAGATGCGACGGTAACGCCGGGAATTCTTTCCCTACGAAACAGGGAAAGGATCCCTCATCTCGAGCTAGGAGGCGGAAACGGGGCTCCCCTGGATGTGTGCGGGACCCCAGGTGCTTCCTCTCGAGTGGAGACCGTTATGTCGGGGACCTTCTTGATTTGCAGCATTGGTGTGAAGGACCCTTTGGAAGTTCCAGTGGTTAGATGTGATTGGCCTCGAGAAGCCTCAGCGGAAATGGGCCTCATCTCGCCTGGAGGGCAAAACCTCCTGGATTTTCTCGAGTTGCGGCAGGTGCTCTCGACTTACGACTTGGACCTGAGGGACCCGCTCTGGTGGCCTCAGGAAAGGCCAGTCCCCATGCGAGTTCCTCGGGGGCCTCTGGGGATTCCTCTCCCGTCGATGCCGGGGCCTAAGACCTTGTGTGGAGTCGGGGCCGGAACCTGAGGATTCCTCTCCAGTGCTGACATGGATCTTGGGGTACTTCTGGAGTCTCCCCAGGGGAGTCAGTCCTCGTCTCGGATGCGGGCATGCACTTGCGCTTTCCTCCAGAGCGGTAGCAGCAGTGTCACGCAGTCCGCCGTGTGGACAAAAGGATCTATGGTTTTCCCACGAGTCTTTCCCACGAGGCTTTCGCACGAGGCTTTCCCACAGGGCTGTCCCAGGTGCACACGTGGTGGGAGTCGATCCTCGGCTTGAACGTCAAGGCAGTGCAGGGAAAACAGGTTCCTCTGGAATGGACTGACACATCTGGGGGACTATTGGAATGGTGGCACGACCCTGGAGTTCCTCTCGCCTTTCCTGTGGAGAGCGCCTCCTCTTGAGATGCGACGGGAACGCCGGGAATTCTTTCCCTACAAAACAGGGAAAGGATCCCTCATCTCGAGCTAGGAGGCGGAAACGGGGCTCCCCTGAATGTGTGCGGGACCCCACGTGCTTCCTCTCGAGTGGAGACGGGTATGTCGGGGAACTTCTTGAGTTGCAGCAAGGGTGTGAAGGACCCTTTGGAAGGTCCAGTGGTTAGATGTGATTGGCCTCGAGAAGCCTCAGCGGAAATGGGCCTCATCTCGCCTGGAGGGCAAAACCTCCTGGATTTTATCGAGTTGCGGCAGGTGCTCTCGACTTACGACGTGGACCTCAGGGAACCGCTCTGGTGGCCTCAGGAAAGGCCAGTCCACATGCGAGTTCCTCGGGCGCCTCTGGGGATTCCTCTCCCGTCGATGCCGGGGCCTAAGACCTTGTGTGGAGTCGGGGCCTGAACCTGAGGATTCCTCTCCAGTGCTGACATGGATCTTGGGGTACTTCTGGAGTCTCCCCAGGGGAGTCAGTCCTCGTCTCGGATGCGGGCATGCACTTGCGCTTTCCTCCAGAGCGGTAGCAGCAGTGTCACGCAGTCCGCCGCGTGGATCAAAGAATGTATGGTTTTCCCACGAGGCTTTCCCACGAGGCTTTCCCATAGGGCTGTCCCACGTGCACACGTGGTGGGAGTCGATCCTCGGCTTGAACGTCAAGGCAGTGCAGGGAAAACAGGTTCCTCTGGAATGGACTGACACATCTGGGGGACTCTTGGAATGGTGGCACGACCCTGGAGTTCCTCTCGCCTTTCCTGTGGAGAGCGCCTCCTCTTGAGATGCGACGGGAACGCCGGGAATTCTTTCCCTACGAAACAGGGAAAGGATCCCTCATCTCGAGCTAGGAGGCGGAAACGGGGCTCCCCTGGATGTGTGCGGGACACCACGTGCTTCCTCTCGAGTGGAGACGGGTATGTCGGGGAACTTCTTGAGTTGCAGCAAGGGTGTGAAGGACCCTTTGGAAGTTCCAGTGGTTAGACGTGATTAGCCTCGAGAAGCCTCAGCGGAAATGGGCCTCATCGCGCCTGGAGGGCAAAACCTCCTGGATTTTCTCGAGTTGCGGCAGGTGCTCTCGACTTACGACGGGGACCTCAGGGACCCGCTCTGGTGGCCTCAGGAAAGGCCAGTCCCCATGCGAGTTCCTCGAGGGCCTCTCGGGATTCCTCTCCCGTCGATGCCGGGGCCTAAGACCTTGTGTGGAGTCGGGGCCGGAACCTGAGGATTCCTCTCCAGTGCTGACATGGATCTTGGGGTACTTCTGGAGTCTCCCCAGGGGAGTCAGTCCTCGTCTCGGATGCGGGCATGCACTTGCGCTTTCCTCCAGAGCGGTAGCAGCAGTGTCACGCAGTCCGCCGCGTGGACCAAAGGATCTATGGTTTTCCCTCGAGTCTTTCCCACGAGGCTTTCCCTCGAGGCTTTCCCACAGGGCTGTCCCACGTGCACACGTGGTGGGAGTCGATCCTCGGCTTGAACGTCAAGGCAGTGCAGGGAAAACAGGTTCCTCCGGAATGGACTGACACATCTGGGGGACTCTTGGAATGGTGGCACGACCCTGGAGTTCCTCTCGCCTTTCCTGTGGAGAGCGCCTCCTCTTGAGATGCGACGGGAACGCCGGGAATTCTTTCCCTACGAAACAGGGAAAGGATCCCTCATCTCGAGCTAGGAGGCGGAAACGGGGCTCCCCTGGATGTGTGCGGGACACCACGTGCTTCCTCTCGAGTGGAGACGGGTATGTCGGGGAACTTCTTGAGTTGCAGCAAGGGTGTGAAGGACCCTTTGGAAGTTCCAGTGGTTAGACGTGATTAGCCTCGAGAAGCCTCAGCGGAAATGGGCCTCATCGCGCCTGGAGGGCAAAACCTCCTGGATTTTCTCGAGTTGCGGCAGGTGCTCTCGACTTACGACGGGGACCTCAGGGACCCGCTCTGGTGGCCTCAGGAAAGGCCAGTCCCCATGCGAGTTCCTCGGGGGCCTCTCGGGATTCCTCTCCCGTCGATGCCGGGGCCTAAGACCTTGTGTGGAGTCGGGGCCGGAACCTGAGGATTCCTCTCCAGTGCTGACATGGATCTTGGGGTACTTCTGGAGTCTCCCCAGGGGAGTCAGTCCTCGTCTCGGATGCGGGCATGCACTTGCGCTTTCCTCCAGAGCGGTAGCAGCAGTGTCACGCAGTCCGCCGCGTGGACCAAAGGATCTATGGTTTTCCCTCGAGTCTTTCCCACGAGGCTTTCCCTCGAGGCTTTCCCACAGGGCTGTCCCACGTGCACACGTGGTGGGAGTCGATCCTCGGCTTGAACGTCAAGGCAGTGCAGGGAAAACAGGTTCCTCCGGAATGGACTGACACATCTGGGGGACTCTTGGAATGGTGGCACGACCCTGGAGTTCCTCTCGCCTTTCCTGTGGAGAGCGCCTCCTCTTGAGATGCGACGGGAACGCCGGGAATTCTTTCCCTACGAAACAGGGAAAGGATCCCTCATCTCGAGCTAGGAGGCGGAAACGGGGCTCCCCTGAATGTGTGCGGGACCCCATGTGCTTCCTCTCGAGTGGAGACGGGTATGTCGGGGAACTTCTTGAGTTGCAGCAAGGGTGTGAAGGACCCTTTGGAAGTTCCAGTGGTTAGATGTGATTGGCCTCGAGAAGCCTCAGCGGAAATGGGCCTCATCTCGCCTGGAGGGCAAAACCTCCTGGATTTTATCGAGTTGCGGCAGGTGCTCTCGACTTACGACGGGGACCTCAGGGAACCGCTCTGGTGGCCTCAGGAAAGGCCAGTCCCCATGCGAGTTCCTCGGGGGCCTCTCAGGATTCCTCTCCCATCGATGCCGGGGCCTAAGACCTTGTGTGGAGTCGGGGCCGGAACCTGAGAATTCCTCTCCAGTACTGACATGGATCTTGGGGTACTTCTGGAGTCTCCCCAGGGGAGTCAGTCCTCGTCTCGAATGCGGGCATGCACTTGCGCTTTCCTCCAGAGCGGTAGCAGCAGTGTCACGCAGTCCGCCGCGTGGATCAAAGGATGTATGGTTTTCCCTCGAGTCTTTCCCACGAGGCTTTCCCACAGGGCTGTCCCACGTGCACACGTGGTGGGAGTCGATCCTCGGATTGAACGACAAGGCAGTGCAGGGAAAACAGGTTCCTCTGGAATGGACTGACACATCTGGGGGACTCTTGGAATGGTGGCACGACCCTGGAGTTCCTCTCGCCTTTCCTGTGGAGAGCGCCTCCTCTTGAGATGCGACGGGAACGCCGGGAATTCTTTCCCTACGAAACAGGGAAAGGATCCCTCATCTCGAGCTAGGAGGGGGAAACGGGGCTCCCCTGGATGTGTGCGGGACCCCACGTGCTTCCTCTCGAGTGCAGACGCGTATGTGGTGGAACTTCTTGAGTTGCAGCAAGGGTGTGAAGGACCCTTTGGAAGTTCCAGTGGTTAGACGTGATTAGCCTCGAGAAGCCTCAGCGGAAATGGGCCTCATCTCGCCTGGAGGGCAAAACCTCCTGGATTTTCTCGAGTTGCGGCAGGTGCTCTCGACTTACGACGGGGACCTCAGGGAACCGCTCTGGTGGCCTCAGGAAAGGCCAGTCCCCATGCGAGTTCCTCGGGGGCGTCTCGGGATTCCTCTCCCGTCGATGCCGGGGCCTAAGACCTTGTGTGGAGTCGGGGCCGGAACCTGAGTATTCCTCTCCAGTGCTGACATGGATCTTGGGGTACTTCTGGAGTCTCCCCAGGGGAGTCAGTCCTCGTCTCGGATGCGGGCATGCACTTGCGCTTTCCTCCAGAGCGGTAGCAGCAGTGTCACCCAGTCCGCCGCGTGGAACAAAGGATCTATGGTTTTCCCTCGAGTCTTTCCCACGAGGCTTTCCCACGAGGCTTTCCCACAGGGCTGTCTCACGTGCACACGTGGTGGGAGTCGATCCTCGGCTTGAACGTCAAGGCAGTGCAAGGAAAACAGGTTCCTCTGTAATGGACTGACACATCTGGGGGACTCTTGGAATGGTGGCACGACCCTGGAGTTCCTCTCGCCTTTCCTGTGGAGAGCGCCTCCTCTTGAGATGCGACGGGAACGCCGGGAATTCTTTCCCTACGAAACAGGGAAAGGATACCTCATCTCGAGCTAGGAGGGGGAAACGGGGCTCCCCTGGATGTGTGCGGGACCCCACGTGCTTCCTCTCGAGTGCAGACGCGTATGTGGTGGAACTTCTTGAGTTGCAGCAAGGGTGTGAAGGACCCTTTGGAAGTTCCAGAGGTTAGACGTGATTGGCCTCGAGAAGCCTCAGCGGAAATGGGCCTCATCTCGCCTGGAGGGCAAAACCTCCTGGATTTTCTCGAGTTGCCACAGGTGCTCTCGACTTACGACGGGGACCTCAGGGACCCGCTCTGGTGGCCTCAGGAAAGGCCAGTCCCCATGCGAGTTCCTCGGGGGCCTCTCGGGATTCCTCTCCCGTCGATGCCGGGGCCTAAGACCTTGTGTGGAGTCGGGGCCGGAACCTGAGGATTCCTCTCCAGTGCTGACATGGATATTGGGGTACTTCTGGAGTCTCCCCAGGGGGGTCAGTCCTCGTCTCGAATGCGGGCATGCACTTGCACTTTCCTCCAGAGCGGTAGCAGCAGTGTCACGCAGTCCGCCACGTGGATAAAAGGATGTATGGTTTTCCCTCGAGTCTTTCCCACGAGGCTTTCCCACGAGGCTTTCCCACAGGGCTGTCCCACGTGCACACGTGGTGGGAGTCGATCCTCGGCTTGAACGTCAAGGCAGTGCAGGGAAAACAGGTTCCTCTGGAATGGACTAACACATCTGGGGGACTCTTGGAATGGTGGCACGACCCTGGAGTTCCTCTCGCCTTTCCTGTGGAGAGCGCCTCCTCTTGAGATGCGACGGTAACGCCGGGAATTCTTTCCCTACGAAACAGGGAAAGGATCCCTCATCTCGAGCTAGGAGGCGGAAACGGGGCTCCCCTGGATGTGTGCGGGACCCCAGGTGCTTCCTCTCGAGTGGAGACCGTTATGTCGGGGAACTTCTTGATTTGCAGCATTGGTGTGAAGGACCCTTTGGAAGTTCCAGTGGTTAGATGTGATTGGCCTCGAGAAGCCTCAGCGGAAATGGGCCTCATCTCGCCTGGAGGGCAAAACCTCCTGGATTTTCTCGAGTTGCGGCAGGTGCTCTCGACTTACGACTTGGACCTGAGGGACCCGCTCTGGTGGCCTCAGGAAAGGCCAGTCCCCATGCGAGTTCCTCGGGGGCCTCTGGGGATTCCTCTCCCGTCGATGCCGGGGCCTAAGACCTTGTGTGGAGTCGGGGCCGGAACCTGAGGATTCCTCTCCAGTGCTGACATGGATCTTGGGGTACTTCTGGAGTCTCCCCAGGGGAGTCAGTCCTCGTCTCGGATGCGGGCATGCACTTGCGCTTTCCTCCAGAGCGGTAGCAGCAGTGTCACGCAGTCCGCCGTGTGGACAAAAGGATCTATGGTTTTCCCACGAGTCTTTCCCACGAGGCTTTCGCACGAGGCTTTCCCACAGGGCTGTCCCAGGTGCACACGTGGTGGGAGTCGATCCTCGGCTTGAACGTCAAGGCAGTGCAGGGAAAACAGGTTCCTCTGGAATGGACTGACACATCTGGGGGACTATTGGAATGGTGGCACGACCCTGGAGTTCCTCTCGCCTTTCCTGTGGAGAGCGCCTCCTCTTGAGATGCGACGGGAACGCCGGGAATTCTTTCCCTACAAAACAGGGAAAGGATCCCTCATCTCGAGCTAGGAGGCGGAAACGGGGCTCCCCTGAATGTGTGCGGGACCCCACGTGCTTCCTCTCGAGTGGAGACGGGTATGTCGGGGAACTTCTTGAGTTGCAGCAAGGGTGTGAAGGACCCTTTGGAAGGTCCAGTGGTTAGATGTGATTGGCCTCGAGAAGCCTCAGCGGAAATGGGCCTCATCTCGCCTGGAGGGCAAAACCTCCTGGATTTTATCGAGTTGCGGCAGGTGCTCTCGACTTACGACGTGGACCTCAGGGAACCGCTCTGGTGGCCTCAGGAAAGGCCAGTCCACATGCGAGTTCCTCGGGCGCCTCTGGGGATTCCTCTCCGGTCGATGCCGGGGCCTAAGACCTTGTGTGGAGTCGGGGCCTGAACCTGAGGATTCCTCTCCAGTGCTGACATGGATCTTGGGGTACTTCTGGAGTCTCCCCAGGGGAGTCAGTCCTCGTCTCGGATGCGGGCATGCACTTGCGCTTTCCTCCAGAGCGGTAGCAGCAGTGTCACGCAGTCCGCCGCGTGGATCAAAGAATGTATGGTTTTCCCACGAGGCTTTCCCACGAGGCTTTCCCATAGGGCTGTCCCACGTGCACACGTGGTGGGAGTCGATCCTCGGCTTGAACGTCAAGGCAGTGCAGGGAAAACAGGTTCCTCTGGAATGGACTGACACATCTGGGGGACTCTTGGAATGGTGGCACGACCCTGGAGTTCCTCTCGCCTTTCCTGTGGAGAGCGCCTCCTCTTGAGATGCGACGGGAACGCCGGGAATTCTTTCCCTACGAAACAGGGAAAGGATCCCTCATCTCGAGCTAGGAGGCGGAAACGGGGCTCCCCTGGATGTGTGCGGGACACCACGTGCTTCCTCTCGAGTGGAGACGGGTATGTCGGGGAACTTCTTGAGTTGCAGCAAGGGTGTGAAGGACCCTTTGGAAGTTCCAGTGGTTAGACGTGATTAGCCTCGAGAAGCCTCAGCGGAAATGGGCCTCATCGCGCCTGGAGGGCAAAACCTCCTGGATTTTCTCGAGTTGCGGCAGGTGCTCTCGACTTACGACGGGGACCTCAGGGACCCGCTCTGGTGGCCTCAGGAAAGGCCAGTCCCCATGCGAGTTCCTCGGGGGCCTCTCGGGATTCCTCTCCCGTCGATGCCGGGGCCTAAGACCTTGTGTGGAGTCGGGGCCGGAACCTGAGGATTCCTCTCCAGTGCTGACATGGATCTTGGGGTACTTCTGGAGTCTCCCCAGGGGAGTCAGTCCTCGTCTCGGATGCGGGCATGCACTTGCGCTTTCCTCCAGAGCGGTAGCAGCAGTGTCACGCAGTCCGCCGCGTGGACCAAAGGATCTATGGTTTTCCCTCGAGTCTTTCCCACGAGGCTTTCCCTCGAGGCTTTCCCACAGGGCTGTCCCACGTGCACACGTGGTGGGAGTCGATCCTCGGCTTGAACGTCAAGGCAGTGCAGGGAAAACAGGTTCCTCCGGAATGGACTGACACATCTGGGGGACTCTTGGAATGGTGGCACGACCCTGGAGTTCCTCTCGCCTTTCCTGTGGAGAGCGCCTCCTCTTGAGATGCGACGGGAACGCCGGGAATTCTTTCCCTACGAAACAGGGAAAGGATCCCTCATCTCGAGCTAGGAGGCGGAAACGGGGCTCCCCTGAATGTGTGCGGGACCCCATGTGCTTCCTCTCGAGTGGAGACGGGTATGTCGGGGAACTTCTTGAGTTGCAGCAAGGGTGTGAAGGACCCTTTGGAAGTTCCAGTGGTTAGATGTGATTGGCCTCGAGAAGCCTCAGCGGAAATGGGCCTCATCTCGCCTGGAGGGCAAAACCTCCTGGATTTTATCGAGTTGCGGCAGGTGCTCTCGACTTACGACGGGGACCTCAGGGAACCGCTCTGGTGGCCTCAGGAAAGGCCAGTCCCCATGCGAGTTCCTCGGGGGCCTCTCAGGATTCCTCTCCCATCGATGCCGGGGCCTAAGACCTTGTGTGGAGTCGGGGCCGGAACCTGAGAATTCCTCTCCAGTACTGACATGGATCTTGGGGTACTTCTGGAGTCTCCCCAGGGGAGTCAGTCCTCGTCTCGAATGCGGGCATGCACTTGCGCTTTCCTCCAGAGCGGTAGCAGCAGTGTCACGCAGTCCGCCGCGTGGATCAAAGGATGTATGGTTTTCCCTCGAGTCTTTCCCACGAGGCTTTCCCACAGGGCTGTCCCACGTGCACACGTGGTGGGAGTCGATCCTCGGATTGAACGACAAGGCAGTGCAGGGAAAACAGGTTCCTCTGGAATGGACTGACACATCTGGGGGACTCTTGGAATGGTGGCACGACCCTGGAGTTCCTCTCGCCTTTCCTGTGGAGAGCGCCTCCTCTTGAGATGCGACGGGAACGCCGGGAATTCTTTCCCTACGAAACAGGGAAAGGATCCCTCATCTCGAGCTAGGAGGCGGAAACGGGGCTCCCCTGGATGTGTGCGGGACCCACGTGCTTCCTCTCGAGTGGAGACGGGTATGTCGGGGAACTTCTTGAGTTGCAGCAAGGGTGTGAAGGACCCTTTGGAAGTTCAAGTGGTTAGACGTGATTAGCCTCGAGAAGCCTCAGCGGAAATGGGCCTCATCTCGCCTGGAGGGCAAAACCTCCTGGATTTTCTCGAGTTGCGGCAGGTGCTCTCGACTTACGACGGGGACTTCAGGGACCCGCTCTGGTGGCCTCAGGAAAGGCCAGTCCCCATGCGAGTTCCTCGGGGGCGTCTCGGGATTCCTCTCCCGTCGATGCCGGGGCCTAAGACCTTGTGTGGAGTCGGGGCCGGAACCTGAGTATTCCTCTCCAGTGCTGACATGGATCTTGGGGTACTTCTGGAGTCTCCCCAGGGGAGTCAGTCCTCGTCTCGGATGCGGGCATGCACTTGCGCTTTCCTCCAGAGCGGTAGCAGCAGTGTCACGCAGTCCGCCGCGTGGACCAAAGGATCTATGGTTTTCCCTCGAGTCTTTCCCACGAGGCTTTCCCTCGAGGCTTTCCCACAGGGCTGTCCCACGTGCACACGTGTTGGGAGTCGATCCTCGGCTTGAACGTCAAGGCAGTGCAGGGAAAACAGGTTCCTCTGGAATGGACTGACACATCTGGGGGACTCTTGGAATGGTGGCACGACCCTGGAGTTCCTCTCGCCTTTCCTGTGGAGAGCGCCTCCTCTTGAGATGCGACGGGAACGCCGGGAATTCTTTCCCTACGAAACAGGGAAAGGATCCCTCATCTCGAGCTAGGAGGCGGAAACGGGGCTCCCCTGGATGTGTGCGGGACCCCACGTGCTTCCTCTCGAGTGGAGACGTGTATGTCGGGGAACTTCTTGAGTTGCAGCAATGGTGTGAAGGACCCTTTGGAAGTTCCAGTGGTTAGACGTGATTGGCCTCGAGAAGCCTCAGCGGAAATGGGCCTCATCTCGCCTGGAAAGCAAAACCTCCTGGATTTTCTCGAGTTGCGGCAGGTGCTCTCAACTTACGACGGGGACCTCAGGGACCCGCTCTGGTGGCCTCAGGAAAGGCCAGTCCCCATGCGACTTCCTGGGGGCCTCTCGGGATTCCTCTCCCGTCGATGCCGGGGTCTAAGACCTTGTGTGGAATCGGGGCCGGAACCTGAGGATTCCTCTGCAGTGCTGACATGGATCTTGGGGTACTTCTGGAGTCTCCCCAGGGGAGTCAGTCCTCGTCTCGAATGCGGGCATGCACTTGCGCTTTCCTCCAGACCGGTAGCAGCAGTGTCACGCAGTCCGCCGCGTGGATCAAAGAATCTATGGTTTTCCCTCGAGTCTTTCCCACGAGGCTTTCCCACGAGGCTTTCCCACAGGGCTGTCCCACGTGCACACGTGGTGGGAGTCGATCCTCGGCTTGAACGTCACGGCAGTGCAGGGAAAACAGGTTCCTCTGGAATGGACTGACACATCTGGGGGACTCTTGGAATGGTGGCACGACCCTGGAGTTATTCTCGCCTTTCCTGTGGAGAGCGCCTCCTCTTGAGATGCGACGGGAACGCCGGGAATTCTTTCCCTACGAAACAGGGAAAGGATCCCTCATCTCGAGCTAGGAGGCGGAAACGGGGCTTCCCTGGATGTGTGCGGGACACCACGTGCTTCCTCTCGAGTGGAGACGGGTATGTCGGGGAACTTCTTGAGTTGCAGCAATGGTGTGAAGGACCCTTTGGAAGTTCCAGTGGTTAGATGTGATTGGCCTCGAGAAGCCTCAGCGGAAATGGGCCTCATCTCGCCTGGAGGGCAAAACCTCCTGGATTTTCTCGAGTTGCGGCAGGTGCTCTCGACTTACGATGTGGACCTCAGGGACCCGCTCTGGTGGCCTCAGGAAAGGCCAGTCCCCATGCGAGTGCCTCGGGGGCCTCTTGGGATTCCTCTCCCGTCGATGCCGGGGCCTAAGACCTTGTGTGGAGTCGGGGCCGGAACCTGAGGATTCCTCTCCAGTGCTGACATGGATCTTGGGGTACTTCTGGAGTCTCCCCAGGGGAGTCAGTCCTCGTCTCGAATGCCCGCATGCACTTGCGCTTTCCTCCAGAGCGGTAGCAGCAGTGTCACGCACTCCGCCGCGTGGATCAAAGGATCTATGGTTTTCCCTCGAGTCTTTCCCACGAGGCTTTCCCACGAGGCTTTCCCACAGGGCTGTCCCACGTGCACACGTGGTGGGACTCGATCCTCGGCTTGAACGTCAAGGCAGTGCAGGGAAAACAGGTTTCTCTGGAATGGACTGACACATCTGGGGGACTCTTGGAATGGTGGCACTACCCTGGAGTTCCTCTCGCCTTTCCTGTGGAGAGCGCCTCCTCTTGAGATGCGACGGGAACGCCGGGAATTCTTTCCCTACGAAACAGGGAAAGGATCCCTCATCTCGAGCTAGGAGGCGGAAACGGGGCTCCCCTGGATGTGTGCGGGACCCACGTGCTTCCTCTCGAGTGGAGACGGGTATGTCGGGGAACTTCTTGAGTTGCAGCAAGGGTGTGAAGGACCCTTTGGAATTTCCAGTGGTTAGATGTGATTGGCCTCGAGAAGCCTCAGCGGAAATGGGCCTCATCTCGCCTGGAGGGCAAAACCTCCTGGATTTTCTCGAGTTGCGGCAGGTGCTCTCGACTTACGACGGGGACCTCAGGGACCCGCTCTGGTGGCCTCAGGAAAGGCCAGTCCCCATGCGAGTTCCTCGGGGGCCTCTCGGGATTCCTCTCCCGTCGATGCTGGGGCCTAAGACCTTGTGTGGAGTCGGGGCCGGAACCTGAGGATTCCTCTCCAGTGCTGACATGGATCTTGAGGTACTTCTGGAGTCTCCCCAGGGGAGTCAGTCCTCGTCTCGAATGCGGGCATGAACTTGCGCTTTCCTCCAGAGCGGTAGCAGCAGTGTCACGCAGTCCGCCGCGTGGATCAAAGGATCTATGATTTTCCCTCGAGTCTTTCCCACGAGGCTTTCCCACGAGGCTTTCCCACAGGGCTGTCCCACGTGCACACGTGGTGGGAGTCGATCCTCGGCTTGAACGTCAAGGCAGTGCAGGGAAAACAGGTTCCTCTGGAATGGACTGACACATCTGGGGGACTCTTGGAATGGTGGCACGACCCTGGAGTTCCTCTCGCCTTTCCTGTGGAGAGCGCCTCCTCTTGAGATGCGACGGGAACGCCGGGAATTCTTTCCCTACGAAACAGGGAAAGGATCCCTCATCTCGAGCTAGGAGGCGGAAACGGGGCTCCCCTGGATGTGTGCGGGACACCACGTGCTTCCTCTCGAGTGGAGACTGGTATGTCGGGGAACTTCTTGAGTTGCAGCAAGGGTGTGAAGGACCCTTTGGAAGTTCCAGTGGTTAGATGTGATTGGCCTCGAGAAGCCTCAGCGGAAATGGGCCTCATCTCGCCTGGAGGGCAAAACCTCCTGGATTTTCTCGAGTTGCGGCAGGTGCTCTCGACTTACGACGGGGACCTCAGGGACCCGCTCTGGTGGCCTCAGGAAAGGCCAGTCCCCATGCGAGTTCCTCGGGGGCCTCTCGGGATTCCTCTCCCGTCGATGCCGGGGCCTAAGACCTTGTGTGGAGTCGGGGCCGGAACCTGAGGATTCCTCTCCAGTGCTGACATGGATCTTGGGGTACTTCTGGAGTCTCCCCAGGGGAGTCAGTCCTCGTCTCGAATGCGGGCATGCACTTGCGCTTTCCTCCAGAGCGGTAGCAGCAGTGTCACGCAGTCCGCCGCGTGGATCAAAGGATCTATGGTTTTCCCTCGAGTCTTTCCCACGAGGCTTTCCCACGAGGCTTTCCCACAGGGCTGTCCCACGTGCACACGTGGTGGGAGTCGATCCTCGGCTTGAACGTCAAGGCAGTGCAGGGAAAACAGGTTCCTCTGGAATGGACTGACACATCTGGGGGACTCTTGGAATGGTGGCACGACCCTGGAGTTTCTCTCGCCTTTCCTGTGGAGAGCGCCTCCTCTTGAGATGCGACGGAACGCCGGGAATTCTTTCCCTACGAAACAGGGAAAGGATCCGTCATTTCGAGCTAGGAGGCGGAAACGGGGCTCCCCTGGATGTGTGCGGGACCCCACGTGCTTTTTCTCGAGTGGAGACGGGTATGTCGGGGAACTTCTTTAGTTGCAGCAATGGTGTGAAGGACCCTTTGGAAGTTCCAGTGGTTAGATGTGATTGGCCTCGAGAAGCCTCAGCGGAAATGGGCCTCATCTCGCCTGGAGGGCAAAACCTCCTGGATTTTCTCGAGTTGCGGCAGGTGCTCTCGACTTACGACGGGGACCTCAGGGACCCGCTCTGGTGGCCTCAGGAAAGGCCAGTCCCCATGCGAGTTCCTCGGGGGCCTCTCGGGATTCCTCTCCCGTCGATGCCGGGGCCTAAGACCTTGAGTGGAGTCGGGGCCGGAACCTGAGGTTTCCTCTCCAGTGCTGACATGGATCTTGGGGTACTTCTGGAGTCTCCCCAGGGGAGTCAGTCCTCGTCTCGAATGCGGGCATGTACTTGCGCTTTCCTCCAGAGCGGTAGCAGCAGTGTCACCCAGTCCGCCGCGTGAATCAAAGGATCTATGGTTTTCCCTCGAGTCTTTCCCACGAGGCTTTCCCACGAGGCTTTCCCACAGGGCTGTCCCACGTGCACACGTGGTGGGAGTCGATCCTCGGCTTGAACGTCAAGGCAGTGCAGGGAAAACAGGTTCCTCTGGAATGGACTGACACATCTGGGGGACTCTTGGAATGGTGGCACGACCCTGGAGTTCCTCTCGCCTTTCCTGTGGAGAGCGCCTCCTCTTGAGATGCGACGGGAACGCCGGGAATTCTTTCCCTACGAAACAGGGAAAGGATCCCTCATCTCGAGCTAGGAGGCGGAAACGGGGCTCCCCTGGATGTGTGCGGGACCCCACGTGCTTTTTCTCGAGTGGAGACGGGTATGTCGGGGAACTTCTTTAGTTGCAGCAATGGTGTGAAGGACCCTTTGGAAGTTCCAGTGGTTAGATGTGATTGGCCTCGAGAAGCCTCAGCGGAAATGGGCCTCATCTCGCCTGGAGGGCAAAACCTCCTGGATTTTCTCGAGTTGCGGCAGGTGCTCTCGACTTACGACGGGGACCTCAGGGACCCGCTCTGGTGGCCTCAGGAAAGGCCAGTCCCCATGCGAGTTCCTCGGGGGCCTCTCGGGATTCCTCTCCCGTCGATGCCGGGGCCTAAGACCTTGAGTGGAGTCGGGGCCGGAACCTGAGGTTTCCTCTCCAGTGCTGACATGGATCTTGGGGTACTTCTGGAGTCTCCCCAGGGGAGTCAGTCCTCGTCTCGAATGCGGGCATGTACTTGCGCTTTCCTCCAGAGCGGTAGCAGCAGTGTCACCCAGTCCGCCGCGTGAATCAAAGGATCTATGGTTTTCCCTCGAGTCTTTCCCACGAGGCTTTCCCACGAGGCTTTCCCACAGGGCTGTCCCACGTGCACACGTGGTGGGAGTCGATCCTCGGCTTGAACGTCAAGGCAGTGCAGGGAAAACAGGTTCCTCTGGAATGGACTGACACATCTGGGGGACTCTTGGAATGGTGGCACGACCCTGGAGTTCCTCTCGCCTTTCCTGTGGAGAGCGCCTCCTCTTGAGAAGCGACGGGAACGCCGGGAATTCTTTCCCTACGAAACAGGGAAAGGATCCCTCATCTCGAGCTAGGAGGCGGAAACGGGGCTCCCCTGGATGTGTGCGGAACCCCACGTGCTTCCTCTCGAGTGGAGACGGGTATGTCGGGGAACTTCTTTAGTTGCAGCAATGGTGTGAAGGACCCTTTGGAAGTTCCAGTGGTTAGATGTGATTGGCCTCGAGAAGCCTCAGCGGAAATGGGCCTCATCTCGCCTGGAGGGCAAAACCTCCTGGATTTTCTCGAGTTGCGGCAGGTGCTCTCGACTTACGACGGGGACCTCAGGGACCCGCTCTGGTGGCCTCAGGAAAGGCCAGTCCCCATGCGAGTTCCTCGGGGGCCTCTCGGGATTCCTCTCCCGTCGATGCCGGGGCCTAAGACCTTGTGTGGAGTCGGGGCCGGAACCTGAGGATTCCTCTCCAGTGCTGACATGGATCTTGGCGTACTTCTGGAGTCTCCCCAGGGGAGTCAGTCCTCGTCTCGAATGCGGGCATGCACTTGCGCTTTCCTCCAGATCGGTAGCAGCAGTGTCACGCAGTCTGCCCCGTGGATCAAAGGATCTATGGTTTTCCCTCGAGTCTTTCCCACGAGGCTCTCCCAAGAGGCTTTCCCACAGGGCTGTCCCAGGTGCACACGTGGTGGGAGTCGATCCTCGGCTTGAACGTCAAGGCAGTGCAGGGAAAACAGGTTCCTCTGGAATGGACTGACACATCTGGGGGACTCTTGGAATGGTGGCACGACCCTGGAGTTCCTCTCGCCTTTCCTGTGGAGAGCGCCTCCTCTTGAGATGCGACGGGAACGCCGGGAATTCTTTCCCTACGAAACAGGGAAAGGATCCCTCATCTCGAGCTAGGAGGCGGAAACGGGGCTCCCCTGGATGTGTGCGGGACACCACGTGCTTCCTCTCGAGTGGAGACGGGTATGTCGGGGAACTTCTTGAGTTGCAGAAATGGTGTGAAGGACCCTTTGGAAGTTCCAGTGGTTAGATGTGATTGGCCTCGAGAAACCTCAGCGGAAATGGGCCTCATCTCGCCTGGAGGGCAAAACCTCCTGGATTTTCTCGAGTTGCGGCAGGTGCTCTCGACTTACGACGGGAACCTCAGGGACCCGCTCTGGTGGCCTCAGGAAAGGCCAGTCCCCATGCGAGTTCCTCGGGGGCCTCTCGGGATTCCTCTCCCGTCGATGCCGGGGTCTAAGACCTTGTGTGGAGGCGGGGCCGGAACCTGAGGATTCCTCTCCAGTGCTGACATGGATCTTGGGGTACTTCTGGAGTCTCCCCAGGGGAGTCAGTCCTCGTCTCGAATGCGGGCATGCACTTGCGCTTTCCTCCAGAGAGGTAGCAGCAGTGTCACACAGTCCGCCGCGTGGATCAAAGGATGTATGGTTTTCCCTTGAGTCTTTCCCACGAGGCTTTCCCACGAGGCTTTCCCACAGGGCTGTCCCACGTGCACACGTGGTGGGAGTCGATCCTCGGCTTGAACGTCAAGGCAGTGCAGGGAAAACAGGTTCCTCTGGAATGGACTGACACATCTGGGGGACTCTTGGAATGGTGGCACGACCCTGGAGTTCCTCTCGCCTTTCCTGTGGAGAGCGCCTCCTCTTGAGATGCAACGGGAATGCCGGGAATTCTTTCCCTACGAAAAAGGGAAAGGATCCCTCATCTCGAGCTAGGAGGCGGAAACGGGGCTCCCCTGGATGTGTGCGGGACACCACGTGCTTCCTCTCGAGTGGAGACTGGTATGTCGGGGAACTTCTTGAGTTGCAGCAATGGTGTGAAGGACCCTTTGGAAGTTCCAGTGGTTAGATGTGATTGGCCTCGAGAAGCCTCAGCGGAAATGGGCCTCATCTCGCCTGGAGGGCAAAACCTCCTGGATTTTCTCGAGTTGCGGCAGGTGCTCTCGACTTACGACGGGGACCTCAGGGACCCGCTCTGGTGGCCTCAGGAAAGGCCAGTCCCCATGCGAGTTCCTCGGGGGCGTCTCGGGATTCCTCTCCCGTCGATGCCGGGGCCTAAGACCTTGTGTGGAGTCGGGGCCGGAACCTGAGGATTCCTCTCCAGTGCTGACATGGATCTTGGGGTACTTCTGGAGTCTCCCCAGGGGAGTCAGTCCTCGTCTCGAATGCGGGCATGCACTTGCGCTTTCCTCCAGAGCGGTAGCAGCAGTGTCACGCAGTCCGCCGCGTGGATCAAAGGATCTATGGTTTTCCCTCGAGTCTTTCCCACGAGGCTTTCCCACGAGGCTTTCCCACAGGGCTGTCCCACGTGCACACGTGGTGGGAGTCGATCCTCGGCTTGAACGTCAAGGCAGTGCAGGGAAAACAGGTTCCTCTGGAATGGACTGACACATCTGGGGGACTCTTGGAATGGTGGCACGACCCTGGAGTTCCTCTCGCCTTTCCTGTGGAGAGCGCCTCCTCTTGAGATGCGACGGGAACGCCGGGAACTCTTTCCCTACGAAACAGGGAAAGGATCCCTCATCTCGAGCTAGGAGGCGGAAACGGGGCTCCCCTGGATGTGTGCGTGACCCCACGTGCTTCCTCTCGAGTGGAGACGGGTATGTCGGGGAACTTCTTGAGTTGCAGCAAGGGTGTGAAGGACCCTTTGGAAGTTCCAGTGGTTAGACGTGATTGGCCTCGAGAAGCCTCAGCGGAAATGGGCATCATCTCGCCTGGAGGGCAAAACCTCCTGGATTTTCTCGAGTTGAGGCAGGTGCTCTCGACTTACGACGGGGACCTCAGGGACCCGCTCTGGTGGCCTCAGGAAAGGCCAGTCCCCATGCGAGTTCCTCGGGGGCCTCTCGGGATTCCTCTCCCGTCGATGCCGGGGCCTAAGAACTTGTGTGGAGTCGGGGCCGGAACCTGAGGATTCCTCTCCAGTGCTGACATGGATCTTGGGGTACTTCTGGAGTCTCCCCAGGGGAGTCAGTCCTCGTCTCGAATGCAGGCATGCACTTGCGCTTTCCTCCAGAGCGGTAGCAGCAGTGTCACGCAGTCCGCCGGGTGGATCAAAGGATCTATGGTTTTCCCTCGAGTCTTTCCCACGAGGCTTTCCCACGAGGCTTTCCCACAGGGCTGTCCCACGTGCACACGTGGTGGGAGTCGATCCTCGGCTTGAACGTCAAGGCAGTGCAGGGAAAACAGGTTCTTCTGGAATGGACTGACACATCTGGGGGACTCTTGGAATGGTGTCACGACCCTGGAGTTCCTCTCGCCTTTCCTGTGGAGAGCGCCTCCTCTTGAGATGCGACGGGAACGCCGGGAATTCTTTCCCTACGAAACAGGGAAAGGATCCCTCATCTCGGTCTAGGAGGCGGAAACGGGGCTCCCCTGGATGTGTGCGGGACCCCACGTGCTTCCTCTCGAGTGGAGACGGGTATGTCGGGGAACTTCTTGAGTTGCAGCAATGGTGTGAAGGACCCTTTGGAAGTTCCAGTGGTTAGATGTGATTGGCCTCGAGAAGCCTCAGCGGAAATGGGCCTCATCTCGCCTGGACGGCAAAACCTCCTGGATTTTCTCCAGTTGCGGCAGGTGCCCTCGACTTACGACGGGGACCTCATGACCCGCTCTGGTGGCCTCAGGAAAGGCCAGTCCCCATGCGAGTTCCTCGGGGGCCTCTCGGGATTCCTCTCCCGTCGATGCCGGGGCCTAAGACCTTGTGTGGAGTCGGGGCCGGAACCTGAGGATTCCTCTCCAGTGCTGACATGGATCTTGGGGTACTTCTGGAGTCTCCCCAGGGGAGTCAGTCCTCGTCTCGAATGCGGGCATGCACTTGCGCTTTCCTCCAGAGCGGTAGCAGCAGTGTCACGCAGTCCGCCGCGTGGATCAAAGGATCTATGGTTTTCCCTCGAGTCTTTCCCACGAGGCTTTCCCACGAGGCTTTCCCACAGGGCTGTCCCACGTGCACACGTGGTGGGAGTCGATCCTCGGCATGAACGTCAAGGCAGTGCAGGGAAAACAGGTTCCTCTGGAATGGACTGACACATCTGGGGGACTCTTGGAATGGTGGCACGACCCTGGAGTTCCTCTCGCCTTTCCTGTGGAGAGCGCCTCCTCTTGAGATGCGACGGGAACGCCGGGAATTCTTTCCCTACGAAACAGGGAAAGGATCCCTCATCTCGAGCTAGGAGGCGGAAACGGGGCTCCCCTGGATGTGTGCGGGACCCACGTGCTTCCTCTCGAGTGGAGACGGGTATGTCGGGGAACTTCTTGAGTTGCAGTAAGGGTGTGAAGGACCCTTTGGAAGTTCCAGTGGTTAGATGTGATTGGCCTCGAGAAGCCTCAGCGGAAATGGGCCTCATCTCGCCTGGAGGGCAAAACCTCCTGGATTTTCTCGAGTTGCGGCATGTGCTCTCGACTTACGACGGGGACCTCAGGGACCCGCTCTGGTGGCCTCAGGAAAGGCCAGTCCCCATGCGAGTTCCTCGGGGGCCTCTCGGGATTCCTCTCCCGTCGATGCCGGGGCCTAAGACCTTGTGTGGAGTCGGGGCCGGAACCTGAGGATTCCTCTCCAGTGCTGACATGGATCTTGGCATAATTTTGGAGTCTCCCCAGGGGAGTCAGTCCTCGTCTCGAATGCCGGCATGCACTTGCGCTTTCCTCCAGAGCGGTAGCAGCAGTGTCACGCAGTCTGCCGCGTGGATCAAAGGATCTATGGTTTTCCCTCGAGTCTTTCCCACGAGGCTTTCCCACGAGGCTTTCCCACAGGGCTGTCCCACGTGCACACGTGGTGGGAGTCGATCCTCGGCTTGATCGTCAAGGCAGTGCAGGGAAAACAGGTTCCTCTGGAATGGACTGACACATCTGGGGGACTCTTGGAATGGTGTCACGACCCTGGAGTTCCTCTCGCCTTTCCTGTGGAGAGCGCCTCCTCTTGAGATGCGACGGGAACGCCGGGAATTCTTTCCCTACGAAACAGGGAAAGGATCCCTCATCTCGAGCTAGGAGGCGGAAACGGGGCTCCCCTGGATGTGTGCGGGACCCACGTGCTTCCTCTCGAGTGGAGACGGGTATGTCGGGGAACTTCTTGAGTTGCAGCAATGGTGTGAAGGACCCTTTGGAAGTTCCAGTGGTTAGATGTGATTGGCCTCGAGAAGCCTCAGCGGAAATGGGCCTCATCTCGCCTGGAGGGCAAAACCTCCTGGATTTTCTCGAGTTGCGGCAGGTGCTCTCGACTTACGACGGGGACCTCAGGGACCCGCTCTGGTGGCCTCAGGAAAGGCCAGTCCCCATGCGAGTTCCTCGGGGGCCTCTCGGGATTCCTCTCCCGTCGATGCCGGGGCCTAAGACCTTGTGTGGAGTCGGGGCCGGAACCTGAGGATTCCTCTCCAGTGCTGACATGGATCTTGGGGTACTTCTGGAGTCTCCCCAGAGGAGTCAGTCCTCGTCTCGAATGCGGGCATGCACTTGCGCTTTCCTCCAGAGCGGTAGCAGCAGTGTCACGCAGTCTGCCGCGTGGATCAAAGGATCTATGGTTTTCCCTCGAGTCTTTCCCACAAGGTTTTCCCACGAGGCTTTCCCACAGGGCTGTCACACGTGCACACGTCGTGGGAGTTGATCCTCGGCTTGAACGTCAAGGCAGTGCAGGGAAAACAGGTTCCTCTGGAATGGACTGACACATCTGGGGGACTCTTGGAATGGTGTCACGACCCTGGAGTTCCTCTCGCCTTTCCTGTGGAGAGCGCCTCCTCTTGAGATGCGACGGGAACGCCGGGAATTCTTTCCCTACGAAACAGGGAAAGGATCCGTCATCTCGAGCTAGGAGGCGGAAACAGGGCTCCCCTGGATGTGTGCGGGACCCCACGTGCTTCCTCTCTTGTGGAGACGGGTATGTCGGGGAACTTCCTGAGTTGCAGCAAGGGTGTGAAGGACCCTTTGGAAGTTCCAGTGGTTAGACGTGATTGGCCTCGAAAAGCCTCAGCGGAAATGGGCCTCATCTCGCCTGGAGGGCAAAACCTCCTGGATTTTCTCGAGTTGCGGCAGGTGCTCTCGACTTACGACGGGGACCTCAGGGACCCGCTCTGGTGGCCTCAGGAAAGGCCAGTCCCCATGCGAGTTCCTCGGGGGCCTCTCGGGATTCCTCTCCCGTCGATGCCGGGGCCTAAGACCTTGTGTGGAGTCGGGGCCGGAACCTGAGGATTCCTCTCCAGTGCTGACATGGATCTTGGGGTACTTCTGGAGTCTCCCCAGGGGAGTCAGTCCTCGTCTCGGATGCGGGCATGCACTTGCGCTTTCCTCCAGAGCGGTAGCAGCAGTGTCACGCACTCCGCCGCGTGGATCAAAGGATCTATGGTTTTCCCTCGAGTCTTTCCCACGAGGCTTTCCCACGAGGCTTTCCCACAGGGCTGTCCCACGTGCACACGTGGTGGGAGTCGATCCTCGGCTTGAACGTCAAGGCAGTGCGGGGAAAACAGGTTCCTCTGGAATGGACTGACACATCTGGGGGACTCTTGGAATGGTGGCACGACCCTGGAGTTCCTCTCGCCTTTCCTGTGGAGAGCGCCTCCTCTTGAGATGCGACGGG
This sequence comes from Ovis canadensis, assembly GCF_042477335.2. Classification (NCBI taxonomy): domain Eukaryota; kingdom Metazoa; phylum Chordata; class Mammalia; order Artiodactyla; family Bovidae; genus Ovis; species Ovis canadensis. The sequence continues at coordinate 1,441,544 of NC_091248.1, read as the reverse complement.
AACGCCGGGAATTCTTTCCCTACGAAACAGGGAAAGGATCCCTCATCTCGAGCTAGGAGGCGGAAACGGGGCTCCCCTGGATGTGTGCGGGACCCACGTGCTTCCTCTCGAGTGGAGACGGGTATGTCGAGGAACTTCTTGAGTTGCAGCAATGGTGTGAAGGACCCTTTGGAAGTTCCAGTGGTTAGATGTGATTGGCCTCGAGAAGCCTCAGCGGAAATGGGCCTCATCTCGCCTGGAGGGCAAAACCTCCTGGATTTTCTCGAGTTGCGGCAGGTGCTCTCGACTTACGACGGGGACCTCAGGGACCCGCTCTGGTGGCCTCAGGAAAGGCCAGTCCCCATGCGAGTTCCTCGGGGGCCTCTCGGGATTCCTCTCCCGTCGATGCCGGGGCCTAAGACCTTGTGTGGAGTCGGGGCCGGAACCTGAGGATTCCTCTCCAGTGCTGACATGGATCTTGGGGTACTTCTGGAGTCTCCCCAGGGGAGTCAGTCCTCGTCTCGAATGCGGGCATGCACTTGCGCTTTCCTCCAGAGCGGTAGCAGCAGTGTCACGCAGTCCGCCGCGTGGATCAAAGGATCTATGGTTTTCCCTCGAGTCTTTCCCACAAGGTTTTCCCACGAGGCTTTCCCACAGGGCTGTCACACGTGCACACGTCGTGGGAGTTGATCCTCGGCTTGAACGTCAAGGCAGTGCAAGGAAAACAGGTTCCTCTGGAATGGACTGACACATCTGGGGGACTCTTGGAATGGTGTCACGACCCTGGAGTTCCTCTCGCCTTTCCTGTGGAGAGCGCCTCCTCTTGAGATGCGACGGGAACGCCGGGAATTCTTTCCCTACGAAACAGGGAAAGGATCCCTCATCTCGAGCTAGGAGGCGGAAACGGGGCTCCCCTGGATGTGTGCGGGACCCCACGTGCTTCCTCTCGAGTGGAGACGGGTATGTCGGGGAACTTCTTGAGTTGCAGCAAGGGTGTGAAGGACCCTTTGGAAGTTCCAGTGGTTAGACGTGATTGGCCTCGAAAAGCCTCAGCGGAAATGGGCCTCATCTCGCCTGGAGGGCAAAACCTCCTGGATTTTCTCGAGTTGCGGCAGGTGCTCTCGACTTACGACGGGGACCTCAGGGACCCGCTCTGGTGGCCTCAGGAAAGGCCAGTCCCCATGCGAGTTCCTCTGGGGCCTCTCGGGATTCCTCTCCCGTCGATGCCGGGGCCTAAGACCTTGTGTGGAGTCGGGGCCGGAACCTGAGGATTCCTCTCCAGTGCTGACATGGATCTTGGGGTACTTCTAGAGTCTCCCCAGGGGAGTCAGTCCTCGTCTCGAATGCGGGCATGCACTTGCGCTTTCCTCCAGAGCGGTAGCAGCAGTGTCACGCAGTCCGCCGCGTGGATCAAAGGATCTATGATTTTCCCTCGAGTCTTTCCCACGAGGCTTTCCCACGAGGCTTTCCCACAGGGCTGTCCCACGTGCACACGTGGTGGGAGTCGATCCTCGGCTTGAACGTCAAGGCAGTGCAGGGAAAACAGGTTCCTCGGGAATGGACTGACACATCTGGGGGACTCTTGGAATGGTGGCACGACCCTGGAGTTCCTCTCGCCTTTCCTGTGGAGAGCGCCTCCTCTTGAGATGCGACGGGAACGCCGGGAATTCTTTCCCTACGAAACAGGGAAAGGATCCCTCATCTCGATCTAGGAGGCGGAAACGGGGCTCCCCTGGATGTGTACGGGACACAAGGTGCTTCCTCTCGAGTGGAGACGGGTATGTCGGGGAACTTCTTGAGTTGCAGCAATGGTGTGAAGGACCCTTTGGAAGTTCCAGTGGTTAGATGTGATTGGCCTCGAGAAGCCTCAGCGGAAATGGGCCTCATCTCGCCTGGAGGGCAAAACCTCCTGGATTTTCTCGAGTTGCGGCAGGTGCTCTCGACTTACGACGGGGACCTCAGGGACCCGCTCTGGTGGCCTCAGGAAAGGCCAGTCCCCATGCGAGTTCCTCGGGGGCCTCTCGGGATTCCTCTCCCATCGATACCGGGGCCTAAGACCTTGTATGGAGTCGGGGCCGAAACCTGAGGATTCCTCTCCAGTGCTGACATGGATCTTGGGGTTCTTCTGGAGTCTCCCCAGGGGAGTCAGTCCTCGTCTCGAATGCGGGCATGCACTTGCGCTTTCCTCCAGAGCGGTAGCAGCAGTGTCACACAGTCCGCCGCGTGGATCAAAGGATGTATGGTTTTCCCTCGAGTCTTTCCCACGAGGCTTTCCCACGAGGCTTTCCCACAGGGCTGTCCCACGTGCACACGTGGTGGGAGTCGATCCTCGGCTTGAACGTCAAGGCAGTGCAGGGAAAACAGGTTCCTCTGGAATGGACTGACACATCTGGGGGACTCTTGGAATGGTGGCACGACCCTGGAGTTCCTCTCGCCTTTCCTGTGGAGAGCGCCTCCTCTTGAGATGCGACGGGAACGCCGGGAATTCTTTCCCTACGAAACAGGGAAAGGATCTCTCATCTCGAGCTAGGAGGCGGAAACGGGGCTCCCCTGGATGTGTGCGGGACACCACGTGCTTCCTTTCGAGTGCAGACGGGTATGTCGGGGAACATCTTGAGTTGCAGCAATGGTGTGAAGGACCCGTTGGAAGTTCCAGTGGTTAGATGTGATTGGCCTCGAGAAGCCTCAGCGGAAATGGGCCTCATCTCGCCTGGAGGGCAAAACCTCCTGGATTTTCTCGAGTTGCGGCAGGTGCTCTCGACTTACGACGGGAACCTCAGGGACCCGCTGTGGTGGCCTCAGGAAAGGCCAGTCCCCATGCGAGTTCCTCGGGGGCCTCTCGGGATTCCTCTCCCGTCGATGCCGGAGCCTAAGACCTTGTGTGGAGTCGGGGCCGGAACCTGAGGATTCCTCTCCAGTGCTGACGTGAATCTTGGGGTACTTCTGGAGTCTCCCCAGGGGAGTCAGTCCTCGTCTCGAATGCGGGCATGCACTTGCGCTTTCCTCCAGAGCGGTAGCAGCAGTGTCACACACTCCGCCGCGTGGATCAAAGGATCTATGGTTTTCCCTCGAGCCTTTCCCACGAGGCTTTCCCACGAGGCTTTCCCACAGGGCTGTCCCACGTGCACACGTGGTGGGACTCGATCCTCGGCTTGAACGTCAAGGCAGTGCAGGGAAAACAGGTTCCTCTGGAATGGACTGACACATCTGGGGGACTCTTGGAATGGTGGCACTACCCTGGAGTTCCTCTCGCCTTTCCTGTGGAGAGCGCCTCCACTTGAGATGCGACGGGAACGCCGGGAATTCTTTCCCTACTAAACAGGGAAAGGATCCCTCATCTCGAGCTAGGAGGCGGAAACGGGGTTCCCCTGGATGTGTGCGGGACCCACGTGCTTCCTCTCGAGTGGAGACGGGTATGTCGGGGAACTTCTTGAGTTGCAGCAATGGTGTGAAGGACCCTTTGGAAGTTCCAGTGGTTAGATGTGATTGGCCTCGAGAAGCCTCAGCGGAAATGGGCCTCATCTCGCCTGGAGGGCAAAACCTCCTGGATTTTCTCGAGTTGCGGCAGGTGCTCTCGACTTACGACGGGGACCTCAGGGACCCGCTCTGGTGGCCTCAGGAAAGGCCAGTCCCCATGCGAGTTCCTCGGGGGCCTCTCGGGATTCCTCTCCCGTCGATGCCGGGGCCTAAGACCTTGTGTGGAGTCGGGGCCGGAACCTGAGGATTCCTCTCCAGTGCTGACATGGATCTTGGGGTACTTCTGGAGTCTCCCCAGGGGAGTCAGTCCTCGTCTCGAATGCGGGCATGCACTTGCGCTTTCCTCCAGAGCGGTAGCAGCAGTGTCACGCAGTCCGCCGCGTGGATCAAAGGATCTATGGTTTTCCCTCGAGTCTTTCCCACGAGGTTTTCCCACGAGGCTTTCCCACAGGGCTGTCACACGTGCACACGTCGAGGGAGTCGATCCTTGGCTTGAACGTCAAGGCAGTGAAGGGAAAACAGGTTCCTCTGGAATGGACTGACACATCTGGGGGACTCTTGGAATGGTGTCACGACCCTGGAGTTCCTCTCGCCTTTCCTGTGGAGAGCGCCTCCTCTTGAGATGCGACGGGAACGCCGGGAATTCTTTCCCTACGAAACAGGGAAAGGATCCCTCATCTCGAGCTAGGAGGCGGAAACGGGGCTCCCCTGGATGTGTGCGGGAACCCACGTGCTTCCTCTCGAGTGGAGACGGGTATGTCGGGGAACTTCTTGAGTTGCAGCAATGGTGTGAAGGACCCTTTGGAAGTTCCAGTGGTTAGACGTGATTGGCCTCGAGAAGCCTCAGTGGAAATGGGCCTCATCTCGCCTGGAGGGCAAAACCTCCTGGATTTTCTCGAGTTGCGGCATGTGCTCTCGACTTACGACGGGGACCTCAGGGACCCGCTCTGGTGGCCTCAGGAACGGCCAGTCCCCATGCGAGTTCCTCGGGGGCCTCTCGGGATTCCTCTCCCGTCGATGCCGGGGCCTAAGACCTTGTGTGGAGTCGGGGCCGGAACCTGAGGATTCCTCTCCAGTGCTGACATGGATCTTGGGGTACTTCTGGAGTCTCCCCAGGGGAGTCAGTCCTCGTCTCGAATGCGGGCATGCACTTGCGCTTTCCTCCAGAGCGGTAGCAGCAGTGTCACGCAGTCCGCCGCGTGGATCAAAGGATCTATGGTTTTCCCTCGAGTCTTTCCCACGAGGCTTTCCCACGAGGCTTTCCCACAGGGCTGTCCCACGTGCACACGTGGTGGGAGTCGATCCTCGGCTTGAACGTCAAGGCAGTGCAGGGAAAACAGGTTCCTCTTGAATGGACTGACACATTTGGGGGACTCTTGGAATGGTGGCACGACCCTGGAGTTCCTCTCGCCTTTCCTGTGGAGAGCGCCTCCTCTTGAGATGCGACGGGAACCCCGGGAATTCTTTCCCTACGAAACAGGGAAAGGATCCCTCATCTCGAGCTAGGAGGCGGAAACGGGGCTCCCCTGGATGTGTGCGGGACCCCACGTGCTTCCTCTCGAGTGGAGACGGGTATGTCGGGGAACATCTTGAGTTGCAGCAAGGGTGTGAAGGACTTTTTGGAAGTTCCAGTGGTTAGACGTGATTGGCCTTTAGAAGCCTCAGTGGAAATGGGCCTCATCTCGCCTGGAGGGCAAAACCTCCTGGATTTTCTCGAGTTGCGGCATGTGCTCTCGACTTACGACGGGGACCTCAGGGACCCGCTCTGGTGGCCTCAGGAAAGGCCAGTCCCCATGCGAGTTCCTCGGGGGCCTCTCGGGATTCCTCTCCCGTCGATGCCGGGGCCTCAGACCTTGTGTGGAGTCGGGGCCGGAACCTGAGGATTCCTCTCCAGTGCTGACATGGATCTTGGGGTACTTCTGGAGTCTCCCCAGGGGAGTCAGTCCTCGTCTCGAATGCGGGCATGCACTTGCGCTTTCCTCCAGAGCGGTAGCAGCAGTGTCACGCAGTCCGCCGCGTGGATCAAAGGATCTATGGTTTTCCCTCGAGTCTTTCCCACGAGGCTTTCCCACGAGGCTTTCCCACAGGGCTGTCCCACGTGCACACGTGGTGGGAGTCGATCCTCGGCTTGAACGTCAAGGCAGTGCAGGGAAAACAGGTTCCTCTGGAATGGACTGACACATTTGGGGGACTCTTGGAATGGTGGCACGACCTTGGAGTTCCTCTCGCCTTTCCTGTGGAGAGCGCCTCCTCTTGAGATGCGACGGGAACGCCGGGAATTCTTTCCCTACGAAACAGGGAAAGGATCCCTCATCTCGAGCTAGGAGGCGGAAACGGGGCTCCCCTGGATGTGTGCGGGACCCCACGTGCTTCCTCTCGAGTGGAGACGGGTATGTCGGGGAACTTCTTGAGTTGCAGCAATGGTGTGAAGGACTCTTTGGAAGTTCCAGTGGTTAGATGTGATTGGCCTCGAGAAGCCTCATTGGAAATGGGCCTCATCTCGCCTGGAGGGCAAAACCTCCTGGATTTTCTCGAGTTGCGGCATGTGCTCTCGACTTACGACGGGGACCTCAGGGACCCGCTCTGGTGGCCTCAGGAAAGGCCAGTCCCCATGCGAGTTCCTCGGGGCCCTCTCGGGATTCCTCTCCCGTCGATGCCGGGGCCTAAGACCTTGTGTGGAGTCGGGGCCGGAACCTGAGGATTCCTCTGCAGTGCTGACATGGATCTTGGGGTACTTCTGGAGTCTCCCCAGGGGAGTCAGTCCTCGTCTCGAATGCGGGCATGCACTTGCGCTTTCCTCCAGAGCGGTAGCAGCAGTGTCACGCAGTCCGCCGCGTGGATCAAAGGATCTATGGTTTTCCCTCGAGTCTTTCCCACGAGGCTTTCCCACGAGGCTTTCCCACAGGGCTGTCCCACGTGCACACGTGGTGGGAGTCGATCCTCGGCTTGAACGTCAAGGCAGTGCAGGGAAAACAGGTTCCTCTGGAATGGACTGACACATTTGGGGGACTCTTGGAATGGTGGCACGACCCTGGAGTTCCTCTCGCCTTTCCTGTGGAGAGCGCCTCCTCTTGAGATGCGACGGGAACCCCGGGAATTCTTTCCCTACGAAACATGGAAAGGATCCCTCATCTCGAGCTAGGAGGCGGAAACGGGGCTCCCCTGGATGTGTGCGGGACCCCACGTGCTTCCTCTCGAGTGGAGACGGGTATGTCGGGGAACTTCTTGAGTTGCAGCAAGGGTGTGAAGGACTCTTTGGAAGTTCCAGTGGTTAGACGTGATTGGCCTCGAGAAGCCTCAGTGGAAATGGGCCTCATCTCGCCTGGAGGGCAAAACCTCCTGGATTTTCTCGAGTTGCGGCATGTGCTCTCGACTTACGACGGGGACCTCAGGGACCCGCTCTGGTGGCCTCAGGAAAGGCCAGTCCCCATGCGAGTTCCTCGGGGGCCTCTCGGGATTCCTCTCCCGTCGATGCCGGGGCCTAAGACCTTGTGTGGAGTCGGGGCCGGAACCTGAGGATTCCTCTCCAGTGCTGACATGGATCTTGGGGTACTTCTGGAGTCTCCCCAGGGGAGTCAGTCCTCGTCTCGAATGCGGGCATGCACTTGCGCTTTCCTCCAGAGCGGTAGCAGCAGTGTCACACAGTCCGCCGCGTGGATCAAAGGATGTATGGTTTTCCCTCGAGTCTTTCCCACGAGGCTTTCCCACGAGGCTTTCCCACAGGGCTGTCCCACGTGCACACGTGGTGGGAGTCGATCCTCGGCTTGAACGTCAAGGCAGTGCAGGGAAAACAGGTTCCTCTGGAATGGACTGACACATCTGGGGGACTCTTGGAATGGTGGCACGACCCTGGAGTTCCTCTCGCCTTTCCTGTGGAGAGCGCCTCCTCTTGAGATGCGACGGGAACGCCGGGATTTCTTTCCCTACGAAACAGGGAAAGGATCCCTCATTTCGAGCTAGGAGGCGGAAACGGGGCTCCCCTGGATGTGTGCGGGACACCACGTGCTTCCTTTCGAGTGCAGACGGGTATGTCGGGGAACATCTTGAGTTGCAGCAATGGTGTGAAGGACCCTTTGGAAGTTCCAGTGGTTAGATGTGATTGGCCTCGAGAAGCCTCAGCGGAAATGGGCCTCATCTCGCCTGGAGGGCAAAACCTCCTGGATTTTCTCGAGTTGCGGCAGGTGCTCTCGACTTACGAGGGGAACCTCAGGGACCCGCTCTGGTGGCCTCAGGAAAGACCAGTCCCCATGCGAGTTCCTCGGGGGCCTCTCGGGATTCCTCTCCCGTCGATGCCGGAGCCTAAGACCTTGTGTGGAGTCGGGGCCGGAACCTGAGGATTCCTCTCCAGTGCTGACGTGAATCTTGGGGTACTTCTGGAGTCTCCCCAGGGGAGTCAGTCCTCGTCTCGAATGCGGGCATGCACTTGCGCTTTCCTCCAGAGCGGTAGCAGCAGTGTCACACACTCCGCCGCGTGGATCAAAGGATCTATGGTTTTCCCTCGAGCCTTTCCCACGAGGCTTTCCCACGAGGCTTTCCCACAGGGCTGTCCCACGTGCACACGTGGTGGGACTCGATCCTCGGCTTGAACGTCAAGGCAGTGCAGGGAAAACAGGTTCCTCTGGAATGGACTGACACATCTGGGGGACTCTTGGAATGGTGGCACTACCCTGGAGTTCCTCTCGCCTTTCCTGTGGAGAGCGCCTCCACTTGAGATGCGACGGGAACGCCGGGAATTCTTTCCCTACTAAACAGGGAAAGGATCCCTCATCTCGAGCTAGGAGGCGGAAACGGGGCTCCCCTGGATGTGTGCGGGACACCACGTGCTTCCTCTCGAGTGGAGACGGGTATGTCGGGGAACTTCTTGAGTTGCAGCAATGGTGTGAAGGACCCTTTGGAAGTTCCAGTGGTTAGATGTGATTGGCCTCGAGAAGCCTCAGCGGAAATGGGCCTCATCTCGCCTGGAGGGCAAAACCTCCTGGATTTTCTCGAGTTGCGGCAGGTGCTCTCGACTTACGACGGGGACCTCAGGGACCCGCTCTGGTGGCCTCAGGAAAGGCCAGTCCCCATGCGAGTTCCTCGGGGGCCTCTCGGGATTCCTCTCCCGTCGATGCCGGGGCCTAAGACCTTGTGTGGAGTCGGGGCCGAAACCTGAGGATTCCTCTCCAGTGCTGACATGGATCTTGGGGTACTTCTGGAGTCTCCACAGGGGAGTCAGTCCTCGTCTCGAATGCGGGCATGCACTTGCGCTTTCCTCCAGAGCGGTAGCAGCAGTGTCACGCAGTCCGCCGCGTGGATCAAAGGATCTATGGTTTTCCCTCGAGTCTTTCCCACGAGGTTTTCCCACGAGGCTTTCCCACAGGGCTGTCACACGTGCACACGTCGTGGGAGTCGATCCTCGGCTTGAACGTCAAGGCAGTGAAGGGAAAACAGGTTCCTCTGGAATGGACTGACACATCTGGGGGACTCTTGGAATGGTGTCACGACCCTGGAGTTCCTCTCGCCTTTCCTGTGGAGAGCGCCTCCTCTTGAGATGCGACGGGAACGCCGGGAATTCTTTCCCTACGAAACAGGGAAAGGATCCCTCATCTCGAGCTAGGAGGCGGAAACGGGGCTCCCCTGGATGTGTGCGGGACCCCACGTGCTTCCTCTCGACTGGAGACGGGTATGTCGGAGAACTTCTTGAGTTGCAGCAATGGTGTGAAGGACCCTTTGGAAGTTCCAGTGGTTAGACGTGATTGGCCTCGAGAAGCCTCAGTGGAAATGGGCCTCATCTCGCCTGGAGGGCAAAACCTCCTGGATTTTCTCGAGTTGCGGCATGTGCTCTCGACTTACGACGGGGACCTCAGGGACCCGCTCTGGTGGCCTCAGGAAAGGCCAGTCCCCATGCGAGTTCCTCGGGGCCCTCTCGGGATTCCTCTCCCGTCGATGCCGGGGCCTAAGTCCTTGTGTGGAGTCGGGGCCGGAACCTGAGGATTCCTCTCCAGTGCTGACATGGATCTTGGGGTACTTCTGGAGTCTCCCCAGGGGAGTCAGTCCTCGTCTCGTATGCGGGCATGCACTTGCGCTTTCCTCCAGAGCGGTAGCAGCAGTGTCACGCAGTCCGCCGCGTGGATCAAAGGATCTATGGTTTTCGCTCGAGTCTTTCCCACGAGGCTTTCCCACGAGGCTTTCCCACAGGGCTGTCCCACGTGCACACGTGGTGGGAGTCGATCCTCGGCTTGAACGTCAAGGCAGTGCAGGGAAAACAGGTTCCTCTGGAATGGACTGACACATTTGGGGGACTCTTGGAATGGTGGCACGACCCTGGAGTTCCTCTCGCCTTTCCTGTGGAGAGCGCCTCCTCTTGAGATGCGACGGGAACCCCGGGAATTCTTTCCCTACGAAACAGGGAAAGGATCCCTCATCTCGAGCTAGGAGGCGGAAACGGGGCTCCCCTGGATGTGTGCGGGACCCCACGTGCTTCCTCTCGAGTGGAGACGGGTATGTCGGGGAACTTCTTGAGTTGCAGCAAGGGTGTGAAGGACTCTTTGGAAGTTCCAGTGGTTAGACGTGATTGGCCTCGAGAAGCCTCAGTGGAAATGGGCCTCATCTCGCCTGGAGGGCAAAACCTCCTGGATTTTCTCGAGTTGCGGCATGTGCTCTCGACTTACGACGGGGACCTCAGGGACCCGCTCTGGTGGCCTCAGGAAAGGCCAGTCCCCATGCGAGTTCCTCGGGGGCCTCTCGGGATTCCTCTCCCGTCGATGCCGGGGCCTAAGACCTTGTGTGGAGTCGGGGCCGGAACCTGAGGATTCCTCTCCAGTGCTGACATGGATCTTGGGGTATTTCTGGAGTCTCCCCAGGGGAGTCAGTCCTCGTCTCGAATGCGGGCATGCACTTGCGCTTTCCTCCAGAGCGGTAGCAGCAGTGTCACGCAGTCCGCCGCGTGGATCAAAGGATCTATGGTTTTCCCTCGAGTCTTTCCCACGAGGCTTTCCCACGAGGCTTTCCCACAGGGCTGTCCCACGTGCACACGTGGTGGGAATCGATCCTCGGCTTGAACGTCAAGGCAGTGCAGGGAAAACAGGTTCCTCTGCAATGGACTGACACATTTGGGGGACTCTTGGAATGGTGGCACGACCTTGGAGTTCCTCTCGCCTTTCCTGTGGAGAGCGCCTCCTCTTGAGATGCGACGGGAACGCCGGGAATTCTTTCCCTACGAAACAGGGAAAGGATCCCTCATCTCGAGCTTGGAGGCGGAAACAGGGCTCCCCTGGATGTGTGCGGGACACCAGGTGCTTCCTCTCGAGTGGAGACGGGTATGTCGGGGAACTTCTTGAGTTGCAGCAATGGTGTGAAGGACCCTTTGGAAGTTCCAGTGGTTAGATGTGATTGGCCTCGAGAAGCCTCAGCGGAAATGGGCCTCATCTCGCCTGGAGGGCAAAACCTCCTGGATTTTCTCGAGTTGCGGCAGGTGCTCTCGACTTACGACGGGAACCTCAGGGACCCGCTCTGGTGGCCTCAGGAAAGGCCAGTCCCCATGCGAGTTCCTCGGGGGCCTCTCGGGATTCCTCTCCCATCGATGCCGGGGCCTAAGACCTTGTGTGGAGTCGGGGCCGGAACCTGAGGATTCCTCTCCAGTGCTGACATGGATCTTGGGGTTCTTCTGGAGTCTCCCCAGGGGAGTCAGTCCTCGTCTCGAATGCGGGCATGCACTTGCGCTTTCCTCCAGAGCGGTAGCAGCAGTGTCACACAGTCCACCGCGTGGATCAAAGGATGTATGTTTTTCCCTCGAGTCTTTCCCACGAGGCTTTCCCACGAGGGTTTCCCACAGGGCTGTCCCACGTGCACACGTGGTGGGAGTCGATCCTCGGCTTGAACGTCAAGGCAGTGCAGGGAAAACAGGTTCCTCTGGAATGGACTGACACATCTGGGGGACTCTTGGAATGGTGGCACGACCCTGGAGTTCCTCTCGCCTTTCCTGTGGAGAGCGCCTCCTCTTGAGATGCGACGGGAACGCCGGGAATTCTTTCCCTACGAAACAGGGAAAGGATCCCTCATTTCGAGCTAGGAGGCGGAAACGGGGCTCCCCTGGATGTGTGCGGGACACCACGTGCTTCCTTTCGAGTGCAGACGGGTATGTCGGGGAACATCTTGAGTTGCAGCAATGGTGTGAAGGACCCTTTGGAAGTTCCACTGGTTAGATGTGATTGGCCTCGAGAAGCCTCAGCGGAAATGGGCCTCGTCTCGCCTGGAGGGCAAAACCTCCTGGATTTTCTCGAGTTGCGGCAGGTGCTCTCGACTTACGACGGGAACCTCAGGGACCCGCTCTGGTGGCCTCAGGAAAGGCCAGTCCCCATGCGAGTTCCTCGGGGGCCTCTCGGGATTCCTCTCCCGTCGATGCCGGAGCCTAAGACCTTGTGTGGAGTCGGGGCCGGAACCTGAGGATTCCTCTCCAGTGCTGACATGGATCTTGGGGTACTTCTGGAGTCTCCCCAGGGGAGTCAGTCCTCGTCTCGAATGCGGGCATGCACTTGCGCTTTCCTCCAGAGCGGTATCAGCAGTGTCACGCAGTCCGCCGCGTGGATCAAAGGATCTATGGTTTTCCCTCGAGTCTTTCCCACGAGGCTTTCCCACGAGGCTTTCCCACAGGGCTGTCCCACGTGCACACGTGGTGGGACTCGATCCTCGGCTTGAACGTCAAGGCAGTGCAGGGAAAACAGGTTCCTCTGGAATGGACTGACACATCTGGGGGACTCTTGGAATGGTGTCAAGACCCTGGAGTTCCTCTCGCCTTTCCTGTGGAGAGCGCCTCCTCTTGAGATGCGACGGGAACGCCGGGAATTCTTTCCCTACGAAACAGGGAAAGGATCCCTCATCTCGAGCTAGGAGGCGGAAACAGGGCTCCCCTGGATGTGTGCGGGACACCAGGTGCTTCCTCTCGAGTGGAGACGGGTATGTCGGGGAACTTCTTGAGTTGCAGCAATGGTGTGAAGGACCCTTTGGAAGTTCCAGTGGTTAGATGTGATTGGCCTCGAGAAGCCTCAGAGGAAATGGGCCTCATCTCGCCTGGAGGGCAAAACCTCCTGGATTTTCTCGAGTTGCGGCAGGTGCTCTCGACTTACGACGGGAACCTCAGGGACCCGCTCTGGTGGCCTCAGGAAAGGCCAGTCCCCATGCGAGTTCCTCGGGGGCCTCTCGGGATTCCTCTCCCATCGATGCCGGGGCCTAAGACCTTGTGTGGAGTCGGGGCCGGAACCTGAGGATTCCTCTCCAGTGCTGACATGGATCTTGGGGTTCTTCTGGAGTCTCCCTAGGGGAGTCAGTCCTCGTCTCGAATGCGGGCATGCACTTGCGCTTTCCTCCAGAGCGGTAGCAGCAGTGTCACACAGTCCGCCGCGTGGATCAAAGGATCTATGGTTTTCCCTCGAGTCTTTCCCACGAGGCTTTCCCACGAGGCTTTCCCACAGGGCTGTCCCACGTGCACACGTGGTGGGAGTCGATCCTCGGCTTGAACGTCAAGGCAGTGCAGGGAAAACAGGTTCCTCTGGAATGGACTGACACATCTGGGGGACTCTTGGAATGGTGGCACGACCCTGGAGTTCCTCTCGCCTTTCCTGTGGAGAGCGCCTCCTCTTGAGATGCGACGGGAACGCCGGGAATTCTTTCCCTACGAAACAGGGAAAGGATCCCTCATCTCGAGCTAGGAGGCGGAAACGGGGCTCCCCTGGATGTGTGCGGGACACCACGTGCTTCCTTTCGAGTGCAGACGGGTATGTCGGGGAACATCTTGAGTTGCAGCAATGGTGTGAAGGACCCTTTGGAAGTTCCAGTGGTTAGATGTGATTGGCCTCAAGAAGCCTCAGCGGAAATGGGCCTCATCTCGCCTGGAGGGCAAAACCTCCTGGATTTTCTCGAGTTGCGGCAGGTGCTCTCGACTTACGACGGGAACCTCAGGGACCCGCTCTGGTGGCCTCAGGAAAGGCCAGTCCCCATGCGAGTTCCTCGGGGGCCCCTCGGGATTCCTCTCCCGTCGATGCCGGAGCCTAAGACCTTGTGTGGAGTCGGGGCCGGAACCTGAGGATTCCTCTCCAGTGCTGACATGGATCTTGGGGTACTTCTGGAGTCTCCCCAGGGGAGTCAGTCCTCGTCTCGAATGCGGGCATGCACTTGCGCTTTCCTCCAGAGCGGTATCAGAAGTGTCACGCAGTCCGCTGCGTGGATCAAAGATCTATGGTTTTCCCTCGAGTCTTTCCCACGAGGCTTTCCCAAGAGGCTTTCCCACAGGGCTGTCCCACGTGCACACGTGGTGGGACTCGATCCTCGGCTTGAACGTCAAGGCAGTGCAGGGAAAACAGGTTCCTCTGGAATGGACTGACACATCTGGGGGACTCTTGGAATGGTGGCACTACCCTGGAGTTCCTCTCGCCTTTCCTGTGGAGAGTGCCTCCACTTGAGATGCGACGGGAACGCCGGGAATTCTTTCCCTACGAAACAGGGAAAGGATCCCTCATCTGGAGCTAGGAGGCGGAAACGGGGCTCCCCTGGATGTGTGCGGGACCCACGTGCTTCCTCTCGAGTGGAGACGGGTATGTCGGGGAACTTCTTGAGTTGCAGCAATGGTGTGAAGGACCCTTTGGAAGTTCCAGTGGTTAGATGTGATTGGCCTCGAGAAGCCTCAGCGGAAATGGGCCTCATCTCGCCGGGAGGGCAAAACCTCCTGGATTTTCTCGAGTTGCGGCAGGTGCTCTCGACTTACGACGGGGACCTCAGGGACCCGCTCTGGTGGCCTCAGGAAAGGCCAGTCCCCATGCGAGTTCCTCGGGGGCCTCTCGGGATTCCTCTCCCGTCGATGCCGGGGCCTAAGACCTTGTGTGGAGTCGGGGCCGGAACCTGAGGATTCCTCTCCAGTGCTGACATGGATCTTGGGGTACTTCTGGAGTCTCCCCAGGGGAGTCAGTCCTCGTCTCGAATGCGGGCATGCACTTGCGCTTTCCTCCAGAGCGGTAGCAGCAGTGTCACGCAGTCCGCCGCGTGGATCAAAGGATCTATGGTTTTCCCTCGAGTCTTTCCCACGAGGCTTTCCCACGAGGCTTTCCCACAGGGCTGTCACACGTGCACACGTCGTGGGATTCGATCCTCGGCTTGAACGTCAAGGCAGTGCAGGGAAAACAGGTTCCTCTGGAATGGACTGACACATCTGGGGGACTCTTGGAATGGTGTCACGACCCTGGAGTTCCTCTCGCCTTTCCTGTGGAGAGCACCTCCTCTTGAGATGCGACGGGAACGCCGGGAATTCTTTCCCTACGAAACAGGGAAAGGATCCCTCATCTCGAGCTAGGAGGCGGAAACGGGGCTCCCCTGGATGTGTGCGGGACCCCACGTGCTTCCTCTCGAGTGGAGACGGGTATGTCGGGGAACTTCTTGAGTTGCAGCAAGGGTGTGAAGGACCCTTTGGAAGTTCCAGTGGTTAGACGTGATTGGCCTCGAAAAGCCTCAGCGGAAATGGGCCTCATCTCGCCTGGAGGGCAAAACCTCCTGGATTTTCTCGAGTTGCGGCAGGTGCTCTCGACTTACGACGGGGACCTCAGGGACCCGCTCTGGTGGCCTCAGGAAAGGCCAGTCCCCATGCGAGTTCCTCGGGGGCCTCTCGGGATTCCTCTCCCGTCGATGCCGGGGCCTAAGACCTTGTGTGGAGTCGGGGCCGGAACCTGAGGATTCCTCTCCAGTGCTGACATGGATCTTGGGGTACTTCTGGAGTCTCCCCAGGGGAGTCAGTCCTCGTCTCGAATGCGGGCATGCACTTGCGCTTTCCTCCAGAGCGGTAGCAGCAGTGTCACGCAGTCCGCCGCGTGGATCAAAGGATCTATGATTTTCCCTCGAGTCTTTCCCACGAGGCTTTCCCACGAGGCTTTCCCACAGGGCTGTCCCACGTGCACACGTGGTGGGAGTCGATCCTCGGCTTGAACGTCAAGGCAGTGCAGGGAAAACAGGTTCCTCGGGAATGGACTGACACATCTGGGGGACTCTTGGAATGGTGTCACGACCCTGGAGTTCCTCTCGCCTTTCCTGTGGAGAGCGCCTCCTCTTGAGATGCGACGGGAACGCCGGGAATTCTTTCCCTACGAAACAGGGAAAGGATCCCTCATCTCGATCTAGGAGGCGGAAACGGGGCTCCCCTGGATGTGTGCGGGACACAAGGTGCTTCCTCTCGAGTGGAGACGGGTATGTCGGGGAACTTCTTGAGTTGCAGCAATGGTGTGAAGGACCCTTTGGAAGTTCCAGTGGTTAGATGTGATTGGCCTCGAGAAGCCTCAGCGGAAATGGGCCTCATCTTGCCTGGAGGGCAAAACCTCCTGGATTTTCTCGAGTTGCGGCAGGTGCTCTCGACTTACGACGGGAACCTCAGGGACCCGCTCTGGTGGCCTCAGGAAAGGCCAGTCCCCATGCGAGTTCCTCGGGGGCCTCTCGGGATTCCTCTCCCATCGATGCCGGGGCCTAAGACCTTGTGTGGAGTCGGGGCCGAAACCTGAGGATTCCTCTCCAGTGCTGACATGGATCTTGGGGTTCTTCTGGAGTCTCCCCAGGGGAGTCAGTCCTCGTCTCGAATGCGGGCATGCACTTGCGCTTTCCTCCAGAGCGGTAGCAGCAGTGTCACACAGTCCGCCGCGTGGATCAAAGGATGTATGGTTTTCCCTCGAGTCTTTCCCACGAGGCTTTCCCACGAGGCTTTCCCACAGGGCTGTCCCACGTGCACACGTGGTGGGAGTCGATCCTCGGCTTGAACGTCAAGGCAGTGCAGGGAAAACAGGTTCCTCTGGAATGGACTGACACATCTGGGGGACTCTTGGAATGGTGGCACGACCCTGGAGTTCCTCTCGCCTTTCCTGTGGAGAGCGCCTCCTCTTGAGATGCGACGGGAACGCCGGGAATTCTTTCCCTACGAAACAGGGAAAGGATCCCTCATCTCGAGCTAGGAGGCGGAAACGGGGCTCCCCTGGATGTGTGCGGGACACCACGTGCTTCCTTTCGAGTGCAGACGGGTATGTCGGGGAACATCTTGAGTTGCAGCAATGGTGTGAAGGACCCTTTGGAAGTTCCAGTGGTTAGATGTGATTGGCCTCGAGAAGCCTCAGCGGAAATGGGCCTCATCTCGCCTGGAGGGCAAAACCTCCTGGATTTTCTCGAGTTGCGGCAGGTGCTCTCGACTTACGACGGGAACCTCAGGGACCCGCTCTGGTGGCCTCAGGAAAGGCCAGTCCCCATGCGAGTTCCTCGGGGGCCTCTCGGGATTCCTCTCCCGTCGATGCCGGAGCCTAAGACCTTGTGTGGAGTCGGGGCCGGAACCTGAGGATTCCTCTCCAGTGCTGACGTGAATCTTGGGGTACTTCTGGAGTCTCCCCAGGGGAGTCAGTCCTCGTCTCGAATGCGGGCATGCACTTGCGCTTTCCTCCAGAGCGGTAGCAGCAGTGTCACACACTCCGCCGCGTGGATCAAAGGATCTATGGTTTTCCCTCGAGCCTTTCCCACGAGGCTTTCCCACGAGGCTTTCCCACAGGGCTGTCCCACGTGCACACGTGGTGGGACTCGATCCTCGGCTTGAACGTCAAGGCAGTGCAGGGAAAACAGGTTCCTCTGGAATGGACTGACACATCTGGGGGACTCTTGGAATGGTGGCACTACCCTGGAGTTCCTCTCGCCTTTCCTGTGGAGAGCGCCTCCACTTGAGATGCGACGGGAACGCCGGGAATTCTTTCCCTACTAAACAGGGAAAGGATCCCTCATCTCGAGCTAGGAGGCGGAAACGGGGTTCCCCTGGATGTGTGCGGGACCCACGTGCTTCCTCTCGAGTGGAGACGGGTATGTCGGGGAACTTCTTGAGTTGCAGCAATGGTGTGAAGGACCCTTTGGAAGTTCCAGTGGTTAGATGTGATTGGCCTCGAGAAGCCTCAGCGGAAATGGGCCTCATCTCGCCTGGAGGGCAAAACCTCCTGGATTTTCTCGAGTTGCGGCAGGTGCTCTCGACTTACGACGGGGACCTCAGGGACCCGCTCTGGTGGCCTCAGGAAAGGCCAGTCCCCATGCGAGTTCCTCGGGGGCCTCTCGGGATTCCTCTCCCGTCGATGCCGGGGCCTAAGACCTTGTGTGGAGTCGGGGCCGGAACCTGAGGATTCCTCTCCAGTGCTGACATGGATCTTGGGGTACTTCTGGAGTCTCCCCAGGGGAGTCAGTCCTCGTCTCGAATGCGGGCATGCACTTGCGCTTTCCTCCAGAGCGGTAGCAGCAGTGTCACGCAGTCCGCCGCGTGGATCAAAGGATCTATGGTTTTCCCTCGAGTCTTTCCCACGAGGTTTTCCCACGAGGCTTTCCCACAGGGCTGTCACACGTGCACACGTCGAGGGAGTCGATCCTTGGCTTGAACGTCAAGGCAGTGAAGGGAAAACAGGTTCCTCTGGAATGGACTGACACATCTGGGGGACTCTTGGAATGGTGTCACGACCCTGGAGTTCCTCTCGCCTTTCCTGTGGAGAGCGCCTCCTCTTGAGATGCGACGGGAACGCCGGGAATTCTTTCCCTACGAAACAGGGAAAGGATCCCTCATCTCGAGCTAGGAGGCGGAAACGGGGCTCCCCTGGATGTGTGCGGGAACCCACGTGCTTCCTCTCGAGTGGAGACGGGTATGTCGGGGAACTTCTTGAGTTGCAGCAATGGTGTGAAGAACCCTTTGGAAGTTCCAGTGGTTAGACGTGATTGGCCTCGAGAAGCCCCAGTGGAAATGGGCCTCATCTCGCCTGGAGGGCAAAACCTCCTGGATTTTCTCGAGTTGCGGCATGTGCTCTCGACTTACGACGGGGACCTCAGGGACCCGCTCTGGTGGCCTCAGGAAAGGCCAGTCCCCATGCGAGTTCCTCGGGGGCCTCTCGGGATTCCTCTCCCGTCGATGCCGGGGCCTAAGACCTTGTGTGGAGTCGGGGCCGGAACCTGAGGATTCCTCTCCAGTGCTGACATGGATCTTGGGGTACTTCTGGAGTCTCCCCAGGGGAGTCAGTCCTCGTCTCGAATGCGGGCATGCACTTGCGCTTTCCTCCAGAGCGGTAGCAGCAGTGTCACGCAGTCCGCCGCGTGGATCAAAGGATCTATGGTTTTCCCTCGAGTCTTTCCCACGAGGCTTTCCCACGAGGCTTTCCCACAGGGCTGTCACACGTGCACACGTCGTGGGAGTCGATCCTCGGCTTGAACGTCAAGGCAGTGCAGGGAAAACAGGTTCCTCTGGAATGGACTGACACATCTGGGGGACTCTTGGAATGGTGTCACGACCCTGGAGTTCCTCTCGCCTTTCCTGTGGAGAGCGCCTCCTCTTGAGATGCGACGGGAACGCCGGGAATTCTTTCCCTACGAAACAGGGAAAGGATCCCTCATCTCGAGCTAGGAGGCGGAAACGGGGCTCCCCTGGATGTGTGCGTGACCCCACGTGCTTCCTCTCGAGTGGAGACGGGTATGTCGGGGAACTTCTTGAGTTGCAGCAAGGGTGTGAAGGACCCTTTGGAAGTTCCAGTGGTTAGACGTGATTGGCCTCGAGAAGCCTCAGTGGAAATGGGCCTCATCTCGCCTGGAGGGCAAAACCTCCTGGATTTTCTCGAGTTGCGGCATGTGCTCTCGACTTACGACGGGGACCTCAGGGACCCGCTCTGGTGGCCTCAGGAAAGGCCAGTCCCCATGCGAGTTCCTCGGGGGCCTCTCGGGATTCCTCTCCCGTCGATGCCGGGGCCTCAGACCTTGTGTGGAGTCGGGGCCGGAACCTGAGGATTCCTCTCCAGTGCTGACATGGATCTTGGGGTACTTCTGGAGTCTCCCCAGGGGAGTCAGTCCTCGTCTCGAATGCGGGCATGCACTTGCGCTTTCCTCCAGAGCGGTAGCAGCAGTGTCACGCAGTCCGCCGCGTGGATCAAAGGATCTATGGTTTTCCCTCGAGTCTTTCCCACGAGGCTTTCCCACGAGGCTTTCCCACAGGGCTGTCCCACGTGCACACGTGGTGGGAATCGATCCTCGGCTTGAACGTCAAGGCAGTGCAGGGAAAACAGGTTCCTCTGGAATGGACTGACACATTTGGGGGACTCTTGGAATGGTGGCACGACCTTGGAGTTCCTCTCGCCTTTCCTGTGGAGAGCGCCTCCTCTTGAGATGCGACGGGAACGCCGGGAATTCTTTCCCTACGAAACAGGGAAAGGATCCCTCATCTCGATCTAGGAGGCGGAAACGGGGCTCCCCTGGATGTGTGCGGGACCCCACGTGCTTCCTCTCGAGTGGAGACGGGTATGTCGGGGAACTTCTTGAGTTGCAGCAATGGTGTGAAGGACTCTTTGGAAGTTCCAGTGGTTAGATGTGATTGGCCTCGAGAAGCCTCATTGGAAATGGGCCTCATCTCGCCTGGAGGGCAAAACCTCCTGGATTTTCTCGAGTTGCGGCATGTGCTCTCGACTTACGACGGGGACCTCAGGGACCCGCTCTGGTGGCCTCAGGAAAGGCCAGTCCCCATGCGAGTTCCTCGGGGCCCTCTCGGGATTCCTCTCCCGTCGATGCCGGGGCCTAAGACCTTGTGTGGAGTCGGGGCCGGAACCTGAGGATTCCTCTGCAGTGCTGACATGGATCTTGGGGTACTTCTGGAGTCTCCCCAGGGGAGTCAGTCCTCGTCTCGAATGCGGGCATGCACTTGCGCTTTCCTCCAGAGCGGTAGCAGCAGTGTCACGCAGTCCGCCGCGTGGATCAAAGGATCTATGTTTTTCCCTCGAGTCTTTCCCACGAGGCTTTCCCACGAGGCTTTCCCACAGGGCTGTCCCACGTGCACACGTGGTGGGAGTCGATCCTCGGCTTGAACGTCAAGGCAGTGCAGGGAAAACAGGTTCCTCTGGAATGGACTGACACATTTGGGGGACTCTTGGAATGGTGGCACGACCCTGGAGTTCCTCTCGCCTTTCCTGTGGAGAGCGCCTCCTCTTGAGATGCGACGGGAACCCCGGGAATTCTTTCCCTACGAAACAGGGAAAGGATCCCTCATCTCGAGCTAGGAGGCGGAAACGGGGCTCCCCTGGATGTGTGCGGGACCCCACGTGCTTCCTCTCGAGTGGAGACGGGTATGTCGGGGAACTTCTTGAGTTGCAGCAAGGGTGTGAAGGACTCTTTGGAAGTTCCAGTGGTTAGACGTGATTGGCCTCGAGAAGCCTCAGTGGAAATGTGCCTCATCTCGCCTGGAGGGCAAAACCTCCTGGATTTTCTCGAGTTGCGGCAGGTGCTCTCGACTTACGACGGGGACCTCAGGGACCCGCTCTGGTGGCCTCAGGAAAGGCCAGTCCCCATGCGAGTTCCTCGGGGGCCTCTCGGGATTCCTCTCCCGTCGATGCCGGGGCCTAAGACCTTGTGTGGAGTCGGGGCCGGAACCTGAGGATTCCTCTCCAGTGCTGACATGGATCTTGGGGTACTTCTGGAGTCTCCCCAGGGGAGTCAGTCCTCGTCTCGAATGCGGGCATGCACTTGCGCTTTCCTCCAGAGCGGTAGCAGCAGTGTCACACAGTCCGCCGCGTGGATCAAAGGATGTATGGTTTTCCCTCGAGTCTTTCCCACGAGGCTTTCCCACGAGGCTTTCCCACAGGGCTGTCCCACGTGCACACGTGGTGGGAGTCGATCCTCGGCTTGAACGTCAAGGCAGTGCAGGGAAAACAGGTTCCTCTGGAATGGACTGACACATCTGGGGGACTCTTGGAATGGTGGCACGACCCTGGAGTTCCTCTCGCCTTTCCTGTGGAGAGCTCCTCCTCTTGAGATGCGACGGGAACGCCGGGATTTCTTTCCCTACGAAACAGGGAAAGGATCCCTCATTTCGAGCTAGGAGGCGGAAACGGGGCTCCCCTGGATGTGTGCGGGACACCACGTGCTTCCTTTCGAGTGCAGACGGGTATGTCGGGGAACATCTTGAGTTGCAGCAATGGTGTGAAGGACCCTTTGGAAGTTCCAGTGGTTAGATTTGATTGGCCTCGAGAAGCCTCAGCGGAAATGGGCCTCATCTCGCCTGGAGGGCAAAACCTCCTGGATTTTCTCGAGTTGCGGCAGGTGCTCTCGACTTACGACGGGAACCTCAGGGACCCGCTCTGGTGGCCTCAGGAAAGGCCAGTCCCCATGCGAGTTCCTCGGGGGCCTCTCGGGATTCCTCTCCCGTCGATGCCGGAGCCTAAGACCTTGTGTGGAGTCGGGGCCGGAACCTGAGGATTCCTCTCCAGTGCTGACGTGAATCTTGGGGTACTTCTGGAGTCTCCCCAGGGGAGTCAGTCCTCGTCTCGAATGCGGGCATGCACTTGCGCTTTCCTCCAGAGCGGTAGCAGCAGTGTCACACACTCCGCCGCGTGGATCAAAGGATCTATGGTTTTCCCTCGAGCCTTTCCCACGAGGCTTTCCCACGAGGCTTTCCCACAGGGCTGTCCCACGTGCACACGTGGTGGGACTCGATCCTCGGCTTGAACGTCAAGGCAGTGCAGGGAAAACAGGTTCCTCTGGAATGGACTGACACATCTGGGGGACTCTTGGAATGGTGGCACTACCCTGGAGTTCCTCTCGCCTTTCCTGTGGAGAGCGCCTCCACTTGAGATGCGACGGGAACGCCGGGAATTCTTTCCCTACTAAACAGGGAAAGGATCCCTCATCTCGAGCTAGGAGGCGGAAACGGGGCTCCCCTGGATGTGTGCGGGACCCACGTGCTTCCTCTCGAGTGGAGACGGGTATGTCGGGGAACTTCTTGAGTTGCAGCAATGGTGTGAAGGACCCTTTGGAAGTTCCAGTGGTTAGATGTGATTGGCCTCGAGAAGCCTCAGCGGAAATGGGCCTCATCTCGCCTGGAGGGCAAAACCTCCTGGATTTTCTCAAGTTGGGGCAGGTGCTCTCGACTTACGACGGGGACCTCAGGGACCCGCTCTGGTGGCCTCAGGAAAGGCCAGTCCCCATGCGAGTTCCTCGGGGGCCTCTCGGGATTCCTCTCCCGTCGATGCCGGGGCCTAAGACCTTGTGTGGAGTCGGGGCCGGAACCTGAGGATTCCTCTCCAGTGCTGACATGGATCTTGGGGTACTTCTGGAGTCTCCACAGGGGAGTCAGTCCTCGTCTCGAATGCGGGCATGCACTTGCGCTTTCCTCCAGAGCGGTAGCAGCAGTGTCACGCAGTCCGCCGCGTGGATCAAAGGATCTATGGTTTTCCCTCGAGTCTTTCCCACGAGGTTTTCCCACGAGGCATTCCCACAGGGCTGTCACACGTGCACACGTCGTGGGAGTCGATCCTCGGCTTGAACGTCAAGGCAGTGAAGGGAAAACAGGTTCCTCTGGAATGGACTGACACATTTGGGGGACTCTTGGAATGGTGTCACGACCCTGGAGTTCCTCTCGCCTTTCCTGTGGAGAGCGCCTCCTCTTGAGATGCGACGGGAACGCCGGGAATTCTTTCCCTACGAAACAGGGAAAGGATCCCTCATCTCGAGCTAGGAGGCGGAAACGGGGCTCCCCTGGATGTGTGCGGGACCCCACGTGCTTCCTCTCGACTGGAGACGGGTATGTCGGGGAACTTCTTGAGTTGCAGCAAGGGTGTGAAGGACCCTTTGGAAGTTCCAGTGGTTAGACGTGATTGGCCTCGAGAAGCCTCAGTGGAAATGGGCCTCATCTCGCCTGGAGGGCAAAACCTCCTGGATTTTCTCGAGTTGCGGCATGTGCTCTCGACTTACGACGGGGACCTCAGGGACCCGCTCTGGTGGCCTCAGGAAAGGCCAGTCCCCATGCGAGTTCCTCGGGGCCCTCTCGGGATTCCTCTCCCGTCGATGCCGGGGCCTAAGACCTTGTGTGGAGTCGGGGCCGGAACCTGAGGATTCCTCTCCAGTGCTGACATGGATCTTGGGGTACTTCTGGAGTCTCCCCAGGGGAGTCAGTCCTCGTCTCGAATGCGGGCATGCACTTGCGCTTTCCTCCAGAGCGGTAGCAGCAGTGTCACGCAGTCCGCCGCGTGGATCAAAGGATCTATGGTTTTCCCTCGAGTCTTTCCCACGAGGCTTTCCCACGAGGCTTTCCCACAGGGCTGTCCCACGTGCACACGTGGTGGGAGTCGATCCTCGGCTTGAACGTCAAGGCAGTGCAGGGAAAACAGGTTCCTCTGGAATGGACTGACACATTTGGGGGACTTTTGGAATGGTGGCACGACCCTGGAGTTCCTCTCGCCTTTCCTGTGGAGAGCGCCTCCTCTTGAGATGCGACGGGAACCCCGGGAATTCTTTCCCTACGAAACAGGGAAAGGATCCCTCATCTCGAGCTAGGAGGCGGAAACGGGGCTCCCCTGGATGTGTGCGGGACCCCACGTGCTTCCTCTCGAGTGGAGACGGGTATGTCGGGGAACTTCTTGAGTTGCAGCAAGGGTGTGAAGGACCCTTTGGAAGTTCCAGTGGTTAGATGTGATTGGCCTCGAGAAGCCTCAGCGGAAATGGGCCTCATCTCGCCTGGAGGGCAAAACCTCCTGGATTTTCTCGAGTTGCGGCAGGTGCTCTCGACTCACGACGGGGACCTCAGGGACCCGCTCTGGTGGCCTCAGGAAAGGCCAGTCCCCATGCGAGTTCCTCGGGGCCCTCTCGGGATTCCTCTCCCGTCGATGCCGGGGCCTAAGACCTTGTGTGGAGTCGGGGCCGGAACCTGAGGATTCCTCTCCAGTGCTGACATGGATCTTGGGGTACTTCTGGAGTCTCCCCAGGGGAGTCAGTCCTCGTCTCGAATGCGGGCATGCACTTGCGCTTTCCTCCAGAGCGGTAGCAGCAGTGTCACGCAGTCCGCCGCGTGGATCAAAGGATCTATGGTTTTCCCTCGAGTCTTTCCCACGAGGCTTTCCCACGAGGCTTTCCCACAGGGCTGTCCCACGTGCACACGTGGTGGGAGTCGATCCTCGGCTTGAACGTCAAGGCAGTGCAGGGAAAACAGGTTCCTCTGGAATGGACTGACACATTTGGGGGACTTTTGGAATGGTGGCACGACCCTGGAGTTCCTCTCGCCTTTCCTGTGGAGAGCGCCTCCTCTTGAGATGCGACGGGAACCCCGGGAATTCTTTCCCTACGAAACAGGGAAAGGATCCCTCATCTCGAGCTAGGAGGCGGAAACGGGGCTCCCCTGGATGTGTGCGGGACCCCACGTGCTTCCTCTCGAGTGGAGACGGGTATGTCGGGGAACTTCTTGAGTTGCAGCAAGGGTGTGAAGGACCCTTTGGAAGTTCCAGTGGTTAGATGTGATTGGCCTCGAGAAGCCTCAGCGGAAATGGGCCTCATCTCGCCTGGAGGGCAAAACCTCCTGGATTTTCTCGAGTTGCGGCAGGTGCTCTCGACTCACGACGGGGACCTCAGGGACCCGCTCTGGTGGCCTCAGGAAAGGCCAGTCCCCATGCGAGTTCCTCGGGGGCCTCTCGGGATTCCTCTCCCGTCGATGCCGGGGCCTAAGACCTTGTGTGGAGTCGGGGCCGGAACCTGAGGATTCCTCTCCAGTGCTGACATGGATCTTGGGGTACTTCTGGAGTCTCCCCAGGGGAGTCAGTCCTCGACTCGAATGCGGGCATGCACTTGCGCTTTCCTCCAGAGCGGTAGCAGCAGTGTCACGCAGTCCGCCGCGTGGATCAAAGGATCTATGGTTTTCCCTCGAGTCTTTCCCATGAGGCTTTCCCACGAGGCTTTCCCACAGGGCTGTCCCACGTGCACACGTGGTGGGAGTCGATCCTCGGCTTGAACGTCAAGGCAGTGCAGGGAAAACAGGTTCCTCTGGAATGGACTGACACATCTGGGGGACTCTTGGAATGGTGGCACGACCCTGGATTTACTCTCGCCTTTCCTGTGGAGAGCGCCTCCTCTTGAGATGCGACGGGAACGCCGGGAATTCTTTCCCTACGAAACAGGGAAAGGATCCCTCATCTCGAGCTAGGAGGCGGAAACGGGGCTCCCCTGGATGTGTGCGGGACCCCACGTGCTTCCTCTCGAGTGGAGACGGGTATGTCGGGGAACTTCTTGAGTTGCAGCAAGGGTGTGAAGGACCCTTTGGAAGTTCCAGTGGTTAGATGTGATTGGCCTCGAGAAGCCTCAGCGGAAATGGGCCTCATCTCGCCTGGAGGGCAAAACCTCCTGGATTTTCTCGAGTTGCGGCAGGTGCTCTCGACTTACGACGGGGACCTCAGGGACCCGCTCTGGTGGCCTCAGGAAAGGCCAGTCCCCATGCGAGTTCCTCGGGGGCGTCTCGGGATTCCTCTCCCGTCGATGCCGGGGCCTAAGACCTTGTGTGGAGTCGGGGCCGGAACCTGAGGATTCCTCTCCAGTGCTGACATGGATCTTGGGGTACTTCTGGAGTCTCCCCAGGGGAGTCAATCCTCGTCTCGAATGCGGGCATGCACATGCGCTTTCCTCCAGAGCGGTAGAAGCAGTGTCACGCAGTCCGCCGCGTGGATGAAAGGATCTATGGTTTTCCCTCGAGTCTTTCCCATGAGGGTTTCCCACGAGGCTTTCCCACAGGGCTGTCCCACGTGCACACGTGGTGGAAGTCGATCCTCGGCTTGAACGTCAAGGCAGTGCAGGGAAAACAGGTTCCTCTGGAATGGACTGACACACCTGGGGGACTCTTGGAATGGTGTCACGACCATGGAGTTCCTCTCGCCTTTCCTGTGGAGAGCGCCTCCTCTTGAGATGCGACGGGAACGCCGGGAATTCTTTCCCTACGAAACAGGGAAAGGATCCCTCATCTCGAGCTAGGAGGCGGAAACGGGGCTCCCCTGGATGTGTGCGGGGCCCCACGTGCTTCCTCTCGAGTGGAGACGGGTATGTCGGGGAACTTCTTGAGTTGCAGCAATGGTGTGAAGGACCCTTTGGAATTTCCAGTGGTTAGATGTGATTGGCCTCTAGAAGACTCAGCGGAAATGGGCCTCATCTCGCCTGGAGGGCAAAACCTCCTGGATTTTCTCGAGTTGCGGCAGGTGCTCTCGACTTACGACGGGGACCTCAGGGACACGCTCTGGTGGCCTCAGGAAAGGCCAGTCCCCATGCGAGTTCCTCGGGGGCCTCTCGGGATTCCTCTCCCGTCGATGCCGGGGTCTAAGACCTTGTGTGGAGTCGGGGCCGGAACCTGAGGATTCCTCTCCAGTGCTGACATGGATCTTGGGGTACTTCTGGAGTCTCCCCAGGGGAGTCAGTCCTCGACTCGAATGCGGGCATGCACTTGCGCTTTCCTCCAGAGCGGTAGCAGCAGTGTCACGCAGTCCGCCGCGTGGATCAAAGGATCTATGGTTTTCCCTCGAGTCTTTCCCACGAGGCTTTCCCACGAGGCTTTCCCACAGGGCTGTGCCACGTGCACACATGGTGGGAGTCGATCCTCGGCTTGAACGTCAAGGCAGTGCAGGGAAAACAGGTTCCTCTGGAATGGACTGACACATCTGGGGGACTCTTGGAATGGTGGCACGACCCTGGATTTCTTCTCGCCTTTCCTGTGGAGAGCGCCACCTCTTGAGATGCGACGGGAACGCCGGGAATTCTTTCCCTACGAAACAGGGAAAGGATCCCTCATCTCGAGCTAGGAGGCGGAAACGGGGCTCCCCTGGATGTGTGCGGGACCCACGTGCTTCCTCTCGAGTGGAGACGGGTATGTCGGGGAACTTCTTGAGTTGCAGCAATGGTGTGAAGGACCCTTTGGAAGTTCCAGTGGTTAGACGTGATTGGCCTCGAGAAGCCTCAGTGGAAATGGGCCTCATCTCGCCTGGAGGGCAAAACCTCCTGGATTTTCTCGAGTTGCGGCATGTGCTCTCGACTTACGACGGGGACCTCAGGGACCCGCTCTGGTGGCCTCAGGAAAGGCCAGTCCCCATGCGAGTTCCTCGGGGCCCTCTCGGGATTCCTCTCCCGTCGATGCCGGGGCCTAAGACCTTGTGTGGAGTCGGGGCCGGAACCTGAGGATTCCTCTCCAGTGCTGACATGGATCTTGGGGTACTTCTGGAGTCTCCCCAGGGGAGTCAGTCCTCGTCTCGAATGCGGGCATGCACTTGCGCTTTCCTCCAGAGCGGTAGCAGCAGTGTCACGCAGTCCGCCGCGTGGATCAAAGGATCTATGGTTTTCCCTCGAGTCTTTCCCACGAGGCTTTCCCACGAGGCTTTCCCACAGGGCTGTCCCACGTGCACACGTGGTGGGAGTCGATCCTCGGCTTGAACGTCAAGGCAGTGCAGGGAAAACAGGTTCCTCTGGAATGGACTGACACATCTGGGGGACTCTTGGAATGGTGGCACGACCCTGGAGTTCCTCTCGCCTTTCCTGTGGAGAGCGCCTCCTCTTGAGATGCGACGGGAACGCCGGGATTTCTTTCCCTACGAAACAGGGAAAGGATCCCTCATTTCGAGCTAGGAGGCGGAAACGGGGCTCCCCTGGATGTGTGCGGGACACCACGTGCTTCCTTTCGAGTGCAGACGGGTATGTCGGGGAACATCTTGAGTTGCAGCAATGGTGTGAAGGACCCTTTGGAAGTTCCAGTGGTTAGATTTGATTGGCCTCGAGAAGCCTCAGCGGAAATGGGCCTCATCTCGCCTGGAGGGCAAAACCTCCTGGATTTTCTCGAGTTGCGGCAGGTGCTCTCGACTTACGACGGGAACCTCAGGGACCCGCTCTGGTGGCCTCAGGAAAGGCCAGGCCCCATGCGAGTTCCTCGGGGGCCTCTCGGGATTCCTCTCCCGTCGATGCCGGAGCCTAAGACCTTGTGTGGAGTCGGGG
The DNA here is from genome assembly GCF_042477335.2 of Ovis canadensis. Taxonomy (NCBI): domain Eukaryota; kingdom Metazoa; phylum Chordata; class Mammalia; order Artiodactyla; family Bovidae; genus Ovis; species Ovis canadensis. The sequence continues at coordinate 1,413,320 of NC_091248.1, read as the reverse complement.
CCGGAACCTGAGGATTCCTCTCCAGTGCTGACGTGAATCTTGGGGTACTTCTGGAGTCTCCCCAGGGGAGTCAGTCCTCGTCTCGAATGCGGGCATGCACGTGCGCTTTCCTCCAGAGCGGTAGCAGCAGTGTCACACACTCCGCCGCGTGGATCAAAGGATCTATGGTTTTCCCTCGAGCCTTTCCCACGAGGCTTTCCCACGAGGCTTTCCCACAGGGCTGTCCCACGTGCACACGTGGTGGGACTCGATCCTCGGCTTGAACGTCAAGGCAGTGCAGGGAAAACAGGTTCCTCTGGAATGGACTGACACATCTGGGGGACTCTTGGAATGGTGGCACTACCCTGGAGTGCCTCTCGCCTTTCCTGTGGAGAGCGCCTCCACTTGAGATGCGACGGGAACGCCGGGAATTCTTTCCCTACTAAACAGGGAAAGGATCCCTCATCTCGAGCTAGGAGGCGGAAACGGGGCTCCCCTGGATGTGTGCGGGACCCACGTGCTTCCTCTCGAGTGGAGACGGGTATGTCGGGGAACTTCTTGAGTTGCAGCAATGGTGTGAAGGACCCTTTGGAAGTTCCAGTGGTTAGATGTGATTGGCCTCGAGAAGCCTCAGCGGAAATGGGCCTCATCTCGCCTGGGGGGCAAAACCTCCTGGATTTTCTCGAGTTGCGGCAGGTGCTCTCGACTTACGACGGGGACCTCAGGGACCCGCTCTGGTGGCCTCAGGAAAGGCCAGTCCCCATGCGAGTTCCTCGGGGGCCTCTCGGGTATCCTCTCCCGTCGATGCCGGGGCCTAAGACCTTGTGTGGAGTCGGGGCCGGAACCTGAGGATTCCTCTCCAGTGCTGACATGGATCTTGGGGTACTTCTGGAGTCTCCACAGGGGAGTCAGTCCTCGTCTCGAATGCGGGCATGCACTTGCGCTTTCCTCCAGAGCGGTAGCAGCAGTGTCACGCAGTCCGCCGCGTGGATCAAAGGATCTATGGTTTTCCCTCGAGTCTTTCCCACGAGGCTTTCCCACGAGGCTTTCCCACAGGGCTGTCCCACGTGCACACGTGGTGGGAGTCGATCCTCGGCTTGAACGTCAAGGCAGTGCAGGGAAAACAGGTTCCTCGGGAATGGACTGACACATCTGGGGGACTCTTGGAATGGTGTCAAGACCCTGGAGTTCCTCTCGCCTTTCCTGTGGAGAGCGCCTCCTCTTGAGATGCGACGGGAACGCCGGGAATTCTTTCCCTACGAAACAGGGAAAGGATCCCTCATCTCGAGCTTGGAGGCGGAAACAGGGCTCCCCTGGATGTGTGCGGGACACCAGGTGCTTCCTCTCGAGTGGAGACGGGTATGTCGGGGAACTTCTTGAGTTGCAGCAATGGTGTGAAGGACCCTTTGGAAGTTCCAGTGGTTAGATGTGATTGGCCTCGAGAAGCCTCAGCGGAAATGGGCCTCATCTCGCCTGGAGGGCAAAACCTCCTGGATTTTCTCGAGTTGCGGCAGGTGCTCTCGACTTACGACGGGAACCTCAGGGACCCGCTCTGGTGGCCTCAGGAAAGGCCAGTCCCCATGCGAGTTCCTCGGGGGCATCTCGGGATTCCTCTCCCGTCGATGCCGCGGCCTAAGACCTTGTGTGGAGTCGGGCCCGGAACCTGAGGATTCCTCTCCAGTGCTGACATGGATCTTGGGGTACTTCTGCAGTCTCCCCAGGGGAGTCAGTCCTCGTCTTGAATGCGGGCATGCACTTGCGCTTTCCTCCAGAGCGTTAGCAGCAGTGTCACACAGTCCGCCGCGTGGATCAAAGGATGTATGGTTTTCCCTCGAGTCTTTCCCACGAGGCTTTCCCACGAGGCTTTCCCACAGGGCTGTCCCACGTGCACACGTGGTGGGAGTCGATCCTCGGCTTGAACGTCAAGGCAGAGCAGGGAAAACAGGTTCCTCTGGAATGGACTGACACATCTGGGGGACTCTTGGAATGGTGGCACGACCCTGGAGTTCCTCTCGCCTTTCCTGTGGAGAGCGCCTCCTCTTGAGATGCGACGGGAACGCCGGGAATTCTTTCCCTACGAAACAGGGAAAGGATCCCTCATCTCGAGCTAGGAGGCGGAAACGGGGCTCCCCTGGATGTGTGCGGGACACCACGTGCTTCCTTTCGAGTGCAGACGGGTATGTCGGGGAACATCTTGAGTTGCAGCAATGGTGTGAAGGACCCTTTGGAAGTTCCAGTGGTTAGATGTGATTGGCCTCAAGAAGCCTCAGCGGAAATGGGCCTCATCTCGCCTGGAGGGCAAAACCTCCTGGATTTTCTCGAGTTGCGGCAGGTGCTCTCGACTTACGACGGGAACCTCAGGGACCCGCTCTGGTGGCCTCAGGAAAGGCCAGTCCCCATGCGAGTTCCTCTGGGGCCCCTCGGGATTCCTCTCCCGTCGATGCCGGAGCCTAAGACCTTGTGTGGAGTCGGGGCCGGAACCTGAGGATTCCTCTCCAGTGCTGACATGGATCTTGGGGTACTTCTGGAGTCTCCCCAGGGGAGTCAGTCCTCGTCTCGAATGCGGGCATGCACTTGCGCTTTCCTCCAGAGCGGTATCAGAAGTGTCACGCAGTCCGCTGCGTGGATCAAAGATCTATGGTTTTCCCTCGAGTCTTTCCCACGAGGCTTTCCCACGAGGCTTTCCCACAGGGCTGTCCCACGTGCACACGTGGTGGGACTCGATCCTCGGCTTGAACGTCAAGGCAGTGCAGGGAAAACAGGTTCCTCTGGAATGGACTGACACATCTGGGGGACTCTTGGAATGGTGGCACTACCCTGGAGTTCCTCTCGCCTTTCCTGTGGAGAGTGCCTCCACTTGAGATGCGACGGGAACGCCGGGAATTCTTTCCCTACGAAACAGGGAAAGGATCCCTCATCTGGAGCTAGGAGGCGGAAACGGGGCTCCCCTGGATGTGTGCGGGACCCACGTGCTTCCTCTCGAGTGGAGACGGGTATGTCGGGGAACTTCTTGAGTTGCAGCAATGGTGTGAAGGACCCTTTGGAAGTTCCAGTGGTTAGATGTGATTGGCCTCGAGAAGCCTCAGCGGAAATGGGCCTCATCTCGCCGGGAGGGCAAAACCTCCTGGATTTTCTCGAGTTGCGGCAGGTGCTCTCGACTTACGACGGGGACCTCAGGGACCCGCTCTGGTGGCCTCAGGAAAGGCCAGTCCCCATGCGAGTTCCTCGGGGGCCTCTCGGGATTCCTCTCCCGTCGATGCCGGGGCCTAAGACCTTGTGTGGAGTCGGGGCCGGAACCTGAGGATTCCTCTCCAGTGCTGACATGGATCTTGGGGTACTTCTGGAGTCTCCCCAGGGGAGTCAGTCCTCGTCTCGAATGCGGGCATGCACTTGCGCTTTCCTCCAGAGCGGTAGCAGCAGTGTCACGCAGTCCGCCGCGTGGATCAAAGGATCTATGGTTTTCCCTCGAGTCTTTCCCATGAGGCTTTCCCACGAGGCTTTCCCACAGGGCTGTCACACGTGCACACGTCGTGGGAGTCGATCCTCGGCTTGAACGTCAAGGCAGTGCAGGGAAAACAGGTTCCTCTGGAATGGACTGACACATCTGGGGGACTCTTGGAATGGTGGCACGACCCTGGAGTTCCTCTCGCCTTTCCTGTGGAGAGCGCCTCCTCTTGAGATGCGACGGGAACGCCGGGAATTCTTTCCCTACGAAACAGGGAAAGGATCCCTCATCTCGAGCTAGGAGGCGGAAACGGGGCTCCCCTGGATGTGTGCGGGACCCCACGTGCTTCCTCTCAAGTGGAGACGGGTATGTCGGGGAACTTCTTGAGTTGCAGCAAGGCTGTGAAGGACCCTTTGGAAGTTCCAGTGGTTAGACGTGATTGGCCTCGAGAAGCCTCAGTGGAAATGGGCCTCATCTCGCCTGGAGGGCAAAATCTCCTGGATTTTCTCGAGTTGCGGCATGTGCTCTCGACTTACGACGGGGACCTCAGGGACCCGCTCTGGTGGCCTCAGGAAAGGCCAGTCCCCATGCGAGTTCCTCGGGGGCCTCTCGGGATTCCTCTCCCGTCGATGCCGGGGCCTAAGACCTTGTGTGGAGTCGGGGCCGGAACCTGAGGATTCGTCTCCAATGCTGACATGGATCTTGGGGTACTTCTGGAGTCTCCCCAGGGGAGTCAGTCCTCGTCTCGAATGCGGGCATGCACTTGCGCTTTCCTCCAGAGCGGTAGCAGCAGTGTCACGTAGTCCGCCGCGTGGATCAAAGGATCTATGGTTTTCCCTCGAGTCTTTCCCACGAGGCTTTCCCACGAGGCTTTCCCACAGGGCTGTCCCACGTGCACACGTGGTGGGAGTCGATCCTCGGCTTGAACGTCAAGGCAGTGCAGGGAAAACAGGTTCCTCTGGAATGGACTGACACATTTGGGGGACTCTTGGAATGGTGGCACGACCCTGGAGTTCCTCTCGCCTTTCCTGTGGAGAGCGCCTCCTCTTGAGATGCGACGGGAACGCCGGGAATTCTTTCCCTACGAAACAGGGAAAGGATCCCTCATCTCGAGCTAGGAGGCGGAAAGGGGGCTCCCCTGGATGTGTGCGGGACCCCACGTGCTTCCTCTCGAGTGGAGACGGGTATGTCGGGGAACTTCTTGAGTTGCAGCAATGGTGTGAAGGACCCTTTGGAAGTTCCAGTGGTTAGATGTGATTGGCCTCGAGAAGCCTCATTGGAAATGGTCCTCATCTCGCCTGGAGGGAAAAACCTCCTGGATTTTCTCGAGTTGTGGCAGGTGCCCTCGACTTACGACGGGGACCTCAGGGACCCGCTCTGGTGGCCTCAGGAAAGGCCAGTCCCCATGCGAGTTCCTCGGGGGCCTCTCGGGATTCCTCTCCCGTCGATGCCGGGGCCTAAGACCTTGTGTGGAGTCGGGGCCGGAACCTGAGGATTCCTCTCCAGTGCTGACATGGATCTTGGGGTACTTCTGGAGTCTCCCCAGGGGAGTCAGTCCTCGTCTCGAATGCCGGCATGCACTTGCGCTTTCCTCCAGAGCGGTAGCAGCAGTGTCACGCAGTCCGCCGCGTGGATCAAAGGATCTATGGTTTTCCCTCGAGTCTTTCCCACGAGGCTTTCCCACGAGGCTTTCCCACAGGGCTGTCCCACGTGCAGACGTGGTGGGAGTCGATCCTCGGCTTGAACGTCAAGGCAGTGCAGGGAAAACAGGTCCTCGGGAATGGACTGACACATCTGGGGGACTCTTGGAATGGTGTCAAGACCCTGGAGTTCCTCTCGCCTTTCCTGTGGAGAGCGCCTCCTCTTGAGATGCGACGGGAACGCCGGGAATTCTTTCCCTACGAAACAGGGAAAGGATCCCTCATCTCGAGCTAGGAGGCGGAAACAGGTCTCCCCTGGATGTGTGCGGGACACCAGGTGCTTACTCTCGAGTGGAGACGGGTATGTCGGGGAACTTCTTGAGTTGCAGCAATGGTGTGAAGGACCCTTTGGAAGTTCCAGTGGTTAGATGTGATTGGCCTCGAGAAGCCTCAGCGGAAATGGGCCTCATCTCGCCTGGAGGGCAAAACCTCCTGGATTTTCTCGAGGTGCGGCAGGTGCTCTCGACTTACGACGGGAACCTCAGGGACCCGCTCTGGTGGCCTCAGGAAAGGCCAGTCCCCATGCGAGTTCCTCGGGGGCATCTCGGGATTCCTCTCCCGTCGATGCCGCGGCCTAAGACCTTGTGTGGAGTCGGGCCCGGAACCTGAGGATTCCTCTCCAGTGCTGACATGGATCTTGGGGTACTTCTGCAGTCTCCCCAGGGGAGTCAGTCCTCGTCTTGAATGCGGGCATGCACTTGCGCTTTCCTCCAGAGCGTTAGCAGCAGTGTCACACAGTCCGCCGCGTGGATCAAAGGATGTATGGTTTTCCCTCGAGTCTTTCCCACGAGGCTTTCCCACGAGGCTTTCCCACAGGGCTGTCCCACGTGCACACGTGGTGGGAGTCGATCCTCGGCTTGAACGTCAAGGCAGAGCAGGGAAAACAGGTTCCTCTGGAATGGACTGACACATCTGGGGGACTCTTGGAATGGTGGCACGACCCTGGAGTTCCTCTCGCCTTTCCTGTGGAGAGCGCCTCCTCTTGAGATGCGACGGGAACGCCGGGAATTCTTTCCCTACGAAACAGGGAAAGGATCCCTCATTTCGAGCTAGGAGGCGGAAACGGGGCTCCCCTGGATGTGTGCGGGACCCCACGTGCTTCCTCTCGAGTGGAGACGGGTATGTCGGGGAACTTCTTGAGTTGCAGCAAGGGTGTGAAGGACCCTTTCGAAGTTCCAGTGGTTAGATGTGATTGGCCTCGAGAAGCCTCAGCGGAAATGGGCCTCATCTCGCCTGGAGGGCAAAACCTCCTGGATTTTCTCGAGTTGCGGCAGGTGCTCTCGACTTACGACGGGGACCTCAGGGACCCGCTCTGGTGGCCTCAGGAAAGGCCAGTCCCCATGCGAGTTCCTCGGGGGCCGCTCGGGATTCCTCTCCCGTCGATGCCGGGGCCTAAGACCTTGTGTGGAGTCGGGGCCGGAACCTGAGGATTCCTCTCCAGTGCTGACATGGATCTTGGGGTACTTCTGGAGTCTCCCCAGGGGAGTCAGTCCTCGTCTCGAATGCGGGCATGCACTTGCGCTTTCCTCCAGAGCGGTAGCAGCAGTGTCACCCAGTCCGCCGCGTGGATCAAAGGATCTATGGTTTTCCCTCGAGTCTTTCCCACGAGGCTTTCCCACGAGGCTTTCCCACAGGGCTGTCCCACGTGCACACGTGGTGGGAGTCGATCCTCGGCTTGAACGTCAAGGCAGTGCAGGGAAAACAGGTTCCTCTGGAATGGACTGACACATCTGGGGGACTCTTGGAATGGTGGCACGACCCTGGAGTTCCTCTCGCCTTTCCTGTGGAGAGCGCCTCCTCTTGAGATGCGACGGGAACGCCGGGAATTCTTTCCCTACGAAACAGGGAAAGGATCCCTCATCTCGAGCTAGGAGGCGGAAACGGGGCTCCCCTGGATGTGTGCGGGACCCCACGTGCTTCCTCTCGAGTGGAGACGGGTATGTCGGGGAACTTGTTGAGTTGCAGCAAGGGTGTGAAGGACCCTTTGGAAGTTCCAGTGGTTAGATGTGATTGGCCTCGAGAAGCCTCAGCGGAAATGAGCCTCATCTCGCCTGGAGGGCAAAACCTCGTGGATTTTCTCGAGTTGCGGCAGGTGCTCTCGACTTACGACGGGGACCTCAGGGACCCGCTCTGGTGGCCTCAGGAAAGGCCAGTCCCCATGCGAGTTCTTCGGGGGCCTCTCGGGATTCCTCTCCCGTCGATGCCGGGGCCTAAGACCTTGTGTGGAGTCGGGGCCGGAACCTGAGGATTCCTCTCCAGTGCTGACATGGATCTTGGGGTACTTCTGGAGTCTCCCCAGGGGAGTCAGTCCTCGTCTCGAATGCGGGCATGCACTTGCGCTTTCCTCCAGAGCGGTAGCAGCAGTGTCACGCAGTCCGCCACGTGGATCAAAGGATCTATGGTTTTCCCTCGAGTCTTTCCCACGAGGCTTTCCCACGAGGCTTTCCCACAGGGCTGTCCCACGTGCACACGTGGTGGGAGTCGATCCTCGGCTTGAACGTCAAGGCAGTGCAGGGAAAACAGGTTCCTCTGGAATGGACTGACACATCTGGGGGACTCTTGGAATGGTGGCACGACCCTGGAGTTCCTCTCGCCTTTCCTGTGGAGAGCGCCTCCTCTTGAGATGCGACGGGAACGCCGGGAATTCTTTCCCAACGAAACAGGGAAAGGATCCCTAATCTCGAGCTAGGAGGCGGAAACGGGGCTCCCCTGGATGGGTGCGGGACACCACGTGCTTCCTCTCGAGTGGAGACGGGTATGTCGGGGAACTTCTTGTGTTGCAGCAAGGGTGTGAAGGACCCTTTGGAAGTTCCAGTGGTTAGATGTGATTGGCCTCGAGAAGCCTCAGCGGAAATGGGCCTCATCTCGCCTGGAGGGCAAAACCTCCTGGATTTTCTCGAGTTGCGGCAGGTGCTCTCGACTTACGACGGGGACTTCAGGGACCCGCTCTGGTGGCCTCAGGAAAGGCCAGTCCCCATGCGAGTTCCTCGGGGGCCTCTCGGGATTCCTCTCCCGTCGATGCCGGGATCTAAGACCGTGTGTGGAGTCGGGGCCGGATTCCTCTCCAGTGCTGACATGGATCTTGGGGTACTTCTGGAGTCTCCCCAGGGGAGTCAGTCCTCGTCTCGAATGCGGGCATGCACTTGCGCTTTCCTCCAGAGCGGTAGCAGCAGTGTCACGCAGTCCGCCGCGTGGATCAAAGGATCTATGGTTTTCCCTCGAGTCTTTCCCACGAGGCTTTCCCACGAGGCTTTCCCACAGGGCTGTCCCACGTGCACACGTGGTGGGAGTCGATCCTCGGCTTGAACGTCAAGGCAGTGCAGGGAAAACTGGTTCCTCTGGAATGGACTGACACATCTGGGGGACTCTTGGAATGGTGGCACGACCCTGGAGTTCCTCTCGCCTTTCCTGTGGAGAGCGCCTCCTCTTGAGATGCGACGGGAACGCCGGGAATTCTTTCCCTACGAAACAGGGAAAGGATCCCTCATCTCGAGCTAGGAGGCGGAAACGGGGCTCCCCTGGATGTGTGCGGGACCCCACGTGCTTCCTCTCGAGTGCAGACGGGTATGTCGGGGAACTTCTTGAGTTGCAGCAAGGGTGTGAAGGACCCTTTGGAAGTTCCAGTGGTTAGATGTGATTGGCCTCGAGAAGCCTCAGCGGAAATGGGCCTCATCTCGCCTGGAGGGCAAAACCTCCTGGATTTTCTCGAGTTGCGGCAGGTGCTCTCGACTTACGACGGGGACCTCAGGGACCCGCTCTGGTGGCCTCAGGAAAGGCCAGTCCCCATGCGAGTTCCTCGGGGGCCTCTCGGGATTCCTCTCCCGTCGATGCCGGGGCCTAAGACCTTGTGTGGAGTCGGGGCCGGAACCTGAGGATTCCTCTCCAGTGCTGACATGGATCTTGGGGTACTTCTGGAGTCTCCCCAGGGGAGTCAGTCCTCGACTCGAATGCGGGCATGCACTTGCGCTTTCCTCCAGAGCGGTAGCAGCAGTGTCACGCAGTCCGCCGCGTGGATCAAAGGATCTATGGTTTTCCCTCGAGTCTTTCCCATGAGGCTTTCCCACGAGGCTTTCCCACAGGGCTGTCCCACGTGCACACGTGGTGGGAGTCGATCCTCGGCTTGAACGTCAAGGCAGTGCAGGGAAAACAGGTTCCTCTGGAATGGACTGACACATCTGGGGGACTCTTGGAATGGTGGCACGACCCTGGATTTCCTCTCGCCTTTCCTGTGGAGAGCGCCTCCTCTTGAGATGCGACGGGAACGCCGGGAATTCTTTCCCTACGAAACAGGGAAAGGATCCCTCATCTCGAGCTAGGAGGCGGAAACGGGGCTCCCCTGGATGTGTGCGGGACAACACGTGCTTCCTCTCGAGTGGAGACGGGTATGTCGGGGAACTTCTTGAGTTGCAGCAAGGGTGTGAAGGACCCTTTGGAAGTTCCAGTGGTTAGATGTGATTGGCCTCGAGAAGCCTCAGCGGAAATGGGCCTCATCTCGCCTGGAGGGCAAAACCTCCTGGATTTTCTCGAGTTGCGGCAGGTGCTCTCGACTTACGACGGGGACCTCAGGGACCCGCTCTGGTGGCCTCAGGAAAGGCCAGTCCCCATGCGAGTTCCTCGGGGGCGTCTCGGGATTCCTCTCCCGTCGATGCCGGGGCCTAAGACCTTGTGTGGAGTCGGGGCCGGAACCTGAGGATTCCTCTCCAGTGCTGACATGGATCTTGGGGTACTTCTGGAGTCTCCCCAGGGGAGTCAATCCTCGTCTCGAATGCGGGCATGCACATGCGCTTTCCTCCAGAGCGGTAGAAGCAGTGTCACGCAGTCCGCCGCGTGGATGAAAGGATCTATGGTTTTCCCTCGAGTCTTTCCCATGAGGGTTTCCCACGAGGCTTTCCCACAGGGCTGTCTCACGTGCACACGTGGTGGAAGTCGATCCTCGGCTTGAACGTCAAGGCAGTGCAGGGAAAACAGGTTCCTCTGGAATGGACTGACACACCTGGGGGACTCTTGGAATGGTGTCACGACCATGGAGTTCCTCTCGCCTTTCCTGTGGAGAGCGCCTCCTCTTGAGATGCGACGGGAACGCCGGGAATTCTTTCCCTACGAAACAGGGAAAGGATCCCTCATCTCGAGCTAGGAGGCGGAAACGGGGCTCCCCTGGATGTGTGCGGGACCCCACGTGCTTCCTCTCGAGTGGAGACGGGTATGTCGGGGAACTTCTTGAGTTGCAGCAATGGTGTGAAGGACCCTTTGGAAGTTCCAGTGGTTAGATGTGATTGGCCTCGAGAAGCCTCAGCGGAAATGGGCCTCATCTCGCCGGGAGGGCAAAACCTCCTGGATTTTCTCGAGTTGCGGCAGGTGCTCTCGACTTACGACGGGGACCTCAGGGACCCGCTCTGGTGGCCTCAGGAAAGGCCAGTCCCCATGCGAGTTCCTCGGGGGCCTCTCGGGATTCCTCTCCCGTCGATGCCGGGGCCTAAGACCTTGTGTGGAGTCGGGGCCGGGACCTGAGTTTTCCTCTCCAGTGCTGACATGGATCTTGGGGTACTTCTGGAGTCACCCCAGGGGAGTCAGTCCTCGTCTCGAATGCGGGCATGCATTGCGCTTTCCTCCAGAGCGGTAGCAGCAGTGTCACGCAGTCCGCCGCGTGGATCAAAGGATCTATGGTTTTCCCTCGAGTCTTTCCCACGAGGCTTTCCCACAGGGCTGTTCCACGTGCACACGTGGTGGGAGTCGATCCTCGGCTTGAACGTCAAGGCAGTGCAGGGAAAACAGGTTCCTCTGGAATGGACTGACACATCTGGGGGACTCTTGGAATGGTGGCACGACCCTGGAGTTCCTCTCGCCTTTCCTGTGGAGAGCGCCTCCTCTTGAGATGCGACGGGAACGCCGGGAATTTTTTCCTTACGAAACAGGGAAAGGATCCCTCATCTCGAGCTAGGAGGTGGAAACGGGGCTCCCCTGGATGTGTGCGGGACCCCACGTGCTTCCTCTCGAGTGCAGACGGGTATGTCGGGGAACTTCTTGAGTTGCAGCAAGGGTGTGAAGGACCCTTTGGAAGTTCCAGTGGTTAGATGTGATTGGCCTCGAGAAGCCTCAGCGGAAAGGGGCCTCATCTCGCCTGGAGGGCAAAACCTCCTGGATTTTCTCGAGTTGCGGCAGGTGCTCTCGACTTACAACGGGGACCTCAGGGACCCGCTCTGGTGGCCTCAGGAAAGGCCAGTCCCCATGCGAGTTCCTCGGGGGCCTCTCGGGATTCCTCTCCCGTCGATGCCGGGGCCTAAGACCTTGTGTGGAGTCGGGGCCGGGACCTGAGTTTTCCTCTCCAGTGCTGACATGGATCTTGGGGTACTTCTGGAGTCTCCCCAGGGGAGTCAGTCCTCGTCTCAAATGCAGGAATGCACTTGCGCTTTCCTCCAGAGCGTTAGCAGCAGTGTCACGCAGTCCGCCGCGTGGATCAAAGGATGTATGGTTTTCCCTCGAGTCTTTCCCACGAGGCTTTCCCACGAGGCTTTCCCACAGGGCTGTCCCACGTGCACACGTGGTGGGAGTCGATCCTCGGCTTGAACGTCAAGGCAGTGCAGGGAAAACAGGTTCCTCTGGAATGGACTGACACATCTGGTGGACTCTTGGAATGGTGGCACGACACTGGAGTTCCTCTCGCCTTTCCTGTGGAGAGCGCCTCCCCTTGAGATGCGACGGGAACGCCGGGAATTCTTTCCCTACGAAACAGGGAATGGATCCCTCATCTCGAGCTAGGAGGCGGAAACGGGGCTCCCCTGGATGTGTGCGGGACCCACGTGCTTCCTCTCGAGTGGAGACGGGTATGTCGGGGAACTTCTTGAGTTGCAGCAAGGGTGTGAAGGACCCTTTGGAAGTTCCAGTGGTTAGACGTGATTAGCCTCGAGAAGCCTCAGCGGAAATGGGCCTCATCTCGCCTGGAGGGCAAAACCTCCTGGATTTTCTCGAGTTGCGGCAGGTGCTCTTGACTTACGACGGGGACCTCAGGGACCCGCTCTGGTGGCCTCAGGAAAGGCCAGTCCCCATGCGAGTTCCTCGGGGGCCTCTCGGGATTCCTCTCCCGTCGATGCCGGGGCCTAAGACCTTGTGTGGAGTCGGGGCCGGAACCTGAGGATTCCTCTCCAGTGCTGACATGGATCTTGGGGTACTTCTGGAGTCTCCCCAGGGGAGTCAGTCCTCGTCTCGAATGCGGGCATGCACTTGCGTTTTCCTCCAGAGCGGTAGCAGCAGTGTCACGCAGTCCGCCGCGTGGATCAAAGGATCTATGGTTTTCCCTCGAGTCTTTCCCAGGAGGCTTTCCCACGAGGCTTTCCCACAGGGCTGTCCCACGTGCACACGTGTTGGGAGTCGATCCTCGGCTTGAATGTCAAGGCAGTGCAGGGAAAACAGGTTCCTCTGGAATGGACTGACACATCTGGGGGACTCTTGGAATGGTGGCACGACCCTGGAGTTCCTCTCGCCTTTCCTGTGGAGAGCGCCTCCTCTTGAGATGCGACGGGAACGCCGGGAATTCTTTCCCTACGAAACAGGGAAAGGATCCCTCATCTCGAGCTAGGAGGCGGAAACGGGGCTCCCCTGGATGTGTGCGGGACAACACGTGCTTCCTCTCGAGTGGAGACGGGTATGTCGGGGAACTTCTTGTGTTGCAGCAAGGGTGTGAAGGACCCTATGGAAGTTCCAGTGGTTAGATGTGATTGTCCTCGAGAAGCCTCAGCGGAAATGGGCCTCATCTCGCCTGGAGGGCAAAACCTCCCGGATTTTCTCGAGTTGCGGCAGGTGCTCTCGACTTACGACGGGGACCTCAGGGACCCGCTCTGGTGGCCTCAGGAAAGGCCAGTCCCCATGCGAGTTCCTCGGGGGCCTCTCGGGATTCCTCTCCCGTCGATGCCGGGGCCTAAGACCTTGTGTGGAGTCGGGGCCGGAACCTGAGGATTCCTCTCCTGTGCTGACATGGATCTTGGGGTACTTCTGGAGTCTCCCCAGGGGAGTCAGTCCTCGTCTCGAATGCGGGCATGCACTTGCGCTTTCCTCCAGAGCGGTAGCAGCAGTGTCACGCAGTCCGCCGCGTGGATCAAAGGATCTATGGTTTTCCCTCGAGTCTTTCCCACGAGGCTTTCCCACGAAGCTTTCCCACAGGGCTGTTCCACGTGCACACGTGGTGGGAGTCGATCCTCGGCTTGAACGTCAAGGCAGTGCAGGGAAAACAGGTTCCTCTGGAATGGACTGACACATCTGGGGGACTCTTGGAATGGTGGCACGACCCTGGAGTTCCTCTCGCCTTTCCTGTGGAGAGCGCCTCCTCTTGAGATGCGACGGGAACGCCGGGAATTTTTTCCTTACGAAACAGGGAAAGGATCCCTCATCTCGAGCTAGGAGGTGGAAACGGGGCTCCCCTGGATGTGTGCGGGACCCCACGTGCTTCCTCTCGAGTGGAGACGGGTATGTCGGGGAACTTCTTGAGTTGCAGCAAGGGTGTGAAGGACCCTTTGGAAGTTCCAGTGGTTAGATGTGATTGGCCTCGAGAAGCCTCAGCGGAAAGGGGCCTCATCTCGCCTGGAGGGCAAAACCTCCTGGATTTTCTCGAGTTGCGGCAGGTGCTCTCGACTTACAACGGGGACCTCAGGGACCCGCTCTGGTGGCCTCAGGAAAGGCCAGTCCCCATGCGAGTTCCTCGGGGGCCTCTCGGGATTCCTCTCCCGTCGATGCCGGGGCCTAAGACCTTGTGTGGAGTCGGGGCCGGAACCTGAGTTTTCCTCTCCAGTGCTGACATGGATCTTGGGGTACTTCTGGAGTCTCCCCAGGGGAGTCAGTCCTCGTCTCGAATGCGGGAATGCACTTGCGCTTTCCTCCAGAGCGGTAGCAGCAGTGTCACGCAGTCCGCCGCGTGGATCAAAGGATGTATGGTTTTCCCTCGAGTCTTTCCCACGAGGCTTTCCCACGAGGCTTTCCCACAGGGCTGTCCCACGTGCACACGTGGTGGGAGTCGATCCTCGGCTTGAACGTCAAGGCAGTGCAGGGAAAACAGGTTCCTCTGGAATGGACTGACACATCTGGTGGACTCTTGGAATGGTGGCACGACACTGGAGTTCCTCTCGCCTTTCCTGTGGAGAGCGCCTCCCCTTGAGATGCGACGGGAACGCCGGGAATTCTTTCCCTACGAAACAGGGAATGGATCCCTCATCTCGAGCTAGGAGGCGGAAACGGGGCTCCCCTGGATGTGTGCGGGACCCACGTGCTTCCTCTCGAGTGGAGACGGGTATGTCGGGGAACTTCTTGAGTTGCAGCAAGGGTGTGAAGGACCCTTTGGAAGTTCCAGTGGTTAGACGTGATTAGCCTCGAGAAGCCTCAGCGGAAATGGGCCTCATCTCGCCTGGAGGGCAAAACCTCCTGGATTTTCTCGAGTTGCGGCAGGTGCTCTTGACTTACGACGGGGACCTCAGGGACCCGCTCTGGTGGCCTCAGGAAAGGCCAGTCCCCATGCGAGTTCCTCGGGGGCCTCTCGGGATTCCTCTCCCGTCGATGCCGGGGCCTAAGACCTTGTGTGGAGTCGGGGCCGGAACCTGAGGATTCCTCTCCAGTGCTGACATGGATCTTGGGGTACTTCTGGAGTCTCCCCAGGGGAGTCAGTCCTCGTCTCGAATGCGGGCATGCACTTGCGTTTTCCTCCAGAGCGGTAGCAGCAGTGTCACGCAGTCCGCCGCGTGGATCAAAGGATCTATGGTTTTCCCTCGAGTCTTTCCCAGGAGGCTTTCCCACGAGGCTTTCCCACAGGGCTGTCCCACGTGCACACGTGTTGGGAGTCGATCCTCGGCTTGAATGTCAAGGCAGTGCAGGGAAAACAGGTTCCTCTGGAATGGACTGACACATCTGGGGGACTCTTGGAATGGTGGCACGACCCTGGAGTTCCTCTCGCCTTTCCTGTGGAGAGCGCCTCCTCTTGAGATGCGACGGGAACGCCGGGAATTCTTTCCCTACGAAACAGGGAAAGGATCCCTCATCTCGAGCTAGGAGGCGGAAACGGGGCTCCCCTGGATGTGTGTGGGACACCACGTGCTTCCTCTCGAGTGGAGACGGGTATGTCGGGGAACTTCTTGTGTTGCAGCAAGGGTGTGAAGGACCCTATGGAAGTTCCAGTGGTTAGATGTGATTGGCCTCGTGAAGCCTCAGCGGAAATGGGCCTCATCTCGCCTGGAGGGCAAAACCTCCTGGATTTTCTCGAGTTGCGGCAGGTGCTCTCGACTTACGACGGGGACCTCAGGGACCCGCTCTGGTGGCCTCAGGAAAGGCCAGTCCCCATGCGAGTTCCTCGGGGGCCTCTCGGGATTCCTCTCCCGTCGATGCCGGGGCCTAAGACCTTGTGTGGAGTCGGGGCCGGAACCTGAGGATTCCTCTCCTGTGCTGACATGGATCTTGGGGTACTTCTGGAGTCTCCCCAGGGGAGTCAGTCCTCGTCTCGAATGCGGGCATGCACTTGCGCTTTCCTCCAGAGCGGTAGCAGCAGTGTCACGCAGTCCGCCGCGTGGATCAAAGGATCTATGGTTTTCCCTCGAGTCTTTCCCACGAGGCTTTCCCACGAAGCTTTCCCACAGGGCTGTTCCACGTGCACACGTGGTGGGAGTCGATCCTCGGCTTGAACGTCAAGGCAGTGCAGGGAAAACAGGTTCCTCTGGAATGGACTGACACATCTGGGGGACTCTTGGAATGGTGGCACGACCCTGGAGTTCCTCTCGCCTTTCCTGTGGAGAGCGCCTCCTCTTGAGATGCGACGGGAACGCCGGGAATTTTTTCCTTACGAAACAGGGAAAGGATCCCTCATCTCGAGCTAGGAGGTGGAAACGGGGCTCCCCTGGATGTGTGCGGGACCCCACGTGCTTCCTCTCGAGTGGAGACGGGTATGTCGGGGAACTTCTTGAGTTGCAGCAAGGGTGTGAAGGACCCTTTGGAAGTTCCAGTGGTTAGATGTGATTGGCCTCGAGAAGCCTCAGCGGAAAGGGGCCTCATCTCGCCTGGAGGGCAAAACCTCCTGGATTTTCTCGAGTTGCGGCAGGTGCTCTCGACTTACAACGGGGACCTCAGGGACCCGCTCTGGTGGCCTCAGGAAAGGCCAGTCCCCATGCGAGTTCCTCGGGGGCCTCTCGGGATTCCTCTCCCGTCGATGCCGGGGCCTAAGACCTTGTGTGGAGTCGGGGCCGGAACCTGAGTTTTCCTCTCCAGTGCTGACATGGATCTTGGGGTACTTCTGGAGTCTCCCCAGGGGAGTCAGTCCTCGTCTCGAATGCGGGAATGCACTTGCGCTTTCCTCCAGAGCGGTAGCAGCAGTGTCACGCAGTCCGCCGCGTGGATCAAAGGATGTATGGTTTTCCCTCGAGTCTTTCCCACGAGGCTTTCCCACGAGGCTTTCCCACAGGGCTGTCCCACGTGCACACGTGGTGGGAATCGATCCTCGGCTTGAACGTCAAGGCAGTGCAGGGAAAACAGGTTCCTCTGGAATGGACTGACACATCTGGGGGACTCTTGGAATGGTGGCACGACCCTGGAGTTCCTCTCGCCTTTCCTGTGGAGAGCGCCTCCTCTTGAGATGCGACGGGAACGCCGGGAATTCTTTCCCTACGAAACAGGGAAAGGATCCCTCATCTCGAGCTAGGAGGCGGAAACGGGGCTCCCCTGGATGTGTGCGGGACCCCACGTGCTTCCTCTCGAGTGGAGACGGGTATGTCGGGGAACTTCTTGAGTTGCAGCAAGGGTGTGAAGGACCCTTTGGAAGTTCCAGTGGTTAGATGTGATTGGCCTCGAGAAGCCTCAGGGGAAATGGGCCTCATCTCGCCTGGAGGGCAAAACCTCCTGGATTTTCTCGAGTTGCGGCAGGTGCTCTCGACTTACGACGGGGACCTCAGGGACCCGCTCTGGTGGCCTCAGGAAAGGCCAGTCCCCATGCGAGTTCCTCTGGGGCCTCTCGGGATTCCTCTCCCGTCGATGCCGGGGCCTAAGACCTTGTGTGGAGTCGGGGCCGGAACCTGAGGATTCCTCTCCAGTGCTGACATGGATCTTGGGGTACTTCTGGAGTCTCCCCAGGGGAGTCAGTCCTCGTCTCGAATGCGGGCATGCACTTGCGCTTTCCTCCAGAGCGGTAGCAGCAGTGTCACGCAGTCCGCCGCGTGGATCAAAGGATCTATGGTTTTCCCTCGAGTCTTTCCCACGAGGCTTTCCCACGAGGCTTTCCCACAGGGCTGTCCCACGTGCACACGTGGTGGGAGTCGATCCTCGGCTTGAACGTCAAGGCAATGCAGGGAAAACAGGTTCCTCTGGAATGGACTGACACATCTGGGGGACTCTTGGAATGGTGGCACGACCCTGGAGTTCCTCTCGCCTTTCCTGTGGAGAGCGCCTCCTCTTGAGATGCGACGGGAACGCCGGGAATTCTTTCCCTACGAAACAGGGAAAGGATCCCTCATCTCGAGCTAGGAGGCGGAAACGGGGCTCCCCTGGATGTGTGCGGGACCCACGTGCTTCCTCTCGAGTGGAGACGGGTATGTCGGGGAACTTCTTGAGTTGCAGCAAGGGTGTGAAGGACCCTTTGGAAGTTCCAGTGGTTAGATGTGATTGGCCTCGAGAAGCCTCAGCGGAAATGGGCCTCATCTCGCCTGGAGGGCAAAACCTCCTGGATTTTCTCGAGTTGCGGCAGGTGCTCTCGACTTACGACGGGGATCTCAGGGACCCGCTCTGGTGGCCTCAGGAAAGGCCAGTCCCCATGCGAGTTCCTCGGGGGCCTCTCGGGATTCCTCTCCCGTCGATGCCGGGGCCTAAGACCTTGTGTGGAGTCGGGGCCGGAACCTGAGGATTCCTCTCCAGTGCTGACATGGATCTTGGGGTACTTCTGGAGTCTCCCCAGGGGAGTCAGTCCTCGTCTCGAATGCGGGCATGCACTTGCGCTTTCCTCCAGAGCGGAAGCAGCAGTGTCACGCAGTCCGCCGCGTGGATCAAAGGATCTATGGTTTTCCCTCGAGTCTTTCCCACGAGGCTTTCCCTCGAGGCTTTCCCACAGGGCTGTCCCACGTGCACACGTGGTGGGAGTCGATCCTCGGCTTGAACGTCAAGGCAGTGCAGGGAAAACAGGTTCCTCTGGAATGGACTGACACATCTGGGGGACTCTTGGAATGGTGGCACGACCCTGGAGTTCCTCTCGCCTTTCCTGTGGAGAGCGCCTCCTCTTGAGATGCGACGGGAACGCCGGGAATTCTTTCCCTACGAAACAGGGAAAGGATCCCTCATCTCGAGCTAGGTGGCGGAAACGGGGCTCCCCTGGATGTGTGCGGGAACCCACGTGCTTCCTCTCGAGTGGAGACGGGTATGTCGGGGAACTTCTTGAGTTGCAGCAAGGGTGTGAAGGACCCTTTGGAAGTTCCAGTGGTTAGATGTGATTGGCGTCGAGAAGCCTCAGGGGAAATGGGCCTCATCTCGCCTGGAGGGCAAAACCTCCTGGATTTTCTCGAGTTGCGGCAGGTGCTCTCGACTTACGACGGGGACCTCAGGGACCCGCTCTGGTGGCCTCAGGAAAGGCCAGTCCCCATGCGAGTTCCTCGGGGGCCTCTCGGGATTCCTCTCCCGTCGATGCCGGGGCCTAAGACCTTGTGTGGAGTCGGGGCCGGAACCTGAGGATTCCTCTCCAGTGCTGACATGGATCTTGGGGTACTTCTGGAGTCTCCCCAGGGGAGTCAGTCCTCGTCTCGAATGCGGGCATGCACTTGCGCTTTCCTCCAGAGCGGTAGAAGCAGTGTCACGCTGTCCGCCGCGTGGATCAAAGGATCTATGGTTTTCCCTCGAGTCTTTCCCACGAGGCTTTCCCACGAGGCTTTCCCACAGGGCTGTCCCACGTGCACACGTGGTGGGAGTCGATCCTCGGCTTGAACGTCAAGGCAGTGCAGGGAAAACAGGTTCCTCTGGAATGGACTGACACATCTGGGGGACTCTTGGAATGGTGGCACGACCCTGGAGTTCCTCTCGCCTTTCCTGTGGAGAGCGCCTCCTCTTGAGATGCGACGGGAACGCCGGGAATTCTTTCCCTACGAAACAGGGAAAGGATCCCTCATCTCGAGCTAGGAGGCGGAAACGGGGCTCCCCTGGATGTGTGCGGGACCCCACGTGCTTCCTCTCGAGTGGAGACGGGTATGTCGGGGAACTTCTTGAGTTGCAGCAAGGGTGTGAAGGACCCTTTGGAAGTTCCAGTGGTTAGATGTGATTGGCCTCGAGAAGCCTCAGCGGAAATGGGCCTCATATCGCCTGCAGGGCAAAACCTCCTGGATTTTCCCGAGTTGCGGCAGGTGCTCTCGACTTACGACGGGGACCTCAGGGACCCGCTCTGGTGGCCTCAGGAAAGGCCAGTCCCCATGCGAGTTCCTCGGGGGCCTCTCGGGATTCCTCTCCCGTCGATGCCGGGGCCTAAGACCTTGTGTGGAGTCGGGGCCAGAACCTGAGGATTCCTCTCCAGTGCTGACATGGATCTTGGCGTACTTCTGGAGTCTCCCCAGGGAAGTCAGTCCTCGTCTCGAATGCGTGCATGCACTTGCGCTTTCCTCCAGAGCGGTAGCAGCAGTGTCACGCAGTCCGCCGCGTGGATCAAAGGATCTATGGTTTTCCCTCGAGTCTTTCCCTCGAGGCTTTCCCACGAGGCTTTCCCACAGGGCTGTCCCACGTGCACACGTGGTGGGAGTCGATCCTCGGCTTGAACGTCAAGGCAGTGCAGGGAAAACAGGTTCCTCTGGAATGGACTGACACATCTGGGGGACTCTTGGAATGGTGGCACGACCCTGGAGTTCCTCTCGCCTTTCCTGTGGAGAGCGCCACCTCTTGAGATGCGACGGGAACGCCGGGAATTCTTTCCCTACGAAACAGGGAAAGGATCCCTCATCTCGAGCTAGGAGTCGGAAACGGGGCTCCCCTGGATGTGTGCGGGACCCACGTGCTTCCTCTCGAGTGGAGACGGGTATGTCGGGGAACTTCTTGAGTTGCAGCAATGGTGTGAAGGACCCTTTGGAAGTTCCAGTGGTTAGATGTGATTGGCCTCGAGAACCCTCAGCGGAAATGGGCCTCATCTCGCCTGGAGGGCAAAACCTCGTGGATTTTCTCGAGTTGCGGCAGGTGCTCTCGACTTACGACGGGGACCTCAGGGACCCGCTCTGGTGGCCTCAGGAAAGGCCAGTCCCCATGCGAGTTCCTCGGGGCCTCTCGGGATTCCTCTCCCGTCGATGCCGGGGTCTAAGACCTTGTGTGGAGTCGGGGCCGGAACCTGAGTATTCCTCTCCAGTGCTGACATGGATCTTGGGGTACTTCTGGAGTCTCCCCAGGGGAGTCAGTCCTCGTCTCGAATGCGGGCATGCACTTGCGCTTTCCTCCAGAGCGGTAGCAGCAGTGTCACGCAGTCCGCCGCGTGGATCAAAGGATCTATGGTTTTCCCTCGAGTCTTTCCCACGAGGCTTTCCCACGAGGCTTTCCCACAGGGCTGTCCCAAGTGCACACGTGGTGGGAGTCGATCCTCGGCTTCAACGTCAAGGCAGTGCAGGGAAAACAGGTTCCTCTGGAATGGACTGACACATCTGGGGGACTCTTGGAATGGTGGCACGACCCTGGAGTTCCTCTCGTCTTTCCTGTGGAGAGTGCCTCCTCTTGAGATGCGACGGGAACGCCGGGAATTCTTTCCCTACGAAACAGGGAAAGGATCCCTCATCTCGAGCTAGGAGGCGGAAACGGGGCTCCCCTGGATGTGTGCGGGACACCACGTGCTTCCTCTCGAGTGGAGACGGGTATGTCGGGGAACTTCTTGAGTTGCAGCAATGGTGTGAAGGACCCTTTGGAAGTTCCAGTGGTTAAATGTGATTGGCCTCGAGAAGCCTCAGCGGAAATAGGCCTCATCTCGCCTGGAGGGCAAAACCTCCTCCATTTTCTCGAGTTGCGGCAGGTGCTCTCGACTTACGACGTGGACCTCAGGGACCCGCTCTGGTGGCCTCAGGAAAGGCCAGTCCCCATGCGAGTTCCTCGGTGGCCTCTCGGGATTCCTCTCCCGTCAATGCCGGGGCCTAAGACCTTGTGTGGAGTCGGGGCCGGAACCTGAGGATTCCTCTCCAGTGCTGACATGGATCTTGGGGTACTTCTGGAGTCTCCCCAGGGGAGTCAGTCCTCGTCTCGAATGCGGGCATGCACTTGCGCTTTCCTCCAGAGCGGTAGCAGCAGTGTCACGCAGTCCGCCGCGTGGATCAAAGGATCTATGGTTTTCCCTCGAGTCTTTCCCACGAGGGTTTCCCAAGAGGCTTTCCCACAGGGCTGTCCCACGTGCACACGTGGTGGGAGTCGATCCTCGGCTTGAACGTCAAGGCAGTGCAGGGAAAACAGGTTCCTCTGGAATGGACTGACACATCTGGGGGACTCTTGGAATGGTGGCACGACCCTGGAGTTCCTCTCGCCTTTCCTGTGGAGAGCGCCTCCTCTTGAGATGCGACGGGAACGCCGGGTATTCTTTCCCTACAAAACAGGGAAAGGATCCCTCATCTCGAGCTAGGAGGCGGAAACGGGGCTCCCCTGGATGTGTGCGGGACCCCACGTGCTTCCTCTCGAGTGGAGACGGGTATGTCGGGGAACTTCTTGAGTTGCAGCAATGGTGTGAAGGACCCTTTGGAAGTTCCAGTGGTTAGATGTGATTGGCCTCGAGAAGCCTCAGCGGAAATGGGCCTCATCTCGCCTGGAGGGCAAAACCTCCTGGATTTTCTCGAGTTGCGGCAGGTGCTCTCGACTTACGACGGGGACCTCAGGGACCCGCTCTGATGGCCTCAGGAAAGGCCAGTCCCCATGCGAGTTCCTCGGGGGCCTCTCGGGATTCCTCTCCCGTCGATGCCGGGGCCTAAGACCTTGTGTGGAGTCGGGGCCGGAACCTGAGGATTCCTCTCCAGTGCTGACATGGATCTTGGGGTACTTCTGGAGTCTCCCCAGGGGAGTCAGTCCTCGTCTCGAATGCGGGCATGCATTGCGCTTTCCTCCAGAGCGGTAGCAGCAGTGTCACGCAGTCCGCCGCGTGGATCAAAGGATCTATGGTTTTCCCTCGAGTCTTTCCCACGAGGCTTTCCCACGAAGCTTTCCCACAGGGCTGTTCCACGTGCACACGTGGTGGGAGTCGATCCTCGGCTTGAACGTCAAGGCAGTGCAGGGAAAACAGGTTCCTCTGGAATGGACTGACACATCTGGGGGACTCTTGGAATGGTGGCACGACCCTGGAGTTCCTCTCGCCTTTCCTGTGGAGAGCGCCTCCTCTTGAGATGCGACGGGAACGCCGGGAATTTTTTCCTTACGAAACAGGGAAAGGATCCCTCATCTCGAGCTAGGAGGTGGAAACGGGGCTCCCCTGGATGTGTGCGGGACCCCACGTGCTTCCTCTCGAGTGGAGACGGGTATGTCGGGGAACTTCTTGAGTTGCAGCAAGGGTGTGAAGGACCCTTTGGAAGTTCCAGTGGTTAGATGTGATTGGCCTCGAGAAGCCTCAGCGGAAAGGGGCCTCATCTCGCCTGGAGGGCAAAACCTCCTGGATTTTCTCGAGTTGCGGCAGGTGCTCTCGACTTACAACGGGGACCTCAGGGACCCGCTCTGGTGGCCTCAGGAAAGGCCAGTCCCCATGCGAGTTCCTCGGGGGCCTCTCGGGATTCCTCTCCCGTCGATGCCGGGGCCTAAGACCTTGTGTGGAGTCGGGGCCGGAACCTGAGTTTTCCTCTCCAGTGCTGACATGGATCTTGGGGTACTTCTGGAGTCTCCCCAGGGGAGTCAGTCCTCGTCTCGAATGCGGGAATGCACTTGCGCTTTCCTCCAGAGCGGTAGCAGCAGTGTCACGCAGTCCGCCGCGTGGATCAAAGGATGTATGGTTTTCCCTCGAGTCTTTCCCACGAGGCTTTCCCACGAGGCTTTCCCACAGGGCTGTCCCACGTGCACACGTGGTGGGAATCGATCCTCGGCTTGAACGTCAAGGCAGTGCAGGGAAAACAGGTTCCTCTGGAATGGACTGACACATCTGGGGGACTCTTGGAATGGTGGCACGACCCTGGAGTTCCTCTCGCCTTTCCTGTGGAGAGCGCCTCCTCTTGAGATGCGACGGGAACGCCGGGAATTCTTTCCCTACGAAACAGGGAAAGGATCCCTCATCTCGAGCTAGGAGGCGGAAACGGGGCTCCCCTGGATGTGTGCGGGACCCCACGTGCTTCCTCTCGAGTGGAGACGGGTATGTCGGGGAACTTCTTGAGTTGCAGCAAGGGTGTGAAGGACCCTTTGGAAGTTCCAGTGGTTAGATGTGATTGGCCTCGAGAAGCCTCAGGGGAAATGGGCCTCATCTCACCTGGAGGGCAAAACCTCCTGGATTTTCTCGAGTTGCGGCAGGTGCTCTCGACTTACGACGGGGACCTCAGGGACCCGCTCTGGTGGCCTCAGGAAAGGCCAGTCCCCATGCGAGTTCCTCGGGGGCCTCTCGGGATTCCTCTCCCGTCGATGCCGGGGCCTAAGACCTTGTGTGGAGTCGGGGCCGGAACCTGAGGATTCCTCTCCAGTGCTGACATGGATCTTGGGGTACTTCTGGAGTCTCCCCAGGGGAGTCAGTCCTCGTCTCGAATGCGGGCATGCACTTGCGCTTTCCTCCAGAGCGGTAGCAGCAGTGTCACGCAGTCCGCCGCGTGGATCAAAGGATCTATGGTTTTCCCTCGAGTCTTTCCCACGAGGCTTTCCCACGAGGCTTTCCCACAGGGCTGTCCCACGTGCACACGTGGTGGGAGTCGATCCTCGGCTTGAACGTCAAGGCAATGCAGGGAAAACAGGTTCCTCTGGAATGGACTGACACATCTGGGGGACTCTTGGAATGGTGGCACGACCCTGGAGTTCCTCTCGCCTTTCCTGTGGAGAGCGCCTCCTCTTGAGATGCGACGGGAACGCCGGGAATTCTTTCCCTACGAAACAGGGAAAGGAACCCTCATCTCGAGCTAGGAGGCGGAAACGGGGCTCCCCTGGATGTGTGCAGGACCCCACGTGCATCCTCTCGAGTGGAGACGGGTATGTCGGGGAACTTCTTGAGTTGCAGCAATGGTGTGAAGGACCCTTTGGAAGGTCCAGTGGTTAAATGTGATTGGCCTCTAGAAGCCTCAGCGGAAATGGGCCTCATCTCGCCTGGAGGGCAAAACCTCCTGGATTTTCTCGAGTTGCGGCAGGTGCTCTCGACTTACGACGGGGACCTCAGGGACCCGCTCTGGTGGCCTCAGGAAAGGCCAGTCCCCATGCGAGTTCCTCGGGGGCCTCTCGGGATTCCTCTCCCGTCGATGCCGGGGCCTAAGACCTTGTGTGGAGTCGGGGCCGGAACCTGAGGAAACCTCTCCAGTGCTGACATGGATCTTGGGGTACTTCTGGAGTCTCCCCAGGGGAGTCAGTCCTCGTCTCGACTGCGGGCATGCAAATGCGCTTTCCTCCAGAGCGGTAGCAGCAGTGTCACGCAGTCCGCCGCGTGGATCAAAGGATCTATGGTTTTCCCTCGAGTCTTTCCAACGAGGCTTTCCCACGAGGCTTTCCCACAGGGCTGTTCCACGTGCACACGTGGTGGGAGTCGATCCTCGGCTTGAACGTCAAGGCAGTGCAGGGAAAACAGGTTCCTCTGGAATGGACTGACACATCTGGGGGACTCTTGGAATGGTGGCACGACCCTGGAGTTCCTCTCGCCTTTCCTGTGGAGAGCGCCTCCTCTTGAGATGCGACGGGAACGCCGGGAATTCTTTCCTTACGAAACAGGGAAAGGATCCCTCATCTCGAGCTAGGAGGTGGAAACGGGGCTCCCCTGGATGTGTGCGGGACACCACGTGCTTCCTCTCGAGTGGAGACGGGTATGTCGGGGAACTTCTTGAGTTGCAGCAAGGGTGTGAAGGACCCTTTGGAAGTTCCAGTGGTTAGATGTGATTGGCCTCGAGAAGCCTCAGCGGAAAGGGGCCTCATCTCGCCTGGAGGGCAAAACCTCCTGGATTTTCTCGAGTTGCGGCAGGTGCTCTCGACTTACGACGGGGACCTCAGGGACCCGCTCTGGTGGCCTCAGGAAAGGCCAGTCCCCATGCGAGTTCCTCGGGGGCCTCTCGGGATTCCTCTCCCGTCGATGCCGGGGCCTAAGACCTTGTGTGGAGTCGGGGCCGGAACCTGAGTTTTCCTCTCCAGTGCTGACATGGATCTTGGGGTACTTCTGGAGTCTCCCCAGGGGAGTCAGTCCTCGTCTCGAATGCGGGAATGCACTTGCGCTTTCCTCCAGAGCGGTAGCAGCAGTGTCACGCAGTCCGCCGCGTGGATCAAAGGATGTTTGGTTTTCCCTCGAGTCTTTCCCACGAGGCTTTCCCACGAGGCTTTCCCACAGGGCTGTCCCACGTGCACACGTGGTGGGAATCGATCCTCGGCTTGAACGTCAAGGCAGTGCAGGGAAAACAGGTTCCTCTGGAATGGACTGACACATCTGGGGGACTCTTGGAATGGTGGCACGACCCTGGAGTTCCTCTAGCCTTTCCTGTGGAGAGCGCCTCCTCTTGAGATGCGACGGGAACGCCGGGAATTCTTTCCCTACGAAACAGGGAAAGGATCCCTCATCTCGAGCTAGGAGGCGGAAACGGGGCTCCCCTGGCTGTGTGCGGGACCCACGTGCTTCCTCTCGAGTGGAGACGGGTATGTCGGGGAACTTCTTGAGTTGCAGCAAGGGTGTGAAGGACCCTTTGGAAGTTCCAGTGGTTAGATGTGATTGGCCTCGAGAAGCCTCAGCGGAAATGGGCCTCATCTCGCCTGGAGGGCAAAACCTCCTGGATTTTCTCGAGTTGCGGCAGGTGCTCTCGACTTACGACGGGGATCTCAGGGACCCGCTCTGGTGGCCTCAGGAAAGGCCAGTCCCCATGCGAGTTCCTCGGGGGCCTCTCGGGATTCCTCTCCCGTCGATGCCGGGGCCTAAGACCTTGTGTGGAGTCGGGGCCGGAACCTGAGGATTCCTCTCCAGTGCTGACATGGATCTTGGGGTACTTCTGGAGTCTCCCCAGGGGAGTCAGTCCTCGTCTCGAATGCGGGCATGCACTTGCGCTTTCCTCCAGAGCGGAAGCAGCAGTGTCACGCAGTCCGCCGCGTGGATCAAAGGATCTATGGTTTTCCCTCGAGTCTTTCCCACGAGGCTTTCCCTCGAGGCTTTCCCACAGGGCTGTCCCACGTGCACACGTGGTGGGAGTCGATCCTCGGCTTGAACGTCAAGGCAGTGCAGGGAAAACAGGTTCCTCTGGAATGGACTGACACATCTGGGGGACTCTTGGAATGGTGGCACGACCCTGGAGTTCCTCTCGCCTTTCCTGTGGAGAGCGCCTCCTCTTGAGATGCGACGGGAACGCCGGGAATTCTTTCCCTACGAAACAGGGAAAGGATCCCTCATCTCGAGCTAGGAGTCGGAAACGGGGCTCCCCTGGATGTGTGCGGGACCCCACGTGCTTTCTCTCGAGTGGAGACAGGTATGTCGGGGAACTTCTTGAGTTGCAGCAAGGGTGTGAAAGACCCTTTGGAAGTTCCTGTGGTTAGACGTGATTGGCCTCGAGAAGCCTCAGCGGAAATGGGCCTGGAGGGCAAAACCTCCTGGATTTTCTCGAGTTGCGGCAGGTGCTCTCGACTTACGACGGGGACCTCAGGGACCCGCTCTGGTGGCCTCAGGAAAGGCCAGTCCCCATGCGAGTTCCTCGGGGGCCTCTCGGGATTCCTCTCCCGTCGATGCCGGGGCCTAAGACCTTGTGTGGAGTCGGGGCCGGAACCTGAGGATTCCTCTCCAGTGCTGACATGGATCTTGGGGTACTTCTGGAGTCTCCCCAGGGGAGTCAGTCCTCGTCTCGAATGCGGGCATGCACTTTCGCTTTCCTCCAGAGCGGTAGCAGCAGTGTCACGCAGTCCGCCGCGTGGATCAAAGGATCTATGGTTTTCCCTCGAGTCTTTCCCACGAGGCTTTCCCACGAGGCTTTCCCACAGGGCTGTCCCACGTGCACACGTGGTGGGAGTCGATCCTCGGCTTGAACGTCAAGGCAGTGCAGGGAAAACAGGTTCCTCTGGAATGGACTGACACATCTGGGGGACTCTTGGAATGGTGTCACGACCCTGGAGTTCCTCTCGCCTTTCCTGTGGAGAGCGCCTCCTCTTGAGATGCGACGGGAACGCCGGGAATTCTTTCCCTACGAAACAGGGAAAGGATCCCTCATCTCGAGCTAGGAGGCGGAAACGGGGCTCCCCTGGATGTGTGCGGGACACCACGTGCTTCCTCTCGAGTGGAGACGGGTATGTCGGGGAACTTCTTGAGTTGCAGCAAGGGTGTGAAGGACCCTTTGGAAGTTCCAGTGGTTAGATGTGATTGGCCTCGAGAAGCCTCAGGGGAAATGGGCCTCATCTCGCCTGGAGGGCAAAACCTCCTGGATTTTCTCGAGTTGCGGCAGGTGCTCTCGACTTACGACGGGGACCTCAGGGACCCGCTCTGGTGGCCTCAGGAAAGGCCAGTCCCCATGCGAGTTCCTCGGGGGCCTCTCGGGATTCCTCTCCCGTCGATGCCCGGGCCTAAGACCTTGTGTGGAGTCGGGGCCGGAACCTGAGGATTCCTCTCCAGTGCTGACATGGATCTTGGGGTACTTCTGGAGTCTCCCCAGGGGAGTCAGTCCTCGTCTCGAATGCGGGCATGCACTTGCGCTTTCCTCCAGAGCGGTAGCAGCAGTGTCACGCAGTCCGCCGCGTGGATCAAAGGATCTATGGTTTTCCCTCGAGTCTTTCCCACGAGGCTTTCCCACGAGGCTTTCCCACAGGGCTGTCCCACGTGCACACGTGGTGGGAGTCGATCCTCGGCTTGAACGTCAAGGCAGTGCAGGGAAAGCAGGTTCCTCTGGAATGGACTGACACATCTGGGGGACTCTTGGAATGGTGGCACGACCCTGGAGTTCCTCTCGCCTTTCCTGTGGAGAGCGCCTCCTCTTGAGATGCGACGGGAACGCCGGGAATTCTTTCCCTACGAAACAGGGAAAGGATCCCTCATCTCGAGCTAGGAGGCGGAAACGGGGCTCCCCTGGATGTGTGAAGGACCCCACGTGCTTCCTCTCGAGTGGAGACGGGTATGTCGGGGAACTTCTTGAGTTGCAGCAATGGTGTGAAGGACCCTTTGGAAGTTCCAGTGGTTAGATGTGATTGGCCTCGAGAAGCCTCAGCGGAAATGGGCCTCGTCTCGCCTGGAGGGCAAAACCTCCTGGATTTTCTCGAGGTGCGGCAGGTGCTCTCCACTTACGACGGGGACCTCAGGGACCCGCTCTGGTGGCCTCAGGAAAGGCCAGTCCCCATGCGAGTTCCTCGGGGGCCTCTCGGAATTCCTCTCCCGTCGATGCCGGGGCCTAAGACCTTGTGTGGAGTCGGGGCCGGAACCTGAGGATTCCTCTCCAGTGCTGACATGGATCTTGGGGTACTTCTGGAGTCTCCCCAGGAGAGTCAGTCCTCGTCTCGAATGCGGGCATGCACTTGCGCTTTCCTCCAGAGCGGTAGCAGCAGTGTCACGCAGTCTGCCCCGTGGATCAAAGGATCTATGGTTTTCCCTCGAGTTTTTCCCACGAGGCTTTCCCACGAGGCTTTCCCACAGGGCTGTCCCACGTGCACACGTGGTGGGAGTCGATCCTCGGCTTGAACGTCAAGGCAGTGCAGGGAAAACAGGTTCCTCTGGAATGGACTGACACATCTGGGGGACTCTTGGAATGGTGGCACGACCCTGGAGTTCCTCTCGCCTTTCCTGTGGAGAGCGCCTCCTCTTGAGATGCGACGGGAACGCCGGGAATTCTTTCCCTTTGAAACAGGGAAAGGATCCATCATCTCGAGCTAGGAGGCGGAAACGGGGCTCCCCTGGATGTGTGCCGGACACCACGTGCTTCCTCTCGAGTGCAGACGGGTATGTCGGGGATCTTCTTGAGTTGCAGCAAGGGTGTGAAGGACCCTTTGGAAGTTCCAGTGGTTAGATGTGATTGGCCTCGAGAAGCCTCAGGGGAAATGGGCCTCATCTCGCCTGGAGGGCCAAACCTCCTGGATTTTCTCGAGTTGCGGCAGGTGCTCTCGACTTACGACGGGGACCTCAGGGACCCGCTCTGGTGGCCTCAGGAAAGGCCAGTCCCCATGCGAGTTCCTCGGGGGCCTCTCGGGATTCCTCTCCCGTCGATGCCGGGGCCTAAGACCTTGTGTGGAGTTGGGGCCGGAACCTGAGTTTTCCTCTCCAGTGCTGACATGGATCTTGGGGTACTTCTGGAGTCTCCCCAGGGGAGTCAGTCCTCGTCTCGAATGCGGGCATGCACTTGCGCTTTCCTCCAGAGCGGTAGCAGCAGTGTCACCCTGTCCGCCGCGTGGATCAAAGGATCTATGGTTTTCCCTCGAGTCTTTCCCACGAGGCTTTCCCACGAGGCTTTCCCACAGGGCTGTCCCACGTGCACACGTGGTGGGAGTCGATCCTCGGCTTGAACGTCAAGGCAGTGCAGGGAAAACAGGTTCCTCTGGAATGGACTGACACATCTGGGGGACTCTTGGAATGGTGGCACGACCCTGGAGTTCCTCTCGCCTTTCCTGTGGAGAGCGCCTCCTCTTGAGATGCGACGGGAACGCCGGGAATTCTTTCCCTACGAAACAGGGAAAGGATCCCTCATCTCGAGCTAGGAGGCGGAATCGGGGTTCCCCTGGATGTGTGCGGGACCCCACGTGCTTCCTCTCGAGTGGAGACAGGTATGTCGGGGAACTTCTTGAGTTGCAGCAAGGGTGTGAAGGACCCTTTGGAAGTTCCAGTGGTTAGATGTGATTGGCCTCGAGAAGCCTCAGCGGAAATGGGCCTCATCTCGCCTGGAGGGCAAAACCTCCTGGATTTTCTCGAGTTGCGGCAGGTGCTCTCGACTTACGACGGGGATCTCAGGGACCCACTCTGGTGGCCTCAGGAAAGGCCAGTCCCCATGCGAGTTCCTCGGGGGCCTCTCGGGATTCCTCTCCCGTCGAT
Source organism: Ovis canadensis (assembly GCF_042477335.2). NCBI lineage: Eukaryota > Metazoa > Chordata > Mammalia > Artiodactyla > Bovidae > Ovis > Ovis canadensis. Next base: position 1,383,130 of record NC_091248.1, on the reverse strand, counting down.
GCCGGGGCCTAAGACCTTGTGTGGAGTGGGGGCGGGAACCTGAGGATTCCTCTCCAGTGCTGACATGGATCTTGGGGTACTTCTGGAGTCTCCCCAGGGGAGTCAGTCCTCGTCTCGAATGCGAGCATATACTTGCGCTTTCCTCCAGAGGGGTAGCAGCAGTGTCACGCAGTCTGCCCCGTGGATCAAAGGATGTATGGTTTTCCCTCGAGTCTTTCCCACGAGGCTTTCCCACGAGGCTTTCCCACAGGGCTGTCCCACATGGCTGTCCCACGAGCACACGTGGTGGGAGTCGATCCTCGGCTTGAACGTCAAGGCAGTGCAGGAAAAACAGGTTCCTCTGCAATGGACTGACACATCTGGGGGCCTCTTGGAATCGTGGCACGACCCTGGAGTTCCTCTCGCCTTTCCTGTGGAGAGCGCCTCCTCTTGAGATGCGACGGGAACGCCGGGAATTATTTCCCTACGAAACAGGGAAAGGATCCCTCATCTCGAACTAGGAGGCGGAAACGGGGCTCCCCTGGATGTGTGCGGGACCCTCGTGCTTCCTCTCGAGTGGAGACGGCTATGTCGGGGAACTTCTTGACTTGCAGTAAGGGTGTGAAGGACCCTTTGGAAGTTCCATTGGTTAGATGTGATAAGCCTAGATATGCCTCAGCGGAAATGGGCCTCATCTCGCCTGGAGGGCAAAACCTCCTCCATTTTCTCGAGTTGCAGCAGGTGCTCTCGACGTACCACGGGGACCTCAGGGATCCGCTCTGGTGGCCTCAGGAAAGGCCAGTCCCCATGCCAGTTCCTCGGAGGCCTCTCTGGATTCCTATCCCGTCGATACCGGGGCCTAAGAACTTGTGTGGAGTCGGGGTCGGAACCTGAGGATTCCTCTCCAGTGCTGATATGGATCTTGGGGTACTTCTGGAGTCTCCCCAGGGGAGTCAGTCCTCGTCTCGAATGCGGGCATGCACTTGCGCTTTCCTCCAGAGTGGTAGCAGCAGTGTCACGCATTCCGCCGCGTGGATCAAGGGATCTATGGCTTTCGCTCGAGGCTTTCCCACGAGGCTTTCCCACAGGGCTGTACCACTTGCCACCGTGGTGGGATTCGATCCTCGGCATGAACGTCGAGGCAGTGCAGGGAAAATACATTCCTCTGGAATGGACTGACACATCTGGGGGACTCTTGGAATGGTGGCACGACCCTGGAGTTTCTCTCGCCTTTCCTGTGGAGAGCGCCTCCTCTTGAGATGCGACGGGAAGGCCGGGAATTCTTTCCCTACGAAACAGGGAAAGGATCCCTCATCTCGAGCTAGGAGGCGGAAACAGGGCTCCCCTGGATGTGTGCGGGACCCTCGTGCTTCCTCTCGAGTGGAGACGGCTATGTCGGGAAACTTCTTGAGTTGCAGCAAGGGTGTGAAGGACCCTTTGGAAGTTCCAGTGGTTAGATGTGATTAGCCTCGAGAAGCCTCAGCGGAAATGGGCCTCATCTCGCCTGGAGGGCAAAACTTCCTGGATTTTCTCGAGGTGCGGCAGCTGCTCTCGACTTACGACGGGGACCTCGGGGACCCGCTCTGGTGTCCTCAGGAAAGGCCAGTCCCAATTCGAGTTCCTAGGGGGCCTCTCGGGATTCCTCTCCCGGCTATGCCGTTGCCTAAGACCTTGTGTGGAGTCGGGGCCGGAACCTGAGGATTCCTCTCCAGTGCTGACATGGATCTTGGGGTACTTCTGGAGTCTCCCCAGGGGAGGCAGTCCTCGTCTCGAATGCGGGCATGCTCTTGCGCTTTCCTAAAAAGCGGTAGCAGCAATGTTATGCATTCCGCCGCGTGGATCAAAGGATCTATGTTTTTCCCTCGAGTCTTTCCCACGAGGCTTTCCCACGAGGCTTTCCCACAGGGCTGTCCCACGTGCACACGTGGTGGGAGTCGATCCTCGGCTTGAACGTCAAGGCAGTGCAGGAAAAACAGGTTCCTCTGCAATGGACTGACACATCTGGGGGACTCTTGGAATGGTGGCACGACCCTGGAGTTCCTCTCGCCTTTCCTGTGGAGAGCGCCTCCTCTTGAGATGCGACGGGAACGCCGGGAATTGTTTCCCTATGAAACAGGGAAAGGATCCCTCATCTCGAGCTAGGAGGCGGAAACGGGGCTCCCCTGGATGTGTGAGGGACCCTCGTGCTTCCTCCCGAGTGGAGACGGGTATGTCGGGGAACTTCTTGAGTTGCAGCAAGGGTGTGAAGGACCCTTTGGAATTTCCAGTTGTTAGATGTGATTAGCCTCGAGTAGCCTCAGCGGAAATGGGCCTCATCTCGATTGGAGGGCAAAACCTCCTGGATTTTATCGAGTTGCGACAGGTGCTGTCGACTTACAACGAGGACCCCAGGGACCCGCTCTGGTGGCCTCAGGAAAGGCCAGTCCCCATGCGAATTCCTCGGGGGCCTCTCGGGATTCCTCTCCCGTCGATGACGGGGCCTAAGACCTTGTGTGGGGTCGGGGCCGGAACCTGAGGATTCCTCCCCAGTGCTGACATGGATCTTGGGGTATTCCTGGAGTCTCCCGAGGGGAGTCAGTCCTCGTCTCGAATGCTGGCATGCACTTCCGCTTTCCTCCAGAGCGGTAGCAGCAGTGTCACGCAGTCCGCCGCGTGGATCAAAGGATCTATGGTTTTCCCTCGAGTCTTTCCCACGAGGCTTTCCCATGGGGCTTTCCCACAGGGCTGTCCCACGTGCGCACCTGGTGGGAGTCGATCCTCGGCTTCAACGTCAAGGCAGTGCAGGGAAAACAGGTTCCTCTGGAATGGACTGACACATCTGGGGGACTCTTGGAATGGTGGCACGACCCTGGAGTTCCTGTCGCCTTTCCTGTGGAGAGCGCCTCCTCTTGAGATGCAACAGGAACGCCGGGAATTCTTTCCCTACGAAACAGGGAAAGGATCCCTCATCTCGAGCTAGGAGGCGGAAACGGGGCTCCCCTGGAGGTGTGCGGGACCCTCGTGCTTCCTCTCGAGTGGGGACGGGTATGTAGGGGAACTTCTTGAGTTGCAGCAAGGGTGTGAAGGACCCTTTGGAAGTTCCAGTGGTTAGATGTGATTAGCCTCGAGAATTCTCAGCGGAAATGGACCTCATCTCGCCTGGAGGGCAAAACCTCCTGGATTTTCTCGAGTTGCGGCAGGTGCTCTCGACTTACGACGGGGACCTCAGGGACCCGCTCTGGTGGCCTCAGAAAAGGCCAGTCCCCATGCGAGTTCCTCGGGGGCCTCTCGGGATTCCTATCCCGTCGAAACCGGGGCCTAAAACATGTGTGGAGTCGGGGCCGGAACCTGAGGATTCCTCTCCAGTGCTGACATGGATCTTGGGGTACTTCTGGAGGCTCCCCAGGGGAGTCAGTCCTCGTCTCGAATGCGGGCATGCACTTGCGCTTTCCTCCAGAGCGGTAGCAGCAGTGTCATGCAGTCCTCCGCGTGGATCAAGGGATCTATGGCTTTCCCTCGAGGCTTTCCCACGAGGTTTTCCACAGGACTGTCCCACGTGCCACCGTGGGGGCCGTCGATCCTCGGCTTGAACGTCAAGGCAGTGCAGAGAAAACAGGTTCCTCTGGAATGGACTGACACATCTGGGGGACTCTTGGAATGGTGGCACGACCCTGGAGTTCCTCTCGCCTTTCCTGTGGAGAGCGCCTCCTCTTGAGATGCGACGGGAACGCCGGGAATTCTGTCCCTACGAAACAGGGAAAGGATCCCTCATCTCGAGCTAGGAGGCGGAAACGGGGCTCCCCTGGATGTGTGCGGGACCCTATTGCTTCCTCTCGAGTGGAGACGGGTATGTCGGGGAACTTCTTGAGTTGCAGCAAGGGTGTGAAGGACCATTTGGAAGTTCCAGTGGTTAGACGTGATTAGCCTCGAGAAGCCTCCGCGGAAATGGGCCTCATCTCGCCTGGAGGGCAAAACCTCCTGGATTTTCTCGAGTTGCGGCAGGTGCTCTCGACTTACGACGAGGACCTCAGGGACCCGCTCTGGTGGCCTCAGGAAAGGCCAGTCCCCATGCGAGTTCCTCGGGGGCCTCTCGGGATTCCTCTCCCGTCGATGCCGGGGCCTAAAACCTTGTGTGGAGTCGGGGCCGGAACCTGAGGATTCCTCTCCAGTGCTGACATGGATCTTGGGGTACTTCTGGAGTCTCCCCAGGGGAGTCAGTCCTCGTCTCGAATGCGGGCATGCACTTGCGCTTTCCTCCAGAGCGGTAGCAGCAGTGTCCCGCAGTCCGCCGCGTGGATCAAAGGATCTATGGTTTTCCCTGGAGTCTTTCCCACGAGGCTTTCCCACAGGGCTGTCCCACGAGCACACGTGGTGGGAGTCGATCCTCGGCTTGAACGTCAAGGCAGTGCAGGGAAAACAGGTTCCTCTGGAATGGATTGACACATCTGGGAGACTCTAGGAATGGTGGCACGACCCTGGAGTTCGTCTCGCCTTTCCTGTGGAGAGCGCCTCCTCTTGAGATGCGACGGGAACGCCGGGAATTCTTTCCCTACGAAACAGGGAAAGGATCCCTCATCTCGAGCTAGGAGGCGGAAACGGGGCTCCCCAGGATGTGTGCGGGACCCTTGTGCTTCCTCTCGAGTGGATACGGTTATGTCGGGGAACTTCTTGAGTTGCAGCAAGGGTGTGAAGTACCCTTTGGAAGTTTCAGTGGTTAGATGTGATTAGCCTCGAGAAGCCTCAGCGGAAATGGGCCTCATCTCGCCTGGAGGGCAAAACCTCCTGGATTTTCTCGAGTTGCGGCAGGTGCTCTCGACTTACGATGGGGACCTCGGGGACCCGCTCTGGTGGCCTCAGGAAAGGCCAGTCCCCATGCGAGTTCCTCGGGGGCCTCTCGGGATTCCTCTCCCGTCGATGCCGGGGCCTAAGACCTTGTGTGGAGTCGGGGCCGGAACCTGAGGATTCCTCTCCAGTGCTGACATGGATCTTGGGGTACTTCTGGAGTCTCCCCAGGGGAGTCAGTCCTCGTCTCGAATGCGGGCATGCACCTGCGCTTTCCTCCAGAGCGGTAGGAGCAGTGTCACGCAGACCGCCGCGTGGATCAAAGGATCTATGGTTTTCCCTCGAGTCTTTCCCACGAGGCTTTCCCACGAGGCTTTCCCACAGGGCTGTCCCACGTGCACACGTGGTGGGAGTCGATCCTCGGCTTGAACGTGAAGGCAGTGCAGGGAAAACAGGTTCCTCTGGAATGGACTGACACATCTGGGGGACTCTTGGAATGGTGGCACGACCCTGGAGTTCCTCTCGCCTTTCCTGTGGAGAGAGCCTCCTCTTGAGATGCGACGGGAACGCTGGGAATCCTTTCCTTACGAAACAGGGAAAGGATCCCTCATCTCGAGCTAGGAGGCGGAAACGGGGTTCCCCTGGATGTGTGCGGGACGCTCCTGCTTCCTCTTCAGTAGAGACGGCTATGTCGGGGAAATTCTGGACTTGCAGCAAGGGTGTGAAGGACCCTTTGGAAGTTCCAGTGGTTAGATGTGAATAGGCTCGAGAAGCCTCAGCGGTAATGGGCCTCATCTCGCCTGGAGGGCAAAACCTCCTGGAGTTTCTCGATTTGCGGCAGGTGCTCTCGACTTACGACGGGGACCTCAGGGACCCGCTCTGGTGGCCTCAGGAAAGGCCAGTCCCCATGCGAGTTCCTCGGGGGCCTCTCGGGATTCTTCTCCCGTCGATGCCGGGGCCTAAGACCTTGTGTGGAGTCGGGGCCGGAACCTGAGGATTCCTCTCCAGTGCTGACATGGATCTTGGGGTACTTCTGGAGTCTCCCCAGGGGAGTCAGTCCTCGTCTCGAATGCGGGCATGCTCTTGCGCTTTAGTCAAGAGCGGTGGCAGCAGTGTCACGCAGTCCGCCGCGTGGATCAAAGGATCTAACGTTTTCCCTCGAGTCTTTCCCACGAGGCTTTCCCATGAGGCTGTCCCACAGGGCTGTCCCACGTGCACACGTGGTGGGAGCCGATCCTCGGCTTGAACGTCAAGGCAGTGCAGGGAAAACAGGTTCTTCTGGAATGGACTGACACATCTGGGGGACTCTTGGAATGGTGGCACGACCCTGGACTTCCTCTCGCCTTTCCTGTGGAGAGCGCCTCCTCTTGAGATGCGACGGGAACGCCGGGAATACTTTCCCTACGAAACAGGGAAAGGATCCCTCATCTCGAGCTAGGAGGCGGAAACTGTGCTCCCCTGGATGTGTGCGGGACCCTCGTGCGTCCTCTCGAGTGGAAACGGCTATGTCGGGGAACTTCTTGAGTTGCAGCAAGGGTGTGAAGGACCCTTTGGAAGTTCCAGTGGTTAGATGTGATTAGCCTCGAGAAGCCTCAGCGGAAATGGGCCTCATCTCGCCTGGAGGGCAAAACTTCCTGGATTTTCTCGATTTGCGGCAGGTGCTCTCGACTTACGACGGGGACCTCAGGGACACGCTCTGGTGGCCTCAGGAAAGGCCAGACCCCATGCAAGTTCCTCGGGGGCCTCTCGGGATTCCTCTCCCGTCGATGCTGGGGCCTAAGACCTTGTGTGGAGTCGGGGCCGGAACCTGAGGATTCCTCTCCAGTGCTGACATGGATCTTGGGGTCCTTCTGGAGTCTCCCCAGGGGAGTTAGTCCTCGTCTCAAATGCGGGCATGCACTTGCGCTTTCCTCTAGAGCGGTAGCAGCTGTGTCACGCATTCCGCCGCGTGGATCAAGGGATCTATGGCTTTTCCTTGAGGCTTTCCCACGAGGCTTTCCCACAGGGCTGTCCCACGTGCACACGTGGTGGGAGTCGATCCTCGGCTTGAACGTCAAGACAGTGCAGGGAAAACAGGTTCCTCTGGAATGGACTGACACATCTGGGGGAGTCTTGGAACGGTGGCACGACCCTGGAGTTCCTCTCGCCTTTCCTGTGGAGAGCGCCTCCTCTTGAGATGCGACGGGAACGCCGGGAATTCTTTCCCTACGAAACAGGGAAAGGATCCCTCATCTCGAGCTAGGAGGCGGAAACGGGGCTCCCCTGGATGTGTGCGGGACCCTCGTGCTTCCTCTCGAGTGGAGAGGGGTATGTCGGGGAACTTCTTGAGTTGCAGCAAGGGTGTGAAGGACCCTTTGGAAGTTCCAGTGGTTAGATGTGATTAGCCTCGAGAAGTCTCAGCGGAAATAGGCCTCATCTCACCTGGAGGGCAAAACCTCCTGGATTTTCTCGAGTTGCTGCATGTGCTCTCGACTTACGACGGGGACCTCAGGGACCCACTCTGGTGGCCTCAGGAAAGGCCAGTCCCCATGCGAGTTCCTCGGGGGCCTCTCGGGATTCCTCTACCGTCGATGCCGGGGCCGAAGACCTTGTGTGGAGTCGGGCCGGAACCTGAGGATTCCTCTCCAGTGCTGACATGGATCTTGGGGTACTTCTGGAGTCTCCCCAGGGGAGTCAGTCCTCGTCTCGAATGCGGGCATGCACTTGCGCTTTCCTCCAGAGCGGTAGCAGCAGTTTCACGCAGTCCGCCGCGTGGATCAAAGGATCTATGGTTTTCCCTCGATTCTTTCCCACGAGGCTTTCCCACGAGGCTTTCCCACAGGGCTGTCCCACGTGCACAAGTGGTGGGAGTCGATCCTCGGCTTGAACGTCATGGCAGTGCAGGGAAAACAGGTTCCTCTGGAATGGCCTGACACATCTGGGGGACTCTGGGAATGGTGGCACTATCCTGGAGTTCCTCTCGCCTTTCCTGTGGAGAGAGCCTTCTCTTGAGATGCGACGGGAACGCCCAGAATTTTTCCCGACCAAACCGGGAAAGGATCCCTCATATGGAGCTACGAGGCGGAAATGGCGCTCCACTGGATGTGTGCGGGACCCTCGTGCTTCCTCTAGAGTGGAGAGGGGTATGTCGGGGAACTTCTTGAGTTGCAGCAAGGATGTGAAGGACCTTTTGGAAGTTCCAGAGGTTAGGTGTGATTAGCCTCGAGAAGCCGCAGCGCACATGTGCCTCATCTAGCCTGGAGGGGAGATCCTCCTGGATTTTCCCGAGTTGCAGCAGGTGCTCTAGTGTTACGACGGAGACCTAAGGGACCCGCTCTGGTGGCCTCAGGCCTGGCCAGACCCCATTCGAGCTTCTCGGGGACCTCTTGGGATTCCTCTCCCGTCGATGCCGGGGCCTAAGACCCCGTGTGGCGTTGGCCACGGAAACTGAGGATTCCTCTCCAGTGCTGACATGGTTCTTGGGGTACTTCTGGACTCTCCCCAGTGGAGTCAGTCCTTGTCTCGAATGGGGGCATGCACGTGCGCTTTCCTCCAGAGCAGTAGCAGCAGTTTCACGCTTCCCGTCACGTCGTTCATGGGATCTGTGGGTTTCCCTCGAGGTTTTCCCACAAGGCTTTCCCATGAGGCTTTCCCACAGGGCTGTCCCATGTGCCACCGTGGTGTGAGTCGATCTGCAGCGTTAAAGTCGAGGCAGTAGAGGGAAAACACCTTCCTCTGGAATGGACTGGGACATCTGGGGGACTCTGAGAATGGTGGCACGACCCTGGAGTTCCTCTCGCCTTTCCTGTGGAGAGCGCCTCCTCTTGAGATGCGACAGGAACGCCCAGAATTCTTTCCCGACCAAGCAGGGAAAGGATCCCTCATCTGGAACTACAATGCGGAAACGGGGCTCCTCTTGATGTGGGCGGGACCATTGTGCTTCCTCTAGAGTGGACAGGGGTAGTCGGGGAACTTCTTGAGTTGCAGCAAGGGTGTGAAGGACCTTTTGGAAGTTCCAGAGGTTAGTTGTGATTAGTGTCGAGAAGCATCGGCGGAAATGGGCCTCATTTCCCCTGGAGGGGAGTACCTCCTGGATTTTCTCGAGTTGCGGCAGGTGCTCTCGTCTTACAACGGTGACTTAAGGCACCCGCTCTGGTGGCCTCAGGACTGGCCAGTCCCCATTCGAGTTGCTCGGGGGCCGCTCGGGATTCCTCTCCCTTCGATCCGGGGCCTAAGACCTTGTGTGGGGTCGGAGGCGGAACCTGAGGATTCCTCTCCAGTGCTGACATGGATCTTGCGGTACTTCTGGAGTCTGCCCAGGAGAGTCAGTCCTCGTCTCGAGAGGGGGCATGCACGTGCGCTTTCCTCCCGAGCTGTAGTAGCAGTGTCACGCTTCCCGTCGTGTCGATCATGGGATCTGTGGCTTTCCCTCGAGGCTTTCCCAGGAGGCTTTCCTACGAGGCTTTCCCACAGGGCTGTCTCACGTGCCACCGTGGTGTGAGTCGATCCTCGGCGTGAAAGTCGAGGCAGTGCAGGGAAAAGAGGTTCCTCTGGAATGGACTGGGACATCTGGGGGACTCTTGGAATGGTGGCACGACCCTGGAGTTCCTCTCGCCTTTCCTGTGGAGAGCGCCTGCTCTTGAGATGCGACGGGAACGCCGGGAATTCTTTCCCGACCAAGCAGGGAAAGGATCCCTCATCTCGAGCTACGAGGTGGAAACGGGGCTCCTCTGGATGTGGACCGAACCTCGTGCTTTCTTTCGACTGGAGATGGGTATGTCGGGGATCTTCTTGAGTTGCAGCAAGGGTGTCAAGGACCCTTTGGAAGTTCCAGAGGTTAGATATGATTAGCCTCGAGACGCCTCAGCCAAAATGGGCCACATCTCGCCTGGAGGGTTGAACCTCCTTGTTTTCTCGAGTTGCGGCTTGTGCTCTCGACTTACGACGGGGACCTCATGGACCCGCTCTGTTGGCCTCAGGATAGGTCATTCCCCATGCGAGTTGCTCGGTGGCCTCTGAGGATTCCTCGCCCGTCAATGCAGGCGCCTAAGACCTTGTATGGAGTCGGACCAGAACCTGAGGATTCCTCTCCCGGGCTGACATGGATCTTGGCGTACTTCTGGAGTCTCCCAAGGGGCGTCAGACCTCGTCTCGAGTGGGGTCATGCACGTGTGCTTTCCTCCTGAGCAGTAGCAGCAGTTTCTCGCTTCCCGTCTCGTGGATCAAGGGATCTGTGTCTTTCCCTCGAGGCTTTTCCATGGGGCTTTCCCACAGGGCTGTTCCACGTGCCACCATGCAGTGCTGGGAAAACAGGAACCTCCTTCCCACATAGGGGGTACACTGTCCCCTTGGGCGTGTATCTCCAGGGCATTCGCGCTTGGGGGTTGCCCACGGATGTTGGCCTCAGGCTCCACATGAGAAAAGCTCCTAATGGCATTAGCTGCCGGTCCAGATGCTGGCCCCTCAGGTCTCTGGCCGCAGCCTTGGGCTCCAGGCAACTCAAAGCCCTCGGGGCTGGCGCTCTGGGACTGCTGTAGGGAAAGGGCGCCAGGAGCCCACGGAGGAGTTGGGGAGGCGCAGGGGGCATATGGAGGCGAGGACAGCGTGGGATCTAGGTGGAGGCGCTGGAGAGAGCGTTCGTTGTCCCGGAATGCCTCGGAGGAGCCAGCGGGGGACAGTCCAGGCCCAGGGACCTGTGGTATGTGAAAAGGTGGGAAACCCCAGAACAAGGCAGGCTGGGAAAGGGGGCGTGGGCGGCCAATTCAAAGGGACCTAGGGGGCGTTTCCTGGGCGGTGAGCTCCCTTGGCACTGCTGAGGGCCCCTGATTGATCCACCCGGGGTTGATCCCACCATCCGCTGCGAGGGATGGCCACAAACCAAAGCCCCCGAACTGCCCACCCACCCCGACGGGGATCTTGGCGGTCCGGGGCACAGCTGTGCCTGGGAAAAGCCCACTCACTCCACGGGACTCCGGCCAGGGTCTCTGCTTGGAAAGAGGCCAGGGGCGGCCCCCTCCATCTACGCACCCAAACCCTATTGACGTCAATGGGGGCGGAGACGCCTCCCGCTCTCCAGAGTCCTGGGCTGCTGGGTCCCCGCCCACTCGGCCAGCAGTCTGCAGTGCTCCCGTGTGCCTCTCCCACCATGTCTCCGTCCGGCTCCTCCAGCACCTCAAGCGGTACGTTTGCCCTCGGTCCCTGGGGTCGGATCACGTCTCAGGGGATTTGCGGGTGGCCCGGGCAAGGGCTCTCGGCCCACGTGTCGACCCCCCTTCCCGCCCGAGAACGGCGGGGACCCATCGGCCGGGCCTGGGGTTCCCAGGCGTCAGGTGTGCCCAAAGTTGGAGGGCGTGGCATCGTTCGTTCATCTTGCTCCTTTGGCACACACATGGCTTCTCCGTTCTCTTTTCTGGGAAGACAGTGTTGTTTTAGGGGGTGCGCTGCGGGGGTCGGGGGCCGGTGGGAGCGGGTGCTGTGCTGGGATGAGGCCCTTTATCCTCACATCTTCCTGTGGGAACGGGAGTCGGGGAGCTCTGTGGCCTTGCCGCCTTCAGTGGCTTCCTCTGCACAGGGGCCTAGTGCCTTCTGCCTTCTGTCAGGCGTTACGGGGTTTGGGCTTCACTTTGGCGGCCTTGGCCTTGGCCCTGGCCTGAGCCTTGGCCTTACCCTTGGCGTTGCCCTTGCCCTTGCCCTTGGCCTTCGGCTTGGCCTTCCCTAGGCCTTGTCCTTGGCCTTACCTTGTCCTTGGCCTTACCTTGTCCTTGCCCTTAAACTTAAACTTGACCTTGACTTTGACCTTGAACTTGAACTTGACCTTGAACTTGAACTTGACCTTGACCTTGAACTTGAATTTGACCTTGAACTTGAACTTGACCTTGAACTTGAACTTGAACTTGACCAACAACGGCAGTCCAGATTTGCTCAGAGCACCGGAGGTCCAGAGGCAGGGCTGTGTATCTCCCCTTCCCTTTGTGATCATTGCAAAGACATTCCTAGCTGATAGCGGGAGTGCCCATGAAGAAGCAAGCAGTGGGAGTGTGTTTGACACGACTGTGTGCCTCAACTCCACAAGGGGCCTTTCCTCTCGAAGTAGGCCCCATGTCCCCTTGGGGAGGGTGTCATGCCTCTTTTCTCCACACTGCCAAAGGGTGGAGCAAAGCTCGCTCTGTCAGAGGTACAAAAACAGCAATTGAATGGATTTTCAAGCTCTTGCTAGGCTGCACCCTTTCAGGGCCCACTTTACTGAAACAGGTGCTCTGTGGCCCCCGGTTGGGTATGCAGGTTCACAAACAGGGTGAGATCCTGTCCAAGCCAACAATTTTCCTGAAAGACCTAGGCTCACTAAAGCTCTCCTCCAGAGCAAAGGGGATAGAGGAGATGTATGGAGGAGTCTTTGCCTTTCCCTGTGAGTGTGGGGCTACTCCCTACGGCCCCAAGCTCAGGGATAACTGCCTCTAAGAAAGGAATGGCAAGAAGCGCTAATCTTGGAGGTTGGGACAGGGAGTTCGCAGCATGTGGGGAAAGAAAGACTTCTTCGGGGAAGAAGAGGCAACCACCGGGGGTGTGTTCGCAAGCCTCTATTTGGAAGGAACACGTTTGCTTATACAACTCAAGACCTCCAGATCTGCTCAGAGGACTGAAGTTCCAGAGACAGGGCCATGTATCTCCCCTTCCCTTTGAGATCCTTGCCAAGACATTCCTAGCAGATTGTCGGAGTGCCCATGAAGAAGCAAGCAGCGGGAGTGTGCTTGACATCACTGGCTGCCTACCTGGGCTCAGCTCCTCAAGGGGCCTTTCTCTCCTGGTAGGCCCTATGTCCCCTTTGGGAGAGGGTTGTGCCCTCTTCCCTCCACACTGCCAAAGGGTGGAGGTGGAGCAAACTCGTTCTCTCCGAGGTAAAAGAAAGACAAATTGGATGGATCTTTAAGCTCTTGCTATGCTGCACCCCTCCAGGACCCACTCGAGCAAAACAGGTGCCCTGTGGCCCCTAGGTCGGGTATGCAGGTTCACACACCGGGTGTGATCCCGTCAAAGCCAAGAATTTTCCTGACAGACCTAGGCTCACTAGAGCTCTCCTCCAGAGGAAAGGGGACAGAAAAGATGTGTGTGTGGAGGTGGCTCTGCCTTTCCAGGTCCCAATCTCAGGGATAACTGCCCCTAAGAAAGGAACTGCTGCTGCTGCTGCTGCTGCTGCTGCTGCTGCTGCTGCTGCTGCTGCTGCTGCTGCTGCTAAGTTGGTTCAGTCGTGTTCGACTCTGTGCGACGCCATAGACGGTAGCCCACTAGGCTCCCCCGTCCCTGGGATTCTCCAGGCAAGAACAGTAAGTGGGTTGCCATTGCCTTCTCCAATGCATGAAAGTGAAAATGAAAGTGCAGTCGCTCAGTCGTGTCCGACCCTCAGCGACCCCATGGACTGCAGCCTACCAGGCTTCTCTGTCCATAGGATTTTCTGAAAGGAACTGCAAGAAGCACTTTTCCAGGAGGCTGGGAAAGGGAGTTTGCAGGATGTGGGGAAAGAGAGCCTCCTTCGGGGAAGAATAGGCGGCCACTTGTTTTGTGTTGCAAACCTCTATTTGGAAGGAACAGGTTAGCTTATACAAAGGGAGACCTCCAGATCTGCTCAGAGGACCGAAGTTGCAGAGGCAGGTCGGTGTATCTTCCCTTCACTTTGCGATCCTTGCAAAGACATTCCTTGCTGCTAGATGACTCAGCAAGGGCCTTTGAGACTGTTGTTTTCTTTCCTAGGTTCAAAGATTCCTTCAGTTCCTAATATAGATATCCTAGAAATGATATGACATCCGTGAAAATCTGATATGTCCTGGTCAAATGCTGTCAGTTATCATTCTAGTTATCATATTAAAGCATTTCAAGTCGCAGCAGTGACCAGATGACATTGTCAATTTCTATTTCATCAGGTTTTAACCATGTCCTCTGTGGTTTCACACTGATGCCTTTGCAGAAATACTGCTACTTCAAGATACATGGAAAATACTTTTTTTAAGCTTACTGATAATTTGTTTGTTTGTTTGCTTGTCTTCTGGTAAGCTGCTACCAGATGGAATTTAGTCTCCTCTCTAGGTTAAGAGAACTAAGTTTTCTTAGAATGCAATTTTTGATCACAGACTATGAGTTTCTCTACCTTTCATTGATTTATAATTGTTTTCATCATCTGTTTTTTTACTTCGGTAAAGTAAATAAGCCTTATTTAAGATTTTGGTACATGTAGGATGGACTAAGCTTTCCCCACCCTTGCAAGTTCCCTTAACCCTTCAGATTCTTCTCGTGGGACCAAGATCTCACTTTCCTCCAGAGGGACAATCCAAGCTTTTTATCAGTTGATCTGCCCCTGACATCAGAGTCAAGTTGAGCACGAGTTGGCCTATAATTTAGGCATGAAACTATGACTACATAAAGAAAAGGTGACTTTATGATTCAGGGATGGCCATGATATGCCTTGCACTTCAGAGAAAATGGGTTAAAATGATTTTTTTTCCTTCAAAACTGCACACCCAGTTCTTTCAGCATATGCAATTGAAAACATCTAGTCATTAGGTCAGTTTTCATTCCAATCCCAAAGAAAGGCAATGACAAAGACTATTCAAGCTGCTGCACAATTGCACTCATCTCACACACTAGTAAAGTAATGCTCAAAATTCTCCAAGTTCACATGAACTGTGAACTTCCAGATGTTCAAGAGGGATTTAAAAAATGCAGAGAAACCAGAGATCAAATTGCCAACATCCACTGGATCATTGAAAAAGCAAGAGAGTTCCGGAAAAAAAAAAACCATCTATTTCTGCTTTATTGACAATGCCAAAGCCTTTGACTGTGTGGATCACAAGAAACTGGGAAAAATTCTGAAAGAGATGGGAATACCAGACCACCTGACCTGTCTCTTGAGAAACCTGTATGCAGGTCAGGAAGAAACAGTTCGAACTGGACATGGAACAACAGACTGGTTCTACATAGGAAAAGGAACATGTCAAGGCTGTATATTGTCACCCTGCTTATTTAACTTATATGCAGAGTACAGCATGAGAAACACTGGGCTGGAGGAAGCACACGCTGGAATCAAGGTTGCTGGGAGAAATATCAATAATCTCAGATATTCAGATGACACCACCCTTATGGCAGAAAGTGAAGAAGAGCTAAAGAGTCTCCTGATGAAAGTGAAAGAGGAGAGTGAAAAAGTTAGCTTAAAGCTCAGCATTCAGAAAACTACAATCATTGCATCCAGTCTCATCACTTCATGGCAAATAGATGGGAAAACATTGGAAACAGCAGCAGACTATTTTGGGGGGCTTGGAAATCACTGCAGGTGATGGCTGCCTCCATGAACTTAAAACATATTTATGACTTGGAAGAAAAGTGATGACCAAACTAGACAGCATATTAAAAAGCCGAGACGTTGCTTTGCCAACAAAGATCCATCCGGTCAAGGCTATGGTTTTTCCATATGTCATGGATGGATATGAAAGATGCACTATAAAGAAAGTGACAGCTGAAAATGTGATGCTTTTGAACAGTGGTGTTGGAGAAGATGCTTGTAGGTCGCTTAGACTACAAGGAGACGCAACCACTCCATCCTAAAGGAAATCAGGTCTGAATATCCATTGGAAGGACTAATACTGAACCTGAAACTCCAATACTTTGGCCACTTGATGTGAAGAGCTGACTCACTTGGAAGTTGCTTTGATTTGCCTATGAGTGTGGGAGCCCTCCCTGGGCAAAGGGCCTCAGGGGTCATTGCCACTGAATCATGACATCCAAGCAAGCGCATTCCAGCTGTGTGACATGCAGGAAGCAGGAGACTGGGAAAACTGTCTTCCTTAGAGGAAGGAAAGTCATCCACAGAGAGTGTGTTTTCAGGCCTCTCTTTGCAGCAAGTGTTTTGCTTCTCAGACATCAGAGCTGCAGGCTTGCTCTGAGGGCCTCAATTCCAGAGTCAGGGCTGTGTGTCTCACTGCACTTTCCAAGCATTGCAGACACATTCCTAGGTTGGAGCAGTGCTTCCCATGAGAAAGAAGCCTCGGGAGTGTGTCTGAGCGGGCTGAGTGCCATGCTAGGGTCACCTAGTCGAGGGCACCTTGCACATCCAATGGGCCCCAGGCGAGTAGCTATGGACCGGCCCCTCGGTTGAGATATCCCAA
Organism: Ovis canadensis; assembly: GCF_042477335.2. NCBI lineage: Eukaryota > Metazoa > Chordata > Mammalia > Artiodactyla > Bovidae > Ovis > Ovis canadensis. Next base: position 1,367,261 of record NC_091248.1, on the reverse strand, counting down.
AGCAGGGAACAAAGCTAGCTCTGTCAGGAGGAGGAAAACAGCAATGGGATGGATTTTCAAGCAGTTGCTCAGTCACACCACGTGAGGGCTCCGCGGGAAAGAAATGCGAATTTTGGCCTCTAGGCCCAGTATCCAGATGTGTGCACAGGATATTTTCCCCACAGGATCCAAGAATGTTCCAGACAGACCTAAGCTCACTAGATCTCTCCTGCAGAGGAAATGAAATATTGTTGCTGAACCACGAAAAGATGCTGGGATTCTTGGCTTATGGAGGAGAAGAATTCAATCCAGGGCCCAAGACGAGGCTTGATTGCTCAGAGCTTTTGTGCAATCGAGTTTTATTCAAGTAGAAAGGAGATAGAGAAAGCTTCTGACAGAGACATCACAAGGGCAGAAAGCGTACCCCCTTGCTAGTGTTAGTAATGGAGTTATATACTCTCCAATAAGTTATTACAACGAACAAAAGAATGTCTGGAGGTTGTAAAGACTCACTAGACCTACTCCCATCATTTACATTTTAAGATAACAGGATTAGCCAGAAGGTTTTTCCAGAGACCGTCCTCAAGAAGGATGCATGATTGTTATATAATCCTAAGGAATGTAGAGGGAAAAAAGGTGTGCCCTTTCTTCCTCCTTGAGAATTCTAGACCCCTCTCTCCTTGGGGACCCTTGAACTTCTTATAAACCTGCCTTGGCAATGACTCTCTCCGAAACATGATTGAACAGCCGTTTGGAGCTTCCTTTGACTTTCCCTGGGAGGGAGGGAGCCCTCCCTGAGCACAGGGCCTCAGGGGCCATGGCCAATGAAAACTAATCTCCCAGTAAGTGCTTTTCAGCCCTGTGTGACTCTCAGCCCACAGGAGGCTGAGAAAACTCTCTTCCTTGGAGGAAGGAAAGGCAGCCCAAGAGTGTGTTTTCAGGCCTGTATCTTGCAGCAAGTGTTTGGCTTGTTAGACATAAGACCTGCAGGCCTGCTCCAACAGACTCCATTCCAGAATCAGGGCCTTGTGTCTCCCTGCAGTTTCCTGGCCTCGCAAACACATTCCTAGGGGAGAGCAGTCCTGCCCATGGGGAAGCAGGCTGCGGGAGTGTGTCTGAGGGGGCCAGGTGCCATGCTGGGGTCACCTGGTCGAGGGCACCTTGCACCTCCAATGGACCCCAGGCAAGGAGTTGCAGGCCACCACCTTGCTTCTGAAATCCCAAAGTGGGGAGCAAAGCTCGCTCTGTCAGAGGGAAGAAAACAGCAACAGGATGGATTTTCAAGCAGTTGCTAGGCTGTACTGCGTTAGGGCTCCAAGGAAGAAAAATGCAGATGTTAGCCCCTACGACTGGTATCCAGGTGGGCTCCCAGGATGATTTCCCCGCAGGATCCAAGAACGTTCCAGACAGACCTGGGCTCACTAGCTCCCTCCTGCAGAGGAAACATGATAGAACAGCTGTTTGGAGGTTGCTTTGACTTCCCCTGGGAGGGTAGGATCCCTCCCTGGGTGCAGGGCCTCAGGGGCCATTGCCGCTGAGAAATGCCCTCTAAGCCAGACCTTTCCAGCCTTGTATGACTCAGCACGGAGGAGACTGGAAAAGCTATCTTCCTTGGAGGAAGGAAAGGCAGCCCCAGAGAGTGTGTTTTCACACCTGTATCTCGCAGCAAGCGTTTGCCGTCTCAGACGTCAGACCTCCAGGCCTGCTCCAACGGCCTCAGTTCCAGAGTCAGGGCCGTGTGTCTCCCTGCATTTTCTGAGCCTTGGGAACACATTCCTAGGTCAGAACAGTCCTGCCCATGGGGAAGGAGGCTGCGGGAGTGTGTCTGAGGGGGTCGGGTGCCATGCTGGGGTCCAATAGACCTGGTACCTCCAATAGACCCCAGGACAACAGCGGTGGGGCTCCCCCTGGCTTCCGAAATGCCAAAGCGAGAAGCAAAGCTAGCTCTATCAGAAGGAAGAAAAGAGCAATTAGATGGATGTTCAGGCTGTTGCTGGGCCGCACCACTTCAGGTTTCCCCCCGAGAGGAGCAGGCGCCCTGTGGCCCCTAGGTCCCATATGCAGGTTAACACACAGGATGTGTCCCCATAGGAGCCAAGAATTTTCCTGACAGACCTAGGCTCACTAGAGCTCTCCTACAGGGCAAAAGGGATAGAACAGACTGTGGATGTGACTCTGCCTTTCCCAGCGAGCATGGGGCCCTCCCTACGGCCCCGGGCTCCAGGGAAAATTGTCCCTGAAAAATGACCTCCAAGAAGCGCTTTTCCAGCAGGCTGGGATGCAGAGTTCACAGGATGTGGGGAAAGTGATCGTCCTTCAGGGAAGAAGAGGCAGCCACCCAGTGTGTGTTTGCAAGCCTGTATTTGGAAGAAACTGGTTTGCTTCTTCAAGGGGAGACCTCCAGGTCTGCTCAGAGGACCGAAATTCCAGAGGCAGCACCATGCATCTCCCCTGTCCTTTCTGAGCCTTGGAAAGACATTCCTAGCTTATAGCGGTATTGCTCATGAAGAAGCAGGATGCAGGAATGTGTCAGACATGACTGGGTGCCTTCCTGGGTTCAGCTCCGTGAGGGGCCTTTCCACTCAAAGTAGGTCCCATGCCTCCTTGGGGAGGAAGTGGGGCCCGCTTGCCTCCAAATTGCCAAAGGCTGGAACAAAGCTAGTTCTATCAGAGGTAAGAAAAGAGCAATTGGATGGATGTGGAAGCTGTTGCTGGGCCGCACTGCTTCAGGCCCCCCACCCCTCCGGCCCCGAGAGAAACAGGCGCCCTGTGGCCCCTCGGTCCTGTATGCAGTTTCACACATAGAATGTGTCCCCATAGGAGCCAAGAATTTTCCTGACAGACCTAGGCTCACTAGAGCTCTCCTACAGAGCAAAGGGGATGGGACAGATGTGTGGCTGTGGCTCTGCCTTTCCCTGGGAGTGTGGAGCCGCTCCCTATGGCCCCGGGCTCCAGGGGAAATTGCCCCTGAATAATGACCTCCAAGAAGCGCTTTTCCAACTGGCTGAGACGTGGAGTTCTCAGGATGCAGGGAAAGCGAGTGTCCCTTCGGGGAAGCAAAGGCAGTCACCTGTTATCATTACTTACTAGAATAGTAGGTACCTTCTCTGGTTGGGCAGAGGCCTTCCCTACCTGATCTGAAAAAGAAAATGAAGTAGCTCGCTGATTTGAGAAATAATTCCCAGACTTGGGTTTCCAACCAGTATAGAATCCGACAATGGCCCTGTCTTTGTAGCCGCGTTAATTAACAGGTATGTGAAGCTCTAAATATCAGTGGAAATTACATACAGCATATAGGCCCCAGTGTTCTGGAATGGTGGAAAGAAACAACCAAACTCTTGAAGAGACTCTTTCAAAATGGATCATAGAGACTGACTGTACATGGATGGGCTTGCTTCTGGCAGACTTACTCATATTACGGGTAACTGCACGTTCCCATAGTTGTTGTCCTTATGAAATTTTCTATGGGAGAACCCCCCACCCCAAATGAGGCAGGTGTTAGCAGATTTGCCACAAGTAAGGAGGTGGGATTTCACAGCAGCTGGAACAATTAGGTAAGGTAATAAATCAGGTAACTAAGTTTGTGTAAAAAAAAATATCATTCCCCCTTGAGGAACAGATTCATGAATTTGTGCTCAGTGATCAGGTGTGGCTCAATGACTGGAAACACAATTCCTTGGCCTGACATCGGAAAGGTCCTTATACTGTTGTTTTAGCCACAATTCTGAAAGAGAAGGGAATACTAGACCACCTAACCTGCCTCTTGAGAAATCTGTATGAAGGTCAGGAAGCAACAGTTAGAGCAGGACATGGAACAACATACTGGTTCCAAAAAGGAAAAGGAGTATGTCAAGGCTGTATATTGTCACCCTGTTTATTTAACTTATATGCAGACTACATCATGAAAAATGCTGGGATGGAAGATACGTGAGCTGGAATCAAGATTGCCGGAAGAAATATCAATACACTTAGATATGCAGATGTCACCACCATTATGGCAGAATGGGAAGAGGAAAGCGCATGTCGGGGAACTTCTTGAGTTGCAGCAAAGGTGTGAAGGACCCTTTCGAAGTTCCAGAGGTTAGGTGTGGTTACTCTCGAGATGCCTCAGCAGAAATGGGCCTCATGGCGCCTGGAATGGAGAGGCTTCTGGATATTCCCCAGTTTCAGCAGGTGCTCTCGAGTTACCACGGGGACTTCAGGGACCCTCTCTGGCGGCCTCAGGAAAGGCCAGTCGTCATGCGTGTTGCTAGGGGGCCTCTCGTGATTCCTCTCCCGTCGGTGCCGGGGCCTAAGACGTTGTGTGGAGTCGGGGCCGGAACCTGAGGATTCCTCACCAATGCGGACATAGATCTTGGGGTAATTATGGAGTCTCCCCAGGGGAGTCAGTCCTCGTCTCGAGAGGGGGCATGCAGGTGCGCTTTCCTCCTGATCTGTAGCAGCAGTGTCACGCTTCCCATCTCGTGAGTCATGGGATCTGTGGCTTTCCCTCCAGGATTTTCCACGAGTCTTTCCCACGAGGCTTTCCCACAGGGCTGTCCCACGAGGCTTTCGCACAGGGCTGTCCCACGTGCCACCTTGGTGGCAGTCGATCCTCGGCGTGAAAGTCGAGGCAGTGCAGGGAAACCAGGTTCCTCTGGAATGCACTGAGACATCTGGGGGACTCTTGGAATGGTGGAACGACGCTGGAGATCCTCTCCCTTTCCTGTGGAGAGCGCCTCCTCTTGAAATGTGAAGGGAAGGCCGGGAATTTTTTTCCGACCAAGCAGGGAAAAATTCCCTCATCTTGAGGTACGAGACGGAAACGGGGCCCCTCTAGATGTGGGTGGGACATTCGTGCTTCCTCCTGAGTGGAGACGGGTAAGTCGGGGAACTTCTTCAGTGGCAACAAGGGAGTGAAGGAACTTTTGGAAGTTCCAGAGGTTAGGTGTGATTAGCCTCGAGAAGCATCAGCGGAAATGGGACTCATCTCGCCTGGAGGGCAAAACCTCCTGGATTTTTTCGAGTTGGGGCTGGTGCTTTCGACTTACCACGGGGACCTCAGGGACACGATCTGGTGGCCTCAAGAAAGGCCAGTCCCCATGCAGGTTTCTCGCGGGCATCTTGGGATTCCTCTGCCTTTGATGCCGGGGCCTAAGACCTCGTGTGGAGTCGGGGCCGGAACCTGAGGATTCCTCTCCAGTGCTGACATGGATCTTGGGGTACTTCTGGAGTCTCCCCAGGGGAGTCAGTCCTCGTCTCGAATGCGGGCATGCACCTGCGCTTTCCTCCAGAGCGGTAGCAGCAGTGTCACGCAGTCCGCCGCATGGATCAAGGGATCTATGGCTTTCCCTCGAGGCTTTCCCACGAGGCTTTCCCACAGGGCTGTCCCACGTGCACACGTGGAGGGAGTCGATCCTCGGCTTGAACGTCGAGGCAGTGCAGGGAAAACAGGTTCCTCTGGAATGGACTGACACATCTGGGGGACTCTTGGAATGGTGGCACGACCCTGCAGTTCCTCTCGCCTTTCCTGTGGAGAGCGCCTCCTCTTGAGATGCGACGGGAACGCCGGGAATTCTTTCCCTACGAAACAGGGAAAGGATCCCTCATCTCGAGCTAGGAGGCGGAAACGGGGCTCCCCTGGATGTGTGCGGGACCCTCGTGCTTCCTCCCGAGTGGAGACGTGTATGTCGGGGAACTTCTTGAGTTGCAGCAAGGGTGTGAAGGACCCTTTGGAAGTTCCAGTGGTTAGATGTGATTAGCCTCGAGAAGCCTCAGCGGAAATGGGCCTTATCTCGCCTGCAGGGCAAAACCTCCTGGATTTTCTCCAGTTGCGGTAGGTGCTCTCAACTTACGACAGGGACCTCAGGGACCCGCTCTGCTGGCCTCAGGAAAGGCCAGTCCCCATGCGAGTTCCTCGGGGGCCTCTCGGGATTCTTCTCCCGTCGATGCCGGGGCCTAAGACCTTGTGTGGAGTCGGGGCCAGAACCTGAGGAATCCTCTCCAGTGCTGACATGGATCTTGGGGTAGTTCTGGAGTCTCCCCAGGGGAGTCAGTCCTCGTCTCGAATGCGGGCATGCACGTGCGCTTTCCTCCAGAGCGGTAGCAGCAGTGTCAGGCATTCCGCCGCGTGGATCAAAGGATCTATGGTTTTCCCTCGAGTCTTTCCCACGAGGCTTTCTCACGAGGCTTTCCCACAGGGCTGTCCCACGAGCACACGTGGTGGGAGTCGATCCTCGGCTTGAACGTCAAGGCAGTGCAGGGAAAACAGGTTCCTCTGGAATGGACTGACACATCTGGGGGTCTCTTGGAATGGTGGCACGACCCTGGAGTTCCTCTCGCCTTTCCTGTGGAGAGCGCCTCGTCTTGAGATGCGACGGGAACGCCGGGAATTCCTTCCCTACGAAACAGGGAAAGGATCCCTCATCTCGAGCTAGGAGGCGGAATCGGGGCTCCCCTGGATGTGTGCGCGACCCTCGTGCTTCCTCCCGAGTGGAGACGGGTATGTCGGGGAACTTCTGGAGTTGCAGCAAGGGTGTGAAGGACCCTTTGGAAGTTCCAGTGGTTAGATGTGATTAGCCTCGAGAAGCCTCAGCGGAAATGGGCCTCATCTCGCCTGGAGGGCAAAACCTCCTGGATTTTCTCGAGTTGCGGCAGGTGCTCTCGACTTACGACGGGGACCTCAGGGACCCGCTCTGATGGCCTCAGGAAAGGCCAGTCCCCATGCGAGTTCCTCGGGGGCCTCTCGGGATTCCTCTCCCGGCGATGCCGGGGCCTAAGACCTTGTGTGGAGTCGGGGCCAGAACCTGAGGATTCGTCTCAAGTGCTGACCTGGATCTTGGGGTACTTCTGGAGTCTCCCCAGGGGAGTCAGTCCTCGTCTCGAATGCGGGCATGCACTTGCGCTTTCCTCCAGAGCGGTATCAGCAGTATCACGCAGTCCGACGCGTGGATCAAAGGATCTATGCTTTTCCCTCGAGTCTTTCCCACGAGGTTTTCCCACGAGGCTTTCCCACAGGGCTGTCCCACGTGCATACGTGGTTGGAGTCGATCCTCGGCTTGAACGTCAAGGCAGTGCAGGGAAAACAGGTTCCTCTGAAATGGACTGATACATCTGGGGGACTCTTTGAATGGTGGCACGACCCTGGAGTTCCTCTCGCCTTTCCTGCGGAGAGCGCCTCCTCTTGAGATGCGACGGGAATGCCGGGAATTCTTTCCCTACGAAACAGGGAAAGGATCCCTCATCTCGAGCTAGGAGGCGGAAACAGGGCTCCCCTGGATGTGTGCGGGACCCTCGTGTTTCCTCTCGAGTGGAGACGGGTATGTCGGGGAACTTCTTGAGTTGCAGCAAGGGTGTGAAGGACCCTTTGGAAGTTCGAGTGGTTAGATGTGATTAGCCTCGAGAAGCCTCAGCGGAAATGGGCCTCATCTCGCCTGGAGGGCTAAACCTCCTGGATTTTCCCGAGTTGCGGCAGGTGCTCTCGACTTACGACGGGTACCTCAGGGACCCTCTCTGGTGGCCTCAGAAAAGGCCAGTCCCCATGCGAGTTCCTCGGGGGCCTCTCGGGATTCCTCTCCCGTCGATGCCGGGGCCTAAGACCTTGTGTGGAGTCGGGGCCGGAACTTGAGGATTCCTCTCCAGTGCTGACATGGATCTTGGGGTAGTTCTGGAGTCTCCCCAGTGGAGTCAGTCCTCGTCTCTTATGCGGGCATGCACTTGCGCTTTCCTCCAGAGCGGTAGCAGCAGTGTCACGCATTCCGCCGCGTGGATCAAAGGATCTATGGTTTTCCCTCGAGTCTTTCCCAAGAGGCTTTCCCACGAGGCTTTCCCACAGGGCTGTCACACAGGGCTCACTCACGTACACACGAGTTGGGAGTCGATCCTAAGCTAGAACGTCAAGGCAGTGCAGGGAAAACAGGTTCCTCTGGAAAGAACTGACACATCTGGGGGACTCTTGAATCGTGGCACGACCCTGGAGTTCCTCTCGCCTTTCCTGTGGAGAGCGCCTCCTCTTGAGATGCGTCGGGAACGCCGGGAATTCTTTCCCTACGAAACAGGGAAAGGATCCCTCATCTCGAGCTAGGAGTCGGAAACGGGGCTCCCCTGGATGTGTGCGTGACCCTCGTGCTTCCTCTAGAGTGGAGGCGGCTATGTCGGGGAACTTCTTGACTTGCAGTAAGGGTGTGAAGGACCCTTTGGAACTTCCATTGGTTAGATGTGATTAGCCTCGAGAAGCCTCAGCGGAAATGGGCCTCATCTCGCCTGGAGGGCAAAACTTCCTGGATTTTCTCGAGTTGCGGCAGGTGCTCTCGACTTACCACGGGGACCTCAGGGACCTGCTCTGGTGGCCTCAGGAAAGGCCAGTGCCCATGCGAGTTCCTCGGGGGCCTCTCGGGATTCCTCTCCCGTCGATACCGGGGCCTAAGACCTTGTGTGGAGTCGGGGTCGGAACCTGAGGATTCCTCTCCAGTGCTGATATGGATCTTGGGGTAGTTCTGGAGTCTCCCCAGGGGAGTCAGTCCTCGTCTCAAATGCGGGCATGCACTTGCGCTTCACTCCAGAGTGGTAGCAGCAGTGTCACGCATTCCGCCGCGTGGATCAAGGGATCTATAACTTTCCCTCGAGGCTTTCCCACGAGGCTTTCCCACAGGGCTGTCCCAATTGCCACCGTGGTGGGAGTCGATCCTCGGCATGAATGTCGAGGCAGTGCAGGGAAAATACATTCCTCTGGAATGGACTGACACATCTGGGGGCCTCTTGGAATGGTGGCACGACCCTGGAGTTAATCTCGCCTTTCCTGTGGAGAGCGCCTCCTCTTGAGATGCGACGGGAACGCCGGGAATTCTTTCCCTACGAAACAGGGAAAGGATCACTCATCTCGAGCTAGGAGGCGGAAACAGGGCTCCCCTGGATGTGTGCGGGACCCTCGTGCTTCCTCTCGAGTGGAGACGGGTATGTCGGGGAACTTCTTGAGTTGCAGCAAGGGTGTGAAGGACCCTTTGGAAGTTCCAGTGGTTAGATGTGATTAGCCTCGAGAAGCCTCAGCGGAAATGGGCCTCATCTCGCCGGGAGGGCAAAACCTCCTGGATTTTCTCGAGTTGCGGCAGGTGCTCTCGACTTACGACGGGGACCTCGGGGACCCGCTCTGGTGGCCTCAGGAAAGGCCAGTCCCCATGCGAGTTCCTCGGGGGCCTCTCGGGATTCCTCTCCCGGCGATGCCGGGGCCTAAGACCTTGTGTGGAGTCGGGGCCGGAACCTGAGGATTCCTCTCCAGTGCTGACATGGATCTTGGGGTAATTCTGGAGTCTCCCCAGGGGAGGCAGTCCTCGTCTCGAATGCGGGCATGCTCTTGCGCTTTCCTCCAGAGCGAGAGCAGCAGTGTCACGCAGGCCGCAGCGTGGATCAAAGGATCTATGGTTTTCCCTCGAGTCTTTCCCACGAGGCTTTCTCACGAGGCTTTCCCACAGGGCTGTCCCACGAGCACACGTGGTGGGAGTCGATCCTCGGCTTGAACGTCAAGGCAGTGCAGGGAAAACAGGTTCCTCTGGAATGGACTGACACATCTGTGGGACTCTTGGAATGGTGGCACGACCCTGGAGTTCCTCTCGCCTTTCCTGTGGAGAGCGCCTCGTCTTGAGATGCGACGGGAACGCCGGGAATTCCTTCCCTACGAAACAGGGAAAGGATCCCTCATCTCGAGCTAGGAGGCGGAATCGGGGCTCCCCTGGATGTGTGCGCGACCCTCGTGCTTCCTCCCGAGTGGAGACGGGTATGTCGGGGAACTTCTTGAGTTGCAGCAAGGGTGTGAAGGACCCTTTGGAAGTTCCAGTGGTTAGATGTGATTAGCCTCGAGAAGCCTCAGCGGAAATGGGCCTCATCTCGCCTGGAGGGCAAAACCTCCTGGATTTTCTCGAGTTGCGTCAGGTGCTCTCGACTTACGACGGGGACCTCAGTGACCCGCTCTGCTGGCCTCAGGAAAGGCCAGTCCCCATGCGAGTTCCTCGGGGGCCTCTCGGGATTCCTCTCCCGTCGATGCCTGGGCCTAAGACCTTGTGTGGAGTCGGGGCCGGAACCTGAGGATTCCTCTCCAGTGCTGACATGGATCTTGGGGTACTTCTGGAGTCTCCCCAGGGGAGTCAGTCCTCGTCTCGAATGCGGGCATGCACTTGCGCTTTCCTCCAGAGCGGTAGCAACAGTGTCACGCAGTCCGCGGCGTGGATCAAAGGATGTATGTTTTTCCCTCGAGTCTTTACCACGAGGCTTTCCCACGAGGCTTACCCACAGGGATGTCCCACGTGCACACATGGTGGGATTCGATCCTCGGATTGAACGTCAAGGCAGTGCAGGGAAAACAGGTTCCTCTGGAATGGACTGACACATCTCGGGGACTCTTGGATTCGTGGCACGACCCTGGAGTTCCTCTCGCCTTTCCTGTGGAGAACGACTCCTCTTGAAATGCGAGGGAAACACCGGGAATTCTTTCCCTAAGAAACAGGGAAAGGATCCCTCATCTCGAGCTAGGAGGCGGAAACGGGGCTCCCCTGGATGTGTGCGGGACCCTCGAGCTTCCTCTCGAGTGGAGACGGGTATGTCGGGGAACTTCTTGAGTTGCAGCAAGGGTGTGAAGGACCCTTTGGAAGTTCCAGGGGTTAGATGTGATTAGCCTCGAGAAGCCTCAGCGGAAATGGCCCTCAACTCGCCTGGAGGCCAAAGCCTCCTGGATTTTCTCGAGTTGCGACAGGTGCTCTCGACTTACGACGGGGAACTCGGCGCCCGCTCTGGTGGCCTCAGGAAAGGCCAGTCCCCATGCGAGTTCCTCGGGAGCCTCTCGGGATTCCTCTCTCGTCGATGCCGGGGCCTAGGACCTTGTGTGGAGTCGGGGCCGGAACCTGAGGATTCCTCTCCAGTGTTCACATGGATCTTGGGGTACTTCTGGAGTCTCCCCAGGGGAGTCAGTCCTCGACTCGAATGCGGGCATGCACTTGCGGTTTCCTGCAGAGCGGTAGCAGCACTGTAACGCAGTCCGCCGCGTCGATCATAGGATCTATGGTTTTCCCTCGAGTCTTTCCAACAAGGCTTTCCCACCAGGCTTTCCCACAGGGCTGTCCCACGTGCACACGTGGTGGGAGTGGATCCTCGGCTTGAACGTCAAGGCAGTGCAGGGAAATCAGGTTCCTCTGGAATGGACTGACACATCTGGGGGACTCTTGGAATGGTGGCACGACCCTGGAGTTCCTCTCGCCTTTCCTGTGGAGAGCGCCTCCTCTTGAGATGCGACGGGAACGCCGGGAATTCTTTCCCTGCGAAACAGGGAAAGGATCCCTCATCTCGAGCTAGGAGGCGGAAACGGGGCTCCCCTGGATGTGTGCGGGACCCTCGTGCTTCCTCTCTAATGGAGAGGGGTATGTCGGGGAATTTCTTGAGTTGCAGCAAGGGTGTGAAGGACCCTTTGGAAGTTCCAGTGTTTAGATGTGATTAGCCTCGAGAAGCCTCAGCGGAAATGGGCCTCATTTCGCCAGGAGGGCAAAACCTCCTGGATTTTCTCGAGTTGCGGCAGGTGCTCTCGACTTACGACGGGGACCTCAGGGACCCGCTCTGGTGGCCTCAGGAAAGGCCAGTCCCCATGCGAGTTCCTCGGGGCCCTCTCGGGATTCTTCTCCCGTTGATGCCGGGGCCTAAGACCTTGTGTGGAGTCGGGGCCGGAACCTGAGGATTCCTCTCCAGTGCTGACATGGATCTTGGGGTACTTCTGCAGTTTCCAAAGGGGAGTCAGTCCTCGTCTCGAATGCGGGCATGCACTTGCGCTTTCCTCGAGAGCGGTAGCAGCAGTGTCACACAGTCCGCCGCGTGGATCAAAGATTCTATGGTTTTCCCTCGAGTCTTTCCCATGAGGCTTTCCCCCGAGGCTTTCCCACAGGGCTGTCCCACGTGCACAGGTGGTGGGAGTCGATCCTCGTCTTGAACGTCAAGGCAGTGCAGGGAAAACAGGTTCCTCTGGAATGGACTGACACATCTGGGGGACTCTTGGAATGGTGGCACGACCCTGGAGTTCCTCTCGGCTTTCCTGTGGAGAGCGCCTCCTCTTGAAATGCGACGGGAACACCGGGAAATCTTTCCCTATGAAACAGGGAAAGGATCCCTCATCTCGAGCTAGGAGGCGGAAACGGGGCTCCCCTGGATGTGTGCGGGAACCCACGTGCTTCCTCTCGAGTGGAGACGGGTATGTCGGGGAACTTCTTGAGTTGCAGCAAGGGTGTGAAGGACCCTTTGGAAGTTCCAGTGGTTAGATGTGATTGGCCTCGAGAAGCCTCAGCGGAAATGGGCCTCATCTCGCCTGGAGGGCAAAACCTCCTGGATTTTCTCGAGTTGCGGCAGGTGCTCTCGACTTCCGACGGGGACCTCAGGGACCCGCTCTGGTGGCCTCAGGAAAGGCCAGTCCCATGCTAGTTCCTCAGGGGCCTCTCGGGATTTCTCTCCCGTCGATGCCGGGGCCTAAGACCTTGTGTGAAGTCAGGGCCGGAACCTGAGGATTCCTCTCCAGTGCTGACATGGATCTTGGGGTACTTCTGGAGTCTCCCCAGGGGAGTCAGTCCTCGCCTCTAATGCGGGCATGCACTTGCGCTTTCCTCCAGAGCGGTAGCAGCAGTGTCACGCAGTCTGCCGCGTGGACCAAAGGATCTATGGTTTTCCCTCGAGTCCTTCCCACGAGGCTTTCCCACGAGGCTTTCCCACAGGGCTGTCCCACGTGCACACGTGGTGGGAGTCGATCCTCGGCTTGAACGTCAAGTCAGTGCAGGGAAAACAGGTTCCTCTGGAATGGACTGACACATCTGGGCGACTCTTGGAATGGTGGCACGACCCTGGAGTTCCTCTCGCCTTTCCTGTGGAGAGCGCCTCTTCTGGAGATGCGACGGGAACGTCGGGAATTCTTTCCTTACGAAACAGGGAAAGGATCCCTCATCTCGAGCTAGGAGGCGGAAACGGGGCTCCCCTGGATGTGTGCGGGATCCTCGTGCTTCCTGTCGAGTGGGGACGGGTATGTCGGGGAACTACTTGAGTTGCAGCAAGGGTGTGAAGGACCCTTTGTAAGTTCCAGTGGTTAAATGTGATTAGCCTCGAGAAGCCTCAGCGGAAATGGGCCTCATCTCGCCTGGAGGGCAAAACCTCCTGGATTTTCTCGAGTTGCGGCAGGTGCTCTCGACTTACGACGGGGACCTCAGGGACCCGCTCTGGTGGCCTCAGGAAAGGCCAGTCCCCATGCGAGTTCCTCGGGGGCCTCTCGGGATTCCTCTCCCTTCGATGCCGGGGCCTAAGACCTTGTGTGGAGTAGGGGCCGGAACCTGAGGATTCCTCTCCAGTGCTGACATGGATCCTGGGGTAATTCTTGAGTCTCCCCAAGGGAGTCAGTCCTCGCCTCCAATGCGGGCATGCACTTGCGCTTTCCTCCAGAGCGGTAGCAGCAGTGTCACGCAGTCCGCCGGGTGGATCAAAGGATCTATGTTTTTCCCTCGTGAGTTTCCCACGAGGCTTTCCCACGAGGCTTTCCCACAGGGCTGTCCCACGTCCACACGTGTTGGGAGTCGATCCTCGGCTTGAACGTCAAGGCAGTGCAGGGAAAACAGGTTCCTCTGGAACGGACTGACACATCTGGGGGACTCTTGGAATGGTGGCACGACCCTGGAGTTCCTCTCGCCTTTCCTGTGGAGAGCGCCTCGTCTTGAGATGCGACGGGACCGCAGGGAAATCTTTCCCTACGAAACAGGGAAAGGATCCCTCATCTCGAGCTAGGAGGCAGAAATGGGTCTCCCCTGGATGTGTGCGGGATCCTCGTGCTTCCTCTCGAGTGGACACGGGTATGTCGGGGAACTTCTTGAGTTGCAGCAAGGGTGTGAAGGACCCTTTGGAATTTCCAGTGGTTAAATGTGATTAGCCTCGAGAAGCCTCAGCGGAAATGGGCCTCATCTCGCCTGGAGGGCAAAACCTCCTGGAGTTTCTCGAGTTGCGGCAGGTGCTCTCGACTTACGACGGGGACCTCAGGGACTCGCTCTGGTGGCCTCAGGAAAGGCCAGTCCCATGCGAGTTCCTCAGGGGCCTCTCGGGATTTCTCTCCCGTCGATGCCGGGGCCTAAGACCTTGTGTGAAGTCAGGGCCGGAACCTGAGGATTCCTCTCCAGTGCTGACATGGATCTTGGGGTACTTCTGGAGTCTCCCCAGGGGAGTCAGTCCTCGCCTCTAATGCGGGCATGCACTTGCGCTTTCCTCCAGAGCGGTAGCAGCAGTGTCACGCAGTCCGCCGCGTGGATCAAAGGATCTATGGTTTTCCCTCGAGTCCTTCCCACGAGGCTTTCCCACGAGGCTTTCCCACAGGGCTGTCCCACGTGCACACGTGGTGGGAGTCGATCCTCGGCTTGAACGTCAAGGCAGTGCAGGGAAAACATGTTCCTCTGGAATGGACTGACACATCTGGGCGACTCTTGGAATGGTGGCACGACCCTGGAGTTCCTCTCGCCTTTCCTGTGGAGAGCGCCTCTTCTGGAGATGCGACGGGAACGTCGGGAATTCTTTCCCTATGAAACAGGGAAAGGATCCCTCATCTCGAGCTAGGAGGCGGAAACGGGGCTCCCCTGGATGTGTGCGGGATCCTCGTGCTTCCTGTCGAGTGGAGACGGGTATGTCGGGGAACTTCTTGAGTTGCAGCAATGGTGTGAAGGACCCTTTGTAAGTTCCAGTGGTTAAATGTGATTAGCCTCGAGAAGCCTCAGCGGAAATGGGCCTCATCTCGCCTGGAGGGCAAAACCTCCTGGATTTTCTCGAGTTGCGGCAGGTGCTCTCGACTTACGACGGGGACCTCAGGGACCCGCTCTGGTGGCCTCAGGAAAGGCCAGTCCCATGCGAGTTCCTCAGGGGCCTCTCGGGATTTCTCTCCCGTTGATGCCGGGGCCTAAGACCTTGTGTGGAGTAGGGGCCGAAACCTGAGGATTCCTCTCCAGTGCTGACATGGATCCTGGGGTACTTCTTGAGTCTCCCCAGGTTAGTCAGTCCTCGCCTCCAATGCGGGCATGCACTTGCGCTTTCCTCCTGAGCGGTAGCAGTAGTGTCACGCAGTCCGCCGGGTGGATCAAAGGATCTATGGTTTTCCCTCGTGAGTTTCCCACGATGCTTTCCCACGAGGCTTTCCCACAGGGCTCTCCCACGTGCACACGTGGTGGGAGTCTATCCTCGGCTTGAACGTCAAGGCAGTGCAGGGAAAACAGGTTCCTCTGGAATGGACTGACACATCTGGGCGACTCTTGGAATGGTGGCATGACCCTGGAGTTCCTCTCGCCTTTCCTGTGGAGAGCGCCTCCTCTTGAGATGCGACGGGAACGCCGGGAAATCTTTCCCTACGAAACAGGGAAAGGATCCCTCATCTCGAGCTAGGAGGCAGAAACGGGTCTCCCCTGGATGTGTGCGGGACACTCGTGCTTCCTCTCGAGTGGACACGGGTATGTCGGGGAACTTCTTGAGTTGCAGCAAGGGTGTGAAGGACCCTTTGGAATTTCCAGTGGTTAAATGTGATTAGCCTCGAGAAGCCTCAGCGGAAATGGGCCTCATCTCGCCTGGAGGGCAAAACCTCCTGGATTTTCTCGAATTGCGGCAGGTGCTCTCGACTTATGACGGGGACCTAAGGGACCCGCTCTGGTGGCCTCAGGAAAGGCCAGTCCCATGCGAGTTCATCAGGGGCCTCTCGGGATTTCTCTCCCGTCGATGCCGGGGCCTAAGACCTTGTGTGAAGTCAGGGCCGGAACCTGAGGATTCCTCTCCAGTGCTGACATGGATCTTGGGGTACTTCTGGAGTCTCCCCAGGGGAGTCAGTCCTCGCCTCTAATGCGGGCATGCACTTGCGCTTTCCTCCAGAGCGGTAGCAGCAGTGTCACGCAGTCCGCCGCGTGGATCAAAGGATCTATGGTTTTCCCTCGAGTCCTTCCCACGAGGCTTTCCCACGAGGCTTTCCCACAGGGCTGTCCCACGTGCACACGTGGTGGGAGTCGATCCTCGGCTTGAACGTCAAGGCAGTGCAGGGAAAACAGGTTCCTCTGGAATGGACTGACACATCTGGGCGACTCTTGGAATGGTGGCACGACCCTGGAGTTCCTCTCGCCTTTCCTGTGGAGAGCGCCTCCTCTTGAGATGCGACGGGAACGCCGGGAAATCTTTCCCTACGAAACAGGGAAAGGATCCCTCATCTCGAGCTAGGAGGCAGAAACGGGTCTCCCCTGGATGTGTGCGGGACACTCGTGCTTCCTCTCGAGTGGACACGGGTATGTCGGGGAACTTCTTGAGTTGCAGCAAGGGTGTGAAGGACCCTTTGGAATTTCCAGTGGTTAAATGTGATTAGCCTCGAGAAGCCTCAGCGGAAATGGGCCTCATCTCGCCTGGAGGGCAAAACCTCCTGGATTTTCTCGAATTGCGGCAGGTGCTCTCCACTTACGACGGGGACCTCAGGGACCCGCTCTGGTGGCCTCAGGAAAGGCCAGTCCCATGCGAGTTCATCAGGGGCCTCTCGGGATTTCTCTCCCGTCGATGCCGGGGCCTAAGACCTTGTGTGAAGTCAGGGCCGGAACCTGAGGATTCCTCTCCAGTGCTGACATGGATCTTGGGGTACTTCTGGAGTCTCCCCAGGGGAGTCAGTCCTCGCCTCTAATGCGGGCATGCACTTGCGCTTTCCTCCAGAGCGGTAGCAGCAGTGTCACGCAGTCCGCCGCGTGGATCAAAGGATCTATGGTTTTCCCTCGAGTCCTTCCCACGAGGCTTTCCCACGAGGCTTTCCCACAGGGCTGTCCCACGTGCACACGTTTTGGGAGTCGATCCTCGGCTTGAACGTCAAGTCAGTGCAGGGAAAACAGGTTCCTCTGGAATGGACTGACACATCTGGGCGACTCTTGGAATGGTGGCACGACCCTGGAGTTCCTCTCGCCTTTCCTGTGGCGAGCGCCTCTTCTGGAGATGCGACGGGAACGTCGGGAATTCTTTCCCTACGAAACAGGGAAAGGATCCCTCATCTCGAGCTAGGAGGCGGAAACGGGGCTCCCCTGGATGTGTGCGGGATCCTCGTGCTTCCTGTCGTGTGGAGACGGCTATGTCGGGGAACTTCTTGAGTTGCAGCAAGGGTGTGAAGGACCCTTTGTAAGTTCCAGTGGTTAAATGTGATTAGCCTCGAGAAGCCTCAGCGGAAATGGGCCTCATCTCGCCTGGAGGGCAAAACTTCCTGGATTTTCTCGAGTTGCGGCAGGTGCTCTCGACTTACGACGGGGACCTCAGGGACCCGCTCTGGTGGCCTCAGGAAAGGCCAGTCCCCATGCGAGTTCCTCGGGGTCCTCTCGGGATTCCTCTCCCGTCGATGCCGGGGCCTAAGACCTTGTGTGGAGTAGGGGCCGGAACCTGAGGATTCCTCTCCAGTCTGACATGGATCCTGGTGTACTTCTGGAGTCTCCCCAGGGGAGTCAGTCCTCGCCTCCAATGCGGGCATGCACTTGCGCTTTCCTCCAGAGCGGTAGCAGCAGTGTCACTCAGTC
This sequence comes from Ovis canadensis, assembly GCF_042477335.2. Taxonomy (NCBI): domain Eukaryota; kingdom Metazoa; phylum Chordata; class Mammalia; order Artiodactyla; family Bovidae; genus Ovis; species Ovis canadensis. Next base: position 1,349,748 of record NC_091248.1, on the reverse strand, counting down.
CGCCGGGTGGATCAAAGGATCTATGGTTTTCCCTCGTGAGTTTCCCACGAGGCTTTTTCACGAGGCTTTCCCACAGGGCTGTCCCACGTGCACACGTGGTGGGAGTCGATCCTCGGCTTGAACGTCAAGGAAGTGCAGGGAAAACAGGTTCCTCTGGAATGGACTGACACATCTGGGGGACTCTTGGAATGGTGGCACGACCCTGGAGTTCCTCTCGCCTTTCCTGTGGAGAACGCCTCCTCTTGAGATGCGACGGGAACGCCGGGAAATCTTTCCCTACGAAACAGGGAAAGGATCCCTCATCTCGAGCTAGGAGGCAGAAACGGGTCTCCCCTGGATGTGTGCGGGACACTCGTGCTTCCTCTCGAGTGGAGACGGGTATGTCGGGGAACTTCTTGAGTTGCAGCAAGGGTGTGAAGGACCCTTTGGAATTTCCAGTGGTTAAATGTGATTAGCCTCGAGAAGCCTCAGCGGAAATGGGCCTCATCTCGCCTGGAGGGCAAAACCTCCTGGATTTTCTCGAGTTGCGGCAGGTGCTCTCGACTTACGACGGGGACTTTAGGGACCCGCTCTGGTGGCCTCAATACTGGCCCGTCCCCATTCGAATTGCTCGTTGTCCTCTCGGGATTCATCTTCCGTCGATGCCGGGGCCTAAGTCCTTGTGTGGAGTCGGGGCCGGAACCTGAGGATTCCTCTCCAGTACTGACATGGATCTTGGAGTACTTTTGGAGTCTCCCCAGGGGAGTCAGTCTTCGTCTCGAATGGGGGCATGCACGTGCGCTTTCCTCCGAGCTGTAGCACCAGCGTCACGATTCCTGTCGCGTGGATCAAGGGATCTGTGGCTTTCCCTCGAGGCTTTCCCACGAGGCTTTCCCACAGGGCTGTCCCACGTGAGACCGTGCTGGGAGTCGATCCTCCTCGTTAAAGTCAAGGCAGTGCAGGGAAAACAGTATCCTCAGGAATGGACTGAGACATCTGGGGGACTCTTGGAATGGTGGCACGACGCTGGAGTTGCTCTCACCTTTCCTGTGGAGAGCCCCTACACTTGAGATGCGATGGGAACGCCAAGGAATCTCTCCTGAACAAGCAGCGAACGGATCCCTCATCTCGACCTACGAGGCGGAAACGGAGCTCTTCTGGATGTGGGTGGGACATGCGTGCTTCCTCTCGAGTGGAGAGGGGTATATAGGGGAAATTCTTGAGTTGCAGCAAGGGTGTCAAGGACCCTTTGGAAGTTCCAGAGCTTAGGTGTGATAAGCCTTGAGAAGCCTCAGCGGAAATGGGCCTCATCTCGCCTGCAGGGCAAAACCTCCTGGATTTTCTCGAGTTGCGGCAGGTGCTCTCGACTTACGACGGGGACCTCAGGGACCCGCTCTGGTGGCCTCAGGAAAGGCCAGTCCCCATGCGAGTTCCTCGGGGGCCTCTCGGGATTCCTCTCCCCTCGATGCCGGGGCCTAAGACCTTGTGTGGAGTCGGGGCCGGAACCTGGGGATTCCTCTCCAGTGCTGACATGGATCTTGGGGTACTTCTGGAGTCATCCCAGGGGAGTCATTCCTCGTCTCGAATGCTGGCATGCACTTGCTCTTTCCTCCAGAGCCGTAGCAGCAGTGTCACGCAGTCCGCCGCGTGGATCAAAGGATCTATGGTTTTCCCTCGACTCTTTCCCACGAGGCTTTCCCACAGGTCTGTCCCACGTGCACACGTGGTGGGAGTGGATCCTCGGCTTGAACGTCAAGGCAGTGCAGGGAAAACAGGTTCCTCTGGAATGGTCTGACACATCTGGGGGACTCTTGGAATGGTGGCACGACCCTGGAGTTCCTCTCGCCTTTCCTGTGGAGAGCGCCTCCTCTTGAGATGCGACGGGAATGCCGCGAATTCTTTCCCTACGAAACAGGGAAAGGATCCCTCATCTCGAGCTAGGAGGCGGAAACGGGGTCCCCTGGATGTGTGCGGGACCCTCGTGCTTCCTCTCGAGTGGAGACGGGTATGTGGGGGAACTTCTTGAGTTGCAGCAAGGGTGTGAAGGACCCTTTGGAAGTTCCAGTGGCTAGATGTGATTAGCCTCGAAAAGCCTCAGCGGAAATGGGCCTCATCTCGCCTGAAGTGCAAAACCTCCTGGATTTTCTCGAGTTGCGGCAGGTGCTCTCGACTTACGACGCGGACCTCAGGGACCCGCTCTGGTGGCCTCAGGAAAGGCCAGTCCCCATGCGAGTTCCTCGGGGTCCTCTCGGGATTCCTCTCCCGTCCATGCCGGGGCCTAAGACGTTGTGTGGAGTCGGGAACGGAACCTGAGGATTCCTCTCCAATGCTGATATGGATCTTGGGATACTTCTGGAGTCTCCCCAGGGGAGTCAGTCCTCGTCTCGAATGCGGGCATGCACTTGCGCTTTCCTCCAGAGCGGTAGCAGCAGTGTCACGCTGTCCGCCGCGTGGATCAAAGGATCTATGGTTTTCCCTCGAGTCTATCCCATGAGGCTTTCCCACGAGGCTTTCCCACAGGGCTGTCCCACAGGGCTGTCCCACGTGCCAGCGTGGTGGGAGTCGATCCTCGGCGTGGGAGTCGATCCTCGGCGTGAAAGCCAAGGTAGTGCATGGCAAACAGGTTCCTCTGAATGGACTGAGACATCTGGGGGACTCTTGGAATGGTGGCACGATGCTGGAGTTCCTCTCGCCTTTCCTGTGGAGAGCGCCTCCTCTTGAGGTGAGAGGGAAACGTCGGAATTTCTTTCCGGACAAAGCAGCCAAATGTCCCTCATCTCGAGCTACGAGGGGGAAACGGGGCTCCTCTGGATGTGGATGGGATCCTCGTGCTTCTTCTAGAGTGGAGACGGGTATGTCAGGCAACTTCTTGAGTTGCAGCAAGGGTGTGAAGGACCTTTTGGAAGTTCCAGAGGCTTGACGTGATTAGCCTGGAGAAGCCTCAGCGGAAATGGGCCTCATCTCGCCTGGAGGGAAAAACCTCCTGGATTTTCTCGAGTTGCGGCAGGTGCTCTCGACTTACGACGGTGACCTAAGGGACGCGCTCTGGTGGCCTCAGGACTGGCCAGTCCCCATTCCAGTGGCTCGGGAGCCTCTCGGGATTCCGCTCCCTTCGATGCCAGAGCCTAAGACCTTGTGTGGAGTCGTGTCTGGAACATGAGGTTTCCTCTCCAGTGCTGACATGGATCGTGGAGTACTTCTGGTGTTTCCCCAGGGGAGTAAGTCCCCGTCTCGAATGGGGGCATGCACGTGCGCTTTCCTCCAGAGCTGTAACAACACTGTCATGCCTCCCGGCGCGCCGATCATGGGATCTGTGGCTTTCCCACGAGGCTTTCCCACGAGGCTTTCCCACAGGACTGTCCCACGTGTCACCGTGGTGTGAGTCGATGCTCGGCGTGAAACTCGAGGCAGTGCAGGGATAACAGGTTCCTCTGGAATGGACTGAGATATCTGGGGGACTCTGGGAACGGTGGCACGACCCTGGAGTTCCTCTCGCCTTTCCTGTGAGGAGCGCCTCCACTTGAGATGCAACGGGAACTCCCAGAATTATTTCCCGAAAAAGCTGTGAAAGGATCCCTCATCTTGAGCTACGAGGCGGACACGGGGCTCCCCTGGATGTGGGCGGGACCCTCGTGCTTCCTCTCGAGTGGAGACGGGTATGTTAGGGAACTTCTTGAGTTGCAGCAAGGGTGTGAAGGACCTTTTAGAAGTTCCAGAGGTTAGGTGTGATTAGCTTCCAGAAGCCTCAGCGGAAATGGGCCTCACTCAGCTGGAGTGCAAAACCTCCTTGATTTTCTCGAGTTGCGGCAGGTGCTCTTGACTTACGACGGGGACTTTAGGGACCCGCTCTGGTGGCCTCAATACTGGCCCGTCCCCATTCGAATTGCTCGGGGTCCTCTCGGGATTCATCTTCCGTCGATGCCGGGGCCTAAGTCCTTGTGTGGAGTCGGGGCCGGAACCTGAGGATTCCTCTCCAGTACTGACATGGATCTTGGAGTACTTTTGGAGTCTCCCCAGGGGAGTCAGTCTTCGTCTCGAATGGGGGCATGCACGTGCGCTTTCCTCCGAGCTGTAGCACCAGCGTCACGATTCCTGTCGCGTGGATCAAGGGATCTGTGGCTTTCCCTCGAGGCTTTCCCATGAGGCTTTCCCACAGGGCTGTCCCACGTGAGACCGTGGTGGGAGTCGATCCTCCTCGTTAAAGTCAAGGCAGTGCAGGGAAAACAGTATCCTCAGGAATGGACTGAGACATCTGGGGGACTCTTGGAATGGTGGCACGACGCTGGAGTTGCTCTCACCTTTCCTGTGGAGAGCCCCTACACTTGAGATGCGATGGGAACGCCATGGAATCTCTCCTGAACAAGCAGCGAACGGATCCCTCATCTCGACCTACGAGGCGGAAACGGAGCTCTTCTGGATGTGGGTGGGACATGCGTGCTTCCTCTCGAGTGGAGAGGGGTATATAGGGGAACTTCTTGAGTTGCAGCAAGGGTGTCAAGGACCCTTTGGAAGTTCCAGAGCTTAGGTGTGATTAGCCTTGAGAAGCCTCAGCGGAAATGGTCCTCATCTCGCCTGGAGGGCAAATCCTAATGGATTTTCTCGAGTTGCGGCAGGTGCTCTCGACATACGACGGGGACCTCTGGGACCCGCTCTGGTTGCCTCTGGAAAGGCCAGTCCCCATGCGAGTTGCACGTGGGCCTCTCGGAATACCTCTCCCTTCGATGCCAGGGCCTAATACCTTGTGTGGAGGCGAGGCCGGAACCTGAGGATTCCTCTCCAGTGCTGACATAGATCTTGGGGTAATTCTGGAGTCTCCCCAGGGGAGTAAGTCCTCGTCTCAAATGGGGGCATGCACGTGCGCTTTCCTCCAGAGCAGTAGCAGCAGTGTCATGCTTTCCATCACCTGGAACAAGGGATCTGTGGCTTTCCCTCGAGGCTTTCCTACGAGGCTGTCCCACAGGGCTGTCACACGTGCCACTGTGGTGGGAGTCAATCATCGGTGTGAAAGTCGAGGCAGTGCAGGGAAAACAGGTTCCTCTGGAATGGACTGAGACTTCTGGGGGACTCTTGGAATGGTGGCACGACGCTGGAGTTCCTCTTGCCTTTCCTGTGGAGAGCACCTCCTCTTGAGGTGAGAGTGGAACGCCGGGAATTCTTTCCCCACAAAGCAGCGAAATGTCCCTCATCTCGAGCTGCGAGGCGGAAACGGGTCTCCTCTGGATGTGGCCGGGACCCTTGTGCTTCCTCTAGAGTGGAGACGGGTATGTCAGGCAACTTCTTGAGTTACAGCAAGGGTGTGAAGGAACTTTTGGAAGTTCCAGAAGTTAGGTTTGATTAGCTTCGAGAAGCCTCAGCGGAAATGGGCTCTTCTCGCCTGGAGGGCAAAACCTCCTGGATTTTTTCGAGTTGCGGCAGGTGCTCTCGATTTACGACGGGGACCTCAGGGACTCGCTCTGGTGGCCTCAGGCAATGCCAGTCCCCATGCGAGTTGCTCGGGTGCCTCTCGGGATTCCTCTCCCTTCGATGCCGGGGCCTGAGATCTTGTGTGAAGTCGGGGCGGAACATGAGGATTCCTCCCCAGTGCTGACATGGATCTTGGGGGAACTTCTGGAGTCTCTCCAGGGGAGTAAGTCCTCGTCTCGAGAGGGGGCATGCACGTGCGCTTTACTCCAGAGCGGTAGCAGCAGTGTCACGCAGTCCGCCGCCTGGATCAAAGGATCTATGTTTTTCCCTCGAGTCTTTCCCACGAGGCTTTCCCACGAGGCTTTCCCACAGGGCATCCCACGTGCACACTGGTGGGAGTCGATCCTCGGCTTGAACATCAAGGCAGTGCAGGGAAAACAGGTTCCTCTGGAATGGACTGACACATCTGGGCGACTCTTGGAATGGTGGCACGACCCTGGAGTTCCTCTCGCCTTTCCTGTGGAGAGCGCCTCCTCTTGAGATGCGACGGGAACGCCGGGAATTCTTTCCCTATGAAACAGGGAAAGGATCCCTCATCTCGAGCTAGGAGGCAGAATCGGGGCTCCCCTGGATGTGTGCGGGACTTTTGTGTTTCCTCTCGAGTGGAGACGGGTATGTCGGGGAACTTCTGGAGTTGCAGCAAGGGTGTGAAGGAGCCTTTGGAAGTTCCAGTGGTTAGATGTGATTAGCCTCGAGAAGCCTCAGCGCAAATGGGCCTCATCTCGCCTGGAGGGCAAAACCTCCTGGATTTTCTCGAGTTGCGGCAGGTGCTCTCGACTTATGACGGGGACCTCAGGGACCCGCTCTGGTGGCCTCAGGAAAGGCCAGTCCCCATGCGAGTTCCTCGGGGGCCTCTCGGGATTGCTCTCCCTTCGATGCCGGGGCCTAAGACCTTGTGTGGAGTCGGGGCCGGAACCTGAGGATTCCTCTCCAGTGCTGACATGGAACTTGGGGTATTTCTGGAGTCTCCCCAGGGGAGTCAGTCCTCGTCTCGAATGCGGGCATGCACTTGCGCTTTCCTCCAGAGCGGTAGCAGCAGTGTCACGCAGTCCGCCGCGTGGATCAAAGGATCTATGGTTTTCCCTCGAGTCTTTCCCACGAGGCTTTCCCACGAGGCTTTCCCAAAGGGCTGTCCCACGTGCACACGTGGTGGGAGTCGCTCCTCGGCTTGAAGGTCAAGGCAGTGCAGGGAAAACAGGTTCCTCTGGAATGGACTGACACATCTGGGGCACTTTTGGAATGGTGGCACGACCCTGGAGTTCCTCTCGCCTTTCCTGTGCAGAGCGCCTCCTCTTGGGATGCGACGGGAACGCCGGGAATTCTTTCCCTACGAAACAGGGAAAGGATCCCTCATCTCGAGCTAGGAGGCGGAAACAGGGCTCCCCTGGATGTGTGCGGGACCCTCGTGCTTCCTCTCGAGTGGAGACGGGTATGTCGGGGAACTTCTTGAGTTGCAGCAAGGGTGTGAAGGACCCTTTGGAAGTTCCAGTGGTTTGATGTGATTAGCCTCGAGAAGCCTCAGCGGAAATGGGCCTCATCTCGCCTGGAGGGCAAAACCTCCTGGATTTTCTGGAGTTGCAGCAGGTACTCTCGACGTACGACGGGGACCTCAGGGACCCGCTCTGGTGGCCTCAGGAAAAGACAGTCCCCAAGCGAGTTCCTCGGGGCCTCTCGGGATTCCTCTCCCGTCGATGCCGGGGCCTAAGACCTTGTGTGGAGTCGGGGCCGGAACCTGAGGATTCCTCTCCAGTGCTGACATATAACTTTGCATACTTCTGGAGTCTCCTCAGGGGAGTCAGTCCTCGTCTTCAGAGGGGACATGCAAATGGGCTTTCCTCCCGCTCTGGAGCAGCTATGTCACGCCTCCCGTCGGGTCGATCATGGGATGTGTGGGTTTCCCTCGAGCCTTTCCCCCGAGGCTTTCCCGCGAGGATTTCCAACAGGGCTGTCCCACGTGCCACCGTGGTGGGAGTCCATCCTCGGCGTGAAAGTCGAGGCAGCGGAGCAAAACAGGTTCCTCTGGAATGGTCTGAGATATCTGCGGGACTCTTGGAATGGGGACACGACCCTGGAGTTACTCTCACCTTTCCTGTGGAGAGCACCTCCACTTCAGATGCGACGGGAACGCCAGGAATGCTTTCCCGACCAAGCAGGGAAAGGATCCCTCATCTCGAGCTACGAGGCAGAAACGGGGCTCCTCTGGATGTGGGCGGGACCCTCGTGCTTCCTCTAGAGTGGAGACAGGGATGTCGGGGAACTTCTTGAGTTCCAGCAAGGGTGTGAAGGACCTTTTGGAATTTCCAGGGTTTAGATGTGATTAGCCTTCAGAAGCCTCAGCGGAAATGGGCCTCATCTCGCCTGGAGGGCAAAACCTTTTGGATTTTCTCGAGTTGCGGCAGGTGCTCTCGACTTACGGCGGGAACCTCAGGGACCCGCTCTCGTGGCCTCAGGAAAGGCCAGTCCACATGCGAGTTGCTCGCGGGCCTCTGGGGATTCCTCTCCCTTCGATGCCAGGGCCTAAGACCTTGTGAGGAAGCGGGGCCGGAACCTGAGGATTCCTCTCCTGTGTTGACATGGATCTTGGGGTACTTCTGGAGTCTCCCCAGGGGAGTAAGTCCACATCTCGAATGGGGACATGCACCTGCGCTTTCCCCCAGAGCCCTAGCAGCAGTGTCACGCTTTCCATCGCCTGTATCAAGGGATCTGTGGCTTTCACTCCAGGCTTTCCCAGGAGGCTTTTCCACGAGGCTTCCCCACAGGGGTCCCACGTGCCACCTTGGTTTGAGTCGATCCTTGGCGTGAAAGTCGAGACAGTGCAGGGAAAACAGGTTCCTCTGAAATGGACTGAGATATTTGGGGGACTCGGAATGGCGGCACAATGCTGGAGTTCCTCTCCCCTTTGCTGTGGAGAGCGCCTCCTCTTGAAATGCGACAGGAATGCCTAGAATTCTTTCCCGACCAAGCAGGGAAAGTATCCCTCATCTTGAGCACTGAGGAAGAAACGGTGCTCCTCTGGATGTGGGCGGGACCATCGTGCTTCCTCTAGAGTGGAGACGGGGAAGTCGGGGAACGTCTTGAGTTGCAGCAAGGGTGTGAAGGACCTTTTGGAAGTTCCAGGGCTTAGATGTGATTAGCCTTGAGAAGCCTCAGCGAAAATGGGCCTGATCTCGCCTGGAGGGCAAAACCTCCTGGATTTTCTCGAGTTGTGGCAGGTGCTCTCGACTTATGACAGGGACCTCAGGGACCCGCTCTTGTGTCCTCAGGAAAGGCCATTCCCAATGCGAGTTCCTCGGGGGCCTCTCGGGATTCCTCTCCCGTCGATGCCGGGGCCTAAGACCTTGAGTGGAGGCGGGGCTGGAACCTGAGGATTCCTCTCCAGTGCTGACATGGATCTTGGGGTGCTTCTGGAGTCTCCCCAGGGGAGTAAGTCCTCGTCTCGAATGGGGGCATGCACGTGCGCTTTCCTCCAGAGCGGTAGCAGCAGTGTCATGCTTCCCATCGCCTCGATCAAGGGATCTGTGGCTTTCCCTAGAGGCTTTCCCACGAGGCTTTTCCACGAGGCTTTCGCACAGGGCTGTCTCACGTGCCACCTTGGTGGCAGTCGATCCTTGGCGTGAAAGTCGAGGCAGTGCAGGGAAAACAGGTTCCTCTAGAATGGAATGAAACATCTGGGGGTTTCTGGGAATGGTGGCACGACCGTGGAGTTCTAGCCTTTCCTGTGGAGAGCACCTCCTAATTGAGATGCGACAGGAATGCACAGAATTCTTTCCCGAACACGCAGCGAAAGGATCCCTCATCTCGAGCTACGTAGTGGAAACGGGGCTCCTCTGGATGTGGCCGGGACCCTCGTGTTTCCTCTAGATGGGAGACGGGTATGTCAGGCAACTTCTTGAGTTGCAGCAAGGGTGTGAAGGACCTTTTGGAAATTCCAGAGGTTAGGTGTGATTAGCTTCGGAAAGCCTCAGTGGAAATGGGCCTCATCTCTCCTGGAGGGCAAAATCTCCTGGATTGTGTCGAGTTGCGGCAGGTGCTCTCAACTTCCGACGGGGACCTCATGGACCCGCTTTGGTTGCCTCAGGAAAGGCCAGTCCCTATGCGAGTTGCACGGGGGCCTCTCAGGATTCCTTTCCCTTCGAAGCCGGGGCCTAAGACCTTGTGTGGAGTCGGGGCCGGAACCTCAGGATTCCTCTCCAGTGCTGACATGAATCTTGGGGTACTTCTGGGGTTTCCCCAGGGGAGTAAGTCCTCGTCTCGAATGGGGGCATGCACGTGAGCTTTTCTCCAGAGCGGTAGCAGCCGTGTCACGCTTCCCATCGCCTGGATCAAGGGATCTGTGGCTTCCCCTCGAGGCTTTCCCACCAGGCTTTCCCACAGGGCTGTCCCACGTGCCAGCGTGGTGGGAGTCGATCCTCGGCGTGGGAGTCGATCCTCGGCGTGAAAGCCGAGGTAGTGCAGGGCAAACAGGTTCCTCTGAATGGACTGAGACATCTGGGGGACTCTTGGAATGGTGGCACGATGCTGGAGTTCCTCTCGCCTTTCCTGTGGAGAGCGCCTCCTCTTGAGGTGAGAGGGAAACGTCGGAATTTCTTTCCGGACAAAGCAGCGAAATGTCCCTCATCTCGAGCTACGAGGCGGAAACGGGGCTCCTCTGGATGTGGATGGGATCCTCATGCTTCTTCTAGAGTGGAGACGGGTATGTCAGGCAACTTCTTGAGTTGCAGCAAGGGTGTGAAGGACCTTTTGGAAGTTCCAGAGGCTAGACGTGATTAGCCTGGAGAAGCCTCAGCGGAAATGGGCCTCATCTCGCCTGGAGGGAAAAACCTTCTGGATTTTCTCGAGTTGCGGCAGGTGCTCTCGACTTACGACGGTGACCTAAGGGACGCGCTCTGGTGGCCTCAGGACTGGCCAGTCCCCATTCCAGTGGCTCGGGAGCCTCTCGGGATTCCGCTCCCTTCGATGCCAGAGCCTAAGACCTTGTGTGGAGTCGTGTCTGGAACATGAGGTTTCCTCTCCAGTGCTGACATGGATCGTGGAGTACTTCTGGTGTTTCCCCAGGGGAGTAAGTCCCCGTCTCGAATGGGGGCATGCACGTGCGCTTTCCTCCAGAGCTGTAACAACACTGTCATGCCTCCCGGCGCGCCGATCATGGGATCTGTGGCTTTCCCACGAGGCTTTCCCACGAGGCTTTCCCACAGGACTGTCCCACGTGTCACCGTGGTGTGAGTCGATGCTCGGCGTGAAACTCGAGGCAGTGCAGGGAAAACAGGTTCCTCTGGAATGGACTGAGATATCTGGGGGACTCTGGGAACGGTGGCACAACCCTGGAGTTCCTCTCGCCTTTCCTGTGAGGAGCGCCTCCACTTGAGATGCAACGGGAACTCCCAGAATTATTTCCCGAAAAAGCTGTGAAAGGATCCCTCATCTTGAGCTACGAGGCGGACACGGGGCTCCCCTGGATGTGGGCGGGACCCTCGTGCTTCCTCTCGAGTGGAGACGGGTATGTTAGGGAACTTCTTGAGTTGCAGCAAGGGTGTGAAGGACCTTTTAGAAGTTCCAGAGGTTAGGTGTGATTAGCTTCCAGAAGCCTCAGCGGAAATGGGCCTCACTCAGCTGGAGTGCAAAACCTCCTTGATTTTCTCGAGTTGCGGCAGGTGCTCTTGACTTACGACGGGGACTTTAGGGACCCGCTCTGGTGGCCTCAATACTGGCCCGTCCCCATTCGAATTGCTCGGGGTCCTCTCGGGATTCATCTTCCGTCGATGCCGGGGCCTAAGTCCTTGTGTGGAGTCGGGGCCGGAACCTGAGGATTCCTCTCCAGTACTGACATGGATCTTGGAGTACTTTTGGAGTCTCCCCAGGGGAGTCAGTCTTCGTCTCGAATGGGGGCATGCACGTGCGCTTTCCTCCGAGCTGTAGCACCAGCGTCACGATTCCTGTCGCGTGGATCAAGGGATCTGTGGCTTTCCCTCGAGGCTTTCCCACGAGGCTTTCCCACAGGGCTGTCCCACGTGAGACCGTGCTGGGAGTCGATCCTCCTCGTTAAAGTCAAGGCAGTGCAGGGAAAACAGTATCCTCAGGAATGGACTGAGACATCTGGGGGACTCTTGGAATGGTGGCACGACGCTGGAGTTGCTCTCACCTTTCCTGTGGAGAGCCCCTACACTTGAGATGCGATGGGAACGCCAAGGAATCTCTCCTGAACAAGCAGCGAACGGATCCCTCATCTCGACCTACGAGGCGGAAACGGAGCTCTTCTGGATGTGGGTGGGACATGCGTGCTTCCTCTCGAGTGGAGAGGGGTATATAGGGGAACTTCTTGAGTTGCAGCAAGGGTGTCAAGGACCCTTTGGAAGTTCCAGAGCTTAGGTGTGATTAGCCTTGAGAAGCCTCAGCGGAAATGGTCCTCATCTCGCCTGGAGGGCAAATCCTAATGGATTTTCTCGAGTTGCGGCAGGTGCTCTCGACATACGACGGGGACCTCTGGGACCCGCTCTGGTTGCCTCAGGAAAGGCCAGTCCACATGCGAATTGCTCGAGGGCCTCTCTGGATTCCTCTCCCTTCAATGCCGGGGCCAAAGACCTTGTGTGGATGCGGGACCGGAACCTGAGGATTCCTCTCCAGTGCTGACATGGTTCTTGGGCTACTTCTGGAGTCTCCCCAGCGGAGTAAGTCCTCCTCTCGAAGGGGGCATGCACGTGCACTTTCCTCCAGAGGGGTAGCAGCAGTGTCATGCTTCCAGTCGCGTGGATCAAGGGATCTGTGGATTTCCCTCGACGCTTTCCCACGAGGATTTCCCACAGGGCTGTCGAACATGACACCATGGTTGGAGGCGATCCTCCGCGCGAAAGTCGAGGCAGTGCAGGGAAAACAGGTTCCTCTGGAATGGACTGAGACTTCTGGGGGACTCTTGGAATGGTGGCACGATGCTGGAGTTTCTCTCGCCTTTCCTGTGGAGAGCTCCTCCCCTTGAGATGGGACGGGAATGCCCAGAATTCTTTCCCGACAAAGCAGTGAATGTTCCCTCATATCGAGCAACGAGTCGGAAACAGGGCTCCTCTGGATGTGGCAGGGACCCTCGTACTTCCTCTAGAATGGAGTCGGGTATGTCAGGAACCTGCTTGAATTGCAGCAAGGGTGTGAAGGACCTTTTGGAAGTTCCAGAGGTTAGGTGTGATTAGCTTCGAGAAGCCTCAGCGGAAATGGGCCTCATCTCGCCTGGAGGGCAAAACCTCCTGGATTTTCTCGAGTTGCGGCACGTGCTCTTGACTTATGACGGGGACCTCATGGACCCGCTCTGGTGGGCTCAGGAAAGGCCAGTCCGCATGCGAGTTGCTCGGGGTCCTCTCGGGATTCCTCTCTCTTCGATGCCCGGCCTAAGACCTTGTGTGGAGTCGGGCCCAGAACCTGAGGATTCCACTGCAGTGCTGACATGGACCTTGGGGTACGTCTGGAGTCTCCCCAGGGGTTAAGTCCTCGTGTCGAATGGGGGCATGCACGTGCACTTTCCTCAGGAGCTTTAGCAGCAGTGTCAGGCTTCCCATCGCCTGGATCAAGGGATCTGTGGCTTATCCTCGAGGCTTCCCACGAGGCTTTCCCACAGGGCTGTCCCACGTGCCACCATGGAGTGAGTTGATCCTCGACGTGAAAGTCGAGGCAGTGCAGGGAAAACAGGTTCCTCTGGAAAGGACTGAAACATCTGGGGGACTCCTGGAATGGTGGTAAGACGCTGGAGTTCCTCTCGCCTTTCCTGTGGAGAGCGCCTCCTCTTGAAATGAGACGGGAACGCGGGAAATTCTTTCCCGACCAAGCAGGGAAAGGATCCCTCATCACGAGCTACGAGTTGGAAACGGGGCTCCTCTCGATGTGGGCGGGACCCTCGTGTTTCCTCTAGAGTGGAGACGGGGATGTTGGGGTACTTCTTCAGTTGCAGCAAGTGTGTGAAGGACCTTTTGGAAATTCCAGAGGTTAGGTGTGAATAGTCTCGAGACGCCTCAGTGGAAATGGGCCTGATCTCGCCTGGAGGGCAAAATCTCCTGGATTTTCTCGAGTTGCAGCAGGTGCTCTCAACTTACGACGGGGACCGCAGGGACCCGCTCTGGTGGCCTCAGGAAAAGACAGTCCACATGCGAATTACTCGCGGGCCTCTCTGGATTCCTCTCCCTTCAATGCCAGGACCAAAGACCTTGTGTGGATGCGGCACCGGAACCTGAGGATACCTCTCCAGTGCTGACATGGATCTTGGGCTAATTCTGGAGTCTCCCCAGGGGAGTAAGTCCTCCTCTCGAAGGGGGCATGCACGTGCGCTTTCCTCCATAGCGGTAGCAGCAGTGTCACGCTTCCCGATGCGTGGATCAAGGGATCTGTGGCTTTCCCTCGAGGCTTTCCCACTGGGCTTTCCCACGTGCCACCGTTGTGGGAGTCGATCCTCGGGTGAAAGTCGAGGCAGTGCAGAGAAAACATGTTCCTCTGGAATGGACTAAGGCATCTGGGGGACTCTTGGAATGGTGGCACGACGCTGGAGTTCCACTCGCCTTTCCTGTGGAGAGCGGCTCCTCTTGAGATGCGACGGGAATGCCCAGAACTCTTTCCCGACCAAGCAGCGAAAGGATCCCTTATCTCGAGTTACGAGGCGGAAACGGGGCTCCCATGGATGTGTGCGGGACCCTCGTGCTTCCTCTAGAGTGGAGACGGGTATGTGAGGGAACTTCTTGAGTTGCAGCAAGGGTGTGAAGAACCTTTTGGAAATTCCAGAGGTTAGGTGTGATTAGCCTCGAGAAGCCTCAGTGGAAATGGGCCTGATCTCGCCTGGAGAGTAAAACCTCCTGGATTTTCTGGAGTTGCAGCAGGTGCACTCGACTTCCGACGGGGACCGCAGGGACCCACTCTGGTGGCCTCAGGAAAGGACAGTCCTCATGCGAGTTGCTCGGGGGCCTCTCGGGATTCCTTTCCCGTCGATGCCGAGGCCTAAGACCTTGTGTGGAGTCGGGCCCGGAACCTGAGGATTCCTCTCCAGTATTGCCATGGATCTTGGGGTACTTCTTGAGTCTCCCCAGGGGAGTAAGTCCTCGTCTGGAATGGGCGCATGCACGTGATCTTTCCTCAAGACTGTAACAGCAGTGTCACGTTTCCCATCGCCTGGATCAAGGGATCTGTAGCTTTCCCTCGAGACTTTCCCACGAGGCTTTCCCACAGGGCTTTCCCACAGGGCTGTCCCACGTGCCACCTTGGTGTGAGTCGATCCTCTGCATGAAAGTCGAGGCAGTGCAGGGAAAACAGGTTCCGTTGGAACGAACTGAGACATCTAGGGGACTCTGGGAATGTTGGCACGACCCTGGAGTTCCTCTCCCATTTCCTGTGGAGAGCACCTCCACTTGAGATGCGACGGGAACGCCGGGAAATCTTTCCCGACCACGCAGGGAAAGGATCCCTCATCTCGAGCTGCGAGGCGGCAACGGGGCTCCTCTGGATGTTCGCGGGACCATCGTGCTTCCTCTCGAATGGAGACTGTATGTCGGGGAACTCTTGAGTGGCAGCAAGGGTGTGAAGGACTTTTTGGAGATTCCAGAGGTTAGGCGTGATTAGACTCGAGAAGCCTCAGCGGAAATGGGCCTCATCTGGCCTGGAGGGCAAATCCTCCGGAATTTCTCGTGTTGCGGTAGGTGCTCTAGACTTTGGTCGGGGACTTCAGGGACCCGCTCTGGTGGCCTCAGGAAAGGCCAGTCCCATTGGGAGTTGTTCGCGGGCCTCTCGGGATTCCTCTCCCTTCGATGCCAGAGCCTAAGACTTTGTGTGGAGTCGGGGCCCGAACCTGAGGATTCCTCTCCAGTGCTCTCATGGAACTTGCGGTACTTCGGGAGTCTCCCCAGGAGAGTAAGTTCTCGTTTCGAGAGGGTGCATGCACGTGTGCTTTCCTCCCAAGCTGTAGCACCAGTATCATGCTTTCCGTCGCGTCAGTCATGGGATCTGTGTCTTTTCCTCAAGGATTTTCCACGAAGCTTTCCCACGAGGCTTTCCCACAGGGCTGTCCCACGTGCCACTGTGGTGTGAGTTGATCCTCGGCGTGAAAGTAAAGGCAGTGCAGGGAAAACAGGTTCCTCTGGAATGGACTGAGACATCTGGGGGACTCTGGGAATGGTGGCACGACCTTGGAGTTCCTGTAGCCTTTCCTGTGGAGAGTGCCTCCTCTTGAGATACGCCGGGAAACCCAGGAATTATTTCCCGACCAAGCAGGGAAAGGATCCCCCATGTCCAGTTACAAGGCGGAAACTGGGCTCCTCTGGATGTGGGCGGGACCATCTTGCTTCCTCTCGAGTGGAGACGGGTATGTCGGGGAACTTCTTGAGTTGCAGCAAGGGTGTGAAGGGCCTTTTGGAAGATCCAGAGGTTAGATGTGATTAGCCTCGAGAAGCCTCAGCGGAAATGGGACTCATCTCGCCTGCAGGGCAAAACCTCGTGGATTTTCTCGAGTTTTGGCAGGTGCTCTCGACTTACGACGGGGACCTCAGGGACCTGCTCTGGTGGCCTCACGAAATGCCAGTCCCCATGCAAGTGGCTCGCGGGCCTCTCGGGATTCCTCTCCCTTCGATGCCCGGGCCTAAGACCTTGTGTTGAGTCGGGGCCGGTACCTGAGGATTCCTCTCCAGTGCTGACATGGATCTTGGTGTACTTCTGGAGTCTCCCCTGGGGAGTAAGTCCTCGTCTCGAATAGGGGCATGCACGTGCGCTTTCCTCCAGAGCGGTAGCAGCAGTGTCACGCTTCCCATCACCTGGATTAAGGGATCTCTGGCTTTCCTTCGAGGCTTTCCCTCGAGGCTTTCCCACGAGGCTTTCTGACGAGGCTTTCACACAGGGATGTCCCACGTGCCACCGTGGTGGGAGTCGATCCTCGGCATGAAATTCGAGGCAGTGCAGGGAAAACAGGTTCCTCTGGAATGGACTGAGACATCCGGGGGACTCTTGGAATGGTGGCAGGACGCTGGAGTTCCTCTCGCCTTCCCTGTGGAGAACGCCTTCTCTTGAGAAGTGACGGGAACGCCGGGAATTCTTTCGCGACCAAGAAGGGAAAGGATCCCGCATCTCGAGCTACGAGGTGGATACGGGGCTCCTCTGGATGTGAGTGGGACCCTCATGCTTCCACTAGAGTGGAGACCGGGATGTCCGGGAACTTCTTGAGTTGCAGCAAGGGTGTGAAGGACCTTTTGGAAGTTCCAGAGATTAGATGTGATTAGCCTTGAGAAGCCTCAGTGGAAATGGGCCTCATCTGACCTGGAGGGCAAAACCTCCTGGATTTTCTCGAGTTGCGGCAGGTGCTCTCGACTCACGACGGGGACCTCAGGGACCCGCTCTGGTGGCCTCAGGAAAGGCCAGTCCCCATGCGAGTTGCTCGGGGGCCTCTCGGGGTTCCTCTACCTTCGATGCCAGGGCCTAAGTCCTTGTGTGGAGTCAGGTCCGGGACCTGAGGGTTCCTCTCCAGTGCTCACATTGATCTTGGGGTACTTCTGGAGTCTCCCCAGGGGAGTAAGTCCTCGTTTCGAATGGGAGCATGCACGTGTGCTTTCCTCCAGATCGGCAGCAGCCGTGTCATGCTTCCCTTCGCCTTGATCAAGGGATCTGTGGCTTTCCCTCGAGACTTTCCCACGAGGCTTACCCACAGGGCTGTCCCACGTGCCACCATGGTGGGAGTCGATCCTCACCGTGAAAGTCGAGGCAGTGCAGGGAAAACAGGTTCCTCTGCAATGGACTGAGACTTCTGGGGGACTCTTGGAATGGTGGCACGACCCTGGAGTTCCTCTCGCCTTTCCTGTGGAGAGCGCCTCCTCTTGAGATGCGAGGGGAATGCCCAGAATTCTTTCCCGACCAAGCAGGGAAAGAATCCCTCATCTCAAGCTACGAGGCGGAAACGGGGCTCCTCTCGATGTGGGCGGGACCCTCGTGCTTCCTCTATAGTGGAGACGGGTATGTCAGGGAACTTCTTGATTTGCAGCAAGGGTGTGATGGACCTTTTGGAATTCCAGAGCTTAGATGTGATTAGCATTGTGAAGCCTCTGGGAAAATGGGCCTCATCTCGCCTGGAGGGCAAAACCTCCTGGATCTTCTCGAGTTTTGGAAGGTGCTCTCGACTTACAACGGGGAACTCAGGGACACGCTCTGGTGGCCTCAGGCAAGGCCAGTTCCCATGTGAGTTCCTCCGGGCCTCTCGGGATTCCTCTTCCTTCGATGCCGGCGCCAAAGAACTTGAGTGGAGGCGGCGCCGGAAACTGAGGATTCCTCTCCAGTGCTGACATGGATCTTGGGGTACTTCTGGAGTCTCCCCAGGGGAGTAAGTCCTCGTCTCGAATGGGGGCATGCACGTGCACTTTCCTCCCGATCTGTAGCAGCAGTGTCACACTTCCTGTCGCGTGGATCAAGGGATCTGTGGCTTTCCCTCGCTGCTTTCCCACGCGGCTTTCCCACAGGGCTGTCCCACGTGCCACCTTGATGGGAGTGGATCCTCGGCGCGAAAGTCGAGACAGTGCAGGGAAAACAGGTTCTTTTGGAATAGAGTGAGATATCTGGGGGACTCTTGGCATGGTGGCATGACGCCTGAGTTCCTCTCGACTTTCCTGTCGAGAGCGGCTTCTCTTGAGATGGGACGGGAATGCCCAGAATTCTTTCCCGACAAAGCAGCGAAAGGAATCCTCATCTTGAGCTACGAGGCGGAAACGGTGCTACTTTGGATGTGGGCGGGACCCTCGTGCTTCCTCTAAAGCGGAGACAGGGATGTCGGGGAACTTCTTGAGTTGCAGCAAGGGTGTGAAGGACCTTTTGGAAGTTCCAGATGTTAGGTGTGATTAGCCTCGAGAAGCCTCAGCGGAAATGGGCCTCATCCCGCCTGGAGGGCAAAACCTCGTGGATTATCTCGAGTTGTGGCAGGTGCTCTCGACTTATGACGGGGACCTCAGAGACCCGCTCTGGTGGTCTCAGGAAAGGCCAGTCCCCAGGCGAGTTGCTCGGGGGCCTCTTGGGATTCATCTCCCTTTGATGCCGGGGCCTAAGACCTTGTGTGCAGGCGGGACTGGAACCTGAGGATTCCTCTCCAGTGCTGACATGGACCTTGGGGATACTTCCGGAGTCTCCCCAGGGGAGTAAGTCCTCATCTCGAATGGGGGCATGCACGTGCGCTTTCCTCCAGAGTGGCAGCAGCAATGTCACGCTTCCCGTCGCGTGGATCAAGGGATCTGTGGCTTTGCCTCGAGGCTTTCCCACGAGGCTTTCCCACAGGTCTGTCCCACGTGCCACCGTGGTGGGAGTCGATCCTCGGCGTGAAAGTCGAGGCAGTGCAGGGAAAACATGTTCCGCTGGAATGGACTGAGACATCTGGGGGACTCCGGAATGGCGCAACGACCCTGGAGTTCCTCTCACCTTTCATGTGGAGAGCGCCTCCTCTTGAGATGCGCCAGGAACGCCCAGAAATCTTTCCTGGGCAAGCAGCGAAAGGATCCCTCATCTCGAGCTACGAGGCGGAAACGGGGCTCCTCTGGATGTGTGCGGGACCCTCGTGCTTCCTCTAGAGTGGAGACGGGTATGTGAGGGAACTTCTTGAGTTGCAGCAAGGGTGTGAAGAACCTTTTGGAAATTCCAGAGGTTAGGTGTGATTAGCCTCGAGAAGCCTCAGTGGAAATGGGCCTGATCTCGCCTGGAGAGTAAAACCTCCTGGATTTTCTCGAGTTGCGGCAGGTGCACTCGACTTCCGACGGGGACCGCAGGGACCCACTCTGGTGGCCTCAGGAAAGGACAGTCCGCATGCGAGTTGCTCGGGGGCCTCTCGGGATTCCTTTCCCGTCGATGCCGGGGCCTAAGACCTTGTGTGGAGTCGGGCCCGGAACCTGAGGATTCCTCTCCAGTACTGCCATGGATCTTGGGGTACTTCTTGAGTCTCCCCAGGGGAGTAAGTCCTCGTCTGGAATGGGCGCATGCACGTGATCTTTCCTCAAGACTGTAGCAGCAGTGTCACGTTTCCCATCGCCTGGATCAAGGGATCTGTAGCTTTCCCTCGAGACTTTCCCACGAGGCTTTCCCACAGGGCTTTCCCACAGGGCTGTCCCACGTGCCACCTTGGTGTGAGTCGATCCTCTGCATGAAAGTCGAGGCAGTGCAGGGAAAACAGGTTCCATTGGAACGAACTGAGACATCTAGGGGACTCTGGGAATGTTGGCACGACCCTGGAGTTCCTCTCCCATTTCCTGTGGAGAGCACCTCCACTTGAGATGCGACGGGAACGCCGGGAAATCTTTCCCGACCACGCAGGGAAAGGATCCCTCATCTCGAGCTGCGAGGCGGCAACGGGGCTCCTCTGGATGTTCGCGGGACCATCGTGCTTCCTCTCGAATGGAGACTGTATGTCGGGGAACTCTTGAGTGGCAGCAAGGGTGTGAAGGACTTTTTGGAGATTCCAGAGGTTAGGCGTGATTAGACTCGAGAAGCCTCAGCGGAAATGGGCCTCATCTGGCCTGGAGGGCAAATCCTCCGGAATTTCTCGTGTTGCGGTAGGTGCTCTAGACTTTGGTCGGGGACTTCAGGGACCCGCTCTGGTGGCCTCAGGAAAGGCCAGTCCCATTGCGAGTTGTTCGCGGGCCTCTCGGGATTCCTCTCCCTTCGATGCCAGAGCCTAAGACTTTGTGTGGAGTCGGGGCCCGAACCTGAGGATTCCTCTCCAGTGCTCTCATGGAACTTGCGGTACTTCGGGAGTCTCCCCAGGAGAGTAAGTTCTCGTTTCGAGAGGGTGCATGAACGTGTGCTTTCCTCCCGAGCTGTAGCACCAGTATCATGCTTTCCGTCGCGTCAGTCATGGGATCTGTGTCTTTTCCTCAAGGATTTTCCACGAAGCTTTCCCACGAGGCTTTCCCACAGGGCTGTCCCACGTGCCACTGTGGTGTGAGTCGATCCTCAGAGTGAAAGTAAAGGCAGTGCAGGGAAAACAGGTTCCTCTGGAATGGACTGAGACATCTGGGGGACTCTGGGAATGGTGGCACGACCTTGGAGTTCCTGTCGCCTTTCCTGTGGAGAGTGCCTCCTCTTGAGATACGCCGGGAAACCCAGGAATTATTTCCCGACCAAGCAGGGAAAGGATCCCCCATGTCCAGTTACAAGGCGGAAACTGGGCTCCTCTGGATGTGGGCGGGACCCTCTTGCTTCCTCTCGAGTGGAGACGGGGATGTAGGAGAACTTCTTGAATTGCAGCAAGGGTGTGAAGGACCTTTTGGAAGATCCAGAGGTTAGATGTGATTAGCCTCGAGAAGCCTCAGCGGAAATGGGACTCATCTCGCCTGCAGGGCAAAACCTCGTGGATTTTCTCGAGTTTTGGCAGGTGCTCTCGACTTACGACGGGGACCTAAGGGACCTGCTCTGGTGGCCTCACGAAATGCCAGTCCCCATGCAAGTGGCTCGCGGGCCTCTCGGGATTCCTCTCCCTTCGATGCCCGGGCCTAAGACCTTGTGTTGAGTCGGGGCCGGTACCTGAGGATTCCTCTCCAGTGCTGACATGGATCTTGGTGTACTTCTGGAGTCTCCCCTGGGGAGTAAGTCCTCGTCTCGAATAGGGGCATGCACGTGCGCTTTCCTCCAGAGCGGTAGCAGCAGTGTCACGCTTCCCATCACCTGGATTAAGGGATCTCTGGCTTTCCTTCGAGGCTTTCCCTCGAGGCTTTCCCACGAGGCTTTCTGACGAGGCTTTCACACAGGGATGTCCCACGTGCCACCGTGGTGGGAGTCGATCCTCGGCATGAAATTCGAGGCAGTGCAGGGAAAACAGGTTCCTCTGGAATGGACTGAGACATCCGGGGGACTCTTGGAATGGTGGCAGGACGCTGGAGTTCCTCTCGCCTTCCCTGTGGAGAACGCCTTCTCTTGAGAAGTGACGGGAACGCCGGGAATTCTTTCGCGACCAAGAAGGGAAAGGATCCCGCATCTCGAGCTACGAGGTGGATACGGGGCTCCTCTGGATGTGAGTGGGACCCTCATGCTTCCACTAGAGTGGAGACCGGGATGTCCGGGAACTTCTTGAGTTGCAGCAAGGGTGTGAAGGACCTTTTGGAAGTTCCAGAGATTAGATGTGATTAGCCTTGAGAAGCCTCAGTGGAAATGGGCCTCATCTGACCTGGAGGGCAAAACCTCCTGGATTTTCTCGAGTTGCGGCAGGTGCTCTCGACTCACGACGGGGACCTCAGGGACCCGCTCTGGTGGCCTCAGGAAAGGCCAGTCCCCATGCGAGTTGCTCGGGGGCCTCTCGGGGTTCCTCTACCTTCGATGCCAGGGCCTAAGTCCTTGTGTGGAGTCAGGTCCGGGACCTGAGGGTTCCTCTCCAGTGCTCACATTGATCTTGGGGTACTTCTGGAGTCTCTCCAGGGGAGTAAGTCCTCGTTTCGAATGGGGGCATGCACGTGTGCTTTCCTCCAGATCGGCAGCAGCCGTGTCATGCTTCCCTTCGCCTTGATCAAGGGATCTGTGGCTTTCCCTCGAGACTTTCCCACGAGGCTTACCCACAGGGCTGTCCCACGTGCCACCATGGTGGGAGTCGATCCTCACCGTGAAAGTCGAGGCAGTGCAGGGAAAACAGGTTCCTCTGCAATGGACTGAGACTTCTGGGGGACTCTTGGAATGGTGGCACGACCCTGGAGTTCCTCTCGCCTTTCCTGTGGAGAGCGCCTCCTCTTGAGATGCGAGGGGAATGCCCAGAATTCTTTCCCGACCAAGCAGGGAAAGAATCCCTCATCTCAAGCTACGAGGCGGAAACGGGGCTCCTCTCGATGTGCGCGGGACCCTTGTGCTTCCTCTATAGTGGAGACGG
Organism: Ovis canadensis; assembly: GCF_042477335.2. NCBI lineage: Eukaryota > Metazoa > Chordata > Mammalia > Artiodactyla > Bovidae > Ovis > Ovis canadensis. Next base: position 1,327,481 of record NC_091248.1, on the reverse strand, counting down.
GTATGTCAGGGAACTTCTTGATTTGCAGCAAGGGTGTGATGGACCTTTTGGAATTCCAGAGCTTAGATGTGATTAGCATTGTGAAGCCTCTGTGAAAATGGGCCTCATCTCGCCTGGAGGGCAAAACCTCCTGGATCTTCTCGAGTTTTGGAAGGTGCTCTCGACTTACAACGGGGAACTCAGGGACACGCTCTGGTGGCCTCAGGCAAGGCCAGTTCCCATGTGAGTTCCTCCGGGCCTCTCGGGATTCCTCTTCCTTCGATGCCGGCGCCAAAGAACTTGAGTGGAGGCGGCGCCGGAAACTGAGGATTCCTCTCCAGTGCTGACATGGATCTTGGGGTACTTCTGGAGTCTCCCCAGGGGAGTAAGTCCTCGTCTCGAATGGGGGCATGCACGTGCACTTTCCTCCCGATCTGTAGCAGCAGTGTCACACTTCCTGTCGCGTGGATCAAGGGATCTGTGGCTTTCCCTCGCTGCTTTCCCACGCGGCTTTCCCACAGGGCTGTCCCACGTGCCACCTTGATGGGAGTGGATCCTCGGCGCGAAAGTCGAGACAGTGCAGGGAAAACAGGTTCTTTTGGAATAGAGTGAGATATCTGGGGGACTCTTGGCATGGTGGCATGACGCCTGAGTTCCTCTCGACTTTCCTGTCGAGAGTGGCTTCTCTTGAGATGGGACGGGAATGCCCAGAATTCTTTCCCGACAAAGCAGCGAAAGGAATCCTCATCTTGAGCTACGAGGCAGAAACGGCGCTACTTTGGATGTGGGCGGGACCCTCGTGCTTCCTCTAAAGCGGAGACAGGGATGTCGGGGAACTTCTTGAGTTGCAGCAAGGGTGTGAAGGACCTTTTGGAAGTTCCAGAGGTTAGGTGTGATTAGCCTCGAGAAGCCTCAGCGGAAATGGGCCTCATCCCGCCTGGAGGGCAAAACCTCGTGGATTATCTCGAGTTGTGGCAGGTGCTCTCGACTTATGACGGGGACCTCAGAGACCCGCTCTGGTGGTCTCAGGAAAGGCCAGTCCCCAGGCGAGTTGCTCGGGGGCCTCTTGGGATTCTTCTCCCTTTGATGCCGGGGCCTAAGACCTTGTGTGCAGGCGGGACTGGAACCTGAGGATTCCTCTCCAGTGCTGACATGGACCTTGGGGATACTTCTGGAGTCTCCCCAGGGGAGTAAGTCCTCATCTCGAATGGGGGCATGCACGTGCGCTTTCCTCCAGAGTGGCAGCAGCAATGTCACGCTTCCCGTCGCGTGGATCAAGGGATCTGTGGCTTTGCCTCGAGGCTTTCCCACGAGGCTTTCCCACAGGTCTGTCCCACGTGCCACCGTGGTGGGAGTCGATCCTCGGCGTGAAAGTCGAGGCAGTGCAGGGAAAACAGGTTCCGCTGGAATGGACTGAGACATCTGGGGGACTCCGGAATGGCGCAACGACCCTGGAGTTCCTCTCACCTTTCCTGTGGAGAGTGCCTCCTCTTGAGATGCGCCAGGAACGCCCAGAAATCTTTCCCGGGCAAGCAGCGAAAGGATCCCTCATCTCGAGCTAGGAGGCGGAAACGGGGCTCCTCTGGATGTGTGCAGGACCCGCGTGCTTCCTCTCGAGTGGACACGGGTATGTCGGGGAGCTTCTTGAGTTGCAGCAAGGGTGTGAAGGACCTTTTGGAAGTTCCAGAGGTTAGGTGTGAGTAGCCTTCAAAAGGAACAGCGGAAATGGGCCTCATCTTGCCTGGAGGGCAAAACCTCCTGGATTTTCTCGAGTTGTGGCAGGTGCTCTGTACTTATGATAGGGACCTCAGGGACCCGCTCTGGTGGCCTCAGGAAAGGCCAGTCCCCATGTGAGTTGGTCGCAGGCCTCTCGGGATTCCTCTCCCTTGGATGCTGGAGACTAAGACCTTGTGTGGAGTCGGGCCCGGAACCTGAGGATTCCTCTCCAGTGCTGACATGGATCTTGGGGTACTTCTGGAGTCTGCCCAGGAGAGTCAGTCCTCGTCTCGAGAGGGGGCATGCACGTGCGCTTTCCTCCCGAGCTGTAGTAGCAGTGTCACGCTTCCCGTCGTGTCGATCATGGGATCTGTGGCTTTCCCTCGAGGCTTTCACACGAGGCTTTCCCACGAGGCTTTCCCACAGGGCTGTCTCACGTGCCACCCTGGTGTGAGTCGATCCTCGGCGTGAAAGTCGAGGCAGTGCAGGGAAAGGAGGTTCCTCTGGAATGGACTGGGACATCTGGGGGACTCTGGGAATGGTGGCACGACCCTGGAGTTCCTCTCGCCTTTCCTTTGGAGAGCGCCTGCTCTTGAGATGCGACGGGAACGCCGGGAATTCTTTCCCGACCAAGCAGGGAAAGGATCCCTCATCTCGAGCTACGAGGTGGAAACGGGGCTCCTCTGGATGTGGGCCGAACGCCGTGCTTTCTTTCGACTGGAGACGGGTATGTCGGGGAACTTCTTGAGTTTCAGTAAGGGTGTCAAGGACCCTTTGGAAGTTCCAGAGGTTAGATGTGATTAGCCTCGAGACGCCTCAGCCAAAATGGGCCACATCTCGCCCGGAGGGGGGAACCTCCTGGTTTTCTCGAGTTGCGGCTTGTGCTCTCGACTTACGACGGGGACCTCATGGACCCGCTCTGTTGGCCTCAGGAAAGGTCATTCCCCATGCGAGTTGCTCGGTGGCCTCTCAGGATTCCTCGCCCGTCGATGCCGGCGCCTAAGACCTTGTGTGGAGTCGGACCAGAACCTGAGGATTCCTCTCCCGTGCTCACATGGATCTTGGCGTACTTCTGGAGTCTCCCAAGGGGCGTCAGTCCTCGTCTCGAGTGGGGTCATGCAGGTGTGCTTTCCTCCTGAGCAGTAGCAGCAGTGTCTCGCTTCCTGTCTTGTGGATCAAGGGATCTGTGTCTTTCCCTCGAGGCTTTTCCATGGGCTTTCCCACAGGGCTATTCCACGTGCCACCATGCAGTGCTGGGAAAACAGGAACCTCCTTCCCCACATAGGGGGTACACTGTCCCCTTGGGCGTGTATCTCCGGGGCATTCGCGCTTGGGGGTTGCCACGGATGTTGGCCTCAGGCTCCACATGAGAAAAGCCCCTAATGGCATTAGCTGCCGGTCCAGACGCTGGCCCCTCAGGTCTCTGGCCGGAGCCTTGGGCTCCAGGCAACTCAAAGCCCTCGGGGCTGGTGCTCTGGGACTGCTGTAGGGAAAGGACGCCAGGAGCCCACGGAGGAGTTGGGGAGGCGCAGGTGGCATATGGAGGCGAGGACAGCGTGGGATCTAGGTGGAGGCGCTGGAGAGAGCGTCCGTTGTCCCGGAATGCCTCGGAGGAGCCAGCGGGGGACAGTCCAGGCCCAGGGACCTGTGGTATGTGAAAAGGTGGGAAACCCCAGAACAAGGCAGGCTGGGAAAGGGGGCGTGGGCGGCCAATTCAAAGGGACCTAGGGGGCGTTTCCTGGGCGGTGAGCTCCCTTGGCACTGCTGAGGGCCCCTGATTGATCCACCCGGGGTTGATCCCACCATCCGCTGCGAGGGAGGGCCACAAACCAAAGCCCCCGAACTGCCCACCCACCCCAACGGGGATCTTGGCGGTCCGGGGCACAGCTGTGCCCGGGAAAAGCCCACTCACTCCACGGGACTCCGTCCAGGGTCTCTGCTTGGAAAGAGGCCAGGGGCGGCCCCCTCCATCTACGCACCCAAACCCTATTGACGTCAATGGGGGCGGAGACGCCTCCCGCTCTCCAGAGTCCTGGGCTGCTGGGTCCCCGCCCACTCGGCCAGCAGTCTGCAGCGCTCCTGTGTGCCTCTCCCACCATGGCTTCGTCCAGCTCCTCCAGCACCTCAAGCGGTACGTTTGCCCTCGGTCCCTGGGGTCGGATCACGTCTCAGGGGATTTGCGGGTGGCCCGGGCAAGGGCTCTCGGCCCACGTGTCGACCCCCGCTCCCGCCCGAGAACGGCGGGGACCCATCGGCCGGGCCCGGGGTTCCCAGGCGTCAGGTGTGCCCAAAGTTGGAGGGCGTTGCATCGTTCGTTCATCTTGCTCCTTTGGCACACACATGGCTTCTCCGTTCTCTTTTCTGGGAAGACAGTGTTGTTTTAGGGGGCGTGCTGCGGGAGTCAGGGGCCGGTGGGAGCGGGTGCTGTGCTGGGATGAGGCCCTTTATCCTCACATCTTCCTGTGGGAACGGGAGTCGGGGAGCTCTGTGGCCTTGCCGCCTTCAGTGGCTTCCTCTGCACACGGGCTTAGTGCCTTCTGCCTTCTGTCAGTCGTTACGGGGTTTGGGCTTCGCTTTGGCGGCCTTGGCCTTGGCCCTGGCCTGGGCCTTGGCCTTACCCTTGGCGTTGCCCTTGCCCTTGCCCTTGGCCTTCGGCTTGGCCTTCCCTAGGCCTTGTCCTTGGCCTTACCTTGTCCTTGCCCTTACCTTTTCCGTGCCTTAAACTTAAACTTGACCTTGACTTTGACCTTGAACTTGAACTTGACCTTGACTTTGACCTTGAACTTGAACTTGACCTTGAAGTTGAACTTGACCTTGACTTTGACCTTGAACTTGAACTTGACCTTGAACTTGAACTTGACTTTGACCTTGAACTTGAACTTGAACTTGACTTTGACCTTGAACTTGAACTTGACCTTGACTTTGACCTTGAACTTGAACTTGACCTTGACCTTGAACTTGAACTTGACCAACAACGGGAGACCAGATTTGCTCAGAGCACCGGAGGTCCAGAAGCAGGGCCGTGTATCTCCCCTTCCCTTTGTGATCATTGCAAAGACATTCCTAGCTGATAGCGGGAGTGCCCATGAAGAAGCAAGCAGTGGGAGTGTGTTTGACACGACTGTGTGCCTCAACTCCACAAGGGGCCTTTCCTCTCGAAGTTGGCCCCATGTCCCCTTGGGGAGGGTGTCATGCCTCTTTTCTCCACACTGCCAAAGGGTGGAGCAAAGCTCGCTCTGTCAGAGGTACAAAAACAGCAATTGAATGGATTTTCAAGCTCTTGCTAGGCTGCACCCTTTCAGGGCCCACTTTACTGAAACAGGTGCTCTGTGGCCCCCGGTTGGGTATGCAGGTTCACAAACAGGGTGAGATCCTGTCCAAGCCAACAATTTTCCTGAAAGACCTAGGCTCACTAAAGCTCTCCTCCAGAGCAAAGGGGATAGAGGAGATGTATGGAGGAGTCTTTGCCTTTCCCTGTGAGTGTGGGGCTACTCCCTACGGCCCCAAGCTCAGGGATAACTGCCTCTAAGAAAGGAATGGCAAGAAGCGCTAATCTTGGAGGTTGGGACAGGGAGTTCGCAGCATGTGGGGAAAGAAAGACTTCTTCGGGGAAGAAGAGGCAACCACCGGGGGTGTGTTCGCAAGCCTCTATTTGGAAGGAACACGTTTGCTTATACAACTCAAGACCTCCAGATCTGCTCAGAGGACTGAAGTTCCAGAGACAGGGCCATGTATCTCCCCTTCCCTTTGAGATCCTTGCCAAGACATTCCTAGCAGATTGTCGGAGTGCCCATGAAGAAGCAAGCAGCGGGAGTGTGCTTGACATCACTGGCTGCCTACCTGGGCTCAGCTCCTCAAGGGGCCTTTCTCTCCTGGTAGGCCCTATGTCCCCTTTGGGAGAGGGTTGTGCCCTCTTCCCTCCACACTGCCAAAGGGTGGAGGTGGAGCAAACTCGTTCTCTCCGAGGTAAAAGAAAGACAAATTGGATGGATCTTTAAGCTCTTGCTATGCTGCACCCCTCCAGGACCCACTCGAGCAAAACAGGTGCCCTGTGGCCCCTAGGTCGGGTATGCAGGTTCACACACCGGGTGTGATCCCGTCAAAGCCAAGAATTTTCCTGACAGACCTAGGCTCACTAGAGCTCTCCTCCAGAGGAAAGGGGACAGAAAAGATGTGTGTGTGGAGGTGGCTCTGCCTTTCCAGGTCCCAATCTCAGGGATAACTGCCCCTAAGAAAGGAACTGCTGCTGCTGCTGCTGCTGCTGCTGCTGCTGCTGCTGCTGCTGCTGCTGCTGCTGCTGCTGCTAAGTTGGTTCAGTCGTGTTCGACTCTGTGCGACGCCATAGACGGTAGCCCACTAGGCTCCCCCGTCCCTGGGATTCTCCAGGCAAGAACAGTAAGTGGGTTGCCATTGCCTTCTCCAATGCATGAAAGTGAAAATGAAAGTGCAGTCGCTCAGTCGTGTCCGACCCTCAGCGACCCCATGGACTGCAGCCTACCAGGCTTCTCTGTCCATAGGATTTTCTGAAAGGAACTGCAAGAAGCACTTTTCCAGGAGGCTGGGAAAGGGAGTTTGCAGGATGTGGGGAAAGAGAGCCTCCTTCGGGGAAGAATAGGCGGCCACTTGTTTTGTGTTGCAAACCTCTATTTGGAAGGAACAGGTTAGCTTATACAAAGGGAGACCTCCAGATCTGCTCAGAGGACCGAAGTTGCAGAGGCAGGTCGGTGTATCTTCCCTTCACTTTGCGATCCTTGCAAAGACATTCCTTGCTGCTAGATGACTCAGCAAGGGCCTTTGAGACTGTTGTTTTCTTTCCTAGGTTCAAAGATTCCTTCAGTTCCTAATATAGATATCCTAGAAATGATATGACATCCGTGAAAATCTGATATGTCCTGGTCAAATGCTGTCAGTTATCATTCTAGTTATCATATTAAAGCATTTCAAGTCGCAGCAGTGACCAGATGACATTGTCAATTTCTATTTCATCAGGTTTTAACCATGTCCTCTGTGGTTTCACACTGATGCCTTTGCAGAAATACTGCTACTTCAAGATACATGGAAAATACTTTTTTTAAGCTTACTGATAATTTGTTTGTTTGTTTGCTTGTCTTCTGGTAAGCTGCTACCAGATGGAATTTAGTCTCCTCTCTAGGTTAAGAGAACTAAGTTTTCTTAGAATGCAATTTTTGATCACAGACTATGAGTTTCTCTACCTTTCATTGATTTATAATTGTTTTCATCATCTGTTTTTTTACTTCGGTAAAGTAAATAAGCCTTATTTAAGATTTTGGTACATGTAGGATGGACTAAGCTTTCCCCACTCTTGCAAGTTCCCTTAACCCTTCAGATTCTTCTCGTGGGACCAAGATCTCACTTTCCTCCAGAGGGACAATCCAAGCTTTTTATCAGTTGATCTGCCCCTGACATCAGAGTCAAGTTGAGCACGAGTTGGCCTATAATTTAGGCATGAAACTATGACTACATAAAGAAAAGGTGACTTTATGATTCAGGGATGGCCATGATATGCCTTGCACTTCAGAGAAAATGGGTTAAAATGATTTTTTTTTCCTTCAAAACTGCACACCCAGTTCTTTCAGCATATGCAATTGAAAACATCTAGTCATTAGGTCAGTTTTCATTCCAATCCCAAAGAAAGGCAATGACAAAGACTATTCAAGCTGCTGCACAATTTCACTCATCTCACACACTAGTAAAGTAATGCTCAAAATTCTCCAAGTTCACATGAACTGTGAACTTCCAGATGTTCAAGAGGGATTTAAAAAATGCAGAGAAACCAGAGATCAAATTGCCAACATCCACTGGATCATTGAAAAAGCAAGAGAGTTCCGGAAAAAAAAAAAAACCCATCTATTTCTGCTTTATTGACAATGCCAAAGCCTTTGACTGTGTGGATCACAAGAAACTGGGAAAAATTCTGAAAGAGATGGGAATACCAGACCACCTGACCTGTCTCTTGAGAAACCTGTATGCAGGTCAGGAAGAAACAGTTCGAACTGGACATGGAACAACAGACTGGTTCTACATAGGAAAAGGAACATGTCAAGGCTGTATATTGTCACCCTGCTTATTTAACTTATATGCAGAGTACAGCATGAGAAACACTGGGCTGGAGGAAGCACACGCTGGAATCAAGGTTGCTGGGAGAAATATCAATAATCTCAGATATTCAGATGACACCACCCTTATGGCAGAAAGTGAAGAAGAGCTAAAGAGTCTCCTGATGAAAGTGAAAGAGGAGAGTGAAAAAGTTAGCTTAAAGCTCAGCATTCAGAAAACTACAATCATTGCATCCAGTCTCATCACTTCATGGCAAATAGATGGGAAAACATTGGAAACAGCAGCAGACTATTTTGGGGGGCTTGGAAATCACTGCAGGTGATGGCTGCCTCCATGAACTTAAAACATATTTATGACTTGGAAGAAAAGTGATGACCAAACTAGACAGCATATTAAAAAGCCGAGACGTTGCTTTGCCAACAAAGACCCATCCGGTCAAGGCTATGGTTTTTCCATATGTCATGGATGGATATGAAAGATGTACTATAAAGAAAGTGACAGCTGAAAATTTGATGCTTTTGAACAGTGGTGTTGGAGAAGATGCTTGTAGGTCGCTTAGACTACAAGGAGACGCAACCACTCCATCCTAAAGGAAATCAGGTCTGAATATCCATTGGAAGGACTAATACTGAACCTGAAACTCCAATACTTTGGCCACTTGATGTGAAGAGCTGACTCACTTGGAAGTTGCTTTGATTTGCCTATGAGTGTGGGAGCCCTCCCTGGGCAAAGGGCCTCAGGGGTCATTGCCACTGAATCATGACATCCAAGCAAGCGCATTCCAGCTGTGTGACATGCAGGAAGCAGGAGACTGGGAAAACTGTCTTCCTTAGAGGAAGGAAAGTCATCCACAGAGAGTGTTTTCAGGCCTCTCTTTGCAGCAAGTGTTTTGCTTCTCAGACATCAGAGCTGCAGGCTTGCTCTGAGGGCCTCAATTCCAGAGTCAGGGCTGTGTGTCTCACTGCACTTTCCAAGCATTGCAGACACATTCCTAGGTTGGAGCAGTGCTTCCCATGAGAAAGAAGCCTCGGGAGTGTGTCTGAGCGGGCTGAGTGCCATGCTAGGGTCACCTAGTCGAGGGCACCTTGCACATCCAATGGGCCCCAGGCGAGTAGCTATGGACCGGCCCCTCGGTTGAGATATCCCAAAGCAGGGAACAAAGCTAGCTCTGTCTGTCAGAAGGAGGAAAACAGCAATGGGATGGATTTTCAAGCAGTTGCTCAGTCACACCACGTGAGGGCTCCGCGGGAAAGAAATGCGAATTTTGGCCTCTAGGCCCAGTATCCAGATGTGTGCACAGGATATTTTCCCCACAGGATCCAAGAATGTTCCAGACAGACCTAAGCTCACTAGCTCTCTCCTGCAGAGGAAATGAAATATTGTTGCTGAACCACGAAAAGATGCTGGGATTCTTGGCTTATGGAGGAGAAGAATTCAATCCAGGGCCCAAGACGAGGCTTGATTGCTCAGAGCTTTTGTGCAATCGAGTCTTATTCAAGTAGAAAGGAGATAGAGAAAGCTTCTGACAGAGACATCACAAGGGGCAGAAAGTGTACCCCCTTGCTAGTGTTAGTAATGGAGTTATATACTCTCCAATAAGTTATTACAACGAACAAAAGAATGTCTGGAGGTTGTAAAGACTCACTAGACCTACTCCCATCATTTACATTTTAAGATAACAGGATTAGCCAGAAGGTTTTTCCAGAGACCGTCCTCAAGAAGGATGCATGATTGTTATGTAATCCGAAGGAATGTAGAGGGAAAAAAGTGTGCCCTTTCTTCCTCCTTGAGAATTCTAGACCCCTCTCTCCTTGGGGACCCTCGAACTTCTTATAAACCTGCCTTGGCAATGACTCTCTCCGAAACATGATTGAACAGCCGTTTGGAGCTTCCTTTGACTTTCCCTGGGAGGGAGGGAGCCCTCCCTGAGCACAGGGCCTCAGGGGCCATGGCCAATGAAAACTAATCTCCCAGTAAGTGCTTTTCAGCCCTGTGTGACTCTCAGCCCACAGGAGGCTGAGAAAACTCTCTTCCTTGGAGGAAGGAAAGGCAGCCCAAGAGTGTGTTTTCAGGCCTGTATCTTGCAGCAAGTGTTTGGCTTGTTAGACATAAGACCTGCAGGCCTGCTCCAACAGACTCCATTCCAGAATCAGGGCCTTGTGTCTCCCTGCAGTTTCCTGGCCTCGCAAACACATTCCTAGGGGAGAGCAGTCCTGCCCATGGGGAAGCAGGCTGCGGGAGTGTGTCTGAGGGGGCCAGGTGCCATGCTGGGGTCACCTGGTCGAGGGCACCTTGCACCTCCAATGGACCCCAGGCAAGGAGTTGCAGGCCACCACCTTGCTTCTGAAATCCCAAAGTGGGGAGCAAAGCTCGCTCTGTCAGAGGGAAGAAAACAGCAACAGGATGGATTTTCAAGCAGTTGCTAGGCTGTACTGCGTTAGGGCTCCAAGGAAGAAAAATGCAGATGTTAGCCCCTACGACTGGTATCCAGGTGGGCTCCCAGGATGATTTCCCCGCAGGATCCAAGAACGTTCCAGCAGACCTGGGCTCACTAGCTCCCTCCTGCAGAGGAAACATGATAGAACAGCTGTTTGGAGGTTGCTTTGACTTCCCCTGGGAGGGTAGGATCCCTCCCTGGGTGCAGGGCCTCAGGGGCCATTGCCGCTGAGAAATGCCCTCTAAGCCAGACCTTTCCAGCCTTGTATGACTCAGCACGGAGGAGACTGGAAAAGCTATCTTCCTTGGAGGAAGGAAAGGCAGCCCCAGAGAGTGTGTTTTCACACCTGTATCTCGCAGCAAGCGTTTGCCGTCTCAGACGTCAGACCTCCAGGCCTGCTCCAACGGCCTCAGTTCCAGAGTCAGGGCCGTGTGTCTCCCTGCATTTTCTGAGCCTTGGGAACACATTCCTAGGTCAGAACAGTCCTGCCCATGGGGAAGGAGGCTGCGGGAGTGTGTCTGAGGGGGTCGGGTGCCATGCTGGGGTCCAGTAGACCTGGTACCTCCAATAGACCCCAGGACAACAGCGGTGGGGCCCCCCCTGGCTTCCGAAATGCCAAAGCGAGAAGCAAAGCTAGCTCTATCAGAAGGAAGAAAAGAGCAATTAGATGGATGTTCAGGCTGTTGCTGGGCCGCACCACTTCAGGTTACCCCCCGAGAGGAGCAGGCGCCCTGTGGCCCCTCGGTCCCATATGCAGGTTAACACACAGGATGTGTCCCCATAGGAGCCAAGAATTTTCCTGACAGACCTAGGCTCACTAGAGCTCTCCTACAGGGCAAAAGGGATAGAACAGACTGTGGATGTGACTCTGCCTTTCCCAGCGAGCATGGGGCCCTCCCTACGGCCCCGGGCTCCAGGGAAAATTGTCCCTGAAAAATGACCTCCAAGAAGCGCTTTTCCAGCAGGCTGGGATGCAGAGTTCACAGGATGTGGGGAAAGTGATCGTCCTTCAGGGAAGAAGAGGCAGCCACCCAGTGTGTGTTTGCAAGCCTGTATTTGGAAGAAACTGGTTTGCTTCTTCAAGGGGAGACCTCCAGGTCTGCTCAGAGGACCGAAATTCCAGAGGCAGCACCATGCATCTCCCCTGTCCTTTCTGAGCCTTGGAAAGACATTCCTAGCTTATAGCGGTATTGCTCATGAAGAAGCAGGATGCAGGAATGTGTCAGACATGACTGGGTGCCTTCCTGGGTTCAGCTCCGTGAGGGGCCTTTCCACTCAAAGTAGGTCCCATGCCTCCTTGGGGAGGAAGTGGGGCCCGCTTGCCTCCAAATTGCCAAAGGCTGGAACAAAGCTAGTTCTATCAGAGGTAAGAAAAGAGCAATTGGATGGATGTGGAAGCTGTTGCTGGGCCGCACTGCTTCAGGCCCCCCACCCCTCCGGCCCCGAGAGAAACAGGCGCCCTGTGGCCCCTCGGTCCTGTATGCAGTTTCACACATAGAATGTGTCCCCATAGGAGCCAAGAATTTTCCTGACAGACCTAGGCTCACTAGAGCTCTCCTACAGAGCAAAGGGGATGGGACAGATGTGTGGCTGTGGCTCTGCCTTTCCCTGGGAGTGTGGAGCCACTCCCTATGGCCCCGGGCTCCAGGGGAAATTGCCCCTGAATAATGACCTCCAAGAAGCGCTTTTCCAACTGGCTGAGACGTGGAGTTCTCAGGATGCAGGGAAAGCGAGTGTCCCTTCGGGGAAGCAAAGGCAGTCACCTGTTATCATTACTTACTAGAATAGTAGGTACCTTCTCTGGTTGGGCAGAGGCCTTCCCTACCTGATCTGAAAAAGAAAATGAAGTAGCTCGCTGATTTGAGAAATAATTCCCAGACTTGGGTTTCCAACCAGTATAGAATCCGACAATGGCCCTGTCTTTGTAGCCGCGTTAATTAACAGGTATGTGAAGCTCTAAATATCAGTGGAAATTACATACAGCATATAGGCCCCAGTGTTCTGGAATGGTGGAAAGAAACAACCAAACTCTTGAAGAGACTCTTTCAAAATGGATCATAGAGACTGACTGTACATGGATGGGCTTACTTCTGGCAGACTTACTCATATTACGGGTAACTGCACGTTCCCATTGTTGTTGTCCTTATGAAATTTTCTATGGGAGAACCCCCCACCCCAAATGAGGCAGGTGTTAGCAGATTTGCCACAAGTAAGGAGGTGGGATTTCACAGCAGCTGGAACAATTAGGTAAGGTAATAAATCAGGTAACTAAGTTTGTGTAAAAAAAAAATATCATTCCCCCTTGAGGAACAGATTCATGAATTTGTGCTCAGTGATCAGGTGTGGCTCAATGACTGGAAACACAATTCCTTGGCCTGACATCGGAAAGGTCCTTATACTGTTGTTTTAGCCACAATTCTGAAAGAGAAGGGAATACTAGACCACCTAACCTGCCTCTTGAGAAATCTGTATGACGGTCAGGAAGCAACAGTTAGAGCAGGACATGGAACAACATACTGGTTCCAAAAAGGAAAAGGAGTATGTCAAGGCTGTATATTGTCACCCTGTTTATTTAGCTTATATGCAGACTACATCATGAAAAATGCTGGGATGGAAGATACCTGAGCTGGAATCAAGATTGCCGGAAGAAATAGCAATAAACTTAGATATGCAGATGTCACCACCATTATGGCAGAATGGGAAGAGGAACGCGTATGTCGGGGAACTTCTTGAGTTGCAGCAAAGGTGTGAAGGACCCTTTCGAAGTTCCAGAGGTTAGGTGTGGTTAGTCTCGAGATGCCTCAGCAGAAATGGGCCTCATGGCGCCTGGAATGGAGAGGCTTCTAGATATTCCCCAGTTTCAGCAGGTGCTCTCAAGTTACCACGGGGACTTCAGGGACCCGCTCTGGCGGCCTCAGGAAAGGCCAGTCATCATGCGTGTTGCTAGGGGGCCTCTCGTGATTCCTCTCCCGTCGGTGCCGGGGCCTAAGACGTTGTGTGGAGTCGGGGCCGGAACCTGAGGATTCCTCACCAATGCCGACATGGATCTTGGGGTAATTATGGAGTCTCCCCAGGGGAGTCAGTCCTCGTCTCGAGAGGGGGCATGCAGGTGCGCTTTCCTCCTGATCTGTAGCAGCAGTGTCACGCTTCCCATCTCGTGAGTCATGGGATCTGTGGCTTTCCCTCCAGGATTTTCCACGAGTCTTTCCCACGAGGCTTTCCCACAGGGCTGTCCCACGAGGCTTTCGCACAGGGCTGTCTCACGTGCCACCTTGGTGGCAGTCGATCCTTGGCATGAAAGTCGAGGCAGTGCAGGGAAAACAGGTTCCTCTGGAATGGACTGAGACATCTGGGGGACTCTTGGAATGGTGGAACGACGCTGGCGTACCTCTCGCCTTTCCTGTGGAGAGCGCCTCCTCTTGAGATGCGACGGGAACGCCCAGAATTCTTTCCCGGCCACCAGCGAAAGGATCCCTCATCACGAGCTACGAGCGGAAATGGGGCTCTTCTGGATGTGGGCCGGACCCTCGTGCTTCCTCTCGAGTGGAGACGGGTATGTCAGGCAACTTCTTGAGTTGCAGCAAGGGTGTGAAGGGCCTTTTGGAAGTTACAGACTGTAGGTTTGATTAGCTTCGAGAAGCCTCAACGGAAAAGGGCCTCATCTCGCCTGGAGGGCAAAACCTCCTGGATTTTCTCGAGTTGCGGCAGGTGCTCTCGACTTACGACGGGGACCTCAGGGACCCTCTCTGGTGGCCTCAGGAAAGGCCAATCCCCATGCGAGTTGCTCGGGGGCCTCTAGGCATTCCTCTCCTTTCGATGCCGGGGCCTAAGACCTTGTGTGGAGTCGGGGCCAGAACCTGAGGATTCCTCTCCAGGGCTGACATGGATCTTGGGGTACTTCTGGAGTCTCCCCAGGGGAGTAAGTCCTCGTCTCGAATGGGGGCATGCACGTGCGCTTTCCTCCAGAGCAGTAGCAGCAGTGTCACCCTTCCTGTCGCGTGGATCAAGGAATCTGTGGCTTTCCCACGAGGCTTTCCCACAGGGCTGTCCCACGTGCCACCGTGGTGGGAGTCGATCCTCGGCGTGAAACTCGAGGCAGTGCAGGGAAAACAGGTTCCGCTGGAATGGACTGAGACATCTGGGGGACTCTGGGAATGGCGCAAAGACCCTGGAGTTCCTCTCGCCTTTCCTGTGGCGAGCGCCTCCTCTTGAGATGCGCCAGGAACGCCCAGAAATCTTTCCCGGGCAAGCAGCGAAAGGATCCCTCATCTCGAGCTACGAGGCGGAAACGGGACTCCTCTGGATGTGTGCAGGACCCGCGTGCTTCCTCTCGAGTGGAGACGGGTATGTCGGGGAGCTTCTTGAGTTGCAGCAAGGGTGTGAAGGACCTTTTGGAAGTTCCAGAGGTTAGGTGTGACTAGCCTTCAAAAGGAACAGCGGAAATGGGCCTCATCTTGCCTGGAGGGCAAAACCTCCTGGATTTTCTCGAGTTGCGGCAGGTGCTCTCTACTTATGACAGGGACCTCAGGGACCCGCTCTGGTGGCCTCAGGAAAGGCCTGTCCCCATGTGAGTTGGTCGCGGGCCTCTCGGGATTCCTCTGCCTTGGATGCTGGAGCCTAAGACCTTGTGTGGAGTCGGGCCCGGAACCTGAGGATTCCTCTCCAGTGCTGACATGGATCTTGGGGTACTTCTGGAGTCTCCCCAGGGAAGTAAGTCCTCATTTCGAATGGGGGCATGCACGTGCCCTTTCCTCCAGAGCTGTAGCAGCAGTGTCACGCTTCCTATCAACTGCATCATGGTATCTGTGGCTTTCCCTCGAGGTTTTCCCACAAGGCTTTCCCATGAGGCTTTCCCACAGGGCTGTCCCATGTGCCACCGTGGTGTGAGTCGATCTGCGGCGTGAAAGTCGAGGCAGTGGAGGGAAAACACCTTCCTCTGGAATGGACTGGGACATCTGGGGGACTCTGAGAATGGTGGCACGACCCTGGAGTTCCTCTCGCCTTTCCTGTGGAGAGCGCCTCCTCTTGAGATGCGACAGGAACGCCCAGAATTCTTTCCCGACCAAGCAGGGAAAGGATCCCTCATCTGGAACTACAATGCGGAAACGGGGCTCCTCTTGATGTGGGCGGGACCATTGTGCTTCCTCTAGAGTGGACAGGGGTAGTCGGGGAACCTCTGGAGTTGCAGCAAGGGTGTGAAGGACCTTTTGGAAGTTCCAGAGGTTAGTTGTGATTAGTGTCGAGAAGCATCGGCGGAAATGGGCCTCATTTCGCCTGGAGGGGAGTACCTCCTGGATTTTCTCGAGTTGCGGCAGGTGCTCTCGTCTTACGACGGTGACTTAAGGCACCCGCTCTGGTGGCCTCAGGACTGGCCAGTCCCCATTCGAGTTGCTCGGGGGCCGCTCGGGATTCCTCTCCCTTCGATGCCGGGGCCTAAGACCTTGTGTGGAGTCGGAGGCGGAACCTGAGGATTCCTCTCCAGTGCTGACATGGATCTTGCGGTACTTCTGGAGTCTGCCCAGGAGAGTCAGTCCTCGTCTCGAGAGGGGGCATGCACGTGCGCTTTCCTCCCGAGCTGTAGTAGCAGTGTCACGCTTCCCGTCGTGTCGATCATGGGATCTGTGGCTTTCCCTCGAGGCTTTCCCATGAGGCTTTCCCACGAGGCTTTCCCACAGGGCTGTCTCACGTGCCACCCTGGTGTGAGTCGATCCTCGGCGTGAAAGTCGAGGCAGTGCAGGGAAAGGAGGTTCCTCAGGAATGGACTGGGACATCTGGGGGACTCTGGGAATGGTGGCACGACCCTGGAGTTCCTCTCGCCTTTCCTTTGGAGAGCGCCTGCTCTTGAGATGCGACGGGAACGCCGGGAATTCTTTCCCGACCAAGCAGGGAAAGGATCCCTCATCTCGAGCTACGAGGTGGAAACGGGGCTCCTCTGGATGTGGGCCGAACGCCGTGCTTTCTTTCGACTGGAGACGGGTATGTCGGGGAACTTCTTGAGTTTCAGTAAGGGTGTCAAGGACCCTTTGGAAGTTCCAGAGGTTAGATGTGATTAGCCTCGAGACGCCTCAGCCAAAATGGGCCACATCTCGCCCGGAGGGGGGAACCTCCTGGTTTTCTCGAGTTGCGGCTTGTGCTCTCGACTTACGACGGGGACCTCATGGACCCGCTCTGTTGGCCTCAGGAAAGGTCATTCCCCATGCGAGTTGCTCGGTGGCCTCTCAGGATTCCTCGCCCGTCGATGCCGGCGCCTAAGACCTTGTGTGGAGTCGGACCAGAACCTGAGGATTCCTCTCCCGTGCTCACATGGATCTTGGCGTACTTCTGGAGTCTCCCAAGGGGCGTCAGTCCTCGTCTCGAGTGGGGTCATGCAGGTGTGCTTTCCTCCTGAGCAGTAGCAGCAGTGTCTCGCTTCCCGTCTTGTGGATCAAGGGATCTGTGTCTTTCCCTCGAGGCTTTTCCATGGGCTTTCCCACAGGGCTATTCCACGTGCCACCATGCAGTGCTGGGAAAACAGGAACCTCCTTCCCCACATAGGGGGTACACTGTCCCCTTGGGCGTGTATCTCCGGGGCATTCGCGCTTGGGGGTTGCCACGGATGTTGGCCTCAGGCTCCACATGAGAAAAGCCCCTAATGGCATTAGCTGCCGGTCCAGACGCTGGCCCCTCAGGTCTCTGGCCGGAGCCTTGGGCTCCAGGCAACTCAAAGCCCTCGGGGCTGGTGCTCTGGGACTGCTGTAGGGAAAGGACGCCAGGAGCCCACGGAGGAGTTGGGGAGGCGCAGGTGGCATATGGAGGCGAGGACAGCGTGGGATCTAGGTGGAGGCGCTGGAGAGAGCGTCCGTTGTCCCGGAATGCCTCGGAGGAGCCAGCGGGGGACAGTCCAGGCCCAGGGACCTGTGGTATGTGAAAAGGTGGGAAACCCCAGAACAAGGCAGGCTGGGAAAGGGGGCGTGGGCGGCCAATTCAAAGGGACCTAGGGGGCGTTTCCTGGGCGGTGAGCTCCCTTGGCACTGCTGAGGGCCCCTGATTGATCCACCCGGGGTTGATCCCACCATCCGCTGCGAGGGAGGGCCACAAACCAAAGCCCCCGAACTGCCCACCCACCCCAACGGGGATCTTGGCGGTCCGGGGCACAGCTGTGCCCGGGAAAAGCCCACTCACTCCACGGGACTCCGTCCAGGGTCTCTGCTTGGAAAGAGGCCAGGGGCGGCCCCCTCCATCTACGCACCCAAACCCTATTGACGTCAATGGGGGTGGAGACGCCTCCCGCTCTCCAGAGTCCTGGGCTGCTGGGTCCCCGCCCACTCGGCCAGCAGTCTGCAGCGCTCCTGTGTGCCTCTCCCACCATGGCTTCGTCCAGCTCCTCCAGCACCTCAAGCGGTACGTTTGCCCTCGGTCCCTGGGGTCGGATCACGTCTCAGGGGATTTGCGGGTGGCCCGGGCAAGGGCTCTCGGCCCACGTGTCGACCCCCGCTCCCGCCCGAGAACGGCGGGGACCCATCGGCCGGGCCCGGGGTTCCCAGGCGTCAGGTGTGCCCAAAGTTGGAGGGCGTTGCATCGTTCGTTCATCTTGCTCCTTTGGCACACACATGGCTTCTCCGTTCTCTTTTCTGGGAAGACAGTGTTGTTTTAGGGGGCGTGCTGCGGGAGTCAGGGGCCGGTGGGAGCGGGTGCTGTGCTGGGATGAGGCCCTTTATCCTCACATCTTCCTGTGGGAATGGGAGTCGGGGAGCTCTGTGGCCTTGCCGCCTTCAGTGGCTTCCTCTGCACACGGGCTTAGTGCCTTCTGCCTTCTGTCAGTCGTTACGGGGTTTGGGCTTCGCTTTGGCGGCCTTGGCCTTGGCCCTGGCCTGGGCCTTGGCCTTACCCTTGGCGTTGCCCTTGCCCTTGCCCTTGGCCTTCGGCTTGGCCTTCCCTAGGCCTTGTCCTTGGCCTTACCTTGTCCTTGCCCTTACCTTTTCCGTGCCCTTAAACTTAAACTTGACCTTGACTTTGACCTTGAACTTGACCTTGACTTTGACCTTGAACTTGAACTTGAACTTGAACTTGACCTTGACCTTGACCTTGACCTTGAACTTGAACTTGAACTTGACCTTGACTTTGACCTTGAACTTGAACTTGAACTTGACCTTGACTTTGACCTTGAACTTGAACTTGAACTTGACCTTGACCTTGAACTTGAACTTGAACTTGACCTTGACTTTGACCTTGAACTTGAACTTGAACTTGACCTTGACCTTGACCTTGAACTTGAACTTGAACTTGAACTTGAACTTGACCTTGACTTTGACCTTGACTTTGACCTTGAACTTGAACTTGAACTTGAACTTGACCTTGAACTTGAACTTGAACTTGACCTTGACTTTGACCTTGAACTTGAACTTGACCTTGACTTTGACCTTGAACTTGAACTTGAACTTGACCTTGACTTTGACCTTGAACTTGAACTTGAACTTGACCTTGACTTTGACCTTGAACTTGAACTTGACCTTGAACTTGAACTTGACCTTGACCTTGATTTTGAACTTGAACTTGAACTTGAACTTGACCTTGACCTTGATTTTGAACTTGAACTTGAACTTGAACTTGACCTTGACCTTGATTTTGAACTTGACCTTGAACTTGAACTTGAACTTGACCTTGACTTTGACCTTGAACTTGAACTTGAACTTGAACTTGACTTTGACCTTGACCTTGAACTTGAACTTGAACTTGACCTTGACCTTGACCTTGAACTTGACCTTGACCTTGACCTTGAACTTGACCCTTGACCTTGAACTTGAACTTGACCAACAACGGGAGACCAGATTTGCTCAGAGCACCGGAGGTCCAGAGGCAGGGCCGTGTATCTCCCCTTCCCTTTGTGATCATTGCAAAGACATTCCTAGCTGATAGCGGGAGTGCCCATGAAGAAGCAAGCAGTGGGAGTGTGTTTGACACGACTGTGTGCCTCAACTCCACAAGGGGCCTTTCCTCTCGAAGTTGGCCCCATGTCCCCTTGGGGAGGGTGTCATGCCTCTTTTCTCCACACTGCCAAAGGGTGGAGCAAAGCTCGCTCTGTCAGAGGTACAAAAACAGCAATTGAATGGATTTTCAAGCTCTTGCTAGGCTGCACCCTTTCAGGGCCCACTTTACTGAAACAGGTGCTCTGTGGCCCCCGGTTGGGTATGCAGGTTCACAAACAGGGTGAGATCCTGTCCAAGCCAACAATTTTCCTGAAAGACCTAGGCTCACTAAAGCTCTCCTCCAGAGCAAAGGGGATAGAGGAGATGTATGGAGGAGTCTTTGCCTTTCCCTGTGAGTGTGGGGCTACTCCCTACGGCCCCAAGCTCAGGGATAACTGCCTCTAAGAAAGGAATGGCAAGAAGCGCTAATCTTGGAGGTTGGGACAGGGAGTTCGCAGCATGTGGGGAAAGAAAGACTTCTTCGGGGAAGAAGAGGCAACCACCGGGGGTGTGTTCGCAAGCCTCTATTTGGAAGGAACACGTTTGCTTATACAACTCAAGACCTCCAGATCTGCTCAGAGGACTGAAGTTCCAGAGACAGGGCCATGTATCTCCCCTTCCCTTTGAGATCCTTGCCAAGACATTCCTAGCAGATTGTCGGAGTGCCCATGAAGAAGCAAGCAGCGGGAGTGTGCTTGACATCACTGGCTGCCTACCTGGGCTCAGCTCCTCAAGGGGCCTTTCTCTCCTGGTAGGCCCTATGTCCCCTTTGGGAGAGGGTTGTGCCCTCTTCCCTCCACACTGCCAAAGGGTGGAGGTGGAGCAAACTCGTTCTCTCCGAGGTAAAAGAAAGACAAATTGGATGGATCTTTAAGCTCTTGCTATGCTGCACCCCTCCAGGACCCACTCGAGCAAAACAGGTGCCCTGTGGCCCCTAGGTCGGGTATGCAGGTTCACACACCGGGTGTGATCCCGTCAAAGCCAAGAATTTTCCTGACAGACCTAGGCTCACTAGAGCTCTCCTCCAGAGGAAAGGGGACAGAAAAGATGTGTGTGTGGAGGTGGCTCTGCCTTTCCAGGTCCCAATCTCAGGGATAACTGCCCCTAAGAAAGGAACTGCTGCTGCTGCTGCTGCTGCTGCTGCTGCTGCTGCTGCTGCTGCTGCTGCTAAGTTGGTTCAGTCGTGTTCGACTCTGTGCGACGCCATAGACGGTAGCCCACTAGGCTCCCCCGTCCCTGGGATTCTCCAGGCAAGAACAGTAAGTGGGTTGCCATTGCCTTCTCCAATGCATGAAAGTGAAAATGAAAGTGCAGTCGCTCAGTCGTGTCCGACCCTCAGCGACCCCATGGACTGCAGCCTACCAGGCTTCTCTGTCCATAGGATTTTCTGAAAGGAACTGCAAGAAGCACTTTTCCAGGAGGCTGGGAAAGGGAGTTTGCAGGATGTGGGGAAAGAGAGCCTCCTTCGGGGAAGAATAGGCGGCCACTTGTTTTGTGTTGCAAACCTCTATTTGGAAGGAACAGGTTAGCTTATACAAAGGGAGACCTCCAGATCTGCTCAGAGGACCGAAGTTGCAGAGGCAGGTCGGTGTATCTTCCCTTCACTTTGCGATCCTTGCAAAGACATTCCTTGCTGCTAGATGACTCAGCAAGGGCCTTTGAGACTGTTGTTTTCTTTCCTAGGTTCAAAGATTCCTTCAGTTCCTAATATAGATATCCTAGAAATGATATGACATCCGTGAAAATCTGATATGTCCTGGTCAAATGCTGTCAGTTATCATTCTAGTTATCATATTAAAGCATTTCAAGTCGCAGCAGTGACCAGATGACATTGTCAATTTCTATTTCATCAGGTTTTAACCATGTCCTCTGTGGTTTCACACTGATGCCTTTGCAGAAATACTGCTACTTCAAGATACATGGAAAATACTTTTTTTAAGCTTACTGATAATTTGTTTGTTTGTTTGCTTGTCTTCTGGTAAGCTGCTACCAGATGGAATTTAGTCTCCTCTCTAGGTTAAGAGAACTAAGTTTTCTTAGAATGCAATTTTTGATCACAGACTATGAGTTTCTCTACCTTTCATTGATTTATAATTGTTTTCATCATCTGTTTTTTTACTTCGGTAAAGTAAATAAGCCTTATTTAAGATTTTGGTACATGTAGGATGGACTAAGCTTTCCCCACTCTTGCAAGTTCCCTTAACCCTTCAGATTCTTCTCGTGGGACCAAGATCTCACTTTCCTCCAGAGGGACAATCCAAGCTTTTTATCAGTTGATCTGCCCCTGACATCAGAGTCAAGTTGAGCACGAGTTGGCCTATAATTTAGGCATGAAACTATGACTACATAAAGAAAAGGTGACTTTATGATTCAGGGATGGCCATGATATGCTTTGCACTTCAGAGAAAATGGGTTAAAATGATTTTTTTTTCCTTCAAAACTGCACACCCAGTTCTTTCAGCATATGCAATTGAAAACATCTAGTCATTAGGTCAGTTTTCATTCCAATCCCAAAGAAAGGCAATGACAAAGACTATTCAAGCTGCTGCACAATTGCACTCATCTCACACACTAGTAAAGTAATGCTCAAAATTCTCCAAGTTCACATGAACTGTGAACTTCCAGATGTTCAAGAGGGATTTAAAAAATGCAGAGAAACCAGAGATCAAATTGCCAACATCCACTGGATCATTGAAAAAGCAAGAGAGTTCCGGAAAAAAAAAACCATCTATTTCTGCTTTATTGACAATGCCAAAGCCTTTGACTGTGTGGATCACAAGAAACTGGGAAAAATTCTGAAAGAGATGGGAATACCAGACCACCTGACCTGTCTCTTGAGAAACCTGTATGCAGGTCAGGAAGAAACAGTTCGAACTGGACATGGAACAACAGACTGGTTCTACATAGGAAAAGGAACATGTCAAGGCTGTATATTGTCACCCTGCTTATTTAACTTATATGCAGAGTACAGCATGAGAAACACTGGGCTGGAGGAAGCACACGCTGGAATCAAGGTTGCTGGGAGAAATATCAATAATCTCAGATATTCAGATGACACCACCCTTATGGCAGAAAGTGAAGAAGAGCTAAAGAGTCTCCTGATGAAAGTGAAAGAGGAGAGTGAAAAAGTTAGCTTAAAGCTCAGCATTCAGAAAACTACAATCATTGCATCCAGTCTCATCACTTCATGGCAAATAGATGGGAAAACATTGGAAACAGCAGCAGACTATTTTGGGGGGCTTGGAAATCACTGCAGGTGATGGCTGCCTCCATGAACTTAAAACATATTTATGACTTGGAAGAAAAGTGATGACCAAACTAGACAGCATATTAAAAAGCCGAGACGTTGCTTTGCCAACAAAGACCCATCCGGTCAAGGCTATGGTTTTTCCATATGTCATGGATGGATATGAAAGATGTACTATAAAGAAAGTGACAGCTGAAAATTTGATGCTTTTGAACAGTGGTGTTGGAGAAGATGCTTGTAGGTCGCTTAGACTACAAGGAGACGCAACCACTCCATCCTAAAGGAAATCAGGTCTGAATATCCATTGGAAGGACTAATACTGAACCTGAAACTCCAATACTTTGGCCACTTGATGTGAAGAGCTGACTCACTTGGAAGTTGCTTTGATTTGCCTATGAGTGTGGGAGCCCTCCCTGGGCAAAGGGCCTCAGGGGTCATTGCCACTGAATCATGACATCCAAGCAAGCGCATTCCAGCTGTGTGACATGCAGGAAGCAGGAGACTGGGAAAACTGTCTTCCTTAGAGGAAGGAAAGTCATCCACAGAGAGTGTTTTCAGGCCTCTCTTTGCAGCAAGTGTTTTGCTTCTCAGACATCAGAGCTGCAGGCTTGCTCTGAGGGCCTCAATTCCAGAGTCAGGGCTGTGTGTCTCACTGCACTTTCCAAGCATTGCAGACACATTCCTAGGTTGGAGCAGTGCTTCCCATGAGAAAGAAGCCTCGGGAGTGTGTCTGAGCGGGCTGAGTGCCATGCTAGGGTCACCTAGTCGAGGGCACCTTGCACATCCAATGGGCCCCAGGCGAGTAGCTATGGACCGGCCCCTCGGTTGAGATATCCCAAAGCAGGGAACAAAGCTAGCTCTGTCTGTCAGAAGGAGGAAAACAGCAATGGGATGGATTTTCAAGCAGTTGCTCAGTCACACCACGTGAGGGCTCCGCGGGAAAGAAATGCGAATTTTGGCCTCTAGGCCCAGTATCCAGATGTGTGCACAGGATATTTTCCCCACAGGATCCAAGAATGTTCCAGACAGACCTAAGCTCACTAGCTCTCTCCTGCAGAGGAAATGAAATATTGTTGCTGAACCACGAAAAGATGCTGGGATTCTTGGCTTATGGAGGAGAAGAATTCAATCCAGGGCCCAAGACGAGGCTGGATTGCTCAGAGCTTTTGTGCAATCGAGTCTTATTCAAGTAGAAAGGAGATAGAGAAAGCTTCTGACAGAGACATCACAAGGGGCAGAAAGTGTACCCCCTTGCTAGTGTTAGTAATGGAGTTATATACTCTCCAATAAGTTATTACAATGAACAAAAGAATGTCTGGAGGTTGTAAAGACTCACTAGACCTACTCCCATCATTTACATTTTAAGATAACAGGATTAGCCAGAAGGTTTTTCCAGAGACCGTCCTCAAGAAGGATGCATGATTGTTATGTAATCCGAAGGAATGTAGAGGGAAAAAAGTGTGCCCTTTCTTCCTCCTTGAGAATTCTAGACCCCTCTCTCCTTGGGGACCCTCGAACTTCTTATAAACCTGCCTTGGCAATGACTCTCTCCGAAACATGATTGAACAGCCGTTTGGAGCTTCCTTTGACTTTCCCTGGGAGGGAGGGAGCCCTCCCTGAGCACAGGGCCTCAGGGGCCATGGCCAATGAAAACTAATCTCCCAGTAAGTGCTTTTCAGCCCTGTGTGACTCTCAGCCCACAGGAGGCTGAGAAAACTCTCTTCCTTGGAGGAAGGAAAGGCAGCCCAAGAGTGTGTTTTCAGGCCTGTATCTTGCAGCAAGTGTTTGGCTTGTTAGACATAAGACCTGCAGGCCTGCTCCAACAGACTCCATTCCAGAATCAGGGCCTTGTGTCTCCCTGCAGTTTCCTGGCCTCGCAAACACATTCCTAGGGGAGAGCAGTCCTGCCCATGGGGAAGCAGGCTGCGGGAGTGTGTCTGAGGGGGCCAGGTGCCATGCTGGGGTCACCTGGTCGAGGGCACCTTGCACCTCCAATGGACCCCAGGCAAGGAGTTGCAGGCCACCACCTTGCTTCTGAAATCCCAAAGTGGGGAGCAAAGCTCGCTCTGTCAGAGGGAAGAAAACAGCAACAGGATGGATTTTCAAGCAGTTGCTAGGCTGTACTGCGTTAGGGCTCCAAGGAAGAAAAATGCAGATGTTAGCCCCTACGACTGGTATCCAGGTGGGCTCCCAGGATGATTTCCCCGCAGGATCCAAGAACGTTCCAGACAGACCTGGGCTCACTAGCTCCCTCCTGCAGAGGAAACATGATAGAACAGCTGTTTGGAGGTTGCTTTGACTTCCCCTGGGAGGGTAGGATCCCTCCCTGGGTGCAGGGCCTCAGGGGCCATTGCCGCTGAGAAATGCCCTCTAAGCCAGACCTTTCCAGCCTTGTATGACTCAGCACGGAGGAGACTGGAAAAGCTATCTTCCTTGGAGGAAGGAAAGGCAGCCCCAGAGAGTGTGTTTTCACACCTGTATCTCGCAGCAAGCGTTTGCCGTCTCAGACGTCAGACCTCCAGGCCTGCTCCAACGGCCTCAGTTCCAGAGTCAGGGCCGTGTGTCTCCCTGCATTTTCTGAGCCTTGGGAACACATTCCTAGGTCAGAACAGTCCTGCCCATGGGGAAGGAGGCTGCGGGAGTGTGTCTGAGGGGGTCGGGTGCCATGCTGGGGTCCAGTAGACCTGGTACCTCCAATAGACCCCAGGACAACAGCGGTGGGGCTCCCCCTGGCTTCCGAAATGCCAAAGCGAGAAGCAAAGCTAGCTCTATCAGAAGGAAGAAAAGAGCAATTAGATGGATGTTCAGGCTGTTGCTGGGCCGCACCACTTCAGGTTACCCCCCGAGAGGAGCAGGCGCCCTGTGGCCCCTCGGTCCCATATGCAGGTTAACACACAGGATGTGTCCCCATAGGAGCCAAGAATTTTCCTGACAGACCTAGGCTCACTAGAGCTCTCCTACAGGGCAAAAGGGATAGAACAGACTGTGGATGTGACTCTGCCTTTCCCAGCGAGCATGGGGCCCTCCCTACGGCCCCGGGCTCCAGGGAAAATTGTCCCTGAAAAATGACCTCCAAGAAGCGCTTTTCCAGCAGGCTGGGATGCAGAGTTCACAGGATGTGGGGAAAGTGATCGTCCTTCAGGGAAGAAGAGGCAGCCACCCAGTGTGTGTTTGCAAGCCTGTATTTGGAAGAAACTGGTTTGCTTCTTCAAGGGGAGACCTCCAGGTCTGCTCAGAGGACCGAAATTCCAGAGGCAGCACCATGCATCTCCCCTGTCCTTTCTGAGCCTTGGAAAGACATTCCTAGCTTATAGCGGTATTGCTCATGAAGAAGCAGGATGCAGGAATGTGTCAGACATGACTGGGTGCCTTCCTGGGTTCAGCTCCGTGAGGGGCCTTTCCACTCAAAGTAGGTCCCATGCCTCCTTGGGGAGGAAGTGGGGCCCGCTTGCCTCCAAATTGCCAAAGGCTGGAACAAAGCTAGTTCTATCAGAGGTAAGAAAAGAGCAATTGGATGGATGTGGAAGCTGTTGCTGGGCCGCACTGCTTCAGGCCCCCCACCCCTCCGGCCCCGAGAGAAACAGGCGCCCTGTGGCCCCTCGGTCCTGTATGCAGTTTCACACATAGAATGTGTCCCCATAGGAGCCAAGAATTTTCCTGACAGACCTAGGCTCACTAGAGCTCTCCTACAGAGCAAAGGGGATGGGACAGATGTGTGGCTGTGGCTCTGCCTTTCCCTGGGAGTGTGGAGCCGCTCCCTATGGCCCCGGGCTCCAGGGGAAATTGCCCCTGAATAATGACCTCCAAGAAGCGCTTTTCCAACTGGCTGAGACGTGGAGTTCTCAGGATGCAGGGAAAGCGAGTGTCCCTTCGGGGAAGCAAAGGCAGTCACCTGTTATCATTACTTACTAGAATAGTAGGTACCTTCTCTGGTTGGGCAGAGGCCTTCCCTACCTGATCTGAAAAAGAAAATGAAGTAGCTCGCTGATTTGAGAAATAATTCCCAGACTTGGGTTTCCAACCAGTATAGAATCCGACAATGGCCCTGTCTTTGTAGCCGCGTTAATTAACAGGTATGTGAAGCTCTAAATATCAGTGGAAATTACATACAGCATATAGGCCCCAGTGTTCTGGAATGGTGGAAAGAAACAACCAAACTCCTGAAGAGACTCTTTCAAAATGGATCATAGAGACTGACTGTACATGGATGGGCTTACTTCTGGCAGACTTACTCATATTACGGGTAACTGCACGTTCCCATTGTTGTTGTCCTTATGAAATTTTCTATGGGAGAACCCCCCACCCCAAATGAGGCAGGTGTTAGCAGATTTGCCACAAGTAAGGAGGTGGGATTTCACAGCAGCTGGAACAATTAGGTAAGGTAATAAATCAGGTAACTAAGTTTGTGTAAAAAAAAATATCATTCCCCCTTGAGGAACAGATTCATGAATTTGTGCTCAGTGATCAGGTGTGGCTCAATGACTGGAAACACAATTCCTTGGCCTGACATCGGAAAGGTCCTTATACTGTTGTTTTAGCCACAATTCTGAAAGAGAAGGGAATACTAGACCACCTAACCTGCCTCTTGAGAAATCTGTATGACGGTCAGGAAGCAACAGTTAGAGCAGGACATGGAACAACATACTGGTTCCAAAAAGGAAAAGGAGTATGTCAAGGCTGTATATTGTCACCCTGTTTATTTAGCTTATATGCAGACTACATCATGAAAAATGCTGGGATGGAAGATACCTGAGCTGGAATCAAGATTGCCGGAAGAAATAGCAATAAACTTAGATATGCAGATGTCACCACCATTATGGCAGAATGGGAAGAGGAACGCGTATGTCGGGGAACTTCTTGAGTTGCAGCAAAGGTGTGAAGGACCCTTTCGAAGTTCCAGAGGTTAGGTGTGGTTAGTCTCGAGATGCCTCAGCAGAAATGGGCCTCATGGCGCCTGGAATGGAGAGGCTTCTAGATATTCCCCAGTTTCAGCAGGTGCTCTCAAGTTACCACGGGGACTTCAGGGACCCGCTCTGGCGGCCTCAGGAAAGGCCAGTCATCATGCGTGTTGCTAGGGGGCCTCTCGTGATTCCTCTCCCGTCGGTGCCGGGGCCTAAGACGTTGTGTGGAGTCGGGGCCGGAACCTGAGGATTCCTCACCAATGCCGACATGGATCTTGGGGTAATTATGGAGTCTCCCCAGGGGAGTCAGTCCTCGTCTCGAGAGGGGGCATGCAGGTGCGCTTTCCTCCTGATCTGTAGCAGCAGTGTCACGCTTCCCATCTCGTGAGTCATGGGATCTGTGGCTTTCCCTCCAGGATTTTCCACGAGTCTTTCCCACGAGGCTTTCCCACAGGGCTGTCCCACGAGGCTTTCGCACAGGGCTGTCTCACGTGCCACCTTGGTGGCAGTCGATCCTTGGCGTGAAAGTCGAGGCAGTGCAGGGAAAACAGGTTCCTCTGGAATGGACTGAGACATCTGGGGGACTCTTGGAATGGTGGAACGACGCTGGCGTACCTCTCGCCTTTCCTGTGGAGAGCGCCTCCTCTTGAGATGCGACGGGAACGCCCAGAATTCTTTCCCGGCCACCAGCGAAAGGATCCCTCATCACGAGCTACGAGCGGAAATGGGGCTCTTCTGGATGTGGGCCGGACCCTCGTGCTTCCTCTCGAGTGGAGACGGGTATGTCAGGCAACTTCTTGAGTTGCAGCAAGGGTGTGAAGGGCCTTTTGGAAGTTACAGACTGTAGGTTTGATTAGCTTCGAGAAGCCTCAACGGAAAAGGGCCTCATCTCGCCTGGAGGGCAAAACCTCCTGGATTTTCTCGAGTTGCGGCAGGTGCTCTCGACTTACGACGGGGACCTCAGGGACCCTCTCTGGTGGCCTCAGGAAAGGCCAATCCCCATGCGAGTTGCTCGGGGGCCTCTAGGCATTCCTCTCCTTTCGATGCCGGGGCCTAAGACCTTGTGTGGAGTCGGGGCCAGAACCTGAGGATTCCTCTCCAGGGCTGACATGGATCTTGGGGTACTTCTGGAGTCTCCCCAGGGGAGTAAGTCCTCGTCTCGAATGGGGGCATGCACGTGCGCTTTCCTCCAGAGCAGTAGCAGCAGTGTCACCCTTCCTGTCGCGTGGATCAAGGAATCTGTGGCTTTCCCACGAGGCTTTCCCACAGGGCTGTCCCACGTGCCACCGTGGTGGGAGTCGATCCTCGGCGTGAAACTCGAGGCAGTGCAGGGAAAACAGGTTCCGCTGGAATGGACTGAGACATCTGGGGGACTCTGGGAATGGCGCAAAGACCCTGGAGTTCCTCTCGCCTTTCCTGTGGCGAGCGCCTCCTCTTGAGATGCGCCAGGAACGCCCAGAAATCTTTCCCGGGCAAGCAGCGAAAGGATCCCTCATCTCGAGCTACGAGGCGGAAACGGGACTCCTCTGGATGTGTGCAGGACCCGCGTGCTTCCTCTCGAGTGGAGACGGGTATGTCGGGGAGCTTCTTGAGTTGCAGCAAGGGTGTGAAGGACCTTTTGGAAGTTCCAGAGGTTAGGTGTGACTAGCCTTCAAAAGGAACAGCGGAAATGGGCCTCATCTTGCCTGGAGGGCAAAACCTCCTGGATTTTCTCGAGTTGCGGCAGGTGCTCTCTACTTATGACAGGGACCTCAGGGACCCGCTCTGGTGGCCTCAGGAAAGGCCTGTCCCCATGTGAGTTGGTCGCGGGCCTCTCGGGATTCCTCTGCCTTGGATGCTGGAGCCTAAGACCTTGTGTGGAGTCGGGCCCGGAACCTGAGGATTCCTCTCCAGTGCTGACATGGATCTTGGGGTACTTCTGGAGTCTCCCCAGGGAAGTAAGTCCTCATTTCGAATGGGGGCATGCACGTGCCCTTTCCTCCAGAGCTGTAGCAGCAGTGTCACGCTTCCTATCAACTGCATCATGGTATCTGTGGCTTTCCCTCGAGGTTTTCCCACAAGGCTTTCCCATGAGGCTTTCCCACAGGGCTGTCCCATGTGCCACCGTGGTGTGAGTCGATCTGCGGCGTGAAAGTCGAGGCAGTGGAGGGAAAACACCTTCCTCTGGAATGGACTGGGACATCTGGGGGACTCTGAGAATGGTGGCACGACCCTGGAGTTCCTCTCGCCTTTCCTGTGGAGAGCGCCTCCTCTTGAGATGCGACAGGAACGCCCAGAATTCTTTCCCGACCAAGCAGGGAAAGGATCCCTCATCTGGAACTACAATGCGGAAACGGGGCTCCTCTTGATGTGGGCGGGACCATTGTGCTTCCTCTAGAGTGGACAGGGGTAGTCGGGGAACCTCTTGAGTTGCAGCAAGGGTGTGAAGGACCTTTTGGAAGTTCCAGAGGTTAGTTGTGATTAGTGTCGAGAAGCATCGGCGGAAATGGGCCTCATTTCGCCTGGAGGGGAGTACCTCCTGGATTTTCTCGAGTTGCGGCAGGTGCTCTCGTCTTACGACGGTGACTTAAGGCACCCGCTCTGGTGGCCTCAGGACTGGCCAGTCCCCATTCGAGTTGCTCGGGGGCCGCTCGGGATTCCTCTCCCTTCGATGCCGGGGCCTAAGACCTTGTGTGGAGTCGGAGGCGGAACCTGAGGATTCCTCTCCAGTGCTGACATGGATCTTGCGGTACTTCTGGAGTCTGCCCAGGAGAGTCAGTCCTCGTCTCGAGAGGGGGCATGCACGTGCGCTTTCCTCCCGAGCTGTAGTAGCAGTGTCACGCTTCCCGTCGTGTCGATCATGGGATCTGTGGCTTTCCCTCGAGGCTTTCCCATGAGGCTTTCCCACGAGGCTTTCCCACAGGGCTGTCTCACGTGCCACCCTGGTGTGAGTCGATCCTCGGCGTGAAAGTCGAGGCAGTGCAGGGAAAGGAGGTTCCTCAGGAATGGACTGGGACATCTGGGGGACTCTGGGAATGGTGGCACGACCCTGGAGTTCCTCTCGCCTTTCCTTTGGAGAGCGCCTGCTCTTGAGATGCGACGGGAACGCCGGGAATTCTTTCCCGACCAAGCAGGGAAAGGATCCCTCATCTCGAGCTACGAGGTGGAAACGGGGCTCCTCTGGATGTGGGCCGAACGCCGTGCTTTCTTTCGACTGGAGACGGGTATGTCGGGGAACTTCTTGAGTTGCAGTAAGGGTGTCAAGGACCCTTTGGAAGTTCCAGAGGTTAGATGTGATTAGCCTCGAGACGCCTCAGCCAAAATGGGCCACATCTCGCCCGGAGGGGGGAACCTCCTGGTTTTCTCGAGTTGCGGCTTGTGCTCTCGACTTACGACGGGGACCTCATGGACCCGCTCTGTTGGCCTCAGGAAAGGTCATTCCCCATGCGAGTTGCTCGGTGGCCTCTCAGGATTCCTCGCCCGTCGATGCCGGCGCCTAAGACCTTGTGTGGAGTCGGACCAGAACCTGAGGATTCCTCTCCCGTGCTCACATGGATCTTGGCGTACTTCTGGAGTCTCCCAAGGGGCGTCAGTCCTCGTCTCGAGTGGGGTCATGCAGGTGTGCTTTCCTCCTGAGCAGTAGCAGCAGTGTCTCGCTTCCCGTCTTGTGGATCAAGGGATCTGTGTCTTTCCCTCGAGGCTTTTCCATGGGCTTTCCCACAGGGCTATTCCACGTGCCACCATGCAGTGCTGGGAAAACAGGAACCTCCTTCCCCACATAGGGGGTACACTGTCCCCTTGGGCGTGTATCTCCGGGGCATTCGCGCTTGGGGGTTGCCACGGATGTTGGCCTCAGGCTCCACATGAGAAAAGCCCCTAATGGCATTAGCTGCCGGTCCAGACGCTGGCCCCTCAGGTCTCTGGCCGGAGCCTTGGGCTCCAGGCAACTCAAAGCCCTCGGGGCTGGTGCTCTGGGACTGCTGTAGGGAAAGGACGCCAGGAGCCCACGGAGGAGTTGGGGAGGCGCAGGTGGCATATGGAGGCGAGGACAGCGTGGGATCTAGGTGGAGGCGCTGGAGAGAGCGTCCGTTGTCCCGGAATGCCTCGGAGGAGCCAGCGGGGGACAGTCCAGGCCCAGGGACCTGTGGTATGTGAAAAGGTGGGAAACCCCAGAACAAGGCAGGCTGGGAAAGGGGGCGTGGGCGGCCAATTCAAAGGGACCTAGGGGGCGTTTCCTGGGCGGTGAGCTCCCTTGGCACTGCTGAGGGCCCCTGATTGATCCACCCGGGGTTGATCCCACCATCCGCTGCGAGGGAGGGCCACAAACCAAAGCCCCCGAACTGCCCACCCACCCCAACGGGGATCTTGGCGGTCCGGGGCACAGCTGTGCCCGGGAAAAGCCCACTCACTCCACGGGACTCCGTCCAGGGTCTCTGCTTGGAAAGAGGCCAGGGGCGGCCCCCTCCATCTACGCACCCAAACCCTATTGACGTCAATGGGGGTGGAGACGCCTCCCGCTCTCCAGAGTCCTGGGCTGCTGGGTCCCCGCCCACTCGGCCAGCAGTCTGCAGCGCTCCTGTGTGCCTCTCCCACCATGGCTTCGTCCAGCTCCTCCAGCACCTCAAGCGGTACGTTTGCCCTCGGTCCCTGGGGTCGGATCACGTCTCAGGGGATTTGCGGGTGGCCCGGGCAAGGGCTCTCGGCCCACGTGTCGACCCCCGCTCCCGCCCGAGAACGGCGGGGACCCATCGGCCGGGCCCGGGGTTCCCAGGCGTCAGGTGTGCCCAAAGTTGGAGGGCGTTGCATCGTTCGTTCATCTTGCTCCTTTGGCACACACATGGCTTCTCCGTTCTCTTTTCTGGGAAGACAGTGTTGTTTTAGGGGGCGTGCTGCGGGAGTCAGGGGCCGGTGGGAGCGGGTGCTGTGCTGGGATGAGGCCCTTTATCCTCACATCTTCCTGTGGGAATGGGAGTCGGGGAGCTCTGTGGCCTTGCCGCCTTCAGTGGCTTCCTCTGCACACGGGCTTAGTGCCTTCTGCCTTCTGTCAGTCGTTACGGGGTTTGGGCTTCGCTTTGGCGGCCTTGGCCTTGGCCCTGGCCTGGGCCTTGGCCTTACCCTTGGCGTTGCCCTTGCCCTTGCCCTTGGCCTTCGGCTTGGCCTTCCCTAGGCCTTGTCCTTGGCCTTACCTTGTCCTTGCCCTTACCTTTTCCGTGCCTTAAACTTAAACTTGACCTTGACTTTGACCTTGAACTTGACCTTGACTTTGACCTTGAACTTGAACTTGAACTTGAACTTGACCTTGACCTTGACCTTGAACTTGAACTTGAACTTGAACTTGAACTTGACCTTGACTTTGACCTTGAACTTGACCTTGAACTTGAACTTGACCTTGACCTTGAACTTGAACTTGAACTTGAACTTGACCTTGACTTTGACCTTGAACTTGAACTTGAACTTGACCTTGACTTTGACCTTGAACTTGAACTTGAACTTGACCTTGACTTTGACCTTGAACTTGAACTTGAACTTGAACTTGACCTTGACTTTGACCTTGAACTTGAACTTGAACTTGAACTTGAACTTGACTTTGACCTTGAACTTGAACTTGAACTTGAACTTGATCTTGAACTTGAACTTGAACTTGACCTTGACCTTGAACTTGAACTTGAACTTGACCTTGACCTTGACTTTGACCTTGAACTTGAACTTGAACTTGACCTTGAACTTGAACTTGAACTTGACCTTGACTTTGACCTTGAACTTGAACTTGACCTTGAACTTGAACTTGAACTTGAACTTGACCTTGAACTTGAACTTGACCTTGACTTTGACCTTGAACTTGAACTTGAACTTGAACTTGACCTTGAACTTGAACTTGAACTAGAACTTGACCTTGACTTTGACCTTGAACTTGAACTTGAACTTGAACTTGACCTTGATTTTGAACTTGAACTTGAACTTGAACTTGAACTTGACCTTGAACTTGAACTTGAACTTGAACTTGACCTTGAACTTGAACTTGAACTTGAACTTGACCTTGAACTTGAACTTGAACTTGAACTTGACCTTGACTTTGACCTTGACCTTGAACTTGAACTTGAACTTGAACTTGACCTTGACTTTGACCTTGACCTTGAACTTGAACTTGACCTTGACCTTGAACTTGAACTTGACCTTGACCTTGACCTTGAACTTGACTTGACCTTGAACTTGAACTTGAACTTGACTTGACCTTGAACTTGAACTTGAACTTGAACTTGAACTTGACCTTGAACTTGAACTTGACCTTGACCTTGAACTTGAACTTGACCAACAACGGGAGACCAGATTTGCTCAGAGCACCGGAGGTCCAGAGGCAGGGCCGTGTATCTCCCCTTCCCTTTGTGATCATTGCAAAGACATTCCTAGCTGATAGCGGGAGTGCCCATGAAGAAGCAAGCAGTGGGAGTGTGTTTGACACGACTGTGTGCCTCAACTCCACAAGGGGCCTTTCCTCTCGAAGTTGGCCCCATGTCCCCTTGGGGAGGGTGTCATGCCTCTTTTCTCCACACTGCCAAAGGGTGGAGCAAAGCTCGCTCTGTCAGAGGTACAAAAACAGCAATTGAATGGATTTTCAAGCTCTTGCTAGGCTGCACCCTTTCAGGGCCCACTTTACTGAAACAGGTGCTCTGTGGCCCCCGGTTGGGTATGCAGGTTCACAAACAGGGTGAGATCCTGTCCAAGCCAACAATTTTCCTGAAAGACCTAGGCTCACTAAAGCTCTCCTCCAGAGCAAAGGGGATAGAGGAGATGTATGGAGGAGTCTTTGCCTTTCCCTGTGAGTGTGGGGCTACTCCCTACGGCCCCAAGCTCAGGGATAACTGCCTCTAAGAAAGGAATGGCAAGAAGCGCTAATCTTGGAGGTTGGGACAGGGAGTTCGCAGCATGTGGGGAAAGAAAGACTTCTTCGGGGAAGAAGAGGCAACCACCGGGGGTGTGTTCGCAAGCCTCTATTTGGAAGGAACACGTTTGCTTATACAACTCAAGACCTCCAGATCTGCTCAGAGGACTGAAGTTCCAGAGACAGGGCCATGTATCTCCCCTTCCCTTTGAGATCCTTGCCAAGACATTCCTAGCAGATTGTCGGAGTGCCCATGAAGAAGCAAGCAGCGGGAGTGTGCTTGACATCACTGGCTGCCTACCTGGGCTCAGCTCCTCAAGGGGCCTTTCTCTCCTGGTAGGCCCTATGTCCCCTTTGGGAGAGGGTTGTGCCCTCTTCCCTCCACACTGCCAAAGGGTGGAGGTGGAGCAAACTCGTTCTCTCCGAGGTAAAAGAAAGACAAATTGGATGGATCTTTAAGCTCTTGCTATGCTGCACCCCTCCAGGACCCACTCGAGCAAAACAGGTGCCCTGTGGCCCCTAGGTCGGGTATGCAGGTTCACACACCGGGTGTGATCCCGTCAAAGCCAAGAATTTTCCTGACAGACCTAGGCTCACTAGAGCTCTCCTCCAGAGGAAAGGGGACAGAAAAGATGTGTGTGTGGAGGTGGCTCTGCCTTTCCAGGTCCCAATCTCAGGGATAACTGCCCCTAAGAAAGGAACTGCTGCTGCTGCTGCTGCTGCTGCTGCTGCTGCTGCTGCTGCTGCTAAGTTGGTTCAGTCGTGTTCGACTCTGTGCGACGCCATAGACGGTAGCCCACTAGGCTCCCCCGTCCCTGGGATTCTCCAGGCAAGAACAGTAAGTGGGTTGCCATTGCCTTCTCCAATGCATGAAAGTGAAAATGAAAGTGCAGTCGCTCAGTCGTGTCCGACCCTCAGCGACCCCATGGACTGCAGCCTACCAGGCTTCTCTGTCCATAGGATTTTCTGAAAGGAACTGCAAGAAGCACTTTTCCAGGAGGCTGGGAAAGGGAGTTTGCAGGATGTGGGGAAAGAGAGCCTCCTTCGGGGAAGAATAGGCGGCCACTTGTTTTGTGTTGCAAACCTCTATTTGGAAGGAACAGGTTAGCTTATACAAAGGGAGACCTCCAGATCTGCTCAGAGGACCGAAGTTGCAGAGGCAGGTCGGTGTATCTTCCCTTCACTTTGCGATCCTTGCAAAGACATTCCTTGCTGCTAGATGACTCAGCAAGGGCCTTTGAGACTGTTGTTTTCTTTCCTAGGTTCAAAGATTCCTTCAGTTCCTAATATAGATATCCTAGAAATGATATGACATCCGTGAAAATCTGATATGTCCTGGTCAAATGCTGTCAGTTATCATTCTAGTTATCATATTAAAGCATTTCAAGTCGCAGCAGTGACCAGATGACATTGTCAATTTCTATTTCATCAGGTTTTAACCATGTCCTCTGTGGTTTCACACTGATGCCTTTGCAGAAATACTGCTACTTCAAGATACATGGAAAATACTTTTTTTAAGCTTACTGATAATTTGTTTGTTTGTTTGCTTGTCTTCTGGTAAGCTGCTACCAGATGGAATTTAGTCTCCTCTCTAGGTTAAGAGAACTAAGTTTTCTTAGAATGCAATTTTTGATCACAGACTATGAGTTTCTCTACCTTTCATTGATTTATAATTGTTTTCATCATCTGTTTTTTTACTTCGGTAAAGTAAATAAGCCTTATTTAAGATTTTGGTACATGTAGGATGGACTAAGCTTTCCCCACTCTTGCAAGTTCCCTTAACCCTTCAGATTCTTCTCGTGGGACCAAGATCTCACTTTCCTCCAGAGGGACAATCCAAGCTTTTTATCAGTTGATCTGCCCCTGACATCAGAGTCAAGTTGAGCACGAGTTGGCCTATAATTTAGGCATGAAACTATGACTACATAAAGAAAAGGTGACTTTATGATTCAGGGATGGCCATGATATGCTT
Organism: Ovis canadensis; assembly: GCF_042477335.2. NCBI lineage: Eukaryota > Metazoa > Chordata > Mammalia > Artiodactyla > Bovidae > Ovis > Ovis canadensis. Next base: position 1,291,347 of record NC_091248.1, on the reverse strand, counting down.
TGCACTTCAGAGAAAATGGGTTAAAATGATTTTTTTTTCCTTCAAAACTGCACACCCAGTTCTTTCAGCATATGCAATTGAAAACATCTAGTCATTAGGTCAGTTTTCATTCCAATCCCAAAGAAAGGCAATGACAAAGACTATTCAAGCTGCTGCACAATTGCACTCATCTCACACACTAGTAAAGTAATGCTCAAAATTCTCCAAGTTCACATGAACTGTGAACTTCCAGATGTTCAAGAGGGATTTAAAAAATGCAGAGAAACCAGAGATCAAATTGCCAACATCCACTGGATCATTGAAAAAGCAAGAGAGTTCCGGAAAAAAAAAACCATCTATTTCTGCTTTATTGACAATGCCAAAGCCTTTGACTGTGTGGATCACAAGAAACTGGGAAAAATTCTGAAAGAGATGGGAATACCAGACCACCTGACCTGTCTCTTGAGAAACCTGTATGCAGGTCAGGAAGAAACAGTTTGAACTGGACATGGAACAACAGACTGGTTCTACATAGGAAAAGGAACATGTCAAGGCTGTATATTGTCACCCTGCTTATTTAACTTATATGCAGAGTACAGCATGAGAAACACTGGGCTGGAGGAAGCACACGCTGGAATCAAGGTTGCTGGGAGAAATATCAATAATCTCAGATATTCAGATGACACCACCCTTATGGCAGAAAGTGAAGAAGAGCTAAAGAGTCTCCTGATGAAAGTGAAAGAGGAGAGTGAAAAAGTTAGCTTAAAGCTCAGCATTCAGAAAACTACAATCATTGCATCCAGTCTCATCACTTCATGGCAAATAGATGGGAAAACATTGGAAACAGCAGCAGACTATTTTGGGGGGCTTGGAAATCACTGCAGGTGATGGCTGCCTCCATGAACTTAAAACATATTTATGACTTGGAAGAAAAGTGATGACCAAACTAGACAGCATATTAAAAAGCCGAGACGTTGCTTTGCCAACAAAGACCCATCCGGTCAAGGCTATGGTTTTTCCATATGTCATGGATGGATATGAAAGATGTACTATAAAGAAAGTGACAGCTGAAAATTTGATGCTTTTGAACAGTGGTGTTGGAGAAGATGCTTGTAGGTCGCTTAGACTACAAGGAGACGCAACCACTCCATCCTAAAGGAAATCAGGTCTGAATATCCATTGGAAGGACTAATACTGAACCTGAAACTCCAATACTTTGGCCACTTGATGTGAAGAGCTGACTCACTTGGAAGTTGCTTTGATTTGCCTATGAGTGTGGGAGCCCTCCCTGGGCAAAGGGCCTCAGGGGTCATTGCCACTGAATCATGACATCCAAGCAAGCGCATTCCAGCTGTGTGACATGCAGGAAGCAGGAGACTGGGAAAACTGTCTTCCTTAGAGGAAGGAAAGTCATCCACAGAGAGTGTGTTTTCAGGCCTCTCTTTGCAGCAAGTGTTTTGCTTCTCAGACATCAGAGCTGCAGGCTTGCTCTGAGGGCCTCAATTCCAGAGTCAGGGCTGTGTGTCTCACTGCACTTTCCAAGCATTGCAGACACATTCCTAGGTTGGAGCAGTGCTTCCCATGAGAAAGAAGCCTCGGGAGTGTGTCTGAGCGGGCTGAGTGCCATGCTAGGGTCACCTAGTCGAGGGCACCTTGCACATCCAATGGGCCCCAGGCGAGTAGCTATGGACCGGCCCCTCGGTTGAGATATCCCAAAGCAGGGAACAAAGCTAGCTCTGTCTGTCAGAAGGAGGAAAACAGCAATGGGATGGATTTTCAAGCAGTTGCTCAGTCACACCACGTGAGGGCTCCGCGGGAAAGAAATGCGAATTTTGGCCTCTAGGCCCAGTATCCAGATGTGTGCACAGGATATTTTCCCCACAGGATCCAAGAATGTTCCAGACAGACCTAAGCTCACTAGCTCTCTCCTGCAGAGGAAATGAAATATTGTTGCTGAACCACGAAAAGATGCTGGGATTCTTGGCTTATGGAGGAGAAGAATTCAATCCAGGGCCCAAGACGAGGCTTGATTGCTCAGAGCTTTTGTGCAATCGAGTCTTATTCAAGTAGAAAGGAGATAGAGAAAGCTTCTGACAGAGACATCACAAGGGGCAGAAAGTGTACCCCCTTGCTAGTGTTAGTAATGGAGTTATATACTCTCCAATAAGTTATTACAACGAACAAAAGAATGTCTGGAGGTTGTAAAGACTCACTAGACCTACTCCCATCATTTACATTTTAAGATAACAGGATTAGCCAGAAGGTTTTTCCAGAGACCGTCCTCAAGAAGGATGCATGATTGTTATGTAATCCGAAGGAATGTAGAGGGAAAAAAGTGTGCCCTTTCTTCCTCCTTGAGAATTCTAGACCCCTCTCTCCTTGGGGACCCTCGAACTTCTTATAAACCTGCCTTGGCAATGACTCTCTCCGAAACATGATTGAACAGCCGTTTGGAGCTTCCTTTGACTTTCCCTGGGAGGGAGGGAGCCCTCCCTGAGCACAGGGCCTCAGGGGCCATGGCCAATGAAAACTAATCTCCCAGTAAGTGCTTTTCAGCCCTGTGTGACTCTCAGCCCACAGGAGGCTGAGAAAACTCTCTTCCTTGGAGGAAGGAAAGGCAGCCCAAGAGTGTGTTTTCAGGCCTGTATCTTGCAGCAAGTGTTTGGCTTGTTAGACATAAGACCTGCAGGCCTGCTCCAACAGACTCCATTCCAGAATCAGGGCCTTGTGTCTCCCTGCAGTTTCCTGGCCTCGCAAACACATTCCTAGGGGAGAGCAGTCCTGCCCATGGGGAAGCAGGCTGCGGGAGTGTGTCTGAGGGGGCCAGGTGCCATGCTGGGGTCACCTGGTCGAGGGCACCTTGCACCTCCAATGGACCCCAGGCAAGGAGTTGCAGGCCACCACCTTGCTTCTGAAATCCCAAAGTGGGGAGCAAAGCTCGCTCTGTCAGAGGGAAGAAAACAGCAACAGGATGGATTTTCAAGCAGTTGCTAGGCTGTACTGCGTTAGGGCTCCAAGGAAGAAAAATGCAGATGTTAGCCCCTACGACTGGTATCCAGGTGGGCTCCCAGGATGATTTCCCCGCAGGATCCAAGAACGTTCCAGACAGACCTGGGCTCACTAGCTCCCTCCTGCAGAGGAAACATGATAGAACAGCTGTTTGGAGGTTGCTTTGACTTCCCCTGGGAGGGTAGGATCCCTCCCTGGGTGCAGGGCCTCAGGGGCCATTGCCGCTGAGAAATGCCCTCTAAGCCAGACCTTTCCAGCCTTGTATGACTCAGCACGGAGGAGACTGGAAAAGCTATCTTCCTTGGAGGAAGGAAAGGCAGCCCCAGAGAGTGTGTTTTCACACCTGTATCTCGCAGCAAGCGTTTGCCGTCTCAGACGTCAGACCTCCAGGCCTGCTCCAACGGCCTCAGTTCCAGAGTCAGGGCCGTGTGTCTCCCTGCATTTTCTGAGCCTTGGGAACACATTCCTAGGTCAGAACAGTCCTGCCCATGGGGAAGGAGGCTGCGGGAGTGTGTCTGAGGGGGTCGGGTGCCATGCTGGGGTCCAGTAGACCTGGTACCTCCAATAGACCCCAGGACAACAGCGGTGGGGCTCCCCCTGGCTTCCGAAATGCCAAAGCGAGAAGCAAAGCTAGCTCTATCAGAAGGAAGAAAAGAGCAATTAGATGGATGTTCAGGCTGTTGCTGGGCCGCACCACTTCAGGTTACCCCCCGAGAGGAGCAGGCGCCCTGTGGCCCCTCGGTCCCATATGCAGGTTAACACACAGGATGTGTCCCCATAGGAGCCAAGAATTTTCCTGACAGACCTAGGCTCACTAGAGCTCTCCTACAGGGCAAAAGGGATAGAACAGACTGTGGATGTGACTCTGCCTTTCCCAGCGAGCATGGGGCCCTCCCTACGGCCCCGGGCTCCAGGGAAAATTGTCCCTGAAAAATGACCTCCAAGAAGCGCTTTTCCAGCAGGCTGGGATGCAGAGTTCACAGGATGTGGGGAAAGTGATCGTCCTTCAGGGAAGAAGAGGCAGCCACCCAGTGTGTGTTTGCAAGCCTGTATTTGGAAGAAACTGGTTTGCTTCTTCAAGGGGAGACCTCCAGGTCTGCTCAGAGGACCGAAATTCCAGAGGCAGCACCATGCATCTCCCCTGTCCTTTCTGAGCCTTGGAAAGACATTCCTAGCTTATAGCGGTATTGCTCATGAAGAAGCAGGATGCAGGAATGTGTCAGACATGACTGGGTGCCTTCCTGGGTTCAGCTCCGTGAGGGGCCTTTCCACTCAAAGTAGGTCCCATGCCTCCTTGGGGAGGAAGTGGGGCCCGCTTGCCTCCAAATTGCCAAAGGCTGGAACAAAGCTAGTTCTATCAGAGGTAAGAAAAGAGCAATTGGATGGATGTGGAAGCTGTTGCTGGGCCGCACTGCTTCAGGCCCCCCACCCCTCCGGCCCCGAGAGAAACAGGCGCCCTGTGGCCCCTCGGTCCTGTATGCAGTTTCACACATAGAATGTGTCCCCATAGGAGCCAAGAATTTTCCTGACAGACCTAGGCTCACTAGAGCTCTCCTACAGAGCAAAGGGGATGGGACAGATGTGTGGCTGTGGCTCTGCCTTTCCCTGGGAGTGTGGAGCCACTCCCTATGGCCCCGGGCTCCAGGGGAAATTGCCCCTGAATAATGACCTCCAAGAAGCGCTTTTCCAACTGGCTGAGACGTGGAGTTCTCAGGATGCAGGGAAAGCGAGTGTCCCTTCGGGGAAGCAAAGGCAGTCACCTGTTATCATTACTTACTAGAATAGTAGGTACCTTCTCTGGTTGGGCAGAGGCCTTCCCTACCTGATCTGAAAAAGAAAATGAAGTAGCTCGCTGATTTGAGAAATAATTCCCAGACTTGGGTTTCCAACCAGTATAGAATCCGACAATGGCCCTGTCTTTGTAGCCGCGTTAATTAACAGGTATGTGAAGCTCTAAATATCAGTGGAAATTACATACAGCATATAGGCCCCAGTGTTCTGGAATGGTGGAAAGAAACAACCAAACTCCTGAAGAGACTCTTTCAAAATGGATCATAGAGACTGACTGTACATGGATGGGCTTACTTCTGGCAGACTTACTCATATTACGGGTAACTGCACGTTCCCATTGTTGTTGTCCTTATGAAATTTTCTATGGGAGAACCCCCCACCCCAAATGAGGCAGGTGTTAGCAGATTTGCCACAAGTAAGGAGGTGGGATTTCACAGCAGCTGGAACAATTAGGTAAGGTAATAAATCAGGTAACTAAGTTTGTGTAAAAAAAATATCATTCCCCCTTGAGGAACAGATTCATGAATTTGTGCTCAGTGATCAGGTGTGGCTCAATGACTGGAAACACAATTCCTTGGCCTGACATCGGAAAGGTCCTTATACTGTTGTTTTAGCCACAATTCTGAAAGAGAAGGGAATACTAGACCACCTAACCTGCCTCTTGAGAAATCTGTATGACGGTCAGGAAGCAACAGTTAGAGCAGGACATGGAACAACATACTGGTTCCAAAAAGGAAAAGGAGTATGTCAAGGCTGTATATTGTCACCCTGTTTATTTAGCTTATATGCAGACTACATCATGAAAAATGCTGGGATGGAAGATACCTGAGCTGGAATCAAGATTGCCGGAAGAAATAGCAATAAACTTAGATATGCAGATGTCACCACCATTATGGCAGAATGGGAAGAGGAACGCGTATGTCGGGGAACTTCTTGAGTTGCAGCAAAGGTGTGAAGGACCCTTTCGAAGTTCCAGAGGTTAGGTGTGGTTAGTCTCGAGATGCCTCAGCAGAAATGGGCCTCATGGCGCCTGGAATGGAGAGGCTTCTAGATATTCCCCAGTTTCAGCAGGTGCTCTCAAGTTACCACGGGGACTTCAGGGACCCGCTCTGGCGGCCTCAGGAAAGGCCAGTCATCATGCGTGTTGCTAGGGGGCCTCTCGTGATTCCTCTCCCGTCGGTGCCGGGGCCTAAGACGTTGTGTGGAGTCGGGGCCGGAACCTGAGGATTCCTCACCAATGCCGACATGGATCTTGGGGTAATTATGGAGTCTCCCCAGGGGAGTCAGTCCTCGTCTCGAGAGGGGGCATGCAGGTGCGCTTTCCTCCTGATCTGTAGCAGCAGTGTCACGCTTCCCATCTCGTGAGTCATGGGATCTGTGGCTTTCCCTCCAGGATTTTCCACGAGTCTTTCCCACGAGGCTTTCCCACAGGGCTGTCCCACGAGGCTTTCGCACAGGGCTGTCTCACGTGCCACCTTGGTGGCAGTCGATCCTTGGCGTGAAAGTCGAGGCAGTGCAGGGAAAACAGGTTCCTCTGGAATGGACTGAGACATCTGGGGGACTCTTGGAATGGTGGAACGACGCTGGCGTACCTCTCGCCTTTCCTGTGGAGAGCGCCTCCTCTTGAGATGCGACGGGAACGCCCAGAATTCTTTCCCGGCCACCAGCGAAAGGATCCCTCATCACGAGCTACGAGCGGAAATGGGGCTCTTCTGGATGTGGGCCGGACCCTCGTGCTTCCTCTCGAGTGGAGACGGGTATGTCAGGCAACTTCTTGAGTTGCAGCAAGGGTGTGAAGGGCCTTTTGGAAGTTACAGACTGTAGGTTTGATTAGCTTCGAGAAGCCTCAACGGAAAAGGGCCTCATCTCGCCTGGAGGGCAAAACCTCCTGGATTTTCTCGAGTTGCGGCAGGTGCTCTCGACTTACGACGGGGACCTCAGGGACCCTCTCTGGTGGCCTCAGGAAAGGCCAATCCCCATGCGAGTTGCTCGGGGGCCTCTAGGCATTCCTCTCCTTTCGATGCCGGGGCCTAAGACCTTGTGTGGAGTCGGGGCCAGAACCTGAGGATTCCTCTCCAGGGCTGACATGGATCTTGGGGTACTTCTGGAGTCTCCCCAGGGGAGTAAGTCCTCGTCTCGAATGGGGGCATGCACGTGCGCTTTCCTCCAGAGCAGTAGCAGCAGTGTCACCCTTCCTGTCGCGTGGATCAAGGAATCTGTGGCTTTCCCACGAGGCTTTCCCACAGGGCTGTCCCACGTGCCACCGTGGTGGGAGTCGATCCTCGGCGTGAAACTCGAGGCAGTGCAGGGAAAACAGGTTCCGCTGGAATGGACTGAGACATCTGGGGGACTCTGGGAATGGCGCAAAGACCCTGGAGTTCCTCTCGCCTTTCCTGTGGCGAGCGCCTCCTCTTGAGATGCGCCAGGAATGCCCAGAAATCTTTCCCGGGCAAGCAGCGAAAGGATCCCTCATCTCGAGCTACGAGGCGGAAACGGGACTCCTCTGGATGTGTGCAGGACCCGCGTGCTTCCTCTCGAGTGGAGACGGGTATGTCGGGGAGCTTCTTGAGTTGCAGCAAGGGTGTGAAGGACCTTTTGGAAGTTCCAGAGGTTAGGTGTGACTAGCCTTCAAAAGGAACAGCGGAAATGGGCCTCATCTTGCCTGGAGGGCAAAACCTCCTGGATTTTCTCGAGTTGCGGCAGGTGCTCTCTACTTATGACAGGGACCTCAGGGACCCGCTCTGGTGGCCTCAGGAAAGGCCTGTCCCCATGTGAGTTGGTCGCGGGCCTCTCGGGATTCCTCTGCCTTGGATGCTGGAGCCTAAGACCTTGTGTGGAGTCGGGCCCGGAACCTGAGGATTCCTCTCCAGTGCTGACATGGATCTTGGGGTACTTCTGGAGTCTCCCCAGGGAAGTAAGTCCTCATTTCGAATGGGGGCATGCACGTGCCCTTTCCTCCAGAGCTGTAGCAGCAGTGTCACGCTTCCTATCAACTGCATCATGGTATCTGTGGCTTTCCCTCGAGGTTTTCCCACAAGGCTTTCCCATGAGGCTTTCCCACAGGGCTGTCCCATGTGCCACCGTGGTGTGAGTCGATCTGCGGCGTGAAAGTCGAGGCAGTGGAGGGAAAACACCTTCCTCTGGAATGGACTGGGACATCTGGGGGACTCTGAGAATGGTGGCACGACCCTGGAGTTCCTCTCGCCTTTCCTGTGGAGAGCGCCTCCTCTTGAGATGCGACAGGAACGCCCAGAATTCTTTCCCGACCAAGCAGGGAAAGGATCCCTCATCTGGAACTACAATGCGGAAACGGGGCTCCTCTTGATGTGGGCGGGACCATTGTGCTTCCTCTAGAGTGGACAGGGGTAGTCGGGGAACCTCTTGAGTTGCAGCAAGGGTGTGAAGGACCTTTTGGAAGTTCCAGAGGTTAGTTGTGATTAGTGTCGAGAAGCATCGGCGGAAATGGGCCTCATTTCGCCTGGAGGGGAGTACCTCCTGGATTTTCTCGAGTTGCGGCAGGTGCTCTCGTCTTACGACGGTGACTTAAGGCACCCGCTCTGGTGGCCTCAGGACTGGCCAGTCCCCATTCGAGTTGCTCGGGGGCCGCTCGGGATTCCTCTCCCTTCGATGCCGGGGCCTAAGACCTTGTGTGGAGTCGGAGGCGGAACCTGAGGATTCCTCTCCAGTGCTGACATGGATCTTGCGGTACTTCTGGAGTCTGCCCAGGAGAGTCAGTCCTCGTCTCGAGAGGGGGCATGCACGTGCGCTTTCCTCCCGAGCTGTAGTAGCAGTGTCACGCTTCCCGTCGTGTCGATCATGGGATCTGTGGCTTTCCCTCGAGGCTTTCCCATGAGGCTTTCCCACGAGGCTTTCCCACAGGGCTGTCTCACGTGCCACCCTGGTGTGAGTCGATCCTCGGCGTGAAAGTCGAGGCAGTGCAGGGAAAGGAGGTTCCTCAGGAATGGACTGGGACATCTGGGGGACTCTGGGAATGGTGGCACGACCCTGGAGTTCCTCTCGCCTTTCCTTTGGAGAGCGCCTGCTCTTGAGATGCGACGGGAACGCCGGGAATTCTTTCCCGACCAAGCAGGGAAAGGATCCCTCATCTCGAGCTACGAGGTGGAAACGGGGCTCCTCTGGATGTGGGCCGAACGCCGTGCTTTCTTTCGACTGGAGACGGGTATGTCGGGGAACTTCTTGAGTTGCAGTAAGGGTGTCAAGGACCCTTTGGAAGTTCCAGAGGTTAGATGTGATTAGCCTCGAGACGCCTCAGCCAAAATGGGCCACATCTCGCCCGGAGGGGGGAACCTCCTGGTTTTCTCGAGTTGCGGCTTGTGCTCTCGACTTACGACGGGGACCTCATGGACCCGCTCTGTTGGCCTCAGGAAAGGTCATTCCCCATGCGAGTTGCTCGGTGGCCTCTCAGGATTCCTCACCCGTCGATGCCGGCGCCTAAGACCTTGTGTGGAGTCGGACCAGAACCTGAGGATTCCTCTCCCGTGCTCACATGGATCTTGGCGTACTTCTGGAGTCTCCCAAGGGGCGTCAGTCCTCGTCTCGAGTGGGGTCATGCAGGTGTGCTTTCCTCCTGAGCAGTAGCAGCAGTGTCTCGCTTCCCGTCTTGTGGATCAAGGGATCTGTGTCTTTCCCTCGAGGCTTTTCCATGGGCTTTCCCACAGGGCTATTCCACGTGCCACCATGCAGTGCTGGGAAAACAGGAACCTCCTTCCCCACATAGGGGGTACACTGTCCCCTTGGGCGTGTATCTCCGGGGCATTCGCGCTTGGGGGTTGCCACGGATGTTGGCCTCAGGCTCCACATGAGAAAAGCCCCTAATGGCATTAGCTGCCGGTCCAGACGCTGGCCCCTCAGGTCTCTGGCCGGAGCCTTGGGCTCCAGGCAACTCAAAGCCCTCGGGGCTGGTGCTCTGGGACTGCTGTAGGGAAAGGACGCCAGGAGCCCACGGAGGAGTTGGGGAGGCGCAGGTGGCATATGGAGGCGAGGACAGCGTGGGATCTAGGTGGAGGCGCTGGAGAGAGCGTCCGTTGTCCCGGAATGCCTCGGAGGAGCCAGCGGGGGACAGTCCAGGCCCAGGGACCTGTGGTATGTGAAAAGGTGGGAAACCCCAGAACAAGGCAGGCTGGGAAAGGGGGCGTGGGCGGCCAATTCAAAGGGACCTAGGGGGCGTTTCCTGGGCGGTGAGCTCCCTTGGCACTGCTGAGGGCCCCTGATTGATCCACCCGGGGTTGATCCCACCATCCGCTGCGAGGGAGGGCCACAAACCAAAGCCCCCGAACTGCCCACCCACCCCAACGGGGATCTTGGCGGTCCGGGGCACAGCTGTGCCCGGGAAAAGCCCACTCACTCCACGGGACTCCGTCCAGGGTCTCTGCTTGGAAAGAGGCCAGGGGCGGCCCCCTCCATCTACGCACCCAAACCCTATTGACGTCAATGGGGGTGGAGACGCCTCCCGCTCTCCAGAGTCCTGGGCTGCTGGGTCCCCGCCCACTCGGCCAGCAGTCTGCAGCGCTCCTGTGTGCCTCTCCCACCATGGCTTCGTCCAGCTCCTCCAGCACCTCAAGCGGTACGTTTGCCCTCGGTCCCTGGGGTCGGATCACGTCTCAGGGGATTTGCGGGTGGCCCGGGCAAGGGCTCTCGGCCCACGTGTCGACCCCCGCTCCCGCCCGAGAACGGCGGGGACCCATCGGCCGGGCCCGGGGTTCCCAGGCGTCAGGTGTGCCCAAAGTTGGAGGGCGTTGCATCGTTCGTTCATCTTGCTCCTTTGGCACACACATGGCTTCTCCGTTCTCTTTTCTGGGAAGACAGTGTTGTTTTAGGGGGCGTGCTGCGGGAGTCAGGGGCCGGTGGGAGCGGGTGCTGTGCTGGGATGAGGCCCTTTATCCTCACATCTTCCTGTGGGAATGGGAGTCGGGGAGCTCTGTGGCCTTGCCGCCTTCAGTGGCTTCCTCTGCACACGGGCTTAGTGCCTTCTGCCTTCTGTCAGTCGTTACGGGGTTTGGGCTTCGCTTTGGCGGCCTTGGCCTTGGCCCTGGCCTGGGCCTTGGCCTTACCCTTGGCGTTGCCCTTGCCCTTGCCCTTGGCCTTCGGCTTGGCCTTCCCTAGGCCTTGTCCTTGGCCTTACCTTGTCCTTGCCCTTACCTTTTCCTTGCCCTTAAACTTAAACTTGACCTTGACTTTGACCTTGAACTTGACCTTGACTTTGACCTTGAACTTGAACTTGAACTTGAACTTGACCTTGACCTTGAACTTGAACTTGAACTTGAACTTGACCTTGACTTTGACCTTGAACTTGAACTTGAACTTGAACTTGACCTTGACTTTGACCTTGAACTTGAACTTGAACTTGACCTTGAACTTGAACTTGAACTTGACCTTCACTTTGACCTTGAACTTGAACTTGAACTTGACCTTGACTTTGACCTTGAACTTGAACTTGAACTTGAACTTGACCTTGACTTTGACCTTGAGCTTGAACTTGAACTTGAACTTGACCTTGACTTTGACCTTGAACTTGAACTTGAACTTGACCTTGACTTTGACCTTGACCTTGAACTTGACCTTGAACTTGAACTTGAACTTGAACTTGAACTTGACCTTGACTTTGACCTTGAACTTGACCTTGACTTTGACCTTGAACTTGAACTTGAACTTGACCTTGACTTTGACCTTGAACTTGAACTTGAACTTGAACTTGAACTTGAACTTGACCTTGACTTTGACCTTGAACTTGAACTTGAACTTGACCTTGACTTTGACTTTGACCTTGAACTTGACCTTGACTTTGACCTTGAACTTGAACTTGAACTTGACCTTGACTTTGACCTTGAACTTGAGCTTGAACTTGAACTTGAACTTGACCTTGACTTTGACCTTGAACTTGACCTTGAACTTGACCTTGAACTTGAACTTGAACTTGAACTTGACCTTGACCTTGATTTTGAACTTGAACTTGAACTTGACCTTGAACTTGACCTTGAACTTGAACTTGAACTTGAACTTGACCTTGACTTTGACCTTGACCTTGAACTTGAACTTGAACTTGACCTTGACTTTGACCTTGAACTTGAACTTGACCTTGAACTTGACCTTGACCTTGAACTTGACCTTGACCTTGAACTTGAACTTGACCAACAACGGGAGACCAGATTTGCTCAGAGCACCGGAGGTCCAGAGGCAGGGCCGTGTATCTCCCCTTCCCTTTGTGATCATTGCAAAGACATTCCTAGCTGATAGCGGGAGTGCCCATGAAGAAGCAAGCAGTGGGAGTGTGTTTGACACGACTGTGTGCCTCAACTCCACAAGGGGCCTTTCCTCTCGAAGTTGGCCCCATGTCCCCTTGGGGAGGGTGTCATGCCTCTTTTCTCCACACTGCCAAAGGGTGGAGCAAAGCTCGCTCTGTCAGAGGTACAAAAACAGCAATTGAATGGATTTTCAAGCTCTTGCTAGGCTGCACCCTTTCAGGGCCCACTTTACTGAAACAGGTGCTCTGTGGCCCCCGGTTGGGTATGCAGGTTCACAAACAGGGTGAGATCCTGTCCAAGCCAACAATTTTCCTGAAAGACCTAGGCTCACTAAAGCTCTCCTCCAGAGCAAAGGGGATAGAGGAGATGTATGGAGGAGTCTTTGCCTTTCCCTGTGAGTGTGGGGCTACTCCCTACGGCCCCAAGCTCAGGGATAACTGCCTCTAAGAAAGGAATGGCAAGAAGCGCTAATCTTGGAGGTTGGGACAGGGAGTTCGCAGCATGTGGGGAAAGAAAGACTTCTTCGGGGAAGAAGAGGCAACCACCGGGGGTGTGTTCGCAAGCCTCTATTTGGAAGGAACACGTTTGCTTATACAACTCAAGACCTCCAGATCTGCTCAGAGGACTGAAGTTCCAGAGACAGGGCCATGTATCTCCCCTTCCCTTTGAGATCCTTGCCAAGACATTCCTAGCAGATTGTCGGAGTGCCCATGAAGAAGCAAGCAGCGGGAGTGTGCTTGACATCACTGGCTGCCTACCTGGGCTCAGCTCCTCAAGGGGCCTTTCTCTCCTGGTAGGCCCTATGTCCCCTTTGGGAGAGGGTTGTGCCCTCTTCCCTCCACACTGCCAAAGGGTGGAGGTGGAGCAAACTCGTTCTCTCCGAGGTAAAAGAAAGACAAATTGGATGGATCTTTAAGCTCTTGCTATGCTGCACCCCTCCAGGACCCACTCGAGCAAAACAGGTGCCCTGTGGCCCCTAGGTCGGGTATGCAGGTTCACACACCGGGTGTGATCCCGTCAAAGCCAAGAATTTTCCTGACAGACCTAGGCTCACTAGAGCTCTCCTCCAGAGGAAAGGGGACAGAAAAGATGTGTGTGTGGAGGTGGCTCTGCCTTTCCAGGTCCCAATCTCAGGGATAACTGCCCCTAAGAAAGGAACTGCTGCTGCTGCTGCTGCTGCTGCTGCTGCTGCTGCTGCTGCTGCTGCTGCTGCTGCTAAGTTGGTTCAGTCGTGTTCGACTCTGTGCGACGCCATAGACGGTAGCCCACTAGGCTCCCCCGTCCCTGGGATTCTCCAGGCAAGAACAGTAAGTGGGTTGCCATTGCCTTCTCCAATGCATGAAAGTGAAAATGAAAGTGCAGTCGCTCAGTCGTGTCCGACCCTCAGCGACCCCATGGACTGCAGCCTACCAGGCTTCTCTGTCCATAGGATTTTCTGAAAGGAACTGCAAGAAGCACTTTTCCAGGAGGCTGGGAAAGGGAGTTTGCAGGATGTGGGGAAAGAGAGCCTCCTTCGGGGAAGAATAGGCGGCCACTTGTTTTGTGTTGCAAACCTCTATTTGGAAGGAACAGGTTAGCTTATACAAAGGGAGACCTCCAGATCTGCTCAGAGGACCGAAGTTGCAGAGGCAGGTCGGTGTATCTTCCCTTCACTTTGCGATCCTTGCAAAGACATTCCTTGCTGCTAGATGACTCAGCAAGGGCCTTTGAGACTGTTGTTTTCTTTCCTAGGTTCAAAGATTCCTTCAGTTCCTAATATAGATATCCTAGAAATGATATGACATCCGTGAAAATCTGATATGTCCTGGTCAAATGCTGTCAGTTATCATTCTAGTTATCATATTAAAGCATTTCAAGTCGCAGCAGTGACCAGATGACATTGTCAATTTCTATTTCATCAGGTTTTAACCATGTCCTCTGTGGTTTCACACTGATGCCTTTGCAGAAATACTGCTACTTCAAGATACATGGAAAATACTTTTTTTAAGCTTACTGATAATTTGTTTGTTTGTTTGCTTGTCTTCTGGTAAGCTGCTACCAGATGGAATTTAGTCTCCTCTCTAGGTTAAGAGAACTAAGTTTTCTTAGAATGCAATTTTTGATCACAGACTATGAGTTTCTCTACCTTTCATTGATTTATAATTGTTTTCATCATCTGTTTTTTTACTTCGGTAAAGTAAATAAGCCTTATTTAAGATTTTGGTACATGTAGGATGGACTAAGCTTTCCCCACTCTTGCAAGTTCCCTTAACCCTTCAGATTCTTCTCGTGGGACCAAGATCTCACTTTCCTCCAGAGGGACAATCCAAGCTTTTTATCAGTTGATCTGCCCCTGACATCAGAGTCAAGTTGAGCACGAGTTGGCCTATAATTTAGGCATGAAACTATGACTACATAAAGAAAAGGTGACTTTATGATTCAGGGATGGCCATGATATGCTTTGCACTTCAGAGAAAATGGGTTAAAATGATTTTTTTTTCCTTCAAAACTGCACACCCAGTTCTTTCAGCATATGCAATTGAAAACATCTAGTCATTAGGTCAGTTTTCATTCCAATCCCAAAGAAAGGCAATGACAAAGACTATTCAAGCTGCTGCACAATTGCACTCATCTCACACACTAGTAAAGTAATGCTCAAAATTCTCCAAGTTCACATGAACTGTGAACTTCCAGATGTTCAAGAGGGATTTAAAAAATGCAGAGAAACCAGAGATCAAATTGCCAACATCCACTGGATCATTGAAAAAGCAAGAGAGTTCCGGAAAAAAAAAAACCATCTATTTCTGCTTTATTGACAATGCCAAAGCCTTTGACTGTGTGGATCACAAGAAACTGGGAAAAATTCTGAAAGAGATGGGAATACCAGACCACCTGACCTGTCTCTTGAGAAACCTGTATGCAGGTCAGGAAGAAACAGTTCGAACTGGACATGGAACAACAGACTGGTTCTACATAGGAAAAGGAACATGTCAAGGCTGTATATTGTCACCCTGCTTATTTAACTTATATGCAGAGTACAGCATGAGAAACACTGGGCTGGAGGAAGCACACGCTGGAATCAAGGTTGCTGGGAGAAATATCAATAATCTCAGATATTCAGATGACACCACCCTTATGGCAGAAAGTGAAGAAGAGCTAAAGAGTCTCCTGATGAAAGTGAAAGAGGAGAGTGAAAAAGTTAGCTTAAAGCTCAGCATTCAGAAAACTACAATCATTGCATCCAGTCTCATCACTTCATGGCAAATAGATGGGAAAACATTGGAAACAGCAGCAGACTATTTTGGGGGGCTTGGAAATCACTGCAGGTGATGGCTGCCTCCATGAACTTAAAACATATTTATGACTTGGAAGAAAAGTGATGACCAAACTAGACAGCATATTAAAAAGCCGAGACGTTGCTTTGCCAACAAAGACCCATCCGGTCAAGGCTATGGTTTTTCCATATGTCATGGATGGATATGAAAGATGTACTATAAAGAAAGTGACAGCTGAAAATTTGATGCTTTTGAACAGTGGTGTTGGAGAAGATGCTTGTAGGTCGCTTAGACTACAAGGAGACGCAACCACTCCATCCTAAAGGAAATCAGGTCTGAATATCCATTGGAAGGACTAATACTGAACCTGAAACTCCAATACTTTGGCCACTTGATGTGAAGAGCTGACTCACTTGGAAGTTGCTTTGATTTGCCTATGAGTGTGGGAGCCCTCCCTGGGCAAAGGGCCTCAGGGGTCATTGCCACTGAATCATGACATCCAAGCAAGCGCATTCCAGCTGTGTGACATGCAGGAAGCAGGAGACTGGGAAAACTGTCTTCCTTAGAGGAAGGAAAGTCATCCACAGAGAGTGTGTTTTCAGGCCTCTCTTTGCAGCAAGTGTTTTGCTTCTCAGACATCAGAGCTGCAGGCTTGCTCTGAGGGCCTCAATTCCAGAGTCAGGGCTGTGTGTCTCACTGCACTTTCCAAGCATTGCAGACACATTCCTAGGTTGGAGCAGTGCTTCCCATGAGAAAGAAGCCTCGGGAGTGTGTCTGAGCGGGCTGAGTGCCATGCTAGGGTCACCTAGTCGAGGGCACCTTGCACATCCAATGGGCCCCAGGCGAGTAGCTATGGACCGGCCCCTCGGTTGAGATATCCCAAAGCAGGGAACAAAGCTAGCTCTGTCTGTCAGAAGGAGGAAAACAGCAATGGGATGGATTTTCAAGCAGTTGCTCAGTCACACCACGTGAGGGCTCCGCGGGAAAGAAATGCGAATTTTGGCCTCTAGGCCCAGTATCCAGATGTGTGCACAGGATATTTTCCCCACAGGATCCAAGAATGTTCCAGACAGACCTAAGCTCACTAGCTCTCTCCTGCAGAGGAAATGAAATATTGTTGCTGAACCACGAAAAGATGCTGGGATTCTTGGCTTATGGAGGAGAAGAATTCAATCCAGGGCCCAAGACGAGGCTTGATTGCTCAGAGCTTTTGTGCAATCGAGTCTTATTCAAGTAGAAAGGAGATAGAGAAAGCTTCTGACAGAGACATCACAAGGGGCAGAAAGTGTACCCCCTTGCTAGTGTTAGTAATGGAGTTATATACTCTCCAATAAGTTATTACAACGAACAAAAGAATGTCTGGAGGTTGTAAAGACTCACTAGACCTACTCCCATCATTTACATTTTAAGATAACAGGATTAGCCAGAAGGTTTTTCCAGAGACCGTCCTCAAGAAGGATGCATGATTGTTATGTAATCCGAAGGAATGTAGAGGGAAAAAAGTGTGCCCTTTCTTCCTCCTTGAGAATTCTAGACCCCTCTCTCCTTGGGGACCCTCGAACTTCTTATAAACCTGCCTTGGCAATGACTCTCTCCGAAACATGATTGAACAGCCGTTTGGAGCTTCCTTTGACTTTCCCTGGGAGGGAGGGAGCCCTCCCTGAGCACAGGGCCTCAGGGGCCATGGCCAATGAAAACTAATCTCCCAGTAAGTGCTTTTCAGCCCTGTGTGACTCTCAGCCCACAGGAGGCTGAGAAAACTCTCTTCCTTGGAGGAAGGAAAGGCAGCCCAAGAGTGTGTTTTCAGGCCTGTATCTTGCAGCAAGTGTTTGGCTTGTTAGACATAAGACCTGCAGGCCTGCTCCAACAGACTCCATTCCAGAATCAGGGCCTTGTGTCTCCCTGCAGTTTCCTGGCCTCGCAAACACATTCCTAGGGGAGAGCAGTCCTGCCCATGGGGAAGCAGGCTGCGGGAGTGTGTCTGAGGGGGCCAGGTGCCATGCTGGGGTCACCTGGTCGAGGGCACCTTGCACCTCCAATGGACCCCAGGCAAGGAGTTGCAGGCCACCACCTTGCTTCTGAAATCCCAAAGTGGGGAGCAAAGCTCGCTCTGTCAGAGGGAAGAAAACAGCAACAGGATGGATTTTCAAGCAGTTGCTAGGCTGTACTGCGTTAGGGCTCCAAGGAAGAAAAATGCAGATGTTAGCCCCTACGACTGGTATCCAGGTGGGCTCCCAGGATGATTTCCCCGCAGGATCCAAGAACGTTCCAGCAGACCTGGGCTCACTAGCTCCCTCCTGCAGAGGAAACATGATAGAACAGCTGTTTGGAGGTTGCTTTGACTTCCCCTGGGAGGGTAGGATCCCTCCCTGGGTGCAGGGCCTCAGGGGCCATTGCCGCTGAGAAATGCCCTCTAAGCCAGACCTTTCCAGCCTTGTATGACTCAGCACGGAGGAGACTGGAAAAGCTATCTTCCTTGGAGGAAGGAAAGGCAGCCCCAGAGAGTGTGTTTTCACACCTGTATCTCGCAGCAAGCGTTTGCCGTCTCAGACGTCAGACCTCCAGGCCTGCTCCAACGGCCTCAGTTCCAGAGTCAGGGCCGTGTGTCTCCCTGCATTTTCTGAGCCTTGGGAACACATTCCTAGGTCAGAACAGTCCTGCCCATGGGGAAGGAGGCTGCGGGAGTGTGTCTGAGGGGGTCGGGTGCCATGCTGGGGTCCAGTAGACCTGGTACCTCCAATAGACCCCAGGACAACAGCGGTGGGGCTCCCCCTGGCTTCCGAAATGCCAAAGCGAGAAGCAAAGCTAGCTCTATCAGAAGGAAGAAAAGAGCAATTAGATGGATGTTCAGGCTGTTGCTGGGCCGCACCACTTCAGGTTACCCCCCGAGAGGAGCAGGCGCCCTGTGGCCCCTCGGTCCCATATGCAGGTTAACACACAGGATGTGTCCCCATAGGAGCCAAGAATTTTCCTGACAGACCTAGGCTCACTAGAGCTCTCCTACAGGGCAAAAGGGATAGAACAGACTGTGGATGTGACTCTGCCTTTCCCAGCGAGCATGGGGCCCTCCCTACGGCCCCGGGCTCCAGGGAAAACTGTCCCTGAAAAATGACCTCCAAGAAGCGCTTTTCCAGCAGGCTGGGATGCAGAGTTCACAGGATGTGGGGAAAGTGATCGTCCTTCAGGGAAGAAGAGGCAGCCACCCAGTGTGTGTTTGCAAGCCTGTATTTGGAAGAAACTGGTTTGCTTCTTCAAGGGGAGACCTCCAGGTCTGCTCAGAGGACCGAAATTCCAGAGGCAGCACCATGCATCTCCCCTGTCCTTTCTGAGCCTTGGAAAGACATTCCTAGCTTATAGCGGTATTGCTCATGAAGAAGCAGGATGCAGGAATGTGTCAGACATGACTGGGTGCCTTCCTGGGTTCAGCTCCGTGAGGGGCCTTTCCACTCAAAGTAGGTCCCATGCCTCCTTGGGGAGGAAGTGGGGCCCGCTTGCCTCCAAATTGCCAAAGGCTGGAACAAAGCTAGTTCTATCAGAGGTAAGAAAAGAGCAATTGGATGGATGTGGAAGCTGTTGCTGGGCCGCACTGCTTCAGGCCCCCCACCCCTCCGGCCCCGAGAGAAACAGGCGCCCTGTGGCCCCTCGGTCCTGTATGCAGTTTCACACATAGAATGTGTCCCCATAGGAGCCAAGAATTTTCCTGACAGACCTAGGCTCACTAGAGCTCTCCTACAGAGCAAAGGGGATGGGACAGATGTGTGGCTGTGGCTCTGCCTTTCCCTGGGAGTGTGGAGCCGCTCCCTATGGCCCCGGGCTCCAGGGGAAATTGCCCCTGAATAATGACCTCCAAGAAGCGCTTTTCCAACTGGCTGAGACGTGGAGTTCTCAGGATGCAGGGAAAGCGAGTGTCCCTTCGGGGAAGCAAAGGCAGTCACCTGTTATCATTACTTACTAGAATAGTAGGTACCTTCTCTGGTTGGGCAGAGGCCTTCCCTACCTGATCTGAAAAAGAAAATGAAGTAGCTCGCTGATTTGAGAAATAATTCCCAGACTTGGGTTTCCAACCAGTATAGAATCCGACAATGGCCCTGTCTTTGTAGCCGCGTTAATTAACAGGTATGTGAAGCTCTAAATATCAGTGGAAATTACATACAGCATATAGGCCCCAGTGTTCTGGAATGGTGGAAAGAAACAACCAAACTCCTGAAGAGACTCTTTCAAAATGGATCATAGAGACTGACTGTACATGGATGGGCTTACTTCTGGCAGACTTACTCATATTACGGGTAACTGCACGTTCCCATTGTTGTTGTCCTTATGAAATTTTCTATGGGAGAACCCCCCACCCCAAATGAGGCAGGTGTTAGCAGATTTGCCACAAGTAAGGAGGTGGGATTTCACAGCAGCTGGAACAATTAGGTAAGGTAATAAATCAGGTAACTAAGTTTGTGTAAAAAAAAATATCATTCCCCCTTGAGGAACAGATTCATGAATTTGTGCTCAGTGATCAGGTGTGGCTCAATGACTGGAAACACAATTCCTTGGCCTGACATCAGAAAGGTCCTTATACTGTTGTTTTAGCCACAATTCTGAAAGAGAAGGGAATACTAGACCACCTAACCTGCCTCTTGAGAAATCTGTATGACGGTCAGGAAGCAACAGTTAGAGCAGGACATGGAACAACATACTGGTTCCAAAAAGGAAAAGGAGTATGTCAAGGCTGTATATTGTCACCCTGTTTATTTAGCTTATATGCAGACTACATCATGAAAAATGCTGGGATGGAAGATACCTGAGCTGGAATCAAGATTGCCGGAAGAAATAGCAATAAACTTAGATATGCAGATGTCACCACCATTATGGCAGAATGGGAAGAGGAACGCGTATGTCGGGGAACTTCTTGAGTTGCAGCAAAGGTGTGAAGGACCCTTTCGAAGTTCCAGAGGTTAGGTGTGGTTAGTCTCGAGATGCCTCAGCAGAAATGGGCCTCATGGCGCCTGGAATGGAGAGGCTTCTAGATATTCCCCAGTTTCAGCAGGTGCTCTCAAGTTACCACGGGGACTTCAGGGACCCGCTCTGGCGGCCTCAGGAAAGGCCAGTCATCATGCGTGTTGCTAGGGGGCCTCTCGTGATTCCTCTCCCGTCGGTGCCGGGGCCTAAGACGTTGTGTGGAGTCGGGGCCGGAACCTGAGGATTCCTCACCAATGCCGACATGGATCTTGGGGTAATTATGGAGTCTCCCCAGGGGAGTCAGTCCTCGTCTCGAGAGGGGGCATGCAGGTGCGCTTTCCTCCTGATCTGTAGCAGCAGTGTCACGCTTCCCATCTCGTGAGTCATGGGATCTGTGGCTTTCCCTCCAGGATTTTCCACGAGTCTTTCCCACGAGGCTTTCCCACAGGGCTGTCCCACGAGGCTTTCGCACAGGGCTGTCTCACGTGCCACCTTGGTGGCAGTCGATCCTTGGCGTGAAAGTCGAGGCAGTGCAGGGAAAACAGGTTCCTCTGGAATGGACTGAGACATCTGGGGGACTCTTGGAATGGTGGAACGACGCTGGCGTACCTCTCGCCTTTCCTGTGGAGAGCGCCTCCTCTTGAGATGCGACGGGAACGCCCAGAATTCTTTCCCGGCCACCAGCGAAAGGATCCCTCATCACGAGCTACGAGCGGAAATGGGGCTCTTCTGGATGTGGGCCGGACCCTCGTGCTTCCTCTCGAGTGGAGACGGGTATGTCAGGCAACTTCTTGAGTTGCAGCAAGGGTGTGAAGGGCCTTTTGGAAGTTACAGACTGTAGGTTTGATTAGCTTCGAGAAGCCTCAACGGAAAAGGGCCTCATCTCGCCTGGAGGGCAAAACCTCCTGGATTTTCTCGAGTTGCGGCAGGTGCTCTCGACTTACGATGGGGACCTCAGGGACCCTCTCTGGTGGCCTCAGGAAAGGCCAATCCCCATGCGAGTTGCTCGGGGGCCTCTAGGCATTCCTCTCCTTTCGATGCCGGGGCCTAAGACCTTGTGTGGAGTCGGGGCCAGAACCTGAGGATTCCTCTCCAGGGCTGACATGGATCTTGGGGTACTTCTGGAGTCTCCCCAGGGGAGTAAGTCCTCGTCTCGAATGGGGGCATGCACGTGCGCTTTCCTCCAGAGCAGTAGCAGCAGTGTCACCCTTCCTGTCGCGTGGATCAAGGAATCTGTGGCTTTCCCACGAGGCTTTCCCACAGGGCTGTCCCACGTGCCACCGTGGTGGGAGTCGATCCTCGGCGTGAAACTCGAGGCAGTGCAGGGAAAACAGGTTCCGCTGGAATGGACTGAGACATCTGGGGGACTCTGGGAATGGCGCAAAGACCCTGGAGTTCCTCTCGCCTTTCCTGTGGCGAGCGCCTCCTCTTGAGATGCGCCAGGAACGCCCAGAAATCTTTCCCGGGCAAGCAGCGAAAGGATCCCTCATCTCGAGCTACGAGGCGGAAACGGGACTCCTCTGGATGTGTGCAGGACCCGCGTGCTTCCTCTCGAGTGGAGACGGGTATGTCGGGGAGCTTCTTGAGTTGCAGCAAGGGTGTGAAGGACCTTTTGGAAGTTCCAGAGGTTAGGTGTGACTAGCCTTCAAAAGGAACAGCGGAAATGGGCCTCATCTTGCCTGGAGGGCAAAACCTCCTGGATTTTCTCGAGTTGCGGCAGGTGCTCTCTACTTATGACAGGGACCTCAGGGACCCGCTCTGGTGGCCTCAGGAAAGGCCTGTCCCCATGTGAGTTGGTCGCGGGCCTCTCGGGATTCCTCTGCCTTGGATGCTGGAGCCTAAGACCTTGTGTGGAGTCGGGCCCGGAACCTGAGGATTCCTCTCCAGTGCTGACATGGATCTTGGGGTACTTCTGGAGTCTCCCCAGGGAAGTAAGTCCTCATTTCGAATGGGGGCATGCACGTGCCCTTTCCTCCAGAGCTGTAGCAGCAGTGTCACGCTTCCTATCAACTGCATCATGGTATCTGTGGCTTTCCCTCGAGGTTTTCCCACAAGGCTTTCCCATGAGGCTTTCCCACAGGGCTGTCCCATGTGCCACCGTGGTGTGAGTCGATCTGCGGCGTGAAAGTCGAGGCAGTGGAGGGAAAACACCTTCCTCTGGAATGGACTGGGACATCTGGGGGACTCTGAGAATGGTGGCACGACCCTGGAGTTCCTCTCGCCTTTCCTGTGGAGAGCGCCTCCTCTTGAGATGCGACAGGAACGCCCAGAATTCTTTCCCGACCAAGCAGGGAAAGGATCCCTCATCTGGAACTACAATGCGGAAACGGGGCTCCTCTTGATGTGGGCGGGACCATTGTGCTTCCTCTAGAGTGGACAGGGGTAGTCGGGGAACCTCTTGAGTTGCAGCAAGGGTGTGAAGGACCTTTTGGAAGTTCCAGAGGTTAGTTGTGATTAGTGTCGAGAAGCATCGGCGGAAATGGGCCTCATTTCGCCTGGAGGGGAGTACCTCCTGGATTTTCTCGAGTTGCGGCAGGTGCTCTCGTCTTACGACGGTGACTTAAGGCACCCGCTCTGGTGGCCTCAGGACTGGCCAGTCCCCATTCGAGTTGCTCGGGGGCCGCTCGGGATTCCTCTCCCTTCGATGCCGGGGCCTAAGACCTTGTGTGGAGTCGGAGGCGGAACCTGAGGATTCCTCTCCAGTGCTGACATGGATCTTGCGGTACTTCTGGAGTCTGCCCAGGAGAGTCAGTCCTCGTCTCGAGAGGGGGCATGCACGTGCGCTTTCCTCCCGAGCTGTAGTAGCAGTGTCACGCTTCCCGTCGTGTCGATCATGGGATCTGTGGCTTTCCCTCGAGGCTTTCCCATGAGGCTTTCCCACGAGGCTTTCCCACAGGGCTGTCTCACGTGCCACCCTGGTGTGAGTCGATCCTCGGCGTGAAAGTCGAGGCAGTGCAGGGAAAGGAGGTTCCTCAGGAATGGACTGGGACATCTGGGGGACTCTGGGAATGGTGGCACGACCCTGGAGTTCCTCTCGCCTTTCCTTTGGAGAGCGCCTGCTCTTGAGATGCGACGGGAACGCCGGGAATTCTTTCCCGACCAAGCAGGGAAAGGATCCCTCATCTCGAGCTACGAGGTGGAAACGGGGCTCCTCTGGATGTGGGCCGAACGCCGTGCTTTCTTTCGACTGGAGACGGGTATGTCGGGGAACTTCTTGAGTTGCAGTAAGGGTGTCAAGGACCCTTTGGAAGTTCCAGAGGTTAGATGTGATTAGCCTCGAGACGCCTCAGCCAAAATGGGCCACATCTCGCCCGGAGGGGGGAACCTCCTGGTTTTCTCGAGTTGCGGCTTGTGCTCTCGACTTACGACGGGGACCTCATGGACCCGCTCTGTTGGCCTCAGGAAAGGTCATTCCCCATGCGAGTTGCTCGGTGGCCTCTCAGGATTCCTCGCCCGTCGATGCCGGCGCCTAAGACCTTGTGTGGAGTCGGACCAGAACCTGAGGATTCCTCTCCCGTGCTCACATGGATCTTGGCGTACTTCTGGAGTCTCCCAAGGGGCGTCAGTCCTCGTCTCGAGTGGGGTCATGCAGGTGTGCTTTC